>NC_091287.1:391046803-391655303 GCF_032444005.1 Ranitomeya imitator | reverse complement strand
TGCAAGTAGACCAAATTTTTGTGGTCCGTGTAAACTTGGAAGGGAAACCGCGCACCTTCCAGAAGGTGTCTCCACTCTGAAAAGGCCAACTTCATTGCTAGCAACTCCCTATCCCCGATGGAGTAGTTTCTCTCCGCTGGCGAGAAGGTCTTAGAGAAGAAGAAGCATGGATGCTTCCGACCTTGAGCATCCTTTTGATAGAGGACTGCTCCAGCACCAACGGATGAGGCATCCACCTCCATTAGGAATGGCTTATCCACATCGGGACGATGTAAGATGGGAGCGCTAGCAAAGTGGGACTTAATAGAAGTGAAGGCCTTGGAGACCCCTTCTGACCACAATTTGGGATTCGCTCCCTTCTTGGTGAGGGCTACCAAGGGAGCTACCAGAGTTGAGAAGTGGGGAAAGAACTGGCGGTAATAGTTAATGAACCCCATAAAGCGCTGCACCGCTTTAAGAGAATGGGGCTCTTGCCAGTCCATCACAGCCTGTAGTTTGGCAGGATCCATAGCCAATCCCTGGGTGGAGATGATATAGCCCAGGAACGGTAAAGACTCCTGCTCAAACATACACTTCTCCAACTTAGCATAAAGAGAGTTTGCCCGTAGGAGGTCGAAGACTCTGCCAACATCTCTCCGGTGGGAGTCAATATCTGGAGAAAAGATGAGAATATCATCCAGATAGACTACAACCGAGGTGGAAAGCATATCCTGGAAGATTTCGTTGACAAAGTCTTGGAAAACGGCTGGGGCTTTACAGAGCCCGAAGGGCATCACCAGATACTCATAGTGCCCATCTCTGGTGTTAAACGCCGTTTTCCATTCGTCCCCCTCACGGATGCGAATCAGGTTATAAGCACCCCGCAGATCTAATTTAGTAAACACTCTAGCTCCCCGAAGCCTATCGAAGAGCTCGGATATCAAGGGCAAAGGGTACTTGTTCTTAACGGTGATAGCATTAAGACCCCTGTAGTCTATGCATGGACGTAGTTCCCCATTCTTCTTCTGCACGAAGAAGAACCCTGCCCCAGTAGGTGACACTGACTTCCTGATAAACCCTCTTGCCAGATTCTCTTGAATGTACTGAGACATGGCCTCCGTCTCCGGGAGAGATAATGGATAAACTCGACCCCGGGGAGGCTCCGCACCAGGCAAGAGATCGATAGGACAGTCATAGGGGCGATGGGGCGGAAGGGTCTCCGCCGCCTTTTTGGAGAACACGTCTGCGTAAGACCAATATTGCTTGGGGAGAGAGGAAAGATCTGCGGGTACCTCTGTAGTAGCAACCTGAACGCACTCTCGGTGACACCTACCCCCACATGATTCACCCCATCCCAGAATTCTGCCTGAGGACCACTCGATGTGAGGAGAGTGGTACCGTAACCAAGGTATCCCCAACAGGACCTCATCAATCCCCTCAGGTATGATGAGCAGAGATATAATCTCCTGATGGGATGGTGACATGGACAGAGTAAAAGGAATGGTCTGATGTGTTATCTGTGCGGGGAATGTCGACCCATTCACCACTCGTACCGTTACTGGTTGAGATAGCATAACCAGGGGTATTGCGTGACGTTGGGCGAAGGCAGAAGACATAAAATTGCCCTCCGCCCCAGAATCCACGCAGAGCTCTACCGAGTGGGAGGATGAGCCAAAAGTAATTGTCCCCTTAAAGGACAATTTGGAGGCAAACGTCGCAGTGTCTAGTGCACCTCCACCTACTACCACTAGACGCTGACGTTTCCTCGACCGCTGATGACATCTGGTGGCAAGATGTCCTGACTGTTGGCATACATGGCAAACCTGGAGTGCACAAGCGGTCCGGGACTTAGATCCCGCTCGTGACACTACCTTAGGTTCATGGGACTCAGGAGCCTGGACTGGAGATTCCAAAGGTTTGGCGAAGGTGGGAGCCAGCCGAAACCTCTGCCTACACTGGGCTCGCTCTAACCTCCGCTCGTGAAAACGGAGGTCAATACGAGTAGATATTGTTATTAATTCTTCCAGTGTGGCGGGAATCTCCCTAGTGGCCAGGGCGTCCTTAACGTGGTCAGCCAGCCCCCTCCAAAATATAGGGATAAGGGCTTTATCCGACCACTCCAGCTCAGATGCTAGAGTGCGGAAGTGGACGGCAAAAAGGCTGACCAAGGACGAGCCCTGAGTCAATGCCAACAGTTGGAGCGCCGTATCATGGGTGACACGCGGTCCTAAGAAAACCTGTTTCAGAGTGCTCAGGAGTAACGGCGCACTCTGCACCACATGATCGCCACGCTCCCACAGCGGCGTAGCCCACTGCAACGCCCTGTCCGACAATAAGGATATGATAAAGCCCACCTTAGCCCGCTCTGTAGGGAAACGAGAGGCCAGAAGCTCAAGATGTATTGAGCACTGACTCACGAAACCCCTACAGGACTTACTGTCACCAGAAAATTTCTCTGGTAGCGGGAGGCGAGATAGCGTCGGTACAGGGGCGGCAGTGGACAAGGTAGCTGCAGCCACACTTGCAGCCTGAACATCGACAGCAGTAACGTCCACAGCTGAGGTTGAACGCTCTAGAGCCGCCAACCTTCCCTCCAGCTGCTGGATGTACCGCTGTAGACGCTGATCGTCCGTCATTACTAGCCAGACCTTGGCGCTAGTATTATGTTAAGGACTGGCGGAACGCACCAAGTATAGATGATATGAAACTAGGTGCGTTCGCAGTCCGAGGTCCACCGTGCAGGTAAAAACCCTGCTGCTAGTAAGACGGACTATATGGCGGTACTATAAGTATACACGCACGGGTTAACTTCACCCTGCGTGAAGGAAACGATACTGTTGAGTCACAGGACTGCGGTACCGCACATAGAGCGCGAGCAAGAAGTCAGCGAACACAACCCCAACACAGGATTGAAGTCCGATTAGACCACTTGCTGGCACAACACCGCAACTGGGTGTGTAAGGAAACTATTAAAATAGTATATAAAGGCACGAGAGTGCATGCAGTGCCGCACTGACGGACGCCACTAACCACCCAGGGTTGGGTAAGGAAAGCGCAGAGGAAGCGCACGGCGCCGTACAGGCGGTCACAGCAACTAGACGCTGTTATGTGTGTAACGTGCTGTTGGATAAGTCGGGCGCTAGATAGCAAACATACACTTTCCGCGAACAGTCATCCAATAGGGAGGGTATTTTAAAGAGCGACTTTCACTCACAACACACACACATATTATCAAGACAATACTAGCGCATGGCCGTGCGGTCATGCGCAGTTTATATAGTTGCAGCACAGGAAGCAACTCCAAAAGTTTTGCCCTTTCAGGACCTGCCAAGAGGACCAATGGGATGTGCTGCAGTACCTGAGCATGTGACCCTCGATCTCCAACGGGAGATCTTGCCCTGGGCATGCTCAGTGTGTACAAATAAGGACTTAGTCCCAGAGAAGCCCGCTCGCCGCAGATCAGTGCAGGGTACAACAGGAGAGCCAAAAAGGCAGCAGTAACCCTTTGCACAGAATCAGTCCCAGCGAGACGCTTGGGAGCGACGCCTCCGCTGAGCAGAGCCCACTGCGGCCGAAGCAGAATGGGAGACCGCAGCAGACACGGATCGAGATTTCCCCTGTGCAGCAGAGGAAACTCGACTCCTAACACACTATATATAGATATAATAAAATGTTTACAAAACTGTGAGGGGTGTACTCATTTTTGTGATATACTGTATGCCCCTTTTAACAATTGTGATATTTGAAATTTTAATGCCAAGTCAAATGAGCTCCTGTCTCATGTTACATTTTAACCACCACTAATGAATGTATAATATTTGAGAATGGCAGCACATTCTGGTTGTCTATTGGGTTTCTATACAACAGAACCTTAACTCACCACCAGTCATTTTTTGACATTTCAGCATCTTCTCATTCTAGTTTTAAACATTCACAGGAATATATACCCTATATACTCATGTATAAGCTGAAATTTTGAGCACAATTTTTTGTGCTGAAAATGCCCCCCTTAGCTTACACACGATTCAATTGTCCAGAACACTGGTGGGGGAGGGGAGCGGGCATCATACTCACCCTCCGTTCCTGCATCTCTGTCCATGCATCTCCGTTGTCACATTCCTGTGCTGAGTGGTCACGTGGTACTGCTCATTACGGTAATGAATATGGACATGTCTCCACTCCCATAGGCGTGGAGCGCATATTCATTACCTTAATGAGCTGTACCACATGACTACTGAGCAGAGGAAAGGAGAGCCGCCGGCGCCAGACAACAGAGATGCAGGGACAGAGATGCAGGTGTGAGGAGGGTGATGGGGAGGGGGCAATGTGAGCCATGCATAAAACCAGGAGAAGGGGGAGCTGAGCCATGGGGGACAGGGGAGCCGATCCATGCGGACCAGGGGAGTTGAGCAATGCGGGACCGGGAGAGCTGAGCAATGCGGGACCAGGGGAGCTGAGCATGCAGAACCGGGGCAGCTGAGCAATGTTGGACCAGGGGAGCTGAGAAATGCAGGACCAGGGGAGCTGAGCAATGTGGGACCAGGGGAGCCATGCATACAACAGAGGGAGCCACACATACCAGGACAGGACAGAGGGAGCCACATACCAGGACAGGAGGGGGAGCCACATACCAGGACAGGGCAGGGGAGCCACACAAAAGGACAGGACAGGGGAGCCACATACCAGGACAAGGGGGAGTCATATACCAAGACAGGATGGGGGAACAACATACCAGGACTGGACAGGGGGAGCCACGCATAGCAGGACAGGGATGAGGGGGACAACGCATACTCGGCTTACAGTCGAGTCAATAAGCTTACTCAGTTTTCCATGGCAAAAGATGGTGCCTTGGTTTATACTCGGGTCGGCTTATACTCGAGTATATACGGTAGTTTATCATAGTTTATAAACTGTACCACTCAATTAAGAAGTTCAGGAAAAGCTTATGCTTGACACACTATCATGCTTATCAAGAGCAGAAAACTAGAGTGAAAGTACACTACTCAAAAAAATGAAGGGAAGACTAAGATACCACATCCTAGATATCACTGAATTAAATATTCAAGTTGCATATCTTAATTCATTACATAGTGGAATACGTTGAGAACAAGAAAACTTAAAACTGATCAATATAAATCAAAATTAATATCCTGTGGAGGTCCAGATTTGGAATCATACTCAAAATCAAAGTGGAAAATCAAATTACAGGCTGATTCAACACCAGTGGAGATGCTTCAAGAAAATGAAATGATGCTCAGTAGTATGTGTGGCCTCCATATGACTGTATGACCTCCCTAGAACAGCTGTGGTATGGTCCTGATAAGGCGGCGGATGCTCTCCTGAGGGATCTTCTCCCAGACCTGGATTAAAGAGTCAGTCAACTCCTGGACAGTCTATGGTGGATGGAATGACACATGATGTCCCAGAGGTGCTCAATTGGATTCAGGTCTGGAGAATGAGAGACCAGTCCATAGCATCAATGCCTTCATCATGCAGGAACTGATGACACACTTCAGCCACAAGAAGCCTAGCATTGTCATGCATCAGAAGGAACCCAGGGCCTACTACACTTCCATATGGTCTCACAATGGGTCTGAGGATCTCATACCGGTACCTAATAGTAATCAGGGTACCTCCAGCTAGCACATGGAGGGCTGTGTGGTCCTCAAAATAAATGCCTCACCACACCATTATTGACTAACTGCCAAACTGGTCATGCTGGAGGATACTGCAGGCAACAGAACGTTCTCCACGGCGTCTCCAGACTCTGTCACATCTGTCACATGTGCTCAGTGTAAACCTGTTCTCATCCAAGAAGAGCACAGAGCACCATTGTCAAATCTGCCAATCTTGGTGTTCTCTGGCAAATGCCAATTGCTCTGCATAAAATAATAAATAATAATAATCTTTATTTTTATATAGCGCTAACATATTCCGCAGCGCTTTACAGTTTGCACACATTATCATCACTGTCCCCGATTGGGCTCACAATCTAGAATTCCTATCAGTATGTCTTTGGCATGTGGGAGGAAACCGGAGTGCCCGGAGGAAACCCACGCAAACACGGAGAGAACATACAAACTCTTTGCAGATGTTGTCCTGGGTGGGATTAGAACCGTGCTGCATAGTGTTAGGCTGTAAGCCAAAACCCATTTGTGGATGTTTGGCCCTCATACCACCCTCATGAGGTCTGTTTCTGACAGTTTGAGCAGACACATGAATGTTAATGGGCAGCTGGAGGTCATTTTGCAGGACTCTAGCATTGCTCCTCCTGTTCCTCCTTGCCCATAGGAAAATATAGCGGTCCTGCTGATGGATTGTTGCCCTCCTATGGCCCCCTCCACATCTCGGGGTGTCCTGGCTTTTCTCCTGGTATTTTCTCCATGCTCTGGACAATGTGCTGACAGACACAGCTATCCTTCTTGCCACAGCTCGCATTAATGTGCCATCCTGGATAATCTGCACTACCTGAGCAACTTCTGTGAGTTGTAGACACCGCCTCAAGCTACTGTACCTTTAGGGGTGAGAGCAATTACAAAATGTAAAAGTGACCAAAACATAGCTAAATAGGTTGAGAACAGAGAAATGGTCTGTGGTTACCCTCTACAGAACCACTCCTTTATAGGGGGTTGTCTTGCTTGTTGCCTATGGTTTCAACCTGTTGTCTGTTCCATTTGCACAACAGCAGGAGAAATTGATTCACAATCGGTGTTGCTTCATAGCTGGACAGGTTGATTTCACAGAAGTGTGATTGACTTGGAGTTACATTGTGTTGTTTAAGTGTTCCCTTTATTTTTTGAGCAGTGTAGATACATTGCAGTATTTTTTATTCTGCAGATTGGTATGGGAACAATTTGAAAGCTCCAGCAGTTAATTACTAAACAATCTCATAATATTTCCAAATATTACATTAGGAAAGTAGTACTTTTTATGGTGTATACAATGTATTAGGTAAAGCGCTGCAGAATATGTTGGCGCTATATAAATAAAATTATTATTATTAGGTACTAATCTAGGGCTTCAACATCATTCACCAGAAGTTATTAACTTTACCACACTTCCTATGATATAGATTATGCTAGAAGAATTTTGGAAATTCCATTTTATTATTTTTAGCATTTGCGTCAGTGGGCTAATGATAGTACGTTACTAAACGTACTGAGATTCAATGTCCCAGGGAAACTTTTTTTTAGCAAGAGATGTCTAATAATAGGAGATAAAGTACCACAAACCACAACATTTTCAGTGATTGTGTTTCAGAGTTTAGTAAGGGAACTGTGTGCCAAAAGAGTTGAATTTCCTATTGCAAGGTCACCGAAATAAATATTTCTTTTGGAGTGACTGACGTCAGAGCAGGTTTAATTATGAAAGAGGTTACGTTAGGGATCAAGCCTGCAAATCAACATCAGCACAACTTTTCTTCCAAGAATCAATTCTTTTTGATAGCTTAGCTTCTATTTGTTCTGTCTGCTGGTGGAAAAATACAAAAACAAAACAATTGTTCTCTAAGATAATTTTAGAGATCATGTTGTGTTCAATGGAGAATTTGGTCTGGAGCACTCTGTTTTATTTCATTTGTATCTATAATTTATTTGTATTATTTTTACACCTCTTTGAAATAAAAAAAATAGAATGGAAAAAATGATCAAACTATTTTGTGAGCACCTGTTGATGACTTATCACTAGAACAGATTTGGTGAGGGTCCAAACCCCATGGACATTCATTATACAACAGAAGGAGCTCTCTTCAATGTTATTTCAGAGATACATCCATAAATGAGGTTTTAACTTATAATGCAGCTCAGCAAAAAAAACTTTGTTAAGGACTAGTGATGAGCGAGTGTACTCATTGCGCGTGTTTTCCCGAGCACACTCGGGTGACCTCCGAGTATTTGTTGGTGTTCGGAGATTAAGTTTTCATCACCTCAGCTGAATGATTTACAGCTAGTAGCCAGGCTGAGTACTTGTGGGGGTTGCCTGGTTGCTAGAGAATTCCCACATGTAATCAAACTGTCTAGTAGTCGCAAATCATTCAGCTGCTGAAAGGAAAACTAAATCTCTGAGCAGTCATAAATACTCGGAGACCACCAACCCGAGCAACGAGTACACTCGCTCATCACTATTAAGGACACATGAAAATACAATAATTCCATTGTTTTTTTAAGTTATTGTTTCTGCTGATTTTTTGCAAGAATCACAGCAGCAAAAACACAATTTCCCTGCAAACCATTGTCTACCTGCAGGCAAAATGAGGGGTGGGTAAATGGATCATGTATGCATCACGTAATAATCATGACATAGTATTGGGCCTTCAAATCATAAGAAATCTCAGGGTGCAGGTACTAGGTTCACAAGGCTCCAACATGAGAAAACCAACAGCTCAACATCTCTGTAATGGGTTCATCCAGTGTGCTCGGCATCTTGAGAAGAGTATGTCAATGTAATCCACTAAGAGAAAAGCCAGCACTCTGTCCTGAAAAAACTTGGTGTTTATTGTAACTTTATTCCATACATGCTAAAACCACGGAATATAGGTCATCAAACATCTGACACATTTTGGAAGTAAAGTTCATTAGAAAGGTTAATTCCAAAAGCATCATATCATGTTTGATGACCTGTATTCAGTGGTTTTAGCACGTATGGTATAAAGTTACAATAAACACCGAGTTTTCTCAAGTAGGTCAGAATGCTGGCCTTTCTCTTACTGGTTCACAAGGATCTATTACAATGGCCATGGACCACTAATGTGGCCACTGCAAAAAAATTCTAAGGGAGATTTTTACTATACCATTATCCAGAAGATGGTTTTACATGCAGCCTTCTGCTGACTCAAAGTACCTTATACTCAAGAACAACAACTCAAATTTTCCAATTGTTTGGAAAATGTAGAAATTACAGCTAAAAATGTGACATTTCTATTTCTAAAAGTGCATGCTGTTTTGCATTGTGTTTTAAAGCACGGAGCAAAGTATCAGAGGATATTACATATGTACAAAGACCCTTAGTTCATGTTTCTCCCTTCAGTGAAACATGGGTAGTGATTGGATTACAATAACCAGCCAGACTGCCGGATCTGAGCTGTTTAAAGAGAACCTGTCACCCCAAAAATAGAGGATGAGCTGCGGCCAGGTGCTGGCCGCAGACGCTGGGCCTCTCTGACCTTTCCCATAACCTGCGCACTGCAGTACTTTCCTCTGCCCTCAACAGGGCAGACAAAGTACGCCTGTGCCGGAGCTGTGGCGTGAAGACAAGAAGAGGACGTCATCGTATGAAGATAGGAGGCACCGGACTGGACCGCGACGCCCATCGGACTCGGACCGCTGTGGGACCGCCTCTGGATAAGTAAAATATAACCTTTATTTCTCATCTTTCAGCATACATCGGGGGCTTATCTACAGCATTACAGAATGCTGTAGATAAGCCCCTGATGCCGATGGCCGCAGCTCATCTTCGATTTTTGGGGTGACAGGTTCCCTTTAATAAATGCCTGCTAGGCTTTTAGCTAAGGTGAGGAAACCCAGTGATCAGATGTTTCAAGGACAGTGTTTCTCCTAATTTTATCTAATTGACAGCCCCTCTGAGTTTTATATCCTTTCTGTCAGCTCTGACTTGCTTAATAGCATTGCATTTCAATTTCTGGGGTTCAAACACACAGCAAAATCGATATGTAGTTAGTATGCAAATTTGTGTTTTACAAAGTCCTATTCATCAGTTCAGCCAGTTGACATGTAAGGAAAATTAGGTACTCAGTATAAAAGTTTAGAAAGAAATGCAGAATGCCAAGTGATATCCATCGGCATATGACTCAGTAAAGCATTTCCACATAAGCAACAGATAAAAGAAACTTTTTGTGTATGGTTGACACTGAAAAGACCATGAAACTAAAGTGATTTGTTGGAAGGAGACCTTTTTGAATAAAGAACAGATGTTAATTAAAACATTTTGACATTATAAACTTTTCTAAAGTACTGAAGCAGGTTTAAAAGAAAAATCTCGCATTTAATTTAAAAAGGTGAAGGCACATTTTAAAACAGAATAAATGATTACACATTTTATGCAATATAAACCTGAAGTTGCATTAATATGGATTAGCGTTATTAAAATAGATTTTAAAAAAATGTGGAACTAAGTTTCTATCTTTGCATGGAAAAGTATTTCACCAGTGTTAGGACTGTATTGAAGATGGGACATCTGCAATGTTTCTAAAAACCAATGAATGCTTCTGTAATCTACTCGGGCAGCCAATAAGAAAAAGTAATTAAAATAAACAAGCTATGATCTATTTATACAGTACTCCCAATCTGGGAAGACAAGGGCTCTGTTGTGAATAAGGGTGTCTTTCAAGGAGCTAGGTATTAAAAGCCGTGCCTGATAGCTAGACGGTCAAAGATTTTTATTTTAATGTGAATTTCTTTGCCACTGTAAAAAGCTAAATAAATTTGGTTGTCACCAGTTTGAATGAGAGTCCATTATGTTGGAATCTTAGTGCTAACTGTTTAACTCAGGAATGGAGATCATGTCATCATAAATGCCATCTAATTAGGTCACCACTTAGTCCTCATCCACACCACCCCACCTCCTCCAGGGTTGTCAACCGTCCAAAAATTCCAGGACACTACATAAAAGTAGGACACTTTTTTGCACTCTCCATAAAAAATTTAAGGCAATTTTTTATTTTTTTAGAAGCTGAAGGGGTGTCTGCAGATTATTTTGACTATAGTTATTTTTATTATTTATTATTATAGCGCCATTTATTACATGGCTCTTTATCACCCTTTTACGGTTTAAAGAGAATGCAGCAGATGTGTTTGTATCAAAAGTATAGGCTGTAGACATTTATCACTTATAGTCATGATTTGTTATGGTTTTCCAATGTGTCAGTAAAAAAATGTTCTGTCCATTATTTTTTGACAAGATGTCCAGAAAAAATAAAAAGTCAAGTTGACAACCATGCTTTCTCCCCCTCAAAAAAATCTCTTTGCATCTCGTCAATTCAGCTCACCCATTCATTTTTTTATTTTTTTATGCCCCGTCTTCTACAATATATCCATCCTGTTAACTGTTTCACAATAGTCGTGTAATCTACTGATTTTTATTAAAGTCCTCATTCATGCACTCCATATTTTTAGTCGGCTATGCAGCAGTCTCTACAGTTCAGCTTGCTCACAACTAATATCTTCAGGTCTTTTTTGCATTGTTAGATTTATTTTTTCCCAAATTCTATTTCGTGTTGTTAGTCATGAGACTGCAGGACAGAAGCATAAAGAAAGAGGGGCAATAGTACAATGTGTTTTCCCACTTTTTGTAGGATCTGGGAACATAGAACAAGGAATTTTACCATTAGATACACTATACATTATGTAATTAATGTTTTAATAATGCGTCACATCATGGTGAAGAGAGTGTAAAGTCATATCTGTCAAATAAAATGCTTCGTGCCAATGATAAATACGTTTAGATAAGGCAATGCAATTTGAAAAATGCTTTTAATACATGGATGTATCACTATGTCTAAGACATAGTACAAACTGACAGCACTTAACTATAATTGCACATTTAGTTCTCCATGGTGGAAATATCGCAAGTGAAATCTGTAGACATTTATTTAGTCTTCTTAATTGATGACAATAGAAAATATTGTATTTAACAATGTAATGTACGGTATATTAAATTAATATTTGACGAAAGCCATCAAGACTGGAAAGCATTTATTCCCCAGCAGGCAGAAGCATTGTGGTGACTCTCTACCTAGTTCCTATTCAGTTCTCTTACGTGTTTTGATATGGCTTGTCTTGTAAAAAAGATTTATCTCCCCATTGCGGCTGACATCGGAAGGAAACAAAGACAAAACAAATAAAACGACAGTCTACGCTGGATGTGTTCAGCTACAGAAAATGTATAACTATTGTCACTCAAAGCGCTTGAATGACATCTGAAGCACAATACAGATTGACATGATGAAAAATCCCTTTTCCCACTCACATCAATCTTAGATTTAGCACATCAGTACATGACTGGTTCATGCAAGCAACAGAAAATCTATTCCTGTATTTCCTAATTGGAGAGCAAGATTGTGATTTTAACAGCTTAACCGACTCAACGAAATACAAAATAAAGTATTTTTAAAATGGGAAGAAAATGAGAAGGAAATTCAGTAGAATTAACACATTAGCATCTGTATATCCAAGGAGTGCTAGGTGATCTCTATGGAAATGTGTGGCTCTGGCAAATGCAAAGTATCACTTCAGCCATAGGAATTCATTTTCACCATTCTTTTAACCAATGCTTGAAGTCCCTCACACAGAGCTAATAGAAGCCTTGGAAGCAAAGTGCAGAAGAACATCCCTCATTTACAATTGTGAGAAAGCCGTGAAGGTTTTATTCAGTCTAATGAGGTCAGAAAGGTCTACTCTTCCCCATTCACAGAGCACCTGAGTGCTCTACTTTTCAACTGCATGGATTGCACAAACCTTCCATTGTGTGGTCCTGAGATTGTCTTAAGGATAAATTAAATTAAGCATTTAAAACTATTTAAATCATTTATAAATTTGGAAAGCAATATGCATTCTATTATTTTCTGACTGAAAACTGTTTCATAGGATTAAGTTGCTTTCACACTTTGCGGTCAAACTGGGTTTTTTTTGTCACAATCATAGTAAACCATTTTGACGTGATTTTTGAAAATTGTAGCAGACAGTACATGGCTGCAACATGTGAAAGCTGTCTTAAGGTTGAATGAAGACACAAATCCAGAGTAGAAATAGTATAATGTGGCTCTGACACCCCTTCCACTACAGGCAACCCACAATATGAAGACCCAACTTGGAGTCTCCTATTTTTCCAAAAATTAATGCCTCACACCACTAAAGTTGATTAGTCGGGCAGCAGAGTTTAGGATAGACTGCAGGGGTGCGAGACTATTAGAAGAGAGGTCACAAAGCAGAAGGTTGCAATAGTCGAAGAGCAAGATGATGAGTGCATGGACGAGGGTTTTTGCAGATTCTTGATTAAGGAATATACAAATCCGAGAAATATTTTTAAGCTCTAGTTGGCAGGAAGTGGAAAGGTCATGAATATGTGATTTGAAGGCGAGATCAAAATCAAGGGATACCCCTCGGCAGCAAGTTTGCAGGATGCACTCTTCTACACCTTGCAGATGAGGACCAGAAAGAGCATATGCTCCAGTGGATGGCAAGCGCTGTATCAAGTGGCCTCTCCTCCTCTTCCTCCACTTTAACACCACACACTGTATGGTCCTCAAAGCTGGCATCCCATTTACCCTTGTAAACTATAGCCTACCATGTTGATCCAGAGGTAGGCAAAAACCTCTTGAGGGAAAAGCTCACTACCCCATAATAAGGGAAACATTTCCTCCTGACCCAATATATGGCAATCAGATTTTTCTCTAGATTAATGTCCCCTGTCCACAATTTTATATTCTTAACCTGTTATATTACACTCCTCAAAACTAAGAAGTAAAAGTCATGGAACTATGGAAATCACAGGAATGATATACATGTTAATGATATGCAAATTAGGAGAAAATGAAAAAAAAAATGTTCAAAACATTCTGATGCATTATCAAGTTTGAGTGCCTTTTGCAGAAACATTTGTCATGTTATCAATGAGGTTAGTAATGGTTATCTGGGGAATGATCTGCTATGCTGAATGCACTTGGGCATGTAAATCAAGATTTGCTGATGGCATCTCACTTTGCAATTGTCAACCAATGACGTCTTAGAGGTGCTCAATAGGAGACAATTACAGGATGTTGTAGGTCACCGTAGCATATTTAGGCTACACAATCTGTTCAAAGTGGCATTGGCCAAGTTGAAAGCAATCTAACATCAAGCTATTAGTGTTCCTGCCTTGAAAACTAGAGGCGTTTGGGCTATTGAACATTATTTCACTCCATACCACAATACTGAGACTAGAAATGACAAAAAAAAGACTCGCACATCCAAACTAGTGTGAATAGGTGCATACCAGGAGCAGCTACCTCCATACATAAATATACAAAAAAGGCTTTTGCACAATAGAGTGCAACCTTTTTGTATATTTATAATACTGAGACTAGAATCGGTCTGACTTTCCCACATAAAAGCATCTTCATGGTGTTGTTCACAGTTATTAGATTTAAAGAATGGCACGTATTCATTCTGTATTGCAAGTGAAATAAGCCATCACATACCAAGCCTAAAGTGTTAAACAGTGTCTATACAAACCATCGGCAAGTATTTGGATGACATTGGGTTATGAGCCAGACTTCCATTGACCTCACACCACCCCTTACAAAGGATATCATGTTCCAGAGCAATGGAGACCTGTCCTCTTCAGCAATGGGTCCCAATTTTTTCCTAGATGCAGTGTTAGCCAGAGATTGGTCTGAAGGTCATATGGATAACACAATGAAGAAGCTTTTCATGAGGCAATGCAAAAGTGTCCCAGGAGCTGTTTTTCAACATAACAATGACAGGCCACATCTTTCTCATGCTACAATGAGTAGGCTGCATGCTGTAAATAAGCTATCATGGTCGTCAGAGTCTTCAGACTTGTCTCTCATCGAGGACATTTGAGATGTCATTGGTCAGTAATTGCAAATGGAGCTGTTAACATCAGATCATAATGAATTGGATGCCAAAGTGCATACAGCATGGCAGGATATTACGCAGATCACTATCAATAACCTTATTGATAACGTGCGAAGGCATGTGTGTGCATTTTTGCACAATGTGTCATACTTAAAATTGAATAATTTAAGATGTATTGAAAAATTAATTCCCATGTTTCATTATTTGCATTTTATTAACATGTCTATTGATCCTGTCATTTTCAGAATTCCAGAACTTTCCTTTTTGTTGTTGTAATTTCAATGTTGAGGAGTCAGTACTTAAAAAAAAACATCCAGCTCCATAGTCTCTCTGCTCGCACAATAAAGAATTTCCATCTCTGATTATGTATTTTTTTCATCTAATCATAGGGGGGATGCCCCTATGTCATCATTGCAGGACTTGCAGGAAATTTGTCTTTAGAAAGTCAGCTATTTTTTAAATCAGGTTTTTGTATTAAAAAAATGTTTTACATGTTGACTAATGTTTTTTGGTTTACATATCACAATCTATGTTAAAAATAAAAAAATAAATCTTACAATTGTCACACTGGCCACAGGGGTCTATTTGTGAATTCTCAGAAAGCAAAACACTGACTCACACCTTAAATTTGGTATTGAAGCATCAAATAAGATTGTGCATAGGTCACTGTAAAGGGAGTTGAAGCTGTAATATAATTTATTGTTTAAATAAGTGTAGACCTGCCGGTCTGGGAGCCCTACTGCTTCAGGCAACACACATGAAGGAGACCCAATTTGGAGTCCAAACATTTCAAAAATGTATTGCCACACACCAATAAAGTGGCATCAATTTCTCCAGAGTAGAAATAGTATAATATAAACTGTTTCATAGGATTAAGTTGCTTTCACACTTTGCGGTCATACTGGGTTTTTTTTGTCACAATCATAGTAAACCATTTTGACGTGATTTTTGAAAATTGCAGCAGACAGTACATGGCTGCAACATGTGAAAGCTGTCTTAAGGTTGAATGAAGACACAAATCCAGAGTAGAAATAGTATAATGTGGCTCTGACACCCCTTCCACTACAGGCAACCCACAATATCAAGACCCAACTTGGAGTCTCCTATTTTTCCAAAAATTAATGCCTCACACCACTAAAGTTGATTAGTCGGGCAGCAGAGTTTAGGATAGACTGCAGGGGTGCGAGACTATTAGAAGAGAGGTCACAAAGCAGAAGATTGCAATAGTCGAAGAGCAAGATGATGAGTGCATGGACGAGGGTTTTTTGCAGATTCTTGATTAAGGAATATACAAATCCGAAAAATATTTTTGAGCTCTAGTAGGCAGGAAGTGGAAAGGTCATGAATATGTGATTTGAAGGCGAGATCAAAATCCAGGGATACCCCGAGGCAGCAAGCTTGCAGGATGCACTCTTCTACACCTTGCAGATGAGGACCAGAAAGAGCATATGCTATAGTGGATGGCAAGCGCTGTATCAAATGGCCTCTGCTCCTCTTCCTCCACTTTAACATCACACACAGTATGGTCCTCTAAGCTGGCACCCCATTTACCTTTGTTTACTCCCATGACACAAGTCTCCAACTGCCCAACTGACTGTGGAGAATCGTAGATGGGCGAGTCTGCAGAGTTGTTTTGCTCTAAAGATTTACATACTCAAGAGGAGGAAAGTATCTGCACCGATGCTGAAATTTTTTTTCAGTTTTTTCAGTTGGATCCACGGCAGGACAAAGCAGAATCCAGACCCTCGTCACCAGACATTAAGCTCAATTGAACAAACACTGTCATGATTCCAATGGCAGGGAATCACAAAAGGACAAGCACCAACGAGCTCTAGGGTGATGGAACCTGAGCTGACCGCGACCCTAAACCTGAACACACAAATAACAATAGCCGGGGAACGTGCCTACGTTGATCCTAGACGTCTCGCACCAGCCGAAGATCTAACTTCCCCTATTAGAAGAAACACAGACCTCTCTTGCCTCCAGAGAAATACCCCACAGAAATAGCAGCCCCCCACATATAATGACGGTGAAATGAGAGGAAGGCACATACACAGTATGAAAACAGATTCAGCAAAATGAGGCCCGCTAAAACTAGATAGCAGAGGATACAAAAGTAAACTGCGCGGTCAGCAAAAAACCCTTCAAAAAACCATCCTGTAATTACTTGAACTCATGTTCCAACTCATGGAACATGAGGAGCAATTACAGCCCACTAGAGCAACCAGCAGCAAAGAAACAATTATATGCAAGCTGGACAAGACAAAAATAAAGCAAAACGTGGAACAAGAAAAACAAAAACTTAGCTTGTCCTGAAGATTACTGAAGCCAGAAGCTGAGGTAACAAAACACTCTGATAACCTTGATAGCCGGCGGGGAAATGACAAGAAAGCCCGGTAAAATAGGAAACTCCCAAATCCTAATAGAACAGGTGGACACCAGAGACAGCAGAACACAAATAACCCAGTACCATCAGTAACCACCAGAGGGAGCCCAAAAACAGAACTCACAACAGTACCCCCCCCCTTGAGGAGGGGTCACCGAACCCTCACGAGAACCACCAGGGCGACCAGGATGAGCCCTATGAAAAGCGCGGACCAAATCATCAGCATGAACATCAGAGGCAACCACCCAAGAATTATCCTCCTGACCATAACCCTTCCACTTGACCAAATATTGGAGTTTCCGTCTGGAAACACGAGAATCCAAGATCTTCTCCACAACATACTCCAATTCTCCCTCCACCAGCACCGGAGCAGGAGGCTCAAGCGAAGGAACAACAGGTACCTCATACCTCCGCAACAACGACCGATGGAACACATTATGAATAGCAAATGATGCCGGGAGATCCAAACGAAACGACACAGGGTTAAGAATTTCCAAGATCCAATAAGGACCGATGAACCGAGGCTTGAACTTAGGAGAAGAGACCTTCATAGGAACAAAACGAGAAGACAACCACACGAAGTCCCCAACACGAAGTCGAGGACCCACGCGGCGACGGCGATTAGCAAACTGCTGAGCCTTCTCCTGGGACAACTTCAAATTGTCCACCACATTACTCATAATCTGATGCAACCTATCCACCACCATGTCCACTCCAGGACAATCAGAAGGCTCCACCTGACCAGAGGAAAAACGAGGATGAAACCCCGAATTACAAAAGAAAGGAGAAACCAAGGTAGCAGAACTAGCCCGATTATTAAGGGCAAACTCGGCCAGCGGCAGAAAGGTAACCCAGTCATCCTGATCAGCAGAAACAAAACACCTCAAATAAGTTTCCAATGTCTGATTAGTTCGCTCCATCTGGCCATTCGTCTGAGGGTGGAATGCAGACGAAAAGGACAAATCAATGCCCATCTTAGCACAGAACGTCCGCCAAAATCTAGACACAAACTGGGATCCCCTGTCAGAAACAATGTTCTCCGGAATCCCATGCAAACGAACCACGTTCTGGAAAAACAGAGGGACCAACTCAGAGGAGGAAGGCAACTTAGGCAAGGGTACAAGATGAACCATTTTAGAAAAGCGGTCACACACAACCCAGATGACGGACATTTTTTGAGAGACAGGGAGATCCGAAATAAAGTCCATGGAAATGTGCGTCCAAGGCCTCTTCGGGATAGGCAAAGGTGACAACAATCCACTGGCTCGAGAACAGCAAGGCTTAGCCCGAGCACAAACCTCACAAGACTGCACAAAAGAACGCACATCCCTCGACAAGGAAGGCCACCAAAAAGACCTGGCCACCAAGTCTCTAGTACCAAATATTCCAGGATGACCTGCCAACGCAGAAGAATGGACCTCGGAGATGACTCTACTGGTCCAACTATCCGGAACAAACAGTCTCTCAGGCGGACAACGATCAGGTTTACCCGCCTGAAACTCCTGCAAAGCACATCGCAAGTCTGGGAAGACGGCCGACAAAATCACCCCATCCCTAAGGATACCAGTGGGCTCAGAATTTCCAGGGGAGTCAGGCACAAAACTCCTAGAAAGAGCATCCGCCTTCACATTCTTTGAACCTGGCAGGTATGAAACCACAAAATTGAAACGAGAGAAAAACAGTGACCAACGAGCCTGTCTAGGATTCAGACGCCTGGCAGACTCAAGGTAAATCAGATTTTTGTGATCAGTCAAGACCACCACACGATGTCTAGCACCCTCCAGCCAATGACGCCACTCCTCAAATGCCCACTTCATGGCCAAAAGTTCCCGATTACCCACATCATAATTCCGCTCAGCGGGCAAAAATTTTCTAGAAAAGAACGCACATGGCTTCATCACCGAGCAATCGGAGCTTCTCTGTGACAAAACCGCCCCCGCTCCAATCTCGGAAGCATCAACCTCAACTTGGAAAGGAAGCGAAACATCAGGCTGGCGCAACACAGGAGCAGAAGAAAACCGGCGTTTAAGTTCCTGAAAGGCCTCCACAGCCGCATGAGACCAATCAGCAACATCAGCACCCTTCTTAGTCAAATCCGTCAAAGGCTTAACAACACTAGAAAAATTAGTTATAAAACGACGATAGAAATTAGCAAAGCCCAAGAACTTCTGCAAACTCTTAAGAGACGCAGGCTGCGTCCAGTCACAAATAGCCCGAACCTTGACGGGATCCATCTCAATAGTAGAAGGGGAAAAAATATACCCCAAGAAAGAAATCTTCTGGACTCCAAAGAGACACTTTGAGCCCTTTACAAACAAGGAATTAGCCCGCAGGACCTGAAACACCTTCCTGACCTGCTGAACATGAGACTCCCAGTCATCAGAAAAAAACAAAATATCATCCAAATACACAATCATAAATTTATCCAGATATTCACGGAAAATATCGTGCATAAAGGACTGGAAGACTGAAGGAGCATTAGAAAGTCCGAAAGGCATTACCAAATACTCAAAATGGCCCTCAGGCGTATTAAATGCGGTTTTCCACTCATCACCTTGCTTTATTCGTATAAGATTATACGCACCCCGGAGATCAATCTTAGTGAACCATTTAGCCCCCTTAATGCGAGCAAACAAATCAGTCAACAAAGGCAAAGGATACTGATATTTTACGGTAATCTTATTCAAAAGACGATAATCTATACAAGGCCTCAAGGACCCATCTTTCTTGGCCACGAAAAAAAACCTGCTCCCAAAGGGGACGAAGATGGACGGATATGTCCCTTTTCCAAGGACTCCTTAACATAATCCCGCATAGCAGTATGCTCTGGCACTGACAGATTGAACAAACGACCTTTAGGAAATTTACTACCAGGAATTAAATCTATAGCACAATCGCAATCCCTGTGAGGAGGAAGCGAACTGAGCTTAGGCTCCTCAAAAACATCCCGATAATCCGACAAAAATACAGGAACCTCAGAAGGAGTAGATGAAGCGATAGAAATCGGAGGTGCATCATCATGAACCCCCTGACATCCCCAGCTTAACACAGACATTGTTTTCCAGTCAAGGACTAGATTATGAGTTTGTAACCATGGCAGACCAAGTACTAGAACATCATGTAAATTATACAATACCAGGAAGCGAATCACCTCCTGATGAACGGGAGTCATACGCATGGTCACTTGTGTCCAGTACTGAGGTTTATTCATAGCCAAAGGTGTAGAGTCAATTCCCTTCAAAGGAATAGGGACTTCTAGAGGCTCAAGACTAAACCCACATCGCTTGGCAAATGACCAATCCATAAGACTCAGGGCAGTGCCTGAATCTACATAGGCATCGACGGAAATGGATGATAATGAGCAAATCAGAGTCACAGACAGAATGAACTTAGACTGTAACGTACTAATGGCAACAGACTTATCAACCTTTTTTGTGCGTTTAGAGCATGCTGATATAACATGAGCTGAATCACCACAATAAAAGCACAACCCATTTTTCCGCCTATAGTTTTGCCGTTCACTTCTAGACTGAACTCTATCACATTGCATTGTCTCAAGTGCCTGTTCAGAAGACACCGCCAAATGGTGCACAGGTTTGCGCTCCCGTAAACGCCGATCAATCTGAATAGCCATAGTCATAGACTCATTCAGACCCGTAGGCGCAGGGAACCCCACCATAACATCTTTAATGGCCTCAGAAAGGCCATCTCTGAACTTTGCAGCCAGGGCGCACTCATTCCACTGAGTAAGCACTGACCATTTCCGAAATTTTTGACAATATATTTCTGCTTCATCTTGTCCCTGAGAGAGAGCTAATAAAGCTTTTTCAGCCTGAATCTCTTGGTTAGGTTCCTCATAGAGCAAACCCAATGCCAGAAAAAACGCATCCACATTAAGCAACGCAGGATCCCCTGGTGCCAATGCAAATGCCCAATTTTGAGGGTCACCCCGCAGGAAAGATATAATAATCTTAACCTGCTGAGCAGGGTCTCCAGAAGAGCGAGATTTCAAAGAAAGGAACAGCTTGCAATTGTTCCTAAAATTCAGAAAACTAGATCTATCTCCAGCAAAGAACTCTGGAATAGGAATTCTAGGTTCAGACATAGGAGCATGTACAACAAAATCTTGTATATTTTGAACCTTAGCAGCAAGATTATTCAAGCTGGAAGCTAAACTCTGGACGTCCATGATAAACAGCTAAGGTCAGAGCCATTCAAGGATTAAGAGGAGGAAAAAAAAATCAGCCAGGCTGCAATTAGGGCTAGGCAGCAACCTCAGAGGAGAAAAAAAAAACAAAAAAAAAAAACTTCCTCAGACTACTTTTCCTCCTACTTCAGCCCAAACATTTTTGGGCCGGCTATACTGTCATGATTCCAATGGCAGGGAATCACAAAAGGACAAGCACCAATGAGCTCTAGGGTGATGGAACCTGAGCTGACC
Organism: Ranitomeya imitator; assembly: GCF_032444005.1. Taxonomy (NCBI): domain Eukaryota; kingdom Metazoa; phylum Chordata; class Amphibia; order Anura; family Dendrobatidae; genus Ranitomeya; species Ranitomeya imitator. The sequence continues at coordinate 391,633,906 of NC_091287.1, read as the reverse complement.
GCGACCCTAAACCTGAACACACAAATAACAATAGCCGGGGAACGTGCCTACGTTGATCCTAGATGTCTCGCACCAGCCGAAGATCTAACTTCCCCTATTAGAAGAAACACAGACCTCTCTTGCCTCCAGAGAAATACCCCACAGAAATAGCAGCCCCCCACATATAATGACGGTGAAATGAGAGGAAGGCACATACACAGTATGAAAACAGATTCAGCAAAATGAGGCCCGCTAAAACTAGATAGCAGAGGATACAAAAGTAAACTGCGCGGTCAGCAAAAAACCCTTCAAAAAACCATCCTGTAATTACTTGAACTCATGTTCCAACTCATGGAACATGAGGAGCAATTACAGCCCACTAGAGCAACCAGCAGCAAAGAAACAATTATATGCAAGCTGGACAAGACAAAAATAAAGCAAAACGTGGAACAAGAAAAACAAAAACTTAGCTTGTCCTGAAGATTACTGAAGCCAGAAGCTGAGGTAACAAAACACTCTGATAACCTTGATAGCCGGCGGGGAAATGACAAGAAAGCCCGGTAAAATAGGAAACTCCCAAATCCTAATAGAACAGGTGGACACCAGAGACAGCAGAACACAAATAACCCAGTACCATCAGTAACCACCAGAGGGAGCCCAAAAACAGAACTCACAACAAAACACCATCTCATCCTATCCAAAGACCACTGACAACATCTGTTACTCGACTCCCTTTCTTTGGCAACCACACAGCGGTACGCCTTGTAGATAAAGCTCAAAAGGAGCAAGTGCTCCAGTGATTGGCAAGTGCTGCATCAAGTGGCTGATCCTCCTCTTCCTCCACCTTAACATCACAGAGTACAATCCTCAGAGCTGGCACCTCAATCACCCTTGTGTTTACACATTTTATTCCATGGGCATCAGAGGTCTGCTCTGAAGAATCACTGGATCCAGAGGAGGAAAGTATCTGCAACGATGCCCAAAAAAATTTTATGCTCTATCCGGGGCCAGACATAGTAGGGTCCAAGCAGAATCCAGGTCCTTGTCACCAGACATTAACCACCAAGGGTAAAGGTAATCCTGATGATAGTCCGATACCTGTGGTGCACGTGGACTGTAATATGCTGTCTGGGGAGGAAGAGGAGGAGACTGACTCTCAATGCGAGGAGTGGGAGAACAGAGAGGATGACAATAAGGTAGGGTTGAGCGACCTTGACCTATTTAGAGTCGAGCCGTGTTTCACGAAACCCGACTATCTTAGAAGTCGAGTCGAGTGGAATCGGCCGATTATCGCGAAAAGTCGGGTATCGCCCGAAACACGAAACCCAATGCAAGTCAATGGGGGAGCATAGTCGGCAGTGAGTGGAGGCCAGGAAAACACCTACACTGCCCATTTTTAATGGCAAAAACATCCATTCTTGTTAAAGAAGCTTGTCAATCGTAATTTACCTTATAATAATTGGAAGGCATTTGAAATTGGGGGTCATTTGGCTAAAGTTGTGGGGGGTAGGGCTGGTTCAAGTAATTAGTGGGCCCAGTAAATCTGGACCACGTCACGGCAGTGGAGCAGGGAGAGGTAAGTATTTCAACTTTGCAAGTGCTGTGATCCTGAGCAAGCAGGGGGGGCCCACTTGTTGGCATTGGCACTGGCACAGGGCCCCTCAAAGTACAGCGGTGTGTTTGCACGACGGGGGCGCCTCCCACCGGCAGCAACACTTTTGCGTACTATGAGAGGCCCTGTGCCAGTGACGTCGCCAACTAGTATTCCTCCCCCCACCTGATGAAGGAACCTGCACTTTCATCTGCACCTTCCTCTTTGTCCCCGTGTAAGGTGGTATGGTATGCGGGAAGAGGAACCTGACTTTCAGCAGGGTCACAATCTTGCTGTGTAGCGTGCACGGGGAATTTTGCGTTATGGGTCAATGTACCAGCAAACTCATCTATCACTGGCTGGGCAATGGGCAGGATGAGGAGGAAACACAGATATAGGCCCAAAGAATAAAGTTGGCTAAATGCAGTTCAAAATTGGTAACACAGGACTAACCAGGGGGCATTGCAGTGGAGGACAACTGGAATGAGAGGCTGACACAGAGAGTAGGCCCAAATCAGTAAGTAGTCGAAATGCAGTTCAAAATTGGCAATCGTAGTAAACAGGCGGCACAGCTTTGTTCAGTGGAGGAGAACAGCAAGGAGTGGCAGACACCGATAGTAGGCCCCAACCCAACTAGTAGGCCAAATGCAGTCTAACATTAACAACTACTTAACGAGAGCCTGAAAATGGAATTTCAGGACAGGAAACCAGGAGAACAGCAAGGAGTGGCAGACACCGATAGTAGGCCCCAAACCAACTAGTACGCCAAATGCAGTTGTTCCATTTAACCACAATTTAATGAGAGCCTGAAGATAGAAGTTCAGGAAAGGCAACCTGGAGAACACCTTGGAGTGTAACACACCATCTCTCTACACCCCATACCCAATTTGTAGGCCTAATGCAGCGTAGTTTCCAAAAACTACTAAACGAGAGCCGGAAGATCGAAGCTCAGGAAAGGCAACCTGGAGAACACCTTGGAGTGGAACACACCATCTCTCTACACCCCATACCCAATTTGTAGGCCTAATGCAGTGTAGTTTCCAACAACTACTAAACGAGAGCATGAAAATCGAAGCATTGGCGAGGAAACCTGGAGAACACCTTGGAGTGGAACACACCATCTCTCTACACCCCATACCCAATTTGTAGGCCTAATGCAGTGTAGTTTCCAAGAACTACTAAATGAGAGCATGAAGATCGAAGCATTGGCGAGGAAACCTGGGGAACACCTTGGAGTGGAACACACCATCTCTCTACACCCCATACCCAATTTGTAGGCCTAATGCAGCGTAGTTTCCAACAACTACTAAACGAGAGCCGGAAGATCGAAGCTCAGGAAAGGCAACCTGGAGAACACCTTGGAGTGGAACACACCATCTCTCTACACCCCATACCCAATTTGTAGGCCTAATGCAGTGTAGTTTCCAAGAACTACTAAACGAGAGCCGGAAGATCGAAGCTCAGGAAAGGCAACCTGGAGAACACCTTGGAGTGGAACACACCATCTCTCTACACCCCATACCCAATTTGTAGGCCTAATGCAGTGTAGTTTCCAACAACTACTAAACGAGAGCATGAAAATCGAAGCATTGGCGAGGAAACCTGGAGAACACCTTGGAGTGGAACACACCATCTCTCTACACCCCATACCCAATTTGTAGGCCTAATGCAGTGTAGTTTCCAACAACTACTAAATGAGAGCATGAAGATCGAAGCATTGGCGAGGAAACCTGGGGAACACCTTGGAGTGGAACACACCATCTCTCTACACCCCATACCCAATTTGTAGGCCTAATGCAGCGTAGTTTCCAACAACTACTAAACGAGAGCCGGAAGATCGAAGCTCAGGAAAGGCAACCTGGAGAACACCTTGGAGTGGAACACACCATCTCTCTACACCCCATACCCAATTTGTAGGCCTAATGCAGTGTAGTTTCCAAGAACTACTAAACGAGAGCCGGAAGATCGAAGCTCAGGAAAGGCAACCTGGAGAACACCTTGGAGTGGAACACACCATCTCTCTACACCCCATACCCAATTTGTAGGCCTAATGCAGTGTAGTTTCCAACACCTACTAAACGAGAGCATGAAGATCGAAGCATTGGCGAGGAAACCTGGGGAACACCTTGGAGTGGAACACACCATCTCTCTACACCCCATACCCAATTTGTAGGCCTAATGCAGCGTAGTTTCCAACAACTACTAAACAAGAGCCGGAAGATCGAAGCTCAGGAAAGGCAACCTGGAGAACACCTTGGAGTGGAACACACCATCTCTCTACACCCCATACCCAATTTGTAGGCCTAATGCAGTGTAGTTTTCAACAACTACTAAACGAGAGCATGAAGATCGAAGCATTGGCGAGGAAACCTGGGGAACACCTTGGAGTGGAACACACCATCTCTCTACACCCCATACCCAATTTGTAGGCCTAATGCAGTGTAGTTTCCAACAACTACTAAACGAGAGCAGGAAGATCGAAGCTCAGGAAAGGCAACCTGGAGAACACCTTGGAGTGGAACACACCATCTCTCTACACCCCATACCCAATTTGTAGGCCTAATGCAGCGTAGTTTCCAACAACTACTAAACGAGAGCCGGAAGATCGAAGCTCAGGAAAGGCAACCTGGAGAACACCTTGGAGTGGAACACACCATCTCTCTACACCCCATACCCAATTTGTAGGCCTAATGCAGCGTAGTTTCCAACAACTACTAAGCGAGAGCCGGAAGATCGAAGCTCAGGAAAGGCAACCTGGAGAACACCTTGGAGTGGAACACACCATCTCTCTACACCCCATACCCAATTTGTAGGCCTAATGCAGTGTAGTTTCCAACAACTACTAAACGAGAGCATGAAGATCGAAGCATTGGCGAGGAAACCTGGGGAACACCTTGGAGTGGAACACACCATCTCTCTACACCCCATACCCAATTTGTAGGCCTAATGCAGCGTAGTTTCCAACAACTACTAAACGAGAGCCGGAAGATCGAAGCTCAGGAAAGGCAACCTGGAGAACACCTTGGAGTGGAACACACCATCTCTCTACACCCCATACCCAATTTGTAGGCCTAATGCAGTGTAGTTTCCAAGAACTACTAAACGAGAGCCGGAAGATCGAAGCTCAGGAAAGGCAACCTGGAGAACACCTTGGAGTGGAACACACCATCTCTCTACACCCCATACCCAATTTGTAGGCCTAATGCAGTGTAGTTTCCAACAACTACTAAACGAGAGCATTAAGATCGAAGCAATGGCGAGGAAACCTGGGGCACACCTTGGGGAGGCAGACACCGTTAGTAGGCCCTTCCAAAGTTGTACCCCCAATGCAGTTTTAAAATTCCTAGAGGCTGAAAACAAGACTATTGACGCTCAGCTTTTTTCAAAGGAACACAGCTGAATTGAGTGGCGCAGACAGACACAGGTAGTAGGACTTAACCCAAAAATGTGGCTCACTGCAGCTTAAAAAAGTTACAGGGGTACACAAGCAGCAGTGCTCTGGGCAGTGGAGGACAATTTCAATAGTGGACCGCAGACAGACTTTGTACGCCTACTATTAAAAAAAGGATGCTCTATGCAATTAAAAATAGGTTCCAGGGGTCCACGGGCAGCAGTGGTGTGGTCAGTGGAGGCCTAGTGGAAGGCGTGACCGCAGACAGGCATCGAAGGCCTAAAATAATAACACATGGCTGTAGGCAATTTTAAATTGGTTCCAGGGGTACACGGGCAGCAGTGGCCTGGTCAGTGTAGTAGTAGGAGAAAGAACGGACCGCAGACAGGCATCGAAGGCCTAAAATAAAAAAATTGGGCTGGCTGTAGGCAATTTTAAATTGGTTCCAGGGGTACACGGGCAGCAGTGGTGTGGTCAGTGGAGGCATATTGTAAGGAGTGACCGCAGACAGGCATCGAAGGCCTAAAATAATAACACATGGCTGTAGGCAATTTTAAATTGGTTCCAGGGGTACACGGGCAGCAGTGGTGTGGTCAGTGGAGGCCTAGTGGAAGGAGTGACCGCAGACAGGCATCGAAGGCCTAAAATAATAACACATGGCTGTAGGCAATTTTAAATTGGTTCCAGGGGTACACGGGCAGCAGTGGTGTGGTCAGTGGAGGCCTAGTGGAAGGAGTGACCGCAGACAGGCATCGAAGGCCTAAAATAAAAAAATTGGGCAGGCTGTAGGCAATTTTAAATTGGTTCCAGGGGTACACGGGCAGCAGTGGTGTGGTCAGTGGAGGCATATTGTAAGGAGTGACCGCAGACAGGCATCGAAGGCCTAAAATAATAACACATGGCTGTAGGCAATTTTAAATTGGTTCCAGGGGTACACGGGCAGCAGTGGTGTGGTCAGTGGAGGCCTAGTGGAAGGAGTGACCACAGACAGGCATCGAAGGCCTAAAATAATAACACATGGCTGTAGGCAATTTTAAATTGGTTCCAGGGGTACACGGGCAGCAGTGGCCTGGTCAGTGTAGTAGTAGTAGAAAGAACGGACCGCAGACAGGCATCGAAGGCCTAAAATAAAAAAATTGGGCTGGCTGTAGGCAATTTTAAATTGGTTCCAGGGGTACACGGGCAGCAGTGGTGTGGTCAGTGGAGGCATATTGTAAGGAGTGACCGCAGACAGGCATCGAAGGCCTAAAATAATAACACATGGCTGTAGGCAATTTTAAATTGGTTCCAGGGGTACACGGGCAGCAGTGGTGTGGTCAGTGGAGGCCTAGTGGAAGGAGTGACCGCAGACAGGCATCGAAGGCCTAAAATAATAACACATGGCTGTAGGCAATTTTAAATTGGTTCCAGGGGTCCACGGGCAGCAGTGGTGTGGTCAGTGGAGGCCTAGTGGAAGGAGTGACCGCAGACAGGCATCGAAGGCCTAAAATAATAACACATGGCTGTAGGCAATTTTAAATTGGTTCCAGGGGTACACGGGCAGCAGTGGCCTGGTCAGTGTAGTAGTAGTAGAAAGAACGGACCGCAGACAGGCATCGAAGGCCTAAAATAAAAAAATTGGGCTGGCTGTAGGCAATTTTAAATTGGTTCCAGGGGTACACGGGCAGCAGTGGTGTGGTCAGTGGAGGCATATTGTAAGGAGTGACCGCAGACAGGCATCGAAGGCCTAAAATAATAACACATGGCTGTAGGCAATTTTAAATTGGTTCCAGGGGTACACGGGCAGCAGTGGTGTGGTCAGTGGAGGCCTAGTGGAAGGAGTGACCGCAGACAGGCATCGAAGGCCTAAAATAATAACACATGGCTGTAGGCAATTTTAAATTGGTTCCAGGGGTACACGGGCAGCAGTGGTGTGGTCAGTGGAGGCCTAGTGGAAGGAGTGACCGCAGACAGGCATCGAAGGCCTAAAATAAAAAAATTGGGCAGGCTGTAGGCAATTTTAAATTGGTTCCAGGGGTACACGGGCAGCAGTGGTGTGGTCAGTGGAGGCATATTGTAAGGAGTGACCGCAGACAGGCATCGAAGGCCTAAAATAATAACACATGGCTGTAGGCAATTTTAAATTGGTTCCAGGGGTCCACGGGCAGCAGTGGTGTGGTCAGTGGAGGCCTAGTGGAAGGCGTGACCGCAGACAGGCATCGAAGGCCTAAAATAATAACACATGGCTGTAGGCAATTTTAAATTGGTTCCAGGGGTACACGGGCAGCAGTGGCCTGGTCAGTGTAGTAGTAGGAGAAAGAACGGACCGCAGACAGGCATCGAAGGCCTAAAATAAAAAAATTGGGCTGGCTGTAGGCAATTTTAAATTGGTTCCAGGGGTACACGGGCAGCAGTGGTGTGGTCAGTGGAGGCATATTGTAAGGAGTGACCGCAGACAGGCAACGAAGGCCTAAAATAATAACACATGGCTGTAGGCAATTTTAAATTGGTTCCAGGGGTACACGGGCAGCAGTGGTGTGGTCAGTGGAGGCCTAGTGGAAGGAGTGACCGCAGACAGGCATCGAAGGCCTAAAATAATAACACATGGCTGTAGGCAATTTTAAATTGGTTCCAGGGGTACACGGGCAGCAGTGGTGTGGTCAGTGGAGGCCTAGTGGAAGGAGTGACCGCAGACAGGCATCGAAGGCCTAAAATAAAAAAATTGGGCAGGCTGTAGGCAATTTTAAATTGGTTCCAGGGGTACACGGGCAGCAGTGGTGTGGTCAGTGGAGGCATATTGTAAGGAGTGACCGCAGACAGGCATCGAAGGCCTAAAATAATAACACATGGCTGTAGGCAATTTTAAATTGGTTCCAGGGGTACACGGGCAGCAGTGGTGTGGTCAGTGGAGGCCTAGTGGAAGGAGTGACCACAGACAGGCATCGAAGGCCTAAAATAATAACACATGGCTGTAGGCAATTTTAAATTGGTTCCAGGGGTACACGGGCAGCAGTGGCCTGGTCAGTGTAGTAGTAGTAGAAAGAACGGACCGCAGACAGGCATCGAAGGCCTAAAATAAAAAAATTGGGCTGGCTGTAGGCAATTTTAAATTGGTTCCAGGGGTACACGGGCAGCAGTGGTGTGGTCAGTGGAGGCATATTGTAAGGAGTGACCGCAGACAGGCATCGAAGGCCTAAAATAATAACACATGGCTGTAGGCAATTTTAAATTGGTTCCAGGGGTACATGGGCAGCAGTGGTGTGGTCAGTGGAGGCCTAGTGGAAGGAGTGACCGCAGACAGGCATCGAAGGCCTAAAATAATAACACATGGCTGTAGGCAATTTTAAATTGGTTCCAGGGGTCCACGGGCAGCAGTGGTGTGGTCAGTGGAGGCCTAGTGGAAGGAGTGACCGCAGACAGGCATCGAAGGCATAAATAAAAACACATGGCTGTAGGCAATTTTAAATTGGTTCCAGGGGTACACGGGCAGCAGTGGCCTGGTCAGTGTAGTAGTAGTAGAAAGAACGGACCGCAGACAGGCATCGAAGGCCTAAAATAAAAAAATTGGGCTGGCTGTAGGCAATTTTAAATTGGTTCCAGGGGTACACGGGCAGCAGTGGTGTGTTCAGTGGAGGCACATTGTAAGGAGTGACCGCAGACAGGCATCGAAGGCCTAAAATAATAACACATGGCTGTAGGCAATTTTAAATTGGTTGCAGGGGTACACGGGCAGCAGTGGTGTGGTCAGTGGAGGCCTAGTGGAAGGAGTGACCGCAGACAGGCATCGAAGGCCTAAAATAATAACACATGGCTGTAGGCAATTTTAAATTGGTTCCAGGGGTACACGGGCAGCAGTGGTGTGGTCAGTGGAGGCCTAGTGGAAGGAGTGACCGCAGACAGGCATCGAAGGCCTAAAATAAAAAAATTGGGCAGGCTGTAGGCAATTTTAAATTGGTTCCAGGGGTACACGGGCAGCAGTGGTGTGGTCAGTGGAGGCATATTGTAAGGAGTGACCGCAGACAGGCATCGAAGGCCTAAAATAATAACACATGGCTGTAGGCAATTTTAAATTGGTTCCAGGGGTACACGGGCAGCAGTGGTGTGGTCAGTGGAGGCCTAGTGGAAGGAGTGACCGCAGACAGGCATTGAAGACCTAAAATAATAACACATGGCTGTAGGCAATTTTAAATTGGTTCCAGGGGTACACGGGCAGCAGTGGCCTGGTCAATGTAGTAGTAGTAGAAAGAACGGACCGCAGACAGGCATCGAAGGCCTAAAATAAAAAAATTGGGCTGGCTGTAGGCAATTTTAAATTGGTTCCAGGGGTACACGGGCAGCAGTGGTGTGGTCAGTGGAGGCATATTGTAAGGAGTGACCGCAGACAGGCATCGAAGGCCTAAAATAATAACACATGGCTGTAGGCAATTTTAAATTGGTTCCAGGGGTACACGGGCAGCAGTGGTGTGGTCAGTGGAGGCCTAGTGGAAGGAGTGACCGCAGACAGGCATCGAAGGCCTAAAATAATAACACATGGCTGTAGGCAATTTTAAATTGGTTCCAGGGGTACACGGGCAGCAGTGGCCTGGTCAATGTAGTAGTAGTAGAAAGAACGGACCGCAGACAGGCATCGAAGGCCTAAAATAAAAAAAATTGGGCTGGCTGAAGGCAATTTTAAATTGGTTCCAGGGGTACACGGGCAGCAGTGGTGTGGTCAGTGGAGGCATATTGTAAGGAGTGACCGCAGACAGGCATCGAAGGCCTAAAATAATAACACATGGCTGTAGGCAATTTTAAATTGGTTCCAGGGGTACACGGGCAGCAGTGGTGTGGTCAGTGGAGGCCTAGTGGAAGGAGTGACCGCAGACAGGCATCGAAGGCCTAAAATAATAACACATGGCTGTAGGCAATTTTAAATTGGTTCCAGGGGTACACGGGCAGCAGTGGTGTGGTCAGTGGAGGCCTAGTGGAAGGAGTGACCGCAGACAGGCTTCGAAGGCCTAAAATAAAAAAATTGGGCAGGCTGTAGGCAATTTTAAATTGGTTCCAGGGGTACACGGGCAGCAGTGGTGTGGTCAGTGGAGGCATATTGTAAGGAGTGACCGCAGACAGGCATCGAAGGCCTAAAATAATAACACATGGCTGTAGGCAATTTTAAATTGGTTCCAGGGGTACACGGGCAGCAGTGGTGTGGTCAGTGGAGGCCTAGTGGAAGGAGTGACCGCAGACAGGCATCGAAGGCCTAAAATAATAACACATGGCTGTATGCAATTTTAAATTGGTTCCAGGGGTACACGGGCAGCAGTGGCCTGGTCAGTGTAGTAGTAGTAGAAAGAAAGGACCGCAGACAGGCATCGAAGGCCTAAAATAAAAAAATTGGGCTGGCTGTAGGCAATTTTAAATTGGTTCCAGGGGTACACGGGCAGCAGTGGTGTGGTCAGTGGAGGCATATTGTAAGGAGTGACCGCAGACAGGCATCGAAGGCCTAAAATAATAACACATGGCTGTAGGCAATTTTAAATTGGTTCCAGGGGTACACGGGCAGCAGTGGTGTGGTCAGTGGAGGCCTAGTGGAAGGAGTGACCGCAGACAGGCATCGAAGGCCTAAAATAATAACACATGGCTGTAGGCAATTTTAAATTGGTTCCAGGGGTACACGGGCAGCAGTGGTGTGGTCAGTGGAGGCCTAGTGGATGGAGTGACCGCAGACAGGCATCAAAGGCCTAAAATAATAACACATGGCTGTAGGCAATTTTAAATTGGTTCCAGGGGTACACAGGCAGCAGTGGTGTGGTCAGTGGAGGCCTAGTGGAAGGAGTGACCGCAGACAGGCTTCGAAGGCCTAACATAACAAAAATGTCAATACAATGGTATTGTCAGTGGCAGGCATTGAAGGATGTCAGCGCATAGACTAAACATTGGTGGAGCTGTGAGGTAATTTTGCAAGTGGTAGAGCACTGTTTGAGCTGGGGGGGGAACTGTCTTGTGGCCGGCGGTACAGGCCCAGGGCCCCTCATATTACAACGGTGTGTCTGACGTTGGGTACGCACCACCACCGCCAGAGACACTTTATTGTACTAGGAGGGACCCAGTGGCAGTGCCGTCGACCAAAAGTGGGCACACGCACCTCTTCAGACAAACAGCACTCTCACGGGTGCTGTCGCCAAGTGTCGATACCACGGCCCCGTGTGGGGAGTTTGGCCATTTAGTGAGGTGTAAACATGTCGTATGCTGGACAATCAGGTGCAGAAAATTACGAGATTGGAAATGGCATTCAGAATAGTCCACAGGCAAGACCTTTTCATAGGAAAGCTAGGTGTCGGCCGGGCAAGGTGGGGCAAAAGATTTCGAAATCCAGTTGTGGTTCATTTTAATGAAGGTTAGATCATCTACATTTTGGGTAGCCAGACGAGTCCTTTTTTCTGTTAGTATTGAACCTGCAGCACTGAATACTCTTTCTGATAGGACACTAGCTGCCGGGCAAGCAAGCTCCTGCAATGCATATTCTGCCAATTCTGGCCAGGTGTCTAATTTTGATGCCCAGTAATCAAATGGGAATGACGGTTGAGGGAGAACATCGATAAGGGATGAAAAATAGTTTGTAACCATACTGGACAAATGTTGTCTCCTCTCACTTTGAATTGATGCTGCAGTACCTGTCCTGTCTGCGGTCATAGCAAAATCACTCCACAACCTGGTCAGAAAACCCCTCTGGCCAACGCCACTTCTGATTTCTGCCCCTCTAACTCCTCTGGTCTGCTGGCCCCTGCAGCTCGTGTGAGAACGATCACGGGCGCTGTGTGCAGGGAATGCCAGAAGCAAACGGTCAACAAGAGTTGATTGTTTGGTTGCTAATATTAGTTCCAAGTTCTCATGTGGCATTATATTTTGCAATTTGCCTTTATAGCGAGGATCAAGGAGGCAGGCCAACCAGTAATCGTCATCGTTCATCATTTTAGTTATGCGTGTGTCCCTTTTGAGGATACGTAAGGCATAATCCGCCATGTGGGCCAAAGTTCCAGTTCTCAAATCTGCGGTTGTGCTTGGTTGAGGGGCAGTTTCAGGCAAATCCACGTCACTTGTGTCCCTCCAAAAACAAGAACCCTGCCTTGCCGCGCCACCAATTTCCAGTGGCCCCGGAAAAGCTTCCTCATTAAAAATATAATCATTCCCATCATCCTCCTCGTCCTCCTCCTCCTCTTCGCCCGCTAACTCGTCCTGTACACTGCCCTGGCCAGACAATGGCTGACTGTCATCAAGGCTTTCCTCTTCCTCAGCTGCAGACGCCTGATCCTTTATGTGCGTCAAACTTTGCATCAGCAGACGCATTAGGGGGATGCTCATGCTTATTATGGTGTTGTCTGCACTAACCAGCCGTGTGCATTCCTCAAAACACTGAAGGACTTGACACATGTCTTGAATCTTCGACCACTGCACACCTGACAACTCCATGTCTGCCATCCTACTGCCTGCCCGTGTATGTGTATCCTCCCACAAAAACATAACAGCCCGCCTCTGTTCGCACAGTCTCTGAAGCATGTGCAGTGTTGAGTTCCACCTTGTTGCAACGTCTATGATTAGGCGATGCTGGGGAAGGTTCAAAGAACGCTGATAGGTCTGCATACGGCTGGAGTGTACGGGCGAACGGCGGATATGTGAGCAAAGTCCACGCACTTTGAGGAGCAGGTCGGATAACCCCGGATAACTTTTCAGGAAGCACTGCACCACCAGGTTTAGGGTGTGAGCCAGGCAAGGAATGTGTTTCAGTTGGGAAAGGGAGATGGCAGCCATGAAATTCCTTCCGTTATCACTCACTACCTTGCCTGCCTCAAGATCTACAGTGCCCAGCCACGACTGCGTTTCTTTCTGCAAGAACTCGGACAGAACTTCCGCGGTGTGTCTGTTGTCGCCCAAACACTTCATAGCCAATACAGCCTGCTGACGTTTGCCAGTAGCTGCCCCATAATGGGAGACCTGGTGTGCAACAGTGGCAGCTGCGGATGGAGTGGTTGTGCGACTGCGGTCTGTGGACGAGCTCTCGCTTCTGCAGGAGGATGAAGAGGAGGAGGAGGGGGTGCGAACGGCTACAGCCAACTGTTTCCTAGACCGTGGGCTAGGCAGAACTGTCCCAAACTTGCTGTCCCCTGTGGACCCTGCATCCACAACATTCACCCAGTGTGCCGTGATGGACACGTAACGTCCCTGGCCATGCCTACTGGTCCATGCATCTGTTGTCAGGTGCACCTTTGTGCTCACAGATTGCCTGAGTGCATGGACGATGCGCTCTTTAACATGCTGGTGGAGGGCTGGGATGGCTTTTCTGGAAAAAAAGTGTCGACTGGGTAGCTCGTAGCGTGGTACAGCATAGTCCATCAGGGCTTTGAAAGCTTCGCTTTCAACTAACCGGTAGGGCATCATCTCTAACGAGATTAGTCTAGCTATGTGGGCGTTCAAACCCTGTGTACGCGGATGCGAGGCTAAGTACTTCCTTTTTCTAACCATAGTCTCATGTAGGGTGAGCTGGACTGGAGAGCTGGAGATCGTGGAACTAGCGGGGGTGCCGGTGGACATGGCAGACTGAGAGACGGTGGGAGATGGTATTGTTGCCGCCGGTGCCCTAGATGCAGTGTTTCCTACTACGAAACTGGTGATTCCCTGACCCTGACTGCTTTGGCCTGGCAAAGAAACCTGCACAGATACTGCAGGTGGTGCGGAAAATGGTGGCCCTACACTGCCGGAAGGGATGTTGCGTTGCTGACTAGCTTCATTGGCCGAGGGTGCTACAACCTTAAGGGACGTTTGGTAGTTAGTCCAGGCTTGCAAATGCATGGTGGTTAAATGTCTATGCATGCAACTTGTATTGAGACTTTTCAGATTCTGTCCTCTGCTTAAGGTAGTTGAACATTTTTGACAGATGACTTTGCGCTGATCAATTGGATGTTGTTTAAAAAAATGCCAGACTGCACTCTTTCTAGCATCGGATACCTTTTCGGGCATTGCAGACTGAGCTTTAACCGGATGGCCACGCTGTCCTCCAACAGGTTTTGGCTTTGCCACGCGTTTTGGGCAAGATACGGGCCCGGCAGATGGAACCTGTTGCGATGTTGATGCCTGCTGCGGCCCCTCCTCCTCCGCTTCAGAAGTGCTGCCGCCTGCACCCTGTTCCCCCAATGGCTGCCAATCGGGGTCAAGAACTCGGTCATCTATTACCTCTTCTTGTAGCTCGTGTGCAACTTCGTCTGTGTCACCGTGTCGGTCGGTGGTATAGCGTTCGTGATGGGGCAACATAGTCTCATCAGGGTCTGATTCTTGATCGTTACCCTGCGAGGGCAATGTTGTGGTCTGAGTCAAAGGACCAGCATAGTAGTCTGGCTGTGGCTGTCCATCAGTGCACTCCATGTCAGATTCAACTTGTAATGGGCATGGACTGTTAACTGCTTCACTTTCTAAGCCAGGGACGGTATGTGTAAAGAGCTCCATGGAGTAACCCGTTGTGTCGCCTGCTGCATTCTTCTCTGTTGTTGTTTTTGCTGAAGAGGACAAGGAAGCGACTTGTCCCTGACCGTGAACATCCACTAACGACGCGCTGCTTTGACATTTACCAGTTTCACGAGAGGAGGCAAAAGAGCTAGAGGCTGAGTCAGCAAGATAAGCCAAAACTTGCTCTTGCTGCTCCGGCTTTAAAAGCGGTTTTCCTACTCCCAGAAAAGGGAGCGTTCGAGGCCTTGTGTAGCCAGACGACGAACCTGGCTCCACAGCTCCAGACTTAGGTGCAATATTTTTTTTCCCACGACCAGCTGATGCTCCACCACTACCACTACCCTCATTACCAGCTGACAATGAACGCCCCCGGCCACGACCTCTTCCACCAGACTTCCTCATTGTTTTAAAAACGTAAACAAACTAACGGTATTTGTTGCTGTCACACAACTTACACGGTGAGCTATAACTTCAGTATGATTTAGCTACCCCTTTACAGGTGAGTGAGACCACAACGAAAATCAGGCACAATGTTACACACTCTGTTGTTGGTGGCAACAAATGAGAGAGATGCCACACACGCAGGACTGTCACTGAAGCACAAATGTAAATATTAATCTCCCACTGATTTGATTTTTTTTTTTTCAGGGAGACTTTAGGAAAAAAAAATAATAGAATAAAATGATTTTTTCAGGAAGAATTTAGAAACCAAATAAAATAAAATGATTTTTTCAGGGAGAATTTAGAAAACAAATAAAACAAAAAAAGGCTTTCTATGGCCCACTGAGTGAGAGATGACGCACACAGGAGTCAGGAGTGGCACACAAGCCCAGAGGCCAATATTTATCTCCCACTGATTGATGTAGTGATTTTTTCAGGTAGATTTTGGAACCCAAATCAAGCTAAAAAAATAATAGGCTTTCTATGTCCCACAATTGGAGAGAGAGAGAGATGGCACACCCAGGAGTCAAGACTGGCACACAAGCAGAAAGGGCAATATTAATCTCCGACTGATTTGTTTTTTTTTTCTTTTTCAGGGAGACTTTAGGAAAAAAAAATAATAGAATAAAATGATTTTTTCAGGAAGAATTTAGAAACCAAATAAAATAAAATGATTTTTTCAGGGAGAATTTAGAAAACAAATAAAACAAAAAAAGGCTTTCTATGGCCCACTGAGTGAGAGATGACGCACACAGGAGTCAGGAGTGGCACACAAGCCCAGAGGCCAATATTTATCTCCCACTGATTGATGTAGTGATTTTTTCAGGTAGATTTTGGAACCCAAATCAAGCTAAAAAAATAATAGGCTTTCTATGGCCCACAATTGGAGAGAGAGAGAGAGAGATGGCACACCCAGGAGTCAAGACTGGCACACAAGCAGAAAGGGCAATATTAATCTCCCACTGATTTGTTTTTTGTTTTTTTTTCAGGGAGACTTTAGGAAAAAAAAATAATAGAATAAAATGATTTTTTCAGGAAGAATTTAGAAACCAAATAAAATAAAATGATTTTTTCAGGGAGAATTTAGAAAACAAATAAAACAAAAAAAGGCTTTCTATGGCCCACTGAGTGAGAGATGACGCACACAGGAGTCAGGAGTGGCACACAAGCCCAGAGGCCAATATTTATCTCCCACTGATTGATGTAGTGATTTTTTCAGGTAGATTTTGGAACCCAAATCAAGCTAAAAAAATAATAGGCTTTCTATGGCCCACAATTGGAGAGAGAGAGAGAGAGATGGCACACCCAGGAGTCAAGACTGGCACACAAGCAGAAAGGGCAATATTAATCTCCCACTGATTTGTTTTTTTGTTTTTTCAGGGAGACTTTAGGAAAAAAAAATAATAGAATAAAATGATTTTTTCAGGAAGAATTTAGAAACCAAATAAAATAAAATGATTTTTTCAGGGAGAATTTAGAAAACAAATAAAACAAAAAAAGGCTTTCTATGGCCCACTGAGTGAGAGATGACGCACACAGGAGTCAGGAGTGGCACACAAGCCCAGAGGCCAATATTTATCTCCCACTGATTGATGTAGTGATTTTTTCAGGTAGATTTTGGAACCCAAATCAAGCTAAAAAAATAATAGGCTTTCTATGGCCCACAATTGGAGAGAGAGAGAGAGATGGCACACCCAGGAGTCAAGACTGGCACACAAGCAGAAAGGGCAATATTAATCTCCCACTGATTTGTTTTTGTTTTTTTTCAGGGAGACTTTAGGAAAAAAAAAAAATAGAATAAAATGATTTTTTCAGGAAGAATTTAGAAACCAAATAAAATAAAATGATTTTTTCAGGGAGAATTTAGAAAACAAATAAAACAAAAAAAGGCTTTCTATGGCCCACTGAGTGAGAGATGACGCACACAGGAGTCAGGAGTGGCACACAAGCCCTGAGGCCAATATTTTTCTCCCACTGATTGATGTAGTGATTTTTTCAGGTAGATTTTAGAACCCAAATCAAGCAAAAAAATAAATAGGCTTTCTATGGCCCACTGACTGAGAGATGGCACACACAGGAGTCAAGAGTGGCACACAAGCCCTGAGGCCAATATTTTTCTCCCACTGATTGATGTAGTGATTTTTTCAGGTAGATTTTATAACCCAAATCAAGCAAAAAAATAAATAGGCTTTCTATGGCCCACTGAGTGAGAGATGGCACACACAGGGATGGCACTCTAGCAGAAATGTCAATCTTAATCTCCCACAAAAAAAAAAAAAAAAAAAACAGGGAGTGTCCAACAATTACTATCTCCCTGCAGTAATCTCAGCCAGGTATGGCAGCCAGCAATAAGGAGTGGACTGATGCACCAATTAAATAAAAAGTGTGGACAAACAAAAAAGATAGCTGTGCAGAAAGGAAGGAACAAGAGGATTTGTGCTTTGAAAAAAGCAGTTGGTTTGCACAGCGGCGTACACACAGCAATGCAGCAATCAGGGAGCCTTCTAGGGCAGCCCAATGAGCTACAGCGCTGAGGGGAAAAAAAAAAAATGTAGCTTCCACTGTCCCTGCACACCGAAGGTGGTGTTGGGCAGTGGAAATCGCTACAGCACAAGCGGTTTGGTGGTTAATGGACCCTGCCTAACGCTATCCCTGCTTCTGACGAAGCGGCAGCAACCTCTCCCTAAGCTCAGATCAGCAGCAGTAACATGGCGGTCGGCGGGAACGCCCCTTTATAGCCCCTGTGACGCCGCAGACAGCAAGCCAATCACTGCAATGCCCTTCTCTAAGATGGTGGGGACCAGGACCTATGTCATCACGCTGCCCACAATCTGCGTTTACCTTCATTGGCTGAGAAATGGCGCTTTTCGCGTCATTGAAACGCGACTTTGGCGCGAAAGTCGCGTACCGCATGGCCGACCCCGCACAGGGGTCGGATCGGGTTTCATGAAACCCGACTTTGCCAAAAGTCGGCGACTTTTGAAAATGAACGACCCGTTTCGCTCAACCCTACAATAAGGTTGTAGATCCTACTTGTGAATCCAGAGGCATGCAGCTGAGTATCTCAGTGGTGGAGGAGGATGAAGACGAGGAGGTTACATTGTGGCTTCCCGCACAGACATGGAGTAATGCAACTGTTATGAACTGGTGGTTTAGGAGCAACATGGGATGAGCTCTGAAGGAAGTGGTACCTGTACTGACCGCAGTCCCTAAGCTCAACACAACACTAGAAGTAGCCGTGGGATGCTCCTGACACTCCCTAGGCACCTCGTCACAGCCTGAGAACTAACTACCCCTAAAGATAGAAACAGGAAAACTATCTTGCCTCAGAGAAAATCCCCAAAAGATAGATAGCCCCCCACAAGTAATGACTGTGAGTGGAGAGGGAAAAGACATACACAGAATGAAACCAGGCTGTAGCACAGGAGGCCAGTCTAGCTAGATAGATAGGACAGGATGGAATACTGTGCGGTCAGTATAAAACACTACAAAAAATCCACACAGAATTTACAAAAATCTCCACACCTGACTAAAGGTGTGGAGGGTAAATCTGCTTCCCAGAGCTTCCAGCTTCACTGAATTAATTCATACTGACAAGCTGGACAAAACATAGAAAGCACAGAACGGATAAGTCCACAACCTGTGGACAGAAAAGAGCAAGCAAGGACTTAACTTTGCTGAACTGGTCAGGATAACAGGGAAATCCAAAAGAGATGTGAATCCAACCAGGAACCATTGACAAGTGGCACTGGCTGAAGGGAAGAGCCAGGCAAAAATAGCCGAGCAGAAAGACAATCAGTGGAAGCAGCTGAAGACTGCTAAATCCAAGGAGCAGCCATACCACTTAAAACCACCGGAGGGAGCCCAAGAGCAGAACTCACAAAAGTGCCACTTACAACCACCGGAGGGAGCCCAAGAGCGGAATTCACAACATGCAACCACGACAAGCACTGCATCCTCAGCCACAACTCAGACAGTGACCAGCAGTGGATGTGGGTCTGCAGTTTGCATGGGCAGCAAGGGTTGCCTAGCCTTTTTAAGACCAAAAAGGATGACTCACTCAACTTATCTTCCAACTTTTGTAAAAGAAAGACTCAGTGGAGGCAAAAATTCCAATAATTTGATTACTACATGCATGAACTGGGACGTGTGATCAACATGCTTTAGTCTGGGAATCTCACTGGCCTAGCGGGCCTCGCCACCCACCGGCCACCTAATCAAGCGCATCTACTGCTTCTTCTTCCTCCATCACCATGGCATGTGTTCTCACACAGGTCTCTGGCCACAGAACCTCCACTTGCTACAGTTGGGGTGAGTGAGAGCCTGTCAGCTGTTATGGAAGTGGACAAGACTGCTGTTTTTTACCAATCTCAGACAACGAGCACATCATATCTTTCTCTATCCACCATAACACCTCCGCCTGCACCTCATTCACAGGCCAGCAGTTTGTTGTGTTCACCTTACAAAACCCTCTCTCAGTACAGCAGCTAGCCCTCAGTCCTGTAGTTGTGGTCATTTATGAGAATATTTCCTAATACACATGCCAATGCTAAGAGCTTGAACTTCACCATTTCTAATTTGTTGGCCATGGAAATGCTGCCTTTCCACCTGGTGTATACAGATGCTTTTCAAAAGCTGATGGCCATCACAGTCCCCCAGTACCAGTTGCCCAGTCGCCATTACTTCTCTAAGAAAGATGTGCCTGTGCTACACCAGCATGTCGCAGAAAACATCACCTGTTCCTTGAAAAAATCTGTATCTGCCAGAATGCATTTCACCACTGAAACCTGGACAATCAAACATGGCAAGGGGCGTTACTTTTCAGTGACTGGGCACTTGGGGACTCTAGTGGCTGTGGGGGCAGGTAGTGAAGGGTCTGCTCAACAAGTCTTGGAATCTCCAAGGCTTGCAGGGCACTTGGGAATGGAGAAGTAAACTACTACACACCAGAGGATGGAGAACTAAACGAGTACACATGAGGGGATGGAGAAATAAACCACTACAAATCAAGGGATAATGAACTAAACCACTAGACACTAAGTTTTGGAATCCCAAATGATTGCGGGACAAAACTCTGTATCTAACATTTCCTCCACTTCTTCTGCCTCTTTGATCTCCTCCAGGGCCTCCACCTCCCACCTCGACCCCTCCCTTAATGAGACATGCATTCCAACAGTGCAGAGAAAATCCCTCCCACCTCTGTACTGTGCAGCCAGAGTTCACCACAATCAGACAGTGCTCAAGTTAATATACCATGGAGATTGCAGTCACATAGCTCAAGAGTTGTAGCTATGCAGGCTGAGTTTGAGCAATGACAGTCTCCACTGAACCTGGAGGCTGGGTAGTTCATGAGTGATAATGGTGCAAACCTGGTGGTAGCTCTACATCAGGGCAACCTCACACACGTGCCTTGCATAACTCATGTCCTCAACATGATGGTACATCAATTTCTCAGCCACTATACCAGCCTGGATGTGCTGCTGCAGAAAGCACATTCATTGTGTGTGCACTTCCGCCGTTCGCATCCCGTGGGTCATCAGCTTGCATCAACATAGAGGTCTTTTGGGCTACATGTTAACTGGTTAATATGTGATGTGCTGACATGATGGAATTCCACTCTGCGCATTGACTGTGACAACAGCGACGAGGCCAGGCGCAGTATGTCATTTTGCATAGCCTAGGCCAATGCAGTACGAACTTAGTGCAAATCACGCTTGCGGAGTGGTCATAGATGAAGGACTTCTGCACCCTTCGCCAGAGTTTCGAAATGTCTATTAAGATAATTAGCGCTGATGCTGCTGTCATCAGCATCACTATTCCTGTCATCTACATGCTGGAGCACACTTTGAATAGTCTGTGGGAGAAGATAGTGGTCCCAGAGGAAGAGGAGGAGGTAGAGGTGGATGAGGAAGGGATAATAATATCCCTAAGTTTCAGACTGTCGTCACACAGCCGAGTGCACAGGAGGGTGGATTACAGCAATCGAGGGGTCTCATGGTACCAGACAAACTGTTAGTAAAGGTGCAGGAGCCGAGGAACAAATAGAGGAGAATGAGGAAGAAGCGGTGATGGGCGTACGACAGTCAGGAGATGAAGAGTATGATGATCTCCATTCTGTTGTCAATGGTTGACGAGAGGGGATGGAGGAAGCAAGCTTGAGTGTTACCCCACTACCAACACATCATGGACATGGACTTCATTGAAGCACCTGTCACATGAGCGCCTTCTTCTGCAACATGATGCCCGTATTGTTAGGATTCAAAATAGTGCTGACTACTGGGTTGCCACTCTGTTAGGTGCACAGTACAAGAGTAAATTTTGCCAGATGCTGGAAAGGGACACGCACATGCTGGAGTTTCATAGCATGATTGTAGACAATCTTAAGAGTGGTTTTCTCCAAGACAGCAGTGAGGCATACAGTGTGCATCGCAGTTATCGACTTCTAACCCTGGGAACATTGGGTTGTCAATGAAAAAACATAAACAGCAGCAGCATAAGTGGCAGAAGCTATTTCTGGGGGTCATTTCACTCAAACGACTTGAGAGGATGGTGCAAGAGTATCTCGAGCTCAATACCAATGCCAACAGGGTGGTTTTGGACCCTTAAAGTGTAGACTGCCTAACTTTCAGCAAAATGAACAAGTTATGGATCTCCAACAACTTTTGCACTCCAGTCGCAGACTGGGCAAACTAGACGATGGTTTAATTTTTAGTGTGCTGAATTGATCTCATGTTATTGCAGTCTGTGACACATTTGTCAGGCTTCTTTGCCTGTATACTATTTCTACTCTGGGGAAACCGATGGCACTTTAGTTGTGTCTGCCCCTAATGTTTGGAAATGATTGGACTCCAAATCTATCCATAAACAGAGAGATGGTGAGGAAACACGTAGCTAATTTAAATTAATTTAAATCTCCTGGTACAGATGCTTTTCATCCTAAGGTACTGAAAGAGATAGCAGAGGAAATTGCAGAACCACTAGCCAGAATCTTTGGAAAATCCTGGAAAACAGGAGAAGTCCCAGAAGATTGGAGAAGGGCAAATGTTGTCCTTATCATCAAAAAAGGATAGAAGATAGAGCCAGGAAATTACAGGCCAGTGAGCCTTACTTCTATACTAGGAAAGATATTTGAACAAATTATTTAACAGCATGTATGTAAGTACTTGGATAAGAATACAGTAATTAACCAGAGCCAGCATGGGTTTGTAGCAAACAAGTCATGCCAGACTAATCTAATTTCCTTCTATGATGGAGTCACTGACTGGGTGGATGAGGGAAATGCGGTAGATATAGCATATATCCTCTTCAGCAAAGCATTTGATAAAGTATCTCACATTATCCTTATTGAAAAAAATCACAAAGTATTGTATTGACAAGGCTACGATTAGGTGGATTCATAACTGGCTCAGTGATGATACTGAAAGAGTGGTAATAAATAGTTGCACATTCAATTAGAAAAGTGTTTCAAGTGGGGTACCACAAGGCTCTGTCCTGGACCCAGTGTTGTTCAACATTTTTATAAATTATCTAGATAAGGGAAATGAAGATATACTAATCAAATTTGTTAACGATTCAAAGCTAGGAGGGATAGCTAACACTAGAGAAGACAAAGAAAGGATTCAGAAGGATCTAGATAAGCTTGAACAATGGGCAAACAGTTCAAGGATGTATTAAGAGAAGCAAAGACTCTAGATCACATGAAATAATTATCCCCCTCTACTACTACTTTGCCAGGCCTCATCTGGAGTACTGTGTCCAGTTCTGGGCTCCACATTTTAAAGAAGACATTGAAAAACTGGAACAAGTTCAGAGAAGAGCTACGAGGATGGTGAGCGGACTGCAAAGTATGTCCTACAAGGAATGGTTCAAGGATCTGGGAATGATTAGCTTGCAAAAAAGAAGGCTAAAAGGAGACTTAATAGCTGTCTAAAAATATCTGAAGGGCTGTCACAGTGTAGAGAGATTATCCATATTCTGATTTGCCATGGAAACATGAGAAGCAATGGAATGGAACTGAAAGGGAGAAGATGCAGAGGTGGTGAGTTCTACTTCAATGGAAGTTTTGAAACAGAGGCTGAACTGACATCTGTCTGAGATGGTTTAGTGAATCCTGCATTGAGCATGGGGTTGGACACGATGACCCCTGAGGTCTCTTTCAACTTTAACTTTCTTGGTTCTCTTTCATGTATGTTGCCTGATTTTGGAAGAGCTCTCCAAGCAACAAGCCTACACCTGTCACACATCCAACTGTTACTAATCAATTTTAACCCTTTTACCCCTGAGGGTGGTTTGCACGTTAATGACCGGGCCAAATTTTATAATTCATACCAATGTCCCTTTATGAAGTTATAACTCTGGAACGCTTCAACGAATCCTGGTGATTCTGACAATGTTTTCTCGTGACATATTATACTTCATGACCGTGGTAAAATTTATTTGATATAACTTGCGTTTATTTGTGAAAAAATGGAAATTTGGCAAAAATATTGAAAAATTTTCAATCTTCCAACTTTGAATTTTCATGCCATTACACTAATATGTCACACAAAATACATAATAAGTAACATTTCCCACATGTCTACTTTACATCAGCACAATTTTGGAACCAATTTTTTTTTGTTAGGGAGTTATAAGGGTTAAATTTTGACCAGCAATTTCTCATTTTTACAACACCATTTTTTTAGGGACCACATTTAACATTTGAAGTCACTTTGAGGGGTCTATATGATAGAAAAAAACGAAAAGTGACACCACTCTAAAAACTGCACCCCTCAAGGTGCTCAAAACCACATTCAAGAAGTTTATTAACCCTTCAGGTGCTCTGCAGGAATTTTTGGAATGTTTAAAAAAATGAACGTTTAACTTTTTTTCACAGAAAATTTACTTCAGATCCTATTTGTTTTATTTTACCAAGGGTAACAGGAAAAATTGAACATCAAATGTTGTTGTAAAATGTGTGGGGGTAAACCACTGTTTGGGCGCATGGCAGAGCTCCGAAGGGAAGGAGTGCCGTTTGACTTTTCAGTGCAAAATTGGCTGGAATTGAGATCGTATGCCATGTTGCGTTTGCAGAGCCCCTAATGTGCCTAAACAGTGGAAACTCCCACAAGTGACACCATTTTGGAAAGTAGACCACCCAAGGAACTTATCTAGATGTCTGATGAGCACTTTGAACCCCCAAGTGCTTCACAGAAGTTTATAATGTAGAGCCGTAAAAATAAAAAAATCATATTTTTCTAACAAAAATTATTTTTTTGCCCACAAATTTTTATTTTCCCTAGGGTAACAATAGAAATTTGACCTCTAAAGATGTTGTCCAATTTATTCTGAGTACGCTGATACCCCAAATATGGGGACAAACCACTGTTTGGGTGAACGGCAGAGCTCAGAAGGGAAGGAGCACCGTTTTACTTTTTCAACCTAAAATTGGTTGGAATTGAGATCTGACGCCATGTCATGTTTGGAGAGCCCCTGATGTGCCTAAACAGTGGAAACCCACCAATTCTAACTCAAACTCAAACCCCAACACTCCCCTAACCCTTATCCCAACCCTAACCATAACCACACCCCTAACCCAAGCACACCCCTTACCCGAACACACCCCTAATTCTAATCCCAATTCTAACCAGAACCCTAACCCCAACATACCCCTAACCTCAACACACCCCTAACCCTAATCCCAACCCTAACCCCAATGCACCCCTAACCACAACACACCCCTAACCCTAATCTCAACCCTAACCATAACCCTAACCACACCCCTAACCCTGACACACCCCTAACCCTAATCCCAACCCTAATCACAGCCGTAAACATAATCTAAGCCCTAACCCCAACTCTAGCTTCAACCCTAACTTTAGCCCCAACCCTAACCCAAACTTTAGCCCCAACCCTATCCCTAACTTTAGCCCTAACCCTAGCTTTAGCCCCAACCCTAACACTAACCCTAATGAGAAAATGGAAATAAATACATTTTTTATTTTATCATTTTTCCCTAAATAAAGGGGGTGATAACGGGGGGTTTGATTTACTATTTATAGCGAGTTTTCGTATTGGGTTTTTATGTTTGGCAGCTGTCACATGCTAAAAGATACTTTTTATTGCAAAAAATGTTTTTTGCATCACGATATTTTGAGAGCTATAATTTTTCCATATTTTGGCCCACAGAGCCATGTGAGGTCTTGTTTTTTGCGGGACGAGTTGTCGTTTTTATTGTTACCATTTTCAAGCACATGGCTTTTTTTATCACTTTTTATTACAATTTTTGGGAGTCAAAATGAACAAAAACCAGCAATTCATGAATTTCTTTTGGGTGGGGCATTTATACCATTCCAAATGTGGTAAAATTGATAAGGCGGTTTCATTCTTCGGCTCAGTACGATTACAGCGATACCTCATTTATATTTTTTTTTATGTTTTGGCGCTTTTATACAATAAAAACTATTTTATATAAAAATAATTGTTTCTGCATCGCTTTATTCTGAGAGCTATAAGTTTTTTATTTTTTCGCTCGTTTTTTGTGGGACATGATTATATTTTCAGCGGTACCGTGTTTATTTATATCTGTCTATTTGATCGCATGTTATTCCACTTTTTGTTCGGCGGTATGATGATAAAGCATTGTTTTTTGCTTCATTTTTTTACGGTGTTTACTGAAGGGACTAACTAGTGAGACAGTTTTATAGGTCACGCAGTCCCGCAGTGGGACTTATGTACTGCAGTGCCAGAGACTTCATAGAATTATAAAATGTTAGAGTTGGAAGAATTCTCAAGTGTCATTGCAGAGTTCACTAAACCATCTTAGACAGATGTCTGTCCAGCCTTTGTTTGAAGACTTCCATTGAAGGAGAACTCGTCAGCTCTTGTGGCTGCCTGTTCCATTCATTGATCACCCTCACCAACACCGGAGCTCCTGCAACCCTCAACCTACTGTCTCCTTCCCCACCATCCTGTAGAATGTAAGCCCGCAAGGGCAGGGTCCTCGCCCCTCTGGATCAGTCCGTCATTGTTAGTTTGTTTACTGTATGTGATATTTGTAACTTGTATGTAACCCCTTCTCATGTACAGCACCATGGAATCAATGGTGCTATATAAATAAATAATAATAATAATAATAATAGGTCTGGTCATTACGGATGTGGGGATACCAAATATGTGTACTTTTATTGTTTTTTTTATTTACATAAAGAAATGTATTTATTGGAACAATATTTATTTATTTTTTTATTTAGGATTTTTTTAAAAATATATTTTTGCACAGTATAATACTTTTTTACATTGTCGCTGATCTAACACTTTTCACAGCACTGTGTCAGATCAGTGATCTGACAGGCAAGGAAGGAGGCTTGCTGGTGCCTGCTCTCTCTCAAGAAAAAGGATTAACACGAAGATGTCGAAGTTTGTGAGAGAAAACTACGGCATTGTGGTTCACCACCAGGACCTAGAATGGAACAATTTAGCTTTACTAAGACCGGACGGCATCCACCTCACGGACAACGGGCTCGACATAACTTTGGAGGGTTTGCAGGATGGGGTTGAACAGGCTCTAACGCTGCTGTGTGGGGGTCAGAGTCCTGTGTAGGTCATACACATGATCCTCTGTGGCGGTAGGTAGAGGGGGGCAAAGGTTCGTAACCTCTCATCGGCTTGCTGGCCCAGCGGTCGTCGGCTGGGGCCTTCAGCAATGAGTGCGTCGCGATGTGTAATTGCCCTTCTCTACTTTGCAAATAATAAAACTGTGACCGACCTGTTCAACCCATCCAGAATTGTTGGTGTCTTTTATTACGGAATGGTGGGACGGGGGAAGGCACTGGTTACGACACACGGGTCTCTGCAGTCTGGTAGGCACGGTACTGTATAAGGAACGTGCCTCTGACTGCAGAGCCCCTAAGGGATAGCTAGAGGGGAAATCTGTGCAGTGCCCAATTCCCCCCTCCCACTACCTCCCCAGGTGAGGTCATGATTGGGACGCCCAGAGGACCAACCGGGGAGAAAAGGTGAGTCAGGCCACACCCTCAGGGGTTAAATTCTAGTGACGGGGCCAGGTTCTCCCTCTTTCTCCCCGGCTGACCCTTGGAAGCTGTGCCGGGTGTCAGCTTGTTTAACCCCTTCACCCCCGGAGCTTTTTTCGTTTTTGTTTTTTGCTCCCCTCCTTCCCAGAGCCATAACTTTTTAATTTTTTTGTCAATATGGCCATGTGAGGGCTTATTTTTTGCAGGACAAGATGTACTTTTGAACGATACCATTGATTTTACCATGCCGTGTAACGGAAAATGGGAAAAAAATTCTAAGTGCGTTGAAATTGCAAAAAAAGTGCAATCTCACACTTTTTTTTTGTTTGGCTTTTTATGCTAAAACTAACCTGCCATAATGATTGTCCAGGTCATTACAAGTTCATAGACACCAAACATGTAAAGGTTCTCTTTTAACTAAGTGGTGAAAAAATTCCACAATTTGCTAAAAATAAAAAAAAATTGCGCCATTTTCCGATACCTGTAGCGTCTTCAATTTTCGTGATCTGGGGTCGGGTGAGGGCTTATTTTTGTGTGCCGAGCTGGTGTTTTTAATGATACCATTTTGGTGCAGAAATGTTCTTTTGATCGCCCGTTATTGCATTTTAATGCAATGTCACAGCGACCAAAAAAAACGTAATTTTGGCGTTTTGATTTTTTTTCTCACTACGCCATTTAGCGATCAGGTTAATCCTTTGTTTTTATTAATAGATCGGGTGATTCTGAACACGGCAATACCAAGTATGTGTATGTTTGATATTTTTTTTATTGTTTTATTTTGATTGGGGCGAATGGGGGTAATTTGAACTTTTATATATTTTTTATGTTTTTTATATTTTTAAACAGTTTTTTTTATTTTGGCATGCTTCAATAGCCTCCATAGGACTAAACGATCGGCTCTGCTACATAGAGGTGAAGCACAGATCACCTCTATGTAGCAGAAATGCAGGTGTGCTTTGAACGCCGACCACAGGGTGGCGCTCAAAGCAATCGACCATCAACAACCATAGAGGTCTCAAGGAGACCTCTGGTTGTTATGGCAATGCACCGATGACCCCCGATCATGTGACGGGGGTCAGCGGTGAGAGCACTTCAAGCCGCGCGCCGTTTGACGGCGGCATTTAACTAGTTAATGGGCGTGGGCAGATCGCGATTCCGCTCGTACATGATCGCGATTGCGCGTACATTTCAGCTGTACAAAACAGCTGACATGTCGCGGCTTTGAGGTGGGCTCACCGCCGGAGCCCACCTCAAAGCAAGTGATCTGCCGGCTGACATACTATTTCATCAGCTGGCAGAAAGGGGTTAATCAGCTGATACCCAGCTACGATCATCCGCGCTCCCCCCATCAGCACGGATGATCGCGTATGACGTACTATCCCGTTGATTGCAATACGGGCCCAGGTCACCTCGACGGGATAGTACATCTGATGTCAGAAAGGGGTTAAGCAAGTAATGCTGGTCCAAGCTCTGTCCCAGGCCGCAATTATACTATTTGTACTCTGGGTCTTTTGGGCGGTTGGAGAGTTGTGATGCGGGAGAAGGCAAGGGTAATATTGGGGTGTCACCTCTGAGGACTGTACTGTGTGTGATATTAAGGTGGAAGAAGTGGTATCCTTCTTTTCAGAGGTGCACAAAACTGTGGCAAACCGGGTTTTTATGCACACCTAAATAGAAGGAGCTTGCAGAATCACAGATGGCATCCATAGTGCCTCCATCTTGCCTCATTATAGGGAATTTTTCACTGGAGGTTCCATCTGTATCACATATTACAGAGATTTACATGGAAAACTCGGTGTGAGCCGAGCCTTACTGCAATCTTTGGATGGCAGAATGAATAAATCAACAGCAGGTGAAAAATTGGTTTTATTTATTTTTTACGCCATTCCCTGTGCGGTAAAGCGATTTTATCCTTCAGGTCGGTGCAATTACAGGGATACCAGATTTATGTCAGGTTTTTATGCTTAGCTGCTGACACACTACAAAGCACGTTTTTTTTTTTTTAAAAAAAACAAGTTTTTGCATAGCCATGCTAAGATAGCTATAATTTTTCCTTATTTCGTCCGATAGAGTTATGTGACAGGTTGTTTTTGAAAGAGAAGTTGACATTTTTATTGGCACCATTTTCGGGCACATGATATTTTTTGATCACCTTCTATTCAGATTTTTGAAAGGCAAAATGAATAAAAAACAGCAATTCAACTTACACATTCCATGTGTGGTAAATTTGAATGGGCAGCTTTATTTTTCAGGTCAGTATGATTACATCAATAACACATTTTTTTTTTAATGTTTTGCTGCTTTTACACAATAAAAACTATTTTTTAGAAAAATAAATTGCTTTTGCATCACTTCTGAGAGCTATAACTTTTTTATTTTTTCACTGATTGAGCTGTATGGTGACTTGTTTTTTGCTAGACAAGATGTCTATTGGTACCATTTTTATTTCCATTTAACTTTTTTATAGCGTTTAATATAACTTTATGTTCAATGGTATGATGAAAAGGCAAAAGTTTTGCTCTGTTTTTTTTCTTTAAACTATTGGGACAGTTTAAGAGGTCGGGTTGATCTGAATGCAACAATACCAAATATGTAAACATTTTTGTTTTTGCATAAATATATGTATTGCGGTATAGCTGGTGGCCATGTGGCTAATGGACGGTATGTATCACAGAGGTGGGTGGCCCTGTGATGGAAGCCTGGGATTGTTTTGCTCAGTAGATCTACTGCTGAGGGTTACTATACATTGGGAAGGCTTCCAGGTGACTTGGAGAGATGGGTGAGTCCAGTCACCCACATACCCCACCCAAGGAGTTGTGTCTGAACACCCAAGATGGAGTGCGTGTGTTTTTTGACCGGGAAGTGCTGGCTAGGCTGAGCCAGAGAATGGAGGCCTGTGGTATACCTCTGGAGAGGACACCTCTGAGGATAAGATGTATCCGGGAACCTGTGCGGTCGTCACGGACAGTTAACGGACATTAATCCGTGTTAGGCACACCTACACTCAGTGAGGACCATCGGTACTGTAGAGCCAGATGGTGCATGGGGTGCTGCATGTTCCGAGTACCGGAGATTCGGTTTATGCTGTGCATCACTAAACCAGATGGACTTTTGTTTTAACCCTGAGTGTCACAGCATATGCCTCAACGGCCGGCCAAGTGAGTACTCCCAGTCCACAGATAGTGGAGAAATACTACAGTATTTATTGGTCTAATATTTTTATTCTTTTTATTTATTTTGTGAATTTTTTATAAATAATTTAAAAAATTTTTTAACTTCTTTACTTAGTCCCTTTATGGGACTTCAATTTTTATCTTTCTGAGCATTGATCTCATGCATTGCAATACCTATGGATTGCAATGCATGAGACTTGTCAGATTTACACTGGCAGATCGCCTGTTAAGACTCTGGCTAAGTATAACTGGCCAACATAGCTGGCAGATCTGGAAATCATGTGACCTCCGGCTGCCACAACAATGTTTGGCTCCCTTATGATTTGATCGGAGAAGTAAGAAAAGGAGTGCTCTTCCTCTGCAATCTTCCAAATGCCGTGGTATCTAGAGATTAGCAGAGTGTTAATATCATTTGGACCTAATCCAATAAGGTCCCGATGATGCTACCTGTCAGAGCTACCACTGTGTACCGGAATTACAGCACTTTCAGGAACCTGGGGATCCTGAGTGCTGCAAGGCCGCAGACCATAGAGAAACGTTGATGCTGCACAAAACTGGGCAAGTGGCAACAATTACCTACAGTGGGTGGTCGGGAAGCATCTAAATATTGGTACCACGTCAGCCATCCTCAATCCCGTGACACCAACCCTGTTACAAGAAAGTCTAAGAAGACCGGTCTGCAACTTTTAAAACATCCAGACAATTCTACAGTATATCCCTTTGAATGTCTGGATAGTTAACATCCCTCATAATAAGGACCCTATTATTATTTGCTGCCTTTTTAATTTGTAGCAGCATTTTATCCTCTACTATTAGCACATTATTATTATTATTATTATTATTTATTGTTATAGCGCCATTTATTCCATGGCACTTTACATGTGAGGAGGGGTATACATAGTAAAAACAAGCACAATAATCTTAGACAATACAAGTCATAACTGGTACAGGAGGAGTGAGGACCCTGCCGGCGAAGGCTCACAATCTACAAGGGATGGGTGAGAATACAGTAGGTGAGGATAGAGCTGGTCATGCAGCGGTTACTGCAGGTTGTAGGCTTGTCTGAAGAGGTGGGTCTTCAGGTTCTTTCTGAAGGTTTCGATGGTAGGCGAGAGTCTGATGTGTTGTGGTAGAGGGTTCCAGAGTAGGGGGGATACGCGAGAGAAATCTTGTATACGATTGTGGGAAGAGGAGATAAGAGGGAAGTAGAGAAGGAGATCTTGTGAGGATCGGAGGTTGCATGTAGGTAAGTACCAGGAGACGAGGTCACAGATGTATGGAGGAGACAAGTTGTGGATGGCTTTGTACGTCATGGTTAGGGTTTTGTACTGCAGTCTCTGGGCAGTGGGGAGCCAGTGAAGGGATTGACAGAGGGGAGAGGCCGGGGAATAGCGGGGGGACAGGTGGATTAGTCAGGCAGCAGAGTTTAGAATAGATTGGAGGGGTGCAAGAGTGTTAGAGGGGAGGCCACAGAGCAGGAGGTTGCAGTAGTCAAGGCGAGAGATGATGAGGGCATGGACTAGGGTTTTTGCAGATTCTTGGTTGAGGAATGAACGGATTCGTGAAATATTTTTGAGTTGAAGTCGGCAGGAAGTGGAACGGGCTTGGATATGTGGTTTGAAGGAGAGATCGGAGTCAAGGATTACCCCGAGGCAGCGAGCTTGTGGGACTGGGGAGAGTGGGCAGCCATTTACTGTAATGGATAGGTTCGTTGGGGGGGTCGCGTGAGATGGGGGAAAGATGATGAATTCTGTTTTGTCCATGTTAAGTTTCCGAAATCTAGCGGAGAAGAAGGATGAAATAGTGGACAGACATTGAGGGATTCTGGTTAGTAGGGAGGTGATATCTGGTCCAGAGATGTAGATCTGTGTGTCATCAGCATAGAGGTGATACTGAAAGCCATGAGATTCTATGAGCTGTCCCAGGCCAAAGGTGTAAATGGAGAAGAGCAGGGGCCCAAGGACTAAACCTTGTGGGACTCCGACAGATAGGGGGCGAGGTGAGGAGTTGGTGTGTGAGTGGGAGACGCTGAATGTCCGGTCTGTTGATGAGATCCAGGATAGGGCCAAGTTTGTGATGCCAAGGGATGAGAGGGTCTGTAATAATAGGGAATGGTTAACTGTGTCAAAGGCAGCCAACAGGTCGAGGAGGAGGATGATAGAGTAGTGTCGCTTGCTCTTGGCGGTTAAGAGGTCATTGGTTACCTTAGTTAGGGCAGTTTCAGTGGAATGGTGTGACCGGAAGCCAGATTGTAAGCAGTCAAAGAGGGAGCAAGAAGAGAGATGGGAGGACAGTTCAAGGTAAACGTGTTGTTCCAGTAGTTTGGAGGCATAAGGGAGAAGTGATGTAGGGTGATAGCTAGATACAGAGGATGGGTCAAGAGAGGGCTTTTTGATGATAGGTGTGAAGGAGGCATCTTTAAGCTTTAGGGGAAAACACCAGTTCTTAGTGATAGGTTGAAGAGATGGGTTAGGGTTGGGATGAAGACTGTGGTGAGGTTTGGGATGAGGTGGGATGGGAGCGGGTCAAGTGCACAGGTGGTGAGATGCGATCTTGAGAGTAGAGTGGAGAGTTGATCTTCTGCACATTTATTACTCCTACTTACAGTTAGGTCCATATATATTTGGACAAAGACAACATTTTTCTAATTTTGGTTATAGACATTACCACAATGCATTTTAAACAAAACAATTCAGATGCAGTTGAAGTTCAGACTTTCAGCTTTCATTTGAGTGTATTCACATTAAAATTGGATGAGGGTTTTAGGAGTTTCAGCTCCTTAACAAGCGCCACTCTGTTTTTAAAGGGACCAAAAGTAATTGGACAGATTCAATAATTGTAAATAAAATGTTCATTTTTAGTACTTGGTTGAAAACTCTTTGTTGGCAATGACTGCCTGAATTCTTGAACTCATGGACATCACCAGACTCTGTGTTTCCTCCTTTTTGATGCTCTGCCAGGCCTTCACTGCAGTGGTTTTCAGTTGCTGTTTGTTTTTGGGCCTTTCTGTCTGAAGTTTAGTCTTTAACAAGTAAAATGCATGCTCAATTGGGTTGAGATCAGGTGACTGACTTGGCCATTCAAGAATATTCCACTTCTTTGCTTTAATAAACTCCTGGGTTGCTTTGGCTTTATGTTTTGGGTCATTGTCCATCTCTAGTATTAAACGACGACCAATCAGTTTGGCTGCATTTGGCTGGATCTGAGCACACAGTATGGCTCTGAATACCTCAGAATTCATTCGGCGGCTTCTGTCCTGTGTCACATCATCAATAAACACTAGTGACCCAGTACCACTGGCAGCCATGCATGCCCAAGCCATCACACTGTCTCCGCCGTGTTTTACAGATGAAGTGGTATGCTTTGGATCATGAGCTGTACCACGCCTTCGCCATACTTTTTTCTTTCCATCCCTCTGGTAGAGGTTGATCTTGGTTTCATCTGTCCAATGAATGTTCTTCCAGAACTGTGCTGGATTTTTTAGATGTTTTTTAGCAAAGTCCAGTCTAGTCTTTTTATTCTTGATGCTTATGAGTGACTTGCACCGTGCAGTGAACCCTCTGTATTTACTTTCATGCAGTCTTGTCTTTATGGTAGATTTGGATAATGATATACCGACCTCCTGGAGAGTGTTGTTCACTTGGTTGACTGTTGTGAAGGGGTTTCTGTTCACCATGGAGATTATTCTGCGAGCATCCCCCACTGTTGTCTTCCGTGGACACCCAGGTCTTTTTGCATTAATGAGTTCAGCAGTGCTTTCTTTCTTTCTCAGGATGTACCAAACTGTAGATTTTGCCACTCCTAATATTGTAGCAATTTCTCGGATGGGTTTTTTCTGTTTTTGCAGCTTAAGGATTGCTTGTTTCACCTGCATGGAGAGCTCCTTTGACCGCATGTTTACTTCACAGCAAAACCTTCCAAATGCAAGCACCACACCTCAAATCAACTCCAGGCCTTTTATCTGCTTAATTGAGAATGACATAATGAAGGGATTGCCCACACCTGTCCATGAAATAGCCTTGGAGTCAATTGTCCAATTACTTTTGGTCCCTTTAAAAACAGAGTAGCACATGTTAAGGAGCTGAAACTCCTAAATCCTTCATCCAATTTTAACGTGGATACCCTCAAATGAAAGCTGAAAGTCTGAATTTCAATTGCATCTGAATTGTTTTGTTTAAAATTCATTGTGGTAATGTCTGTAACCAAAATGAGAAAAATTTTGTCTCTGTCCAAATATATATGGACCTAACTGTACCTCTCAACTTTGCTTGCATGTTCCATTTCCTCTAAATTCCCATTGACCCCAACTGTCTCACTCTCTCTCTGCTCCATCTATTCACTTATTTGCACATCTACCTTCCCCCATATTCCAGTTTAACCCCTTCCCGACCTTTGACGCACCGTATGCGTCATGAAAACCCGTGCCAATCCGACCTGTGACGCAGCATATGCGTCATGGCCGGGTTGGGCTCCTGCAGGCCGGGTGAAAGGGTTAACTCCAATTTCACCCGGCCTGCAGGGACAGGAGGAGTTGTACTTCAGCCCAGGGGGTGCAGTGCCTTTTACCCACGGATTTTTAAAAAAATGGCGCTGAAAAATATCACACGAATCCGCAACGTGGGCACATAGCCTTAGGGATAGGGTTGGGTTGGAATTAGGGTTGTGGTTAAGGTTAGGGGTGTTGGGGTTAGGGTTGTGGTTAGGGGTGTGTTGGGGTTAGGGTTGTGATTAGGGTTACGGCTACAGTTGGGATAAGGGTTAGGGGTGTGTTGGAGTTAGAATTGAGGGGTTTCCACTGTTTAGGCACATCAGGGGGTCTCCAAACGCAACATGGCACCACCATTGATTCCAGCCAATCTTGTATTCAAAAAGTCAAATGGTGCTCCCTCACTTCTGAGCCCCGACATGTGCCCAAACAGTGGTTTACCCCCACATATGGGGTACCAGCATACTCAGGACAAACTGTGCAACAATTACTGGGGTCCAATTTCTCCTGTTACCCTTGAGAAAATAAAAAATTGCTTGCTAAAACATCATTTTTGAGGAAAGAAAAATTATTTTTTATTTTCACGGCTCTGCGTTGTAAACGTCTGTGAAGCACTTGGGGGTTCAAAGTGCTCACCACATATCTAGATACGTTCCTGGGGGTTCTAGTTTACAAAATGGGGTCACTTATGGGGGGTTTCTACTGTTTAGGCACACCATGGGCTCTGCAAATGCAACGTGACGTCCGCAGACCATTCCATCAAAGTCTGCATTTCAAAAGTCACTACTTCCCTTCTGAGCCCCGACGTGTGCCCAAACAGTGGTTTACCCCCCCACATGGGATATCAGCGTACTCAGGAGAAACTGGACAACAACGTTTGGTGTCCAATTTCTCCTATAACCCTTGGGAAAATAAAAAATTCTGGGCTAAAAAATTATTTTTGAGGAAAGAAAACGTATTTATTATTTTCACGGCTCTGCGTTATAAACGTCTGTGAAGCACTTGGGGGTTCAAAGTGCTCACCACATATCTAGATAAGTTCCTGGGGGGTCTAGTTTCCAAAATGGGGTCACTTGTGGGGGGTTTCTACTGTTTAGGCACACCATGGGCTCTGCAAACGCAACGTGACGTCCGCAGACCATTCCATCAAAGTCTGCATTTCAAAAGTCACTACTTCCCTTCTGAGCCCCGACGTGTGCCCAAACAGTGGTTTACCCCCACACATGGGGTATCAGCATACTCAGGAGAAACTGGACAACAACTATTGGTGTCCAATTTCTCCAGTAACCCTTGGGAAAATAAAAAATTCTGGGCTAAAAATTATTTTTGAGGAAAGAAAATGTATGTATTATTTTCACGGCTCTGCGTTATAAACTTCTGTGAAGCACTTGGGGGTTGAAAGTGTTCACCACATATCTAGATAAGTTCATTTTGGGGTCTAGTTTCCAAAATGGGGTCACTTGTGGGGGGTTTCTACTGTTTAGCCACATCAGGGGCTCTGCAAACACAACGTGATGCCCGTAGAGCATTCCATCAAAGTCTGCATTTCAAAATGTCACTACTTCACTTCCGAGCTCCGGCATGTGCCCAAACAGTAGTTTACCCCCACATATGGGGCATCACCGTACTCAGGAGAAACTGGACAACAAATATTGGTGTCAAATTTCTCCTGTTACCCTTGGGAAAATTAAAAAATTCTGGGCTAAAAAATTATTTTTGAGGAAAGAAAACGTATTTATTATTTTCACTGCTCTGTGTTATAAACTTCTGTGAAGCACTTGGGGGTTGAAAGTGCTCACCTCACATCTAGATAAGTTCCTTTCAGGGTCTAGTTTCCAAAATGGGGTCACTTGTGGGGGGTTTCTACTGTTTAGCCACATCAGGGGCTCTGCAAACGCAACGTGACGCCCGCAGAGCATTCCATCAAAGTCTGCATTTCAAAACGTCACTACTTCACTTCCGAGCCCCAGCATGTGCCCAAACAGTGGTTTACCCCCACATATGGGGTATCAGCGTACTCAGCAGAAACTAGACAACAACTCTTGGGGTCAAATTTCTCCTGTTACCCTTGGGAAAATAAAAAATTGCAGGCTAAAAAATCATTTTTTGAGAAAAGATTTTTTTTTTTTTTTTTTCATGGCTCTGCGTTATAAACTTCTGTGAAGCACTTGAGGGTTCAAAGTGCTCACCACGCATCTAGATTAGTTCCTTTGGGGGCCTAGTTTCCAAAATGGGGTCATTTGTGGGGGATCTCCAATGTTTAGGCACACAGGGGCTCTCCAAACACGACATGGTGTCCGCTAATGATTGGAGCTAATTTTCCATTTAAAAAGCCAAATGGCGTGCCTTCCCTTCCGAGCCCTGCCGTGCGCCCAAACAGTGGTTTACCCCCACATATGGGGTATCTGCATACTCAGGACAAACTGGCCAACAACATTTGTGGTCCAATTTCTCCTATTACCGTTGGCAAAATAGGAAATTCCAGGCTAAAAAATCATTTTTGAGGAAAGAAAAAATATTTTTTATTTTCATGGCTCTGCGTTATAAACTTCTGTGAAGCACCTGGGGGTTTAAAGTGCTCAGTATGCATCTAGATAAGTTCCTTGGGGGGTCTAGTTTCCATAATGGGGTCACTTGTGGGGGAGCTCCAATGCATAGGCACACAGGGGCTTTCCAAACGCGACACGGTGTCTGCTAACAATTGGAGCTAATTTTCCATTCAAAAAGTCAAAAGGCGCGCATTCCCTTCCGAGCCCTGCCGTGTGCCCAAACAGTGGTTTACCCCCACATATGAGGTATCGGCGTACTCGGGAGAAATTGCCCAACAAATTTTAGGATCCATTTGATCCTGTTGCCCATGTAAAAATGAAAAAAATGAGGCGAAAAGAAATTTTTTGTGAAAAAAAAGTACTTTTTCATTTTTATGGATCAATTTGTGAAGCACCTGAGGGTTTAAAGTGCTCACTAGGCATCTAGATAAGTTCCTTGGGGGGTCCAGTTTCCAAAATGGGGTCACTTGTGGGGGAGCTCCAATGTTTAGGCACACAGGGTCTCTCCAAACGCGACATGGTGTCCGCTAACCATGGAGATAATTTTTCATTCAAAAAGTCAAATGGCGCTCCTTCCCTTCCGAGCCTTACCATGTGCCCAAACAGTGGTTTACCCCCACATGTGAGGTATCGGTATACTCAGGAGAAATTGCCCAACAAATTTTAGGATCCATTTTATCATGTTGCCCATGTGAAAATGAAAAAATTGAGGCTAAAAGAATTTTTTTGTAAAAAAAAGGACTTTTTCATTTTTACAGATCAATTTGTGAAGCACCTGGGGGTTTAAAGTGCTCACTATGCATCTAGATAAGTTCCTTGGGGTGTCTAGTTTCCAAAATGGGGTCACTTGTGGGGGAGCTCCAATTTTTAGGCACACGGGGGCTCTCCAAATGTGACATGGTGTCCGCTAAAGAGTGCAGCCAATTTTTCATTCAAAAAGTCAAATGGCGCTCCTTCCCTTCCAAGCCCTGCCGTGCACCCAAACAGTGGTTTACCCCCACATATGAGGTATCAGCATACTCAGGACCAATTGGACAACAAATTTTGTGGTTCAGTTTCTCCTTTTACCATTGGGAAAATAAAAAAATTGTTGCTGAAAGATCATTTTTGCGACTAAAAAGTTAAATGTTCATTTTTTCCTTCCATGTTGCTTCTGCTGCTGTGAAGCACCTGAAGGGTTAATAAAGTTCTGGAATGTGGTTTTGTGCACCTTGAGGGGTGCAGTTTTTAGAATGGTGTCACTTTTGGGTATTTTCAGCCATATACACCCCTCAAACTGACTTCAAATGTGAGGTGGTCCCTAAAAAAAATTGTTTTGTAAATTTCGTTGTAAAAATGAGAAATCGCTGGTCAAATTTTAACCCTTATAACTTCCTAGCAAAAAAAAATTTTGTTTCCAAAATTGTGCTGATGTAAAGTAGACTTGTGGGAAATGTTATTTATTAACTATTTTGTGTCACATAACTCTCTGGTTTAACAGAATAAAAATTCAAAATGTGAAAATTGCGAAATTTTCAAAATTTTTGCCAAATTTCCGTTTTTATCACAAATAAACACAGAATTTATTGACCTAAATTTACCACTAGCCCAATATGTCCCGAAGAAACAATCTCAGAACCGCTATGATCCATTGAAGCGTACCTGAGTTATTACCTCATAAAGGGACACTGGTCAGAATTGCAAAAAACGGCAAGGTCTTTAAGGTCAAAATAGGCTGGGTCATGAAGGGGTTAAAACCTCCTCCATTTGTCTGTCCATTTTTCCACCAGCACTAATGCACCCCCCTCATTGAGATGCAGTCTGTCCCTACCATAGAGTCTGTAGCCGACAGAGAGTTCATCACAGTTCTCCATGAACACAAACCCTTCCTTCCTGCACCAATTTCTAAGCCACTTATCTCTCTAAGTTCCTGCTGTCTTTCTAGTGATGCTCGTGGCACTGGCAGTTATTCTGAAAACACCACCTTTGAGGTACTAGACTTCAGCTTCTTTCCTAGTTCCTTTAATCATTTTTAATGACGTTCCACCTTCCTTTAACTTTCATTGGTACCAATGTGTACCACGGCACCTGGGTTTTCCACAGCCCCACCCAGAATTTTGGCTACCGGATCCACAATATGCTGAACGGAAGCACTCGGCATTGTTATTGCAATGTTGCGGTGACCCAAAAAAATGTGATTCTGAAGTTTTGATTTTTTTTCTAGGTACACCATTTACCCATCAGATTAATCCTCTTTATATATTGATAGATTGGGCATTCCAGAATGCAGCCATACCAAATAGTTGTATTTTTGTTTATTGCATTATTTTGAATGGGGTGATAGGGGGGTGATTTAAGCTTTTATATTTAAAAAAAAATGTTTGTACTTTTCAATGGCTTCAGTTGTCTCCATGGGAGACTGTAAGCTGCGATTTTCTGATTGCCTGTGCTACACATTGCTGGGCTGAAGCCCTACTATGTGTGGCTAAAATGATGCTCATCTGTGTGAGTGCTGGCAACAGCATGGGGTCTCCTGCAGACCCCTGGTAGTCATGCCATCCCATTGGTGGTCAGAGATTGACAGCAACATTTAACATGTTAACAGCCACGGGTGGATCACTCTCCTCTCATGTATATATATCCTCACCCTTCAGTATATCACTTCTGTATATATAGTCCCATCATTTAGTTCATCAGTTATGTATAAAGGCCATTCCTGTAGTACGTTGCTCATCTCAGCCCCATCTTGCAATTGATCCCCTCATCCTCTGCATATTCATCCACATCCAGTATATCACACATGAATTATTTTTTAAAATTCAAACAGTCCAAACCATGTCTACCTCATAATATGGCATGGGGCTCATCCCACTTTAATCTCTAGATATTTGTGCCAATTGCTTAGTTTTATGTGCATACCTATTTTCCCTGCTTTCCCTGTTATGATATTGAGCATTCTGGGAGCTCAGAATAACACAGCCAAGAGCTTATAGAGTGTTGTTTACTGGAGAATACTTGTTACTAGGGAATTTTTCATAATTTAGCACAGAAACACATTATGGAGATGTCAGGGGAATTCTAACTCCGCGTTTGAGAATCCGTTAAGTAATCCTATCTATAGGCTTTGTATTTTAGGGTTTACGATTGGAGATTGCTGCTAATAAACTGTTGTAATTAAAAAAAAAAGGGCTGAAGAAATTTTAGAGATCATTTTACAAAGCTAGAAAAGCTATAAGACTTCTGACTGTTCCTCATCAGGCACTAATTAAATTATTTGTTAGTCTGGCTTATCAAAGCAGGAAATACTTAAGTGTCACAGCTGGTCTCAAGATAAATATCCTGCTCCGAGATTTTAAATGAAAACAATTATCTCTATATTGGGGTAGTATTTCACAAATGACTGAACAGTAAAAATGACAAAAAACACAAAGCTATCATGTACTCTCTCATTACTGTGCTGGGAGTCCTAACTATACTGCTGTATTCCAGTTTGTCTCTCCTTCCCGAAAAGAAGTCATTTTAGCATAATGAAAATCTGAACACATAAGCAAGGAGATCTGCTCTGCTATCAAGGGAACAGAATGCATGTTCTTTAATAAAATCTAATAAAAGGAAGTAGCCTGATTTACTTTTGAAGTGCTCCACTATCAAGTTAACCATTCGGGCACTCTTAGTTTATTTTACATTCTGGTCAGATACTGGCATATTAGG
The DNA here is from genome assembly GCF_032444005.1 of Ranitomeya imitator. Taxonomy (NCBI): domain Eukaryota; kingdom Metazoa; phylum Chordata; class Amphibia; order Anura; family Dendrobatidae; genus Ranitomeya; species Ranitomeya imitator. Next base: position 391,593,139 of record NC_091287.1, on the reverse strand, counting down.
TGAAAATAATACAATGAGAAATTGTGTGTGTGTACCAATAGTACTAACACATACATTAGGCATGTGTACAGTTTTTGGATAAAAAAAAATCTAGGTTTAGAATTTAAAACTATACACGTCATACACAGAAAATTAACTATGACACATCGGTATGTAAAGACAACATGAGGGTTCATAACTGATTCCTGACCATGTTTCAATGGTTTGAAAAATGTCATTTTATTTTTCAAAAAATGGTCGATAATAACTATCTCGAATCCTATAAATAGTTTAAAATTTCAACAAAAATATTGACAGGATTAGTCAGGAACTCCTGTCATACACAAAACAAATTTATTAACCCTCTTCTGACATCCACAATATAGTTATGTCAAAAGGCTTTGGAATGTTAGCTGGTATCCAGTTCAATGGTTGAGATCAGAGACAACTCCAATTCCACCTATTTAATTTCTTTGATGTCACAGTCAGTATTGTCCATAACATTTTAGCATTTGAGGGAAGGGGCTGCCTCACTGCTAGGTGTCGATGGGATGCTGTGGCAGCCAGAGTCCTAAGAATGGCATTCGAGTGCACTATGCATGAAAGCCTATTAGGACTTGCAAAATGTTGTTTCTAAGGCCAGTCTCACACGTCCAGATTCCGGTACCGGAAAAATCGGTACCGGAATTATCCGTGTCTGTGTGTCCGTGTGCTTACGTTGAACATCAGTGTGGCACACCTGCGGCAGCCGTGTGCCGCCTGTGTGCCGACTGAGGACCACACGGACCGTGCAGGAGACAGCGCTAGAGTTAAGTGCTGTCCCCTGCGTGCGGTGCTGAAGCCGGTATTCATCCCTTCTTCCCAGCAGCGTTCGCTGGAAAGAAGGAATGAATAATCTTTTTTTTTTTATTTATTTTTGTTTTTAAAATAAATTTGCTGGTAATCTGCCCCCTCCCACCTCCTGTGCGCCCCCCCCACTGGCATTAAAACACTTACCCAGCTGCCTCGGCGCTTACATCCTCTCAGCGTCGCAGCTCTTCCTGTATGAGCAGTCACGTGGTGCCGCTTATTACAGTAATGAATATGCGGCTCCACCCCTATGGGAGGTGGAGCCGCACATTCATCACTGTAATGTGCGGCACCACGTGACCGCTCATACAGGAAAAGCAGCGATGCTGAGAGGATGTAAGCGCCGAGGGAGCTGGGTAAGTATTTTAATGCCAGCGGGGGGGCGCACAGGGGGTGGGAGGGGGCAGATTACCGGCAACTGACGTGTGAAACCGGCCTAATACTGTGTGTTTCCAGGTAATACATAAGAGGCTCTCTCATCTACATAGCTCCCCTGCTACCTGCACTCCGCACTTTAATATGGTTTGACGTCACATTTTACCATGGAATAAAATTGCACATCAAGAAGGATCCGGGTGAGTCATTCAATTCTTTCAATCTGTTATGATTTACATTCATTGTAGGGATTTAGCAGATTTGAATAGGTGCAAAGTCACTCTGTAGTAATGTAGCAGAGTCTAGTACTGTAGTAGAGTTTTGTATGTCAGGAACCACATAGTGCTATTGATAAATATCCCCTACATAGAAAAAATTTGCACGAACGGGATCAAAATCAGACACAATAATTTTTATTATACAAAACACATATAAAATCAAAATCCTAACAATCTGTGGGATACTCTGATGAATGACAACTATGAGGGAGCCACAGGTCGGAGGCTACAAACATGCATGTAATAGTACTTATGCCCTTAGTTAATCATAACACATGTGCATAGTGAGTCCACTGAAAATAGAAGATAATACACTAAGCTGGTAAAAAGCATCCAGCAACAACACAGGGGAAGACATTAAGGGAGTTCTAACCACTCGTGCAGCATATTTACCTCAGACCTGCGGCGCCACCACCCCTACGCGTGTTTCGGCGTGCGTGCCTTCTTCCGGGGGAGTGGCGTTGTCAGGTCTTGTAGCAGCATAAATACCAAAAGCCACCCAATCGGATTGTGTCATTAAAATGACATTTAGTATTAGCCCTATATCGGCGCATGCCCAGTTGAGGTTCGAGGCATCTGCATCACCGAGTGCGTCATCGTCATGTGGTCATACAGGGATACCGCCCACAAACACGTGGGCAGGTCCCAGCCCGCACCAAAAGATGAGTGTGATATAGACGCCGTCAGTGATGCTAGGCAACCCGTTAACAACGGGCATGCGCATCGGCCAAATGGAGGACGAGAAGAACAATTTATGTAAGTAACAAGAACGGCAAAACCACTGCATATATAAAAGTGTATCAGTGCATTAAATATTATACAACAAATACTAGTATATCTTAAACATGAGAATATATAAACATTATTAATTATACAAAAAAAACAAATAATACGCAATAATCATGATTGTGTGCAAATATAAGGTGCTAACAGTGCTAAAGTGCAATATATTAATAATTAAGAATAATAAGTGTTTGAAGGTTCTGTAGTCCGTTGATCAAATGATCATTAGTAGTCATACGAAATCCTCTTCATGCTACACACAGCCTGAATTTTCACCAAAAAGGCAGCAATCATAGATAAAGTCCTGCTAACCGGTTAACTAAAAAATAAAAAACAATTAATGTAAAGATCTAAAAGACAACTTATAGAAAAAAATAAAAATCCCTGACGAGGCCAATTAAAATTTGATGACAGGGAGCTCAGAGAAACGGGGCGTAGCTTATCATTTCATTTAGGCCATATAGATGTATTGTGCGTAGTTTCCAAATCTACTGGGCTTCTTATTGGGCTAAAAGACGCCCAACATTCCCACCCTGAAGATCCATGTGGACACAATCAATGCCCTTCACCTGGAGGTCAGTGGGATCACATGCATGATGTTGTTTGAAGTGCCTCGGTATACTTTTCAAGATCTCAATATTCTCCTCCTCTTTGGCAGCCAATATATCTCATACATGTTCCCTAACTCTAACCTTCAGGGTTCTTTTTGTCTGAAAAAAGAAAGAAATGTCCAGCTTCACCGAGTCCGTAAAAAAGCGATTTCTTTATTAACAAACTTTAAACATGGAGGATACAGACTTCAGCACAACCATATGGGTAAGAATCTCAACGCGTTTCTGGAGACTAGGCTCCCTTAATCATGACCATCATGACCATGATTAAGGGAGCCTAGTCTCCAGAAACGCGTTGAGATTCTTACCCATATGGTTGTGCTGAAGTCTGTATCCTCCATGTTTAAAGTTTGTTAATAAAGAAATCGCTTTTTTACGGACTCGGTGAAGCTGGACATTTCTTTCTTTTTTTGGATCTTGCACGCCTGGACACAGCGGGTCCGTGCTCCCGAGGTTTGGTTGCTGAATCACGGGTGAGCTGGTTTATGTTCCTTCTTTCTTTTTGTCTGCCCAATATAAATCTTAGTACAGGAACAGGACGCATAATAAACCACCGCCGTGTTTGAGCATGTAATGGTATGCGTTATTTTAAATATACGCCCATCCGTTGAAATGAAATCCTTTGCCATCACAATATTGGGACATGCCACACATTTTCCGCATGGCTTACAACCCCAAACTGATTGAGGTTTTGGTTGTCCAGTACGGAAAATGGGAGAAGGAGTTTTAGGTGTATAATAACTCCTAACCAACAGATCTCCCAAATTTGGTGATAGTCTGGCTGTTAGTGATGGTTCAGGAGTTAAATGTTGCTTGAGTATAGGGTCAGCCAAAAGTATAGGCCAATGTTTTTTCATAATTCCATACAGCTTTTTCCAATGAGAGTTATATGTGGTGACCAGTCTTACCTGGTTAGTTGGTTCTTTTCTCCCTGAAGAGTACAATAATTGATGCCGGTCCGTATTCCTAGCTCTGTTGTATGCTTCTTTAATGGATCTTTTGCTGTAACCACTCTCCAAGAAGCATGCCTTCATCTCCATTGCTCGAACCTCAAAATCCGACATATTTGAACAAATTCTTCTAATGCATAAAAACTGTCCAATGGGGACAGCATTAACCACATGTGGAGGATGTGAGGAACTGGCATGAAGAACTGAATTAACTGCCGTGTCCTTATGGAAAGCATGGGAAGACAGAAGACCATCAGGGCCCCTCCTGACCAAGACATCAAAAAATTCGACCTGATGATAACTGAAATTAAAGGACAAATGAATATTCAAATCATTCTTGTTAAGATCCTGAAAAAAAGAATTCAACTCATTAGGTGTCCCTTGTCAGATCAAGAAAATGTCGTCGATGTGGCGAGCCCCAAAAATCACCCGCTCTATCGACACACCCCGATCTGACGAGAACATGTCTTCTCCCACAGCCCCAGGAACAAATTAGCATATGAGGGCGCCCCATTGCTGTCCCCTGGAGCTGTAGGTGCTAATGATGCAGAGCCCAGAGATGAATAGAGCATGGAATGTCAGAAGGCACTCAAAGTCAATGAAGAAGAACCCAACAGAATAGCAGAACTGAGTATTCAGTAACAATGCAGCAGAGTCCAGCAGTTTAGCAGATCTTGATATGTCAGAATATACAGAGTGAGCATATACAGTGCCTTGCGAAAGTATTCTGCTCCCTGGAACTTTTCAACCTTTTTCCACATATCATGCTTCAAACATAAAGATACCAAACGTAAATTTTTGGTGAAGATTCAACAACAAGTTGAACACAATTGTGAAGTTGAACGAAATTTATTGATTATTTTAAATTTTTGTGGAAATTCAAAAACTGAAAAGGGGGGCAAGCAATATTATTCGGCCCCTTTACTTTCAGTGCAGCAAACTCACTCCTGAAGTTCATTGTGGATTTCTGAATGATCCAATGTTGTCGTAAATGCCTAATGATGATAAATATAATCCACCTGTGTGTAATCAAGCCTCCTTATAAATGCACCTGCTCTGTGATAGTCTCAGGGTTCTGTTTGAAGCACAGAGAGAATTATGAAGACCACAGGAAGGAACACAACAGGCAAGTCAGTGATACTGTTGTGGAGAAGTTTAAGGCTGAATTAGGATACAAAATGATTTCCAAAACTTTAAACATCCTAAGGAGCACTGTGCATGCGATCATATTGAAATGGAAGGCGTATCATACCACTGCAAATCTACCAAGACCCAGCCGTCCCTCTAAACTTTCATCTCAAACAAGGAGAATACTGATCAGAGATGCAGCCAAGAGGCCCATGATCACTCTGGATGAACTGCAGAGATCTACAGCTGAGGTGGGACAGTCTAGCCATAGGACAACAATCGTACACTGCACAAATTTGGCCTTATGGAAGAGTGGCAAGAAGAAAGCCATCTCTCAAAGATATCCATAAAAAGTGTTGTTTAAAGCTTGCAACAAGCCACCTGGGAGACACACCAAACATGTGGAAGAAGGTGCTCTGGTCAGATGAAGCCAAAATCGAACTTTTGGCAACAATGCCAAACGATATGTTTGGCATAAAGGTAACACAGCTCATAACCCTGAACACACCATGCCCACTGTCAAACATGGTGGTGGCAGCATCATGGTTTGGGCCTGCTTTTCCTCTTCAAGGAAGATGGTTAAAATTGATGGGAAGATGGATGGAGCCAAATACAGGGCCATTCTTGAAGAAAACCTGTTGGAGTCTGCAAAAGACTGAGACTGGGATGGAGATTTGTCTTCCAACAAGACAATGATCCCAAACATAAAGCAAAATTTACAATGGAATGGTTCACAAATAAACTTATCCAGGTGTTTGAATGGCCAAGTCAAAGTCCAGACCTCAATCCAATCGAGAATCAGTGGAAAGAGTTGAAAACTGCTGTTCACAAATGATCTCCATCAAACCTCACTGAGCTCAAGCTGTTTGCCACGGAAGAAATGGGCAAGAATTTCAATCTCTCGATGTACAAAACTGATAGAGACATATGCCGTGCCCCAGAGTCCTGGTCCTCACAGTGGTATTGCTTTCCTCTTGGGGAAAGTGATGCTACGTTTGGAGGCAATGAAGGATAACTGCATCCAGGTACCACAAACATGCAACACAGTTTACACTCCAGGCCACCAGGGGGAGCTCTTGCTCCTATTTATTAGGTCACTTCCCACATTGGTAAAACTGGTCGCCTGTAGGGAAAGTTAGTTTGTTGCTGGCTCAGTTCAGTTGGTTGGTCCCTAGCAGGGGTGGGATCCTTTCAGAGAACAAAGGAGAAGGACACAGAGCTGTGCATGCCGTCAGAGCTGCAGTTCCTAGAAAGAGACATCGAAGGAAGAACTGTATTGCAGTAAGCATGGAAGGAAGTTGTAGCAAAGGAGTGGATATCAGAAGGGGACCAGCCCCACACAGGCTGCCTCCTTCTGGGCGCTGAAGCCTGGTAGCCGGAACACCGAGGGAGTAATGATCTTTATGCCTTGCTCCAGAGATCGGCAGGACAGCAAATTTAACATTACCTGTCCGCCCTACACCCAGGAGGCACGGTGGCACCCCTTAGAGGCTAGGGCATGATAGAGTTATAAACTGCCTCAAGCCACCAGTCAGACGGGTTTGTCCTATCCTATCTGGGGGACAGAGAGACAGGGACATAACATCTATAACAGTTGTGAGGACCTTATGAGAAGCTTAGCAGTAAGGGACTATAACACTGCAGCACAGGGAAGGCTACTGATTTCCACCTGGACAAGGGGACTCTGGACTTGTCTCCAAACTGGCTGGACTCTGCCTGCCCTGTGATCTTGTGCCCTGAACTGTCGATGCTGAAGTCTTCAGTAAAGGTAAAGAGGCTGCAACCTTGTGTCCTCATTCTTCTCTGCACCTCTCACCATCCACCATCTGCACACCGGGAAGCCCTGAGGATACACTTCACCTGTGGGAAGGTATACCATCTAGCTGCCATAACATCACCCCAGCGGACCCCTTAAGCAGCGTCGGTCACTCTGACCGAATACCAAAGGTGGCATCACGAACATAAACTCTATCCCTTTAAAGACCTTTCCCTTTTACACGGACCTCCCAGGGCCATGGACTGGGTCAGCCACCGTGACATCCCCTTGTGAACTGAAGGACCCGGTACCGAGTACCCCATGGCCCCATGGGGGTGATCTACATACCCCAAGTGACTTGCAGCTGTAATCGCAGCAAAAGGTGGTGCGAGTCGCGACAAAGTATTAAGTAGGGTTGAGCGACTTTTACTTTTATAGGATCGGGTCGGGTTTCACGAAACCCGACTTTCTCAAAAGTTGGGTCGAGTGAAATCGGCCGATCCTATAGAAAAGTCGGGTTCGGGGTCGGCCGAAACTCGAAACCCAATGCAGTGCATTGGGTTTCTAATGGTTCCCAGGGTCTGAAGGAGAGGAAACTCTCCTTCAGGCCCTGGGATACATATTTAAGTGTAAAATAAAGAATTAAAATAAAAAATATCGCTATACTCACCCTCAGACGCGCCCTGGTACTAACCGGCAGCCTTCCTTCCTTAGAATCAGCGCGTGAAGGAGCTTAGATGACGTCGCGGCTTGTGATTGGTCGCGCGACCGCCCATGTGACCGCTCACGCGACCAATCACAAGCCGCGACGTCACCGAAGGTCTTTCAAGCGCTGATTCTTAGGAAGGAAGGCTGCCGGAAAGAAGCAGGGCGTGTCCGAGGGTGAGTATATTCCTATTAGGTATATACTCACCCTCGGACGCGCCCTGCTTCTTTCCGGCAGCCTTCCATCCTAAGAATCAGCGCTTGAAAGACCTTCGGTGACGTCGCGGCTTGTGATTGGTCGCGTGAGCGGTCACATGGGCGGTCGCGCGACCAATCACAAGCCGCGACGTCATCTAAGGTCCTTCACGCGCTGATTCTAAGGAAGGAAGGCTGCCGGTTAGTACCAGGGCGCGTCAGAGGGTGAGTATAGCGATATTTTTTATTTTAATTCTTTATTTTACACTTAAATATGGATTCCGATACCGATTTCTGATATTGCAAACATATCGGAACTCGGTATCGGAATTCCAATACCAGATTCAGAAGATCGCCGACCTCATGGCCGACCCCACACAGGGGTCGGGTCGGGTTTCATGAAACCCGACTTTGCCAAAAGTCGGCGACTTCTGAAAATGACCGACCCGTTTTGCTCAACACTAGTATTAAGTTAAAGGGGCTGAATAATATTGCACACCCCACTTTTCAGTTTTTGATTTTCCACAAAAATGTAAAATAAAGTATCTTTATGTTTGAAGCATGATATGTGGGAAAAGGTTGAAAAGTTCTAGGGAGCCGAATACTTTCGCAAGGCACTGTAGCAGAGAAAAGTGATATAGCAAAGCTGGGTATGCCAGGAAGTTCAAAAGGGAAAAATAGCAGAGTTTAGTTTGTCAGATAACATACCTTAACAGCAAAATCCAATTGACAACCTGAATTTTTAGGTGATGTCTTGCCACCTGAGCTAGGATAAATGGCCCAGGTGAGTGATGTCATTGGAGTACATGTGATTAAAAAGGTAAACCAGTGTGCAGAGAAGCAGAGAGAGCCTGCAGCTGCAAATGTAGGATGGAGCGTTCATCATTAGATTCAGGAGAAGTAACAACTTTTATTTTGTAAAAATATATAAATTAAAAGTAAATAATTGTTAATGATGCGATTGTGACATTATGAACTATGAAACTATCATGGTAAGTAACACACATGGTGAATACTATAAAAAAAAATGGTTGCTGTTTATTGTTTATCACAGATTGGTATCAACGAAAATATCAAGTCATCCGTCAAATTTGTTTTCATTGTGGAAAAGTAGTAAAACATTTAAAAGATCTATAGCATTTAGTAGTAAAACATACTACAAAAGCCTAGGTCTCTGTTCTGCTCTTCATATGCAAACTTTGATCTGATTTTCTTATGTTGCTATGGAATTAAAGCCTTCTTAATTTCTCTCAGGACATAGCAATGATACATATACACTGAACGGCCACTTATTTTTCAGAGACATCTATCTACAGGTCCTTCTCAAAAAATTAGCATATAGTGTTAAATTTCATTATTTACCATAATGTAATGATTACAATTAAACTTTCATATATTATAGATTCATTATCCACCAACTGAAATTTGTCAGGTCTTTTATTGTTTTAATACTGATGATTTTGGCATACAACTCCTGATAACCCAAAAAACCTGTCTCAATAAATTAGCATATTTCACCCATCCAATCAAATAAAAGTGTTTTTTAATAACAAACAAAAAAACCAACAAATAATAATGTTCAGTTATGCACTCAATACTTGGTCGGGAATCCTTTGTCAGAAATGACTGCTTCAATGCGGCGTGGCATGGAGGCAATCAGCCTGTGACACTGCTGAGATGTTATGGAGGCCCAGGATGCTTCAATAGCGGCCTTAAGCTCATCCAGAGTGTTGGGTCTTGCGTCTCTCAACTTTCTCTTCACAATATCCCACAGATTCTCTATGGGGTTCAGGTCAGGAGAGTTGGCAGGCCAATTGAGCACAGTAATACTATGGTCAGTAAACCATTTACCAGTGGTTTTGGCACTGTGAGCAGGTGCCAGGTCGTGCTGAAAAATGAAATCTTCATCTCCATAAAGCATTTCAGCCGATGGAAGCATGAAGTGCTCCAAAATCTCCTGATAGCTAGCTGCATTGACCTTGCCCTTGATGAAACACAGTGGACCAACACCAGCAGCTGACATGGCACCCCACACCATCACTGACTGTGGGTACTTGACACTGGACTTCAGGCATTTTGGCATTTCCTTCTCCCCAGTCTTCCTCCAGACTCTGGCACCTTGATTTCCGAATGACATGCAAAATTTGCTTTCATCAGAAAAAAGTACTTGGGACCACTTAGCAACAGTCCAGTGCTGCTTCTCTGTAGCCCAGGTCAGGCGCCTCTGCCGCTGTTTATGGTTCAAAAGTGGCTTTACCTGGGGAATGCGGCACCTGTAGCCCATTTCCTGCACACGCCTGTGCACGGTGGCTCTGGATGTTTCCACACCAGACTCAGTCCACTGCTTCCTCAGGTTCCCCAAGGTCTGGAATCGGTCCTTCTCCACAATCTTCCTCAGGGTCCGGTCTCCTCTTCTCGTTGTACAGCGTTTTCTGCCACATTGTTTCCTTCCAACAGACTTACCATTGAGGTGCCTTGATACAGCACTCTGGGAACAGCCTATTTGTTGAGAAATTTCTTTCTGGGTCTTACCCTCTTGCTTGAGGGTGTCAATGATGGCCTTCTTGACATCTGTCAGGTCGCTAGTCTTACCCATGATGGGGGTTTTGAGTAATGAACCAGGCAGGGAGTTTATAAAAGCCTCTGGTATCTTTTGCATGTGTTTAGAGTTAATTAGTTGATTCAGAAGATTAGGGTAATAGGTCGTTTAGAGAACCTTTTCTTGATATGCTAATTTATTGAGACAGGTTTTTTGGGTTATCAGGAGTTGTATGCCAAAATCATCAGTATTAAAACAATAAAAGACCTGACAAATTTCAGTTGGTGGATAATGAATCTATAATATATGAAAGTTTAATTGTAATCATTACATTATGGTAAATAATGAAATTTAACACTACATGCTAATTTTTTGAGAAGGACCTGTATTAGTTTGTTAAACCTCCTTTGGCCTTCAGAGCCATGGCAATTTGTTGTGACATGCTGCAGACTTCACTAGGTGTGGAAATATTTCTGGAGAAATATTAGTCCATGAGGATAGAATTTCTTCTTGCAGTTGCCACAAAATTGAGGGAGGCTTTGACATGCTCTCATTAGTAGTCAATAGTGATGAGCGAGTGTACTCGTTGCTCGGGTCTTCCCTGAGCACGCTCAGGTATTTATGACTGCTCGGAGATTTAATTTTCATCATGGCAGCTGAATGATTTACAGCTACTAGCCTGCTTGATTACATGTGGGGATTCCCTTGCAACCAGGCAACCCCCACATGTACTTAGGCTGGGTAGTAGCTGTAAATCATTCAGCTGCCGGGATGAAACCTAAATCTCCGAGCAGTCATAAATACTCAGAGGTCACCCGAGCGCGCTCGGGAAAACCTGAGCAGAGTATACTCGCTCATCACTAGTAGTCAGGAATAAATTGATGAGCAACTCCTAGCAAAATTAAATTTACAAGTTCTGGCTGGTGTGAATGCATTTAATTTGTATAAAAATAAGCTAGCACGTTGAACATTTTTAAGTATAGTATAGAACCAGTCAAAAGTTTGTACATGCTTATGTGTCCATGAAAAGGTTTTCCTTGATTTTATTCAAACGTGCACGTTGTAGATTTAGACTGAAGGCAACAAAAACCACAAAAAACGCATATAAAAACAAGGAGTTGTGGAAAACAAGTGAAACACACCAGAATATGTGTTAAATTTTAGATTCCTCAATGTACCCCACTTTTGAAATGATAACAGCTTAACACGCCTTTGCAAATCTCTCAAGCAGCTTCACTAAAGAGAGAGGTGGTGACTGGTGAGCACAGAACAAGTGTTGCAGTGGCCATTGAAGCTACAATCACTTCTCCATCAACCACCCTTAATCAGGACATCATCAAGGGACAAAGGTGACAGAAGCTTTAATAAAGGTACCGTCACACTTAGCGACACTGCAGCGATACCGACAACGATCCGGATCGCTGCAGCGTCGCTGTTTGGTCGCTGGAGAGCTGTCACACAGACCGCTCTCCAGCGACCAACAATGCCGGTAACCAGGGTAAACATCGGGTAACTAAGCGCAGGGCGCTTAGTAACCCGATGTTTACCCTGGTTACCATCCTAAAAGTAAAAAAAACAAACAGTACATACTTACCTACAGCCATCTGTCCTCCAGCGCTGTGCTCTGCACTCCTCCTGTACTGTCTGTGTGAGCACAGCGGCCGGAAAGCAGAGCGGTGACGTCACCGCTCTGCTTTCCGGCTGACCGACGCTCACAGCCAGTACAGGAGGAGTGCACAGCACAGCGCTGGAGGACAGACGGCTGTAGGTAAGTATGTACTGTTTGTTTTTTTTACTTTTAGGATGGTAACCAGGGTAAACATCGGGTTACTAAGCGCGGCCCTGCGCTTAGTTACCCGATGTTTACCCTGGTTACCAGTGAAGACATCGCTGAATCGGTGTCACACACGCCGATTCAGCGATGTCTGCGGGGAGTCCAGCGACCAAATAAAGTTCTGGACTTTCTTCCCCGACCAGCGACAGCACAGCAGGGGCCTGATCGCTGCTGCCTGTCACACTGGACGATATCGCTAGCGAGGACGCTGCAACGTCACGGATCGCTAGCGATATCATCTAGTGTGACGGTACCTTAAGTGACAACACCACCACCCCCTGATGACATCCGGTTTCACAGACGGGCATGGATAATAGAAGCTACATGGAAATGGCTGCAGGGCAATCCTCCTGTGATGTCCAATTTTACACTTTCTCATCACAGAAAGTAAAGAAAATGAGCACCTATAGGGAATAGCTGTATATGGATGGTAGAGCATTTTATTACAAAGCAAATTGCAAAAGTGGTTAGGGCTAGAGATGAGCAAACCTTCCAAGGTTTGGTTCAGTTCGCCAAACTTCCCGATGTTCACCGAATATGTTTGTCCAACAGTTCGACGAACTACCCGAACCCCATTAAATTCAATAGGAGAGTAAAACCAAACATTTCCACAATTTATTAAGGGGTGACAAAAGCTTCCCAAACAGCTAAAATTAGGGGCAGACACCATGAAAAGTTACATCAATTGACCCATATTAGAAACTAGCTATTGAACCCGTTCTACGCCCGGGTGGCGAGCATTTATATTGGTATATGGTCTCCATCCTGGTATGTGCTGCTCCATCCTGCGTCCCCATCCTGTCATGTGCTGCACCCATCCTGCGTCCCCATCCTGTCATGTGCTGCACCCATCCTGCATCCCCATCCTGTCATGTGCTGCTCCATCCTGCGTCCCCATCCTGTCATGTGCTGCACCCATCCTGCGTCCCCATCCTGTCATGTGCTGCACCCATCATGTGTCCCCATCCTGTCATGTGCTGCTCCATCCTGCATCCCCATCCTGTCATGTGCTGCACCCATCCTGCGTCCCCATCCTGTCATGTGCTGCACCCATCTTGCGTCCCCATCCTGTCATGTGCTGCACCCATCCTGCGTCCCCATCCTGGTATGTGCTGCACCCATCCTGCGTCCCCATCCTGCATCCCCATCCTGTCATGTGCTGCACCCATCCTGCATCCCCATCCTGGTATGTGCTGCACCCATCCTGCGTCCCCATCCTGTCATGTGCTGCACCCATCCTGCGTCCCCATCCTGTCATGTGCTGCACCCATCCTGCGCCCCCATCCTGTCATGTGCTGCACCCATCCTGCGCCCCCATCCTGTCATGTGCTGCACCCATCCTGCGTCCCCATCCTGTCATGTGCTGCACCCATCCTGCATCCCCATCCTGGTATGTGCTGCACCCATCCTGCGTCCCCATCCTGGTATGTGCTGCACCCTTCCTGCGTCCCCATCCTGTCATGTGCTGCACCCATCCTGCGTCCCCATCCTGGTATGTGCTGCACCCATCCTGCGTCCCCATCCTGTGTCCCCATCCTGGTATGTGCTGCAACCATCCTGCGTCCCCATCCTGCGTCCCCATCCTGGTATGTGCTGCAACCATCCTGCGTCCCAATCCTGCGTCCCCATCCTGGTATGTGCTGCACCCATCCTGCGTCCCCATCCTGTCATGTGCTGCACCCATCCTGCGTCCCCATCCTGGTATGTGCTGTACCCATCCTGCGTCCCCATCCTGGTATGTGCTGCAACCATCCTGCGTCCCCATCCTGCGTCCCCATCCTGGTATGTGCTGCACCCATCCTGCGTCCCCATCCTGGTATGTGCTGTACCCATCCTGCGTCCCCATCCTGGTATGTGCTGCAACCATCCTGCGTCCCCATCCTGCGTCCCCATCCTGGTATGTGCTGCAACCATCCTGCGTCCCCATCCTGCGTCCCCATCCTGGTATGTGCTGCACCCATCCTGCGTCCCCATCCTGGTATGTGCTGCACCCATCCTGCGTCCCCATCCTGGTATGTGCTGCACCCATCCGGGGGCCTGAGCAGGCGGGGCCACCGGCGCGCTGTGGGGGTCTGGTGCCGGTATCGCCGCCAGCTCAGGCCCCCCAGCACTTACTATACTCACCTGTCTGTCCCGTTCCAGCGCTGAGCGCCGCCATCTTCCCGGTCTCCTGGCTGTGACTGTTCAGTCAGAGGGCGGCGCCGGCGCGCATTAAGCGCGTCATCGCGCCCTCTGAACTGAAGGTCACAGGCAGAAGACCGGGAAGATGGCGGAGCTCAGCGGTGGAACGGAGGACAGGTGAATATAGGCGATACTCACCCTCCTGGTGGTCCCTGCTTCTCTGTTGGAGATCGCTGTGTGCGTTCAGTGTGAACGCATACCGCGATCTCCCAGGAGCGTCACTCTGTGAGGCCCAGACTGCGTCTATAAAGGCTTCGGACAGAGTGACACTCCCAGCGTTACATTATAGATGTGCTAATGGCACAGCAGCAGTTAGCCATGGGTCATGCATGGGGTATAAGAGTCTGGCCCAGCATTTAGAGCTTTGAATTGAAGTTTCAATTAAGACCTGGTGGTTAAGTGAAAAGTGAAAGCCCTCTTTGCTGGGAGCCCAGATACATCATGCAACATCTCAATTTTTATTTCCAGCCACACTCATATGGCACAAAAATCAGTTTTATAGAGTACTATTGGTAGACACATGTAAGGAAAGTAACACAGGTAGTTGACTGATTAATTAACCCATTAAAGAACATTTTATAATGGCACTGAAATAGTCAGCCATTGTGTTGTGAATTCTGTGGCAGAGTTCACTCCTGTGGTCACAAGTGGTACTTCGGCTGATTCTCTCTGGGAGCTTCCGTTTGTGGAGGAAAGTGGTACTGCAGCTTCTGAGTTTCCTCCCTCAGGTGATCTGGTGAGGTCGTTAGCTGCTTCTCTACTTAACTCCACCTGATGCTTTGATCCATGCTTCCTGTCAATGTTCCAGTGTTGGACTTGTGTTTCTCTGGATCATTCCTGTGGCCTGCTGCTCTGCATAGCTAAGTGCTTCTTTGCTATTTGTTGCTATTTTTTCTGTCCAGCTTGTCTATTTGTTTTGCTGGAAGCTCAGGGAAGCAAAGGGTGTACCTCCGTGCCGTTAGTTCGGTACGGAGGGTCTTTTTGCCCCCTTTGCGTGGCTTTCTTTAGGGTTTTGTGTAGACCGCAAAGTTATCTTTCCTATCCTCGTTCTGTCTAGAATATCGGGCCTCACTTTGCTGAATCTATTTCATCCCTACGTTTGTCTTTTCATCTTACTCACAGTCATTATATGTGGGGGGCTGCCTTTTCCTTTGGGGTATTTCTCTGAGGCAAGGTAGGCTTATTTTTCTATCTTCAGGCTAGTTAGTTTCTCAGGCTGTGCCGAGTTGCATAGGGAGCGTTAGGCGCAATCCACAGCTGCCTCTAGTTGTGTTTGGAGAGGATCAGGAATTGCGGTCTACAGAGTTTCCACGTCTCAGAGCTCGTTCTATTATTTTGGGTTATTGTCAGATCACTGTATGTGCTCTGATCGCTATGTACATTGTGTTACTGAATTGCCTATCATAACAGTACAGGAAGCCAAAAGTACTAATGATTCTCAATAGAGGGAAAAAAGAAGTTCTGAGACCATTTTTTTTCCTTTGCACTGTGATTTGTCTTTTTTTCCCCCTAGACATTTGGGTGGTTCAGGACACAGGTGTTACAATGGACATTAAAGGTCTGTCTTCATGTGTAGATCAGCTCACGGCAAGAGTTCAAGATATTCAAAATTTTGTGGTTCAGAATTCTGTGTTAGAACCGAGAATTCCTATTCCAGATTTGTTTTTTAGAGATAGAACTAAATTTCTGAGTTTCAAGAATAATTGTAAACTGTTTCTGGCTTTGAAACCTCGCTCCTCTGGTGACCCAGCGCAACAGGTTAGGATCGTCATTTCTTTTTTGCGTGGCGACCCTCAGGACTGGGCATTTTCTCTTGCGTCAGGAGATTCTGCATTGAGTGATATCGATGCGTTTTTCCTGGCGCTTGGATTGCTGTACGATGAGCCTAATTCAGTAGATCAGGCAGAAAGAAATTTGCTGGCTCTTTGTCAGGCTCAGGATGAGATAGAGCTATATTGCCAGAAATTTAGAAAATGGTCCGTGCTCACTCAATGGAATGAATCTGCGCTTGCAGCCATTTTCAGAAAGGGTCTCTCTGAAGCCATTAAGGATGTCATGGTGGGATTTCCTATGCCCGCTGGTTTGAATGAGTCTATGTCTTTGGCCATTCAGATCGGTCGACGCTTGCGTGAGCGTAAATCTGTGTACCATTTGGCGGTATTACCTGAGATTAAACCGGAGCCTATGCAGTGCGATAGGACTATGACCAGAGTTGAACGGCAAGAACACAGACGTCTGAATGGGCTGTGTTTCTGTGGTGATTCCACTCATGCTATCTCTGATTGTCCTAAGCGCACTAAACGGTTCGCTAGGTCTGCCGCCATTGGTACTGTACAGTCAAAATTTCTTCTGTCCGTTACCTTGATATGCTCCTTGTCGTCGTATTCTGTCATGGCGTTTGTGGATTCAGGCGCTGTCCTGAATTTGATGGACTTGGATTATGCTAAATATTGTGGGTTTTTATTGGAGCCCTTGCAGTGTCCTATTCCATTGAGAGGAATTGATGCTACACCTTTGGCCAAGAATAAGCCTCAATACTGGACCTAGCTGACCATGTGCATGGCTCCTGCACATCAGGAGGTTATTCGCTTTCTGGTGTTGCATAATCTGCATGATGTGGTCGTGTTGGGGTTGCCATGGCTACAAGCCCATAATCCAGTATTGGATTGGAATTCCATGTTGGTGTCCAGCTGGGGTTGTCAGGGGGTACATGGTGATGTTCCATTTCTGTCAATTTCGTCATCCACCCCTTCTGAGGTTCCAGAGTTCTTGTCTGATTTCCGGGATGTATTTGATGAGCCCAAGTCCGATGCCCTGCCTCCGCATAGGGATTGTGATTGTGCTATCAATTTGATTCCTGGTAGTAAATTCCCAAAAGGTCGACTGTTTAATTTATCCGTGCCTGAGCACACCGCTATGCGTAGTTATGTGAAGGAATCCCTGGAGAAGGGGCATATTCGCCCGTCATCGTCACCATTAGGAGCAGGGTTCTTTTTTGTAGCCAAGAAGGATGGTTTGCTGAGACCGTGTATAGATTACCGCCTTCTTAATAAGATCACTGTTAAATTTCAGTACCCCTTGCCATTGTTATCTGATTTGTTTGCTCGGATTAAGGGGGCTAGTTGGTTCACTAAGATAGATCTTCGTGGTGCGTATAATCTGGTGAGAATCAGGCAAGGCGATGAATGGAAAACTGCATTTAATACGCCCGAGGGTCATTTTGAGTATCTAGTGATGCCGTTCGGACTTGCCAATGCTCCATCAGTGTTTCAATCCTTTATGCATGACATCTTCCGTGAGTACCTGGATAAATTCCTGATTGTGTACTTGGATGACATTTTGATCTTCTCGGATGATTGGGAGTCTCATGTGAAGCAGGTCAGAACGGTTTTTCAGGTCCTGCGTGCTAATTCTTTGTTTGTGAAGGGATCAAAGTGTCTCTTTGGAGTGCAGAAGGTTTCATTTTTGGGGTTCATCTTTTCCCCTTCTACTATCGAGATGGATCCGGTTAAGGTCCAAGCCATCCATGATTGGACTCAGCCGACATCTCTGAAAAGTCTGCAAAAGTTTCTGGGCTTTGCTAATTTTTATCGTCGCTTCATCTGCAATTTTTCTAGTGTTGCCAAACCATTGACCGATTTGACCAAGAAGGGTGCTGATTTGGTCAATTGGTCTTCTGCTGCTGTGGAAGCTTTTCAAGAGTTGAAGCGTCGTTTTTCTTCTGCCCCTGTGTTGTGTCAACCAGATGTTTCTCTTCCGTTCCAGGTTGAGGTTGATGCTTCTAAGATTGGAGCAGGGGCTGTTTTGTCACAGAGAGGTTCTGGTTGCTCAGTGATGAAACCATGCGCTTTCTTTTCCAGGAAGTTTTCGCCTGCTGAGCGAAATTATGATGTGGGCAACCGAGAGTTGCTGGCCATGAAGTGGGCATTCGAGGAGTGGCGTCATTGGCTTGAAGGAGCTAAGCATCGCGTGGTGGTATTGACTGATCATAAGAACTTGACTTATCTCGAGTCTGCCAAGCGCTTGAATCCTAGACAAGCTCGTTGGTCGTTGTTTTTTGCCCGTTTTGACTTTGTGATTTCGTACCTTCCGGGCTCTAAAAATGTGAAGGCGGATGCTCTGTCTAGGAGTTTTGTGCCCGACTCTCCGGGTTTATCTGAGCCGGCGGGTATGCTCAAGGAAGGAGTAATTGTGTCTGCCATCTCCCCTGATTTGCGGCGGGTGCTGCAAAAATTTCAGGCTAATAAACCTGATCGTTGCCCAGCGGAGAAACTGTTTGTCCCTGATAGGTGGACGAATAGAGTTATCTCTGAACTTCATTGTTCGGTGTTGGCTGGTCATCCTGGAATCTTTGGTACCAGAGAGTTAGTGGCTAGATCCTTTTGGTGGCCCTCTCTGTCGCGGGATGTGCGTACTTTTGTGCAGTCCTGTGGGATTTGTGCTCAGGCTAAGCCCTGCTGTTCTCGTGCCAGTGGGTTGCTTTTGCCCTTGCCGGTCCCGAAGAGGCCTTGGACACATATCTCTATGGATTTTATTTCTGACCTTCCCATTTCTCAAAAGATGTCAGTCATTTGGGTGGTCTGTGATCGCTTTTCTAAGATGGTCCATCTGGTACCCTTGTCTAAATTGTCTTCCTCCTCTGATTTGGTGCCTTTGTTCTTCCAGCATGTGGTTTGTTTGCATGGCATTCCAGAGAATATTGTTTCTGACAGAGGTTCCCAGTTTGTTTCGAGGTTTTGGCGAGCCTTTTGTGGTAGGATGGGCATTGACTTGTCTTTTTCCTCGGCTTTCCATCCTCAGACTAATGGCCAGACCGAACGAACCAATCAGACCTTGGAAACATATCTGAGATGCTTTGTTTCTGCTGATCAGGATGACTGGGTGTCCTTTTTGCCTTTGGCTGAGTTCGCCCTTAATAATCGGGCCAGCTCGGCTACCTTGGTTTCGCCGTTTTTCTGCAATTCTGGGTTCCATCCTCGTTTCTCTTCAGGACAGGTTGAGTCTTCGGACTGTCCTGGTGTGGATACTGTGGTGGACAGGTTGCAGCAGATTTGGACTCAGGTAGTGGACAATTTGACCTTGTCCCAGGAGAAGGCTCAACTTTTCGCTAATCGCAGACGCCGTGTGGGTCCCCGACTTTGTGTTGGGGATCTGGTTTGGTTATCTTCTCGTCATATTCCTATGAAGGTTTCCTCTCCTAAGTTTAAACCTCGTTTTATTGGTCCGTATAGGATTTCTGAGGTTCTTAATCCAGTGTCTTTTCGTCTGACCCTTCCAGATTCTTTTTCCATACATAACGCATTCCATAGGTCATTGTTGCGGAGATACGTGGCACCTATGGTCCCATCTGTTGAGCCTCCTGCCCCGGTTTTGGTGGAGGGGGAATTGGAGTATATTGTGGAGAAGATTTTGGATTCTCGTGTTTCAAGACGGAAACTCCAGTATCTGGTTAAATGGAAGGGTTATGCTCAGGAAGATAATTCCTGGGTTTTTGCCTCTGATGTCCATGCTCCCGATCTTGTTCGTGCCTTTCATGTGGCTCATCCTGGTCGACCTGGGGGCTCTGGTGAGGGTTCGGTGACCCCTCCTCAAGGGGGGGGTACTGTTGTGAATTCTGTGGCAGAGTTCACTCCTGTGGTCACAAGTGGTACTTCGGCTGATTCTCTCTGGGAGCTTCCGTTCGTGGAGGAAAGTGGTACTGCAGCTTCTGAGTTTCCTCCCTCAGGTGATCTGGTGAGGTCGTTAGCTGCTTCTCTACTTAACTCCACCTGATGCTTTGATCCATGCTTCCTGTCAATGTTACAGTGTTGGACTTGTGTTTCTCTGGATCATTCCTGTGGCCTGCTGCTCTGCATAGCTAAGTGCTTCTTTGCTATTTGTTGCTATTTTTTCTGTCCAGCTTGTCTATTTGTTTTGCTGGAAGCTCTGGGACGCAAAGGGTGTACCTCCGTGCCGTTAGTTCGGTACGGAGGGTCTTTTTGCCCCCTTTGCGTGGTTTTCTTTAGGGTTTTGTGTAGACCGCAAAGTTATCTTTCCTATCCTCGTTCTGTCTAGAATATCGGGCCTCACTTTGCTGAATCTATTTCATCCCTACGTTTGTCTTTTCATCTTACTCACAGTCATTATATGTGGGGGGCTGCCTTTTCCTTTGGGGTATTTCTCTGAGGCAAGGTAGGCTTATTTTTCTATCTTCAGGCTAGTTAGTTTCTCAGGCTGTGCCGAGTTGCATAGGGAGCGTTAGGCGCAATCCACAGCTGCCTCTAGTTGTGTTTGGAGAGGATCAGGAATTGCGGTCTACAGAGTTTCCACGTCTCAGAGCTCGTTCTATTATTTTGGGTTATTGTCAGATCACTGTATGTGCTCTGATCGCTATGTACATTGTGTTACTGAATTGCCTATCATAACACCATTGGCAATGTATGAGGTATCAGGGTCTGGCCCAGCATTTAAAGATTTTAATTAAAGTTTAAATTAAGACCTGGTGGTTAAGGGAGTGGTGTAAGCCTTCTTTGCTGGGAACCTTGATACCTCATGCAACAGCTCCAATTTTTTCTTTCCCAACCACACTCATGTGGCACAAGCATCAGTTTCATGGAGTAGTTTTGGAAGGAAAATGTAAGGATAGCAACACAGGTAGTTTAGTGAAAGTAAGGGCAGGCTTTCCTGTCTGGGAACGCTACTTCTACAGGGAACACACATGAAAGATGCCCAACTTGAATTCTCCACATTTCATAAAATTATTGTCACACACCACTAAAGTAGCATCATTTTCACAGAGTAGAAACAGTATGATAGGTGTCTGACACACTTTCCACTACAGGCAACCCACCAGATGTAGACACAACTTGGAGTCTCCACATTTCAAAAAATTATTGTTACACACCACTAAAGTGGCATCAATTTCCACAGGGTATGTCACGGGTTTACAACAACAACAGCAACAGAGAGGAACCAGAAGACCGCAGCATCTGAGTTCTCCTACTCCGGCACTGATTAAAAGCACTTCACCTTCATATTAAACAGTTTAAATTTATTTTAGCAGAGCAGGGGTTAATCTGATCAGTTAAGAGCTTCTGGAAGCTTTCCTTCATTAATGCTCTCAGCTGTGCACTGTTAGCCACTCCCATTTCCGATATAAACTGGGTCCTGGGTAGCACTCATTGTCAGAGCTAGCACGGCTAGAGGTTGTTAGTGGTTGTTGGAGAATGTGTTTGGTGGATTTATCTGTGACTGGTGCTAGGTTTTGAGTGTGTGATAATTCCCTTTCATCTCCTACTTTGGTTTAACCCCATTCTCCACACCCCAGTGTTTACCTACGTTGTTTATGAATGTATATTTGTATCATTGGTATTATCCTTTATCTCTGTTCATATTACCTTGTTTGTCTGGTTGGTGTATTATGGTAGACTACTATTCCCCTCTTCCCTGGGTGGGGAAGGGTACAAACTGAGGGCAGATTCAGGAGCAAAGGCAAGGTACATGGCCCCGGCGTCTTTACCATCAAATGTAATCCAGGGAGCAGGGCAAGCTAGGGCGCCCATAGTATTAGGGACAGGGAAGCAACCCCTAGTCCTAGGACACTCTATAACAGAGTTGCAACATTAACTATGACCGGAACCGTTTTTTGATCCATTATGAATCCTATCACTGCTCTGACATGGCAACTGCAGCAGGGCAGCCTGGAGGTGGCAGATCTACGCACTATCATTTTACAGCACCCTAACACATCAGATTAGGGGACATAACTCCCAAGCATCCCTTAGTGGAGCCCAAGATTGCTTTGTTGACAGGTTCTCTGGGGTGTGTGACAAGTTTATTGTTTTCAGGGAGGCATGTAAGCTATACTTCAGGTTACGTCCTTGTTCCTCAACAACAGAGGAGCAACAGGTGGGGCTAATAATCTCTCACCTTTAGGGTGATCTCCAAGCATGGGCATTCTCTCTCCAATCTGATTCCCAGTCACTTTAGACAGCGGAAGAATTTTTTTTGGCACTGGTTTATATATACGACAACCCAACCGCATCTTCCAGGCTGAGTGCACACTATGTCAGCTTCAGCAGGGAGATCGGCTGGCAGAGGAATATGGTTTTCTAAATTGGATCTCAGAGGGGCATATCATTTCATTTGCATTACAAAGGGGGATTAATGGACAACCGCTTTCAATATGCCTGAGGAACACTATGAGAACCTTGTCATGCCATTTGGGTTAACTAATGCTTCCGCCGTCTTCCAGCACTTTGTAAATACATGGGGTTAACTCCAGAGGAAGAAGTCACTTGGACTTCGAAACCCGTTGAATAAACCACCATGTCAAATACATATGGACCTACATTTTGTTAGCAGTGCGGATTTTATCCACAGATTTCCATTTTCATTGTTCCTGATACGGTCACTTGCTAATCCGTGGATCTGCTGCAGCCGACATCTCCATGATATCTACACGGCTTAATAAAGGAATCTTTCAGGTTAGTTTAATCAGAGTATATGTCTTAAATATCCATTGGATAAGACCCTATTTGCGCTGATCTCTCCTGCGGTTTCTTTGTTAGCACTTTGTAAATGACATAATTAGTCACCTCGTAGGTATATTTGTTGTGATCTACCTTGATGACATATTAATTTATTCACTTGAGGAGATCCATTTTCTAGGCTACATTTTATCGTCCATTGGTTTTCGCTTTGATCCGGCAAAAGTCTGGGCGGTACAGGATTGGAAATGTCATGAGGATTTGAATGGGTTACAAAGGTTTTTGGGTTTCGCTACTTCTACTAAGTTCATCTAAAACTTTTTGGTAGTGGCCAAACCTCTGATGGATATGACCAGGAAAGAGACAAACTTTTCCTAATGGTCCAGTCCAGTCAGGGAAACATTCGATACCTTGAAAGAGTATTTTCCATCTGCGCCGATTCTCAAACGTCACTCAGCCTTTTATTGTAGAAATTGACATGTCTGCAATGGGGGTGGGGGCTGTATTGTCACACGGTGAGTCTCCTGGTAAATGGAGTCCATGTGTATACTTTTCTAAAAATCTGTCATCTGCAAAGAGAAACTATGACATTAGTAACAGGGAAATCAGCAGTAGTGTAGTAATTTAAACTCACTATTGATTATATTCTCAGGAATAGTAGGAATACAGCAGGGAGATATTCCCTATATCTAAAATGTAACTTTTATTCAAGATAAATTAAAATTAACTCCGGATATACATAGTAATGACACAAAAAATGATATACACATTGTTAAAGTGCCAGTGCTTAAACCTGTGCTCATTTAAAAAATGGTTTGGTCTCACCAGTTTGTTGAATTTTTCATTAGCAGGTTCAGGTCTCATAGGAACAAAGAAAGTAGTTTCATGTAGGGGGTAAATTCCATGCAATTCCCTGTCATGCCCCTGTATTACTCTCGCCCCCACAAGGACAATCCTCAAGTGTAGGCTGCTAAGATGTACCCACCATAGTATACCATATTTTTCGGACCATAAGACGCACCAGACCATAAGACACAACCCAAATTTTGGAGTGGAAAATGGCAGAAAAAAGATTTTCAGAAGATGGAGGTCCATCTTATTGTCCGAATTTAAGGTATCTTATCTTACCTGAGGGCTGGCGGTGATACAGCAGGGTCACAGAAGGCATGGTCCCTTGCTCAGGAAGCCAGTGGCGGCAGAAGTGGGGTAATGCTGCAGTCCTGGGCTGCGATGCTGCGGGTCCGGTGTTGGCAGTGAGGCAGAGCATGGAGCAGGGTCCCTTCCTCAGGATACGGTGGCAGAAATGTGGCAACACCGCGGCCCGGTGTCCACAGTGAGCAGAGCTGAGTGCAGCACCGGTTTCCCTGTGGCCATCTTCCTGCGCACATGCGGCCTCTGGAGGTCATTTTCCTGAAGTCTCCGGTGGCCCACGGCTTTAGGAAGATGGCCACTGGGAAACCATTGATGCACTCAGCTCTGCTCGCTGTGGACACCAAGCTGTGACATCGAACCACATTTCTGCCTCCTACATCCTGAGGAAGGAACCCTGCTCAGATGCACTCCCCACCGCTGCAGCATCGCCACACCTATGCCACTGCCGATTCCACTGCTACACCCCATGGTAAGCCTGCGTTCGCACTATAAGACGCACCCCCCATTTTCCTCCCTTTTTTGGGGAAACAAGTGCGTCTTATACCGTAGTTCAAAAAATACTGTAGTTTGTTTTTATTCATATGTGCTTCCTCCCCAGTAGGGGGGATTCGTTAGGGGAGCAAAAGGAAAAATGTGGGATAAATATCTTAGGACCCCACAATAGCCAGAGACCCTGATTCAGGTCTGATGAGTTGTGTCATAACCAATGTATAAGAAATGTGTGGTACTTGTGAGCCCTCCTTCCTGTGCTCCTTTATCCCCTTTCCAAAATCGGGCATAATATGCCGATGTCGGACACCCTCTATGTTTTGAACAGCTGACATGTGCCACTAACAGCCGCGGGAGGAATCTCGATCCTCCCGGGGCTGTTAACCCATTAAATGCTACTGTCAAACTCTGACAGTGGCATTTAACATGCACTTCCGGCAAGCACGCAGGAAATCCCACCCATCGGCACCCGTGTCACATGATTGCGGGTCACCGATGGGTTGGCATGACAACCAGAGGTCTCCAGCATTACTCTATGGTTGAAACATAAACAAAAGACATATACAAACACATAAATCACTACTCCAAAAAGTACTGATATAATTAAAGGAGAACAAAAGGAGCATAGAACATACCGACGTAAAAAAGTACAAAATTTATTGAAACATAAACAATAGACATATACAAACACATACATGAAGATAAGGACACTAAAAAGAACCCCTAACACCCACACTGGTCCTCAAAGGTGTAGAACGTGTATAAGGCACCAGAAAAACGTGTCACGCAAGAGGCACAAAATGGGCAACCGTGTCCATATAGAGCACCCTGGGTCCTAGACTCAGCCCCTATGGTCTTAAGGTATAGACCTAAATGGGGCTGACAGACAATGCTGCAATATAAACAGTCTATGATCCCAGAAACACTCTAGGAAACCGATGGCACTGCCGGTATAAGGAGAGCATATAGCATAATAGACGCAGTGAATTCAGTAACAAAAACGTACCTCTTACCCGGGTGAAGGGATCAAAAGAGTTGGGCGACACCCCTGACGCGCGTTTCGCACTAGCGTTCTCTTTGCTTTCTCAAGGGGAAGTGTCTAAAACTCCACCGAAGAAGCCCTATATCCCATACTTCCGGTCACATGAAAAATCATGTGACCCGGAAGTCATTACGGCTGCAAATGAACGGCGCATGCGTCCATGGCCCCCGACGCCGCAACCACCCCGCCCAGCCAGGCTACTGAGCCAAGCGAGTGGGAGCATGGAATAACCATGACACCCAGTCACAAGACCCAGAACGCCGAGCGGCCGGACCGAGGGGGGGCGGAGCCAGGGCAAACGGGCGCATGCGCACTGCAGGCACAGGACCATGTCAGGGCATGGAAACACTGGAAACATGTATATGTAGTGGACACACTATCATGACAATTGAAGTATCCAGCATACCAGAAAAGGTAACAAGATAGAAATAAATGGTCATAATCAAAATATAACCGAATATAATAACAATAATTATACCAGACAGATACAATGGCATACAATTATAGCAGCAAATGTGAAAGCAGTAATTGCAGCGAACATGTATTGAGTCCATCCGGTGCTTCAACATGCCAGTCACAGATCCAGATATGTAAAGGGATATCAGGAACATAATGGAAAATATTCAAAGCATATCAGGAACATAATGAACAACTATAAAAAACACAAAAACAAATAATTAAAAACATGTATTAAAAAGGTGAAGCAGACACCTAAAGAAACAGAGGGAAGATCAAAGATCTTAAAAAGAGGGGCTACAGGAACGGGGCAAAATTGAGAGATTCGTTAAGACCCCCGGGTCTAACAGTGCCCAAGGTCACAATCCACTTAAGTTCACGTTGGGCAAAGAGTTGTTTAACATTACCCCCCCGTATACCCATGTGGACGACATCAATCCCCCTTACAAAAAACTGGCTGGGGTCACAATCGTGATACTTACTAAAATGTCTCGGTATGGTTTTCAATTGAGAGACATCCTCCACCATCTTGGCTGCGCCAATGTCCCGCACATGCTCCCTCACCCTCACTCTTAATTCTCGTGATGTTAGACCTACATAAATGAGACGGCAGCTGCAGGTAGCATAGTAGATCACATTTTTGGTACCGCAGGATATATAATGTCTTATGTCAAAATTTCTTTTGCCGTCTGGCGAGGAGAATGAGGAGCTGCGCAGGACATTGGCGCAAGCCACACAGTGTCCACACGTATAACACCCTACAGTACGACGGACCGAACCAAAAAGGGGAGCCTTGGGTGCCACATAGTGGCTCCTAACTAAAAGATCTTTAAGGCTCCTGGCTCTCCTGGGAGTCATCAGGGGGTGGTCAGACAGAAAGGGGCTCAGAGACGGCTCAGTACTTAAATTCCGCCAATGTCTACCCAAAATAGTACGTATATTGTCCCATTCATGATTGAATTCAGATATAAACCGAATCGACTCGTCCTTCCTTTGTTGTTTTTTTCGAATACAAAAGCCGATTACGCGATGTATTATTAGCCCTGTTATACCCATATCTCACACACCGATGGCTGTATCCCCGTTGTTCAAAGCGTTGTCTCAAATCGCCAGCCTGCTGTTTAAAGGTATGGTCATTCGAGCAGATCCGTCTCACCCGGAGGAACTGTCCGACCGGGACGGCCCTAATTGTGGCTTGACTGTGCCCAGACGTGGCATGCACCAAGGCATTAACAGCCGTAGTTTTTCTAAAGACCTCTGTCTCTATAAGCTGATCATCCCCTACCCTCAGAAGTATATCTAAGAAATCGATTTCACGGGGGTCAGACTTATAGGTAAGCTTAATATTGAAGGTGTTAGAATTGAGCACAGTCATAAAATCCCCGAGCTGCTGTTCCGTTCCGCGCCACAAAAACAAAACATCATCAATGTATCGCCACCAGCACAGCACATGGTCGGCGGCCTCCCCCCCTGCACCTCCAAACACCAACCTCTCCCAAAACCCCAAAAAGAGGTTGGCGTAGGCCGGTGCACAGGCCGCCCCCATGGCTGCGCCGCGCTTTTGATGGAAAAAACAATCTTTAAAAGTAAAACAATTGTGCGTCAGAACGAACTCCAGCAGCTCGAGGATAAGCTCACATAGTGGGCCGTCCAGGTCGGAGGCCTCCAGGAAAAAACGGACCGCCCGCAGCCCATCGGTGTGATCGATACAGGTATACAGGGCCTCCACGTCCGCTGTGACTAATAGGACATCACGGTCCACAGAGACTCCGTCAACCCTCGTCAGGACGTCCGTTGTGTCCTTCACAAATGATGGAAGCGTTTCTACCAGTTTTTTAAGGTAAAAATCAACAAACTTACGTATCGGGTCACACAAACCCTGCATGCCCGACACAATGGGACGTCCCAGAGGGTTGACTCGGTCTTTGTGGACTTTCGGGAGGAGATAAAAAGTAGGCACTTTCGGGAACCGGACTGTCAGTCCATCCAGAACTTTCTTATTAATAGTCCCCTCCTCAAAGGCCCTAGACAAAATAGCCTGTAACTGCACCGAGAAAGAGGCAACCGGATTATGGGTGAGTCTAGAATAAACATTATCATTACGTAGTTGTTTAAACGCCTCTTTCTCATACATCTCCACCGGCCAAACCACGATGTTTCCCCCTTTGTCCGCAGCCTTAAATACCACATCATTGAGGGACTGAAGTTGTTTAATAGCCTCCCTCTCCTTCCAAGTTAAATTGTCAAAGCGCCTCCTCGTGGAGAGTTCCTTAAGATCCTCCGTTACTAATTTGGTGAACACCTCCACGGCAGGGCACAGGGACAAAGGGGGAAACCTCGTGGACTTGGGGAGTATCGCCGGTGGAAACTCACCTTTCTCTGGAATAGACTGCTCCTCCAGTAACTCTTCCAAAATTCGGAGAGCCTCCCCCTCAGTGCAGTCCAGAACATCCGATCCCTGTCCACCTCTGGAGTGTAGCTTTTTGAGGATCAGCTTACGTGAAAATAAATGTAAATCTTTTAAGGCTGTAAAGAAATTAAACCCATTAGTGGGTGCAAACGATAAACCCTTCCCCAATACACTCAGTTGACTCTCAGAGAGGACATGGTCAGACAGGTTAATTACCTGAAGCCCCCCCTGATGACTCCGCCCATCCGACAGTTTATTCATCGGGCCCTTTTTAGCATTCAGTCTTGTAATCATTTTCGTACTGCTTTGGGGATCATCTTTCTCCCTATCATGAGCACCCTTTCTGGCTGTGGACCTTTCGTCAGTGGGTACAGATGATTTCTGCGAAATAGATCGTGATCTTGACCTTGACTCATTTCTGTAGTAGGGGCGTGACCGATCACTCACGGTTCTCCATTTATACATTTTATTAGTGTGTTTATCATTAATGTCTCGTTGAAACTTCTTAGTTTTGACCTGCTGGATATCCTCCACCCATTTCTGAACCTCAGCCTCTACTTCAGTATTGAATTTGATGAGAGCCTCACCAGACATATCCTTTTTGATCATACTTTGTAGGGTGTCTATTTCGCTCTCAATTTCTCTAATTGAGGCGGAGTTCATATCTTTGAGGATCTCCATAAAGCCCATCGAGCACTTGTTAGCACAATCCTCCCATCTTTCTCTAATGTTAGCGTCCTCCACCGGAAAGGACGGGAACACCTGTACCCGGAGGCCCCTCGGGATTAATCCCTTAAGTAAGTATCTATCCAAAAAGGCGTGATTCCACCAAATCTTTGTTCTTTTTCTCAATAGATCTTTAAACCTTAGTATCGTATCCTGTAGCCCAACATTACTTCCCTCCGCGCCCAACTCATTAGTATCCTTAAAAACATCATTCAATTGTGTCGGGGGTGTCGCCCAACTCTTTTGATCCCTTCACCCGGGTAAGAGGTACGTTTTTGTTACTGAATTCACTGCGTCTATTATGCTATATGCTCTCCTTATACCGGCAGTGCCATCGGTTTCCTAGAGTGTTTCTGGGATCATAGACTGTTTATATTGCAGCATTGTCTGTCAGCCCCATTTAGGTCTATACCTTAAGACCATAGGGGCTGAGTCTAGGACCCAGGGTGCTCTATATGGACACGGTTGCCCATTTTGTGCCTCTTGCGTGACACGTTTTTCTGGTGCCTTATACACGTTCTACACCTTTGAGGACCAGTGTGGGTGTTAGGGGTGCTTTTTAGTGTCCTTATCTTCATGTATGTGTTTGTATATGTCTTTTGTTTATGTTTCAATAAATTTTGTACTTTTTTACGTCGGTATGTTCTATGCTCCTTTTGTTCTCCTTTAATTATATCAGTACTTTTTGGAGTAGTGATTTATAGTGCCCAGGACATGGTACTTGGACACTTTGCATCATGAGCCTGGGGTTATATTTATTGATATATGTTTCTGTGCTTCTCACAGCAGGTCCCAGCACTACTAAGATGGATTTTCGGGCCCGCGATGGCGCATGGCTCACACAATTGAATGATGTTTTTAAGGATACTAATGAGTTGGGCGCGGAGGGAAGTAATGTTGGGCTACAGGATACGATACTAAGGTTTAAAGATCTATTGAGAAAAAGAACAAAGATTTGGTGGAATCACGCCTTTTTGGATAGATACTTACTTAAGGGATTAATCCCGAGGGGCTTCCGGGTACAGGTGTTCCCGTCCTTTCCGGTGGAGGACGCTAACATTAGAGAAAGATGGGAGGATTGTGCTAACAAGTGCTCGATGGGCTTTATGGAGATCCTCAAAGATATGAACTCCGCCTCAATTAGAGAAATTGAGAGCGAAATAGACACCCTACAAAGTATGATCAAAAAGGATATGTCTGGTGAGGCTCTCATCAAATTCAATACTAAAGTAGAGGCTGAGGTTCAGAAATGGGTGGAGGATATCCAGCAGGTCAAAACTAAGAAGTTTCAATGAGACATTAATGATAAACACACTAATAAAATGTATAAATGGAGAACCGTGAGTGATCGGTCACGCCCCTACTACAGAAATGAGTCAAGGTCAAGATCACGATCTATTTCGCAGAAATCATCTGTACCCACTGACGAAAGGTCCACAGCCAGAAAGGGTGCTCATGATAGGGAGAAAGATGATCCCCAAAGCAGTACGAAAATGATTACAAGACTGAATGCTAAAAAGGGCCCGATGAATAAACTGTCGGATGGGCGGAGTCATCAGGGGGGGCTTCAGGTAATTAACCTGTCTGACCATGTCCTCTCTGAGAGTCAACTGAGTGTATTGGGGAAGGGTTTATCGTTTGCACCCACTAATGGGTTTAATTTCTTTACAGCCTTAAAAGATTTACATTTATTTTCACGTAAGCTGATCCTCAAAAAGCTACACTCCAGAGGTGGACAGGGATCGGATGTTCTGGACTGCACTGAGGGGGAGGCTCTCCGAATTTTGGAAGAGTTACTGGAGGAGCAGTCTACTCCAGAGAAAGGTGAGTTTCCACCGGCGATACTCCCCAAGTCCACGAGGTTTCCCCCTTTGTCCCTGTGCCCTGCCGTGGAGGTGTTCACCAAATTAGTAACGGAGGATCTTAAGGAACTCTCCACGAGGAGGCGCTTTGACAATTTAACTTGGAAGGAGAGGGAGGCTATTAAACAACTTCAGTCCCTCAATGATGTGGTATTTAAGGCTGCGGACAAAGGGGGAAACATCGTGGTTTGGCCGGTGGAGATGTATGAGAAAGAGGCGTTTAAACAACTACGTAATGATAATGTTTATTCTAGACTCACCCATAATCCGGTTGCCTCTTTCTCGGTGCAGTTACAGGCTATTTTGTCTAGGGCCTTTGAGGAGGGGACTATTAATAAGAAAGTTCTGGATGGACTGACAGTCCGGTTCCCGAAAGTGCCTACTTTTTATCTCCTCCCGAAAGTCCACAAAGACCGAGTCAACCCTCCGGGACGTCCCATTGTGTCGGGCATGCAGGGTTTGTGTGACCCGATATGTAAGTTTGTTGATTTTTACCTTAAAAAACTGGTAGAAACGCTTCCATCATTTGTGAAGGACACAACGGACGTCCTGACGAGGGTTGACGGAGTCTCTGTGGACCGTGATGTCCTATTAGTCACAGCGGACGTGGAGGCCCTGTATACCTGTATCGATCACACCGATGGGCTGCGGGCGGTCCGTTTTTTCCTGGAGGCCTCCGACCTGGACGGCCCACTATGTGAGCTTATCCTCGAGCTGCTGGAGTTCGTTCTGACGCACAATTTTTTAACTTTTAAAGATTGTTTTTTCCATCAAAAGCGCGGCGCAGCCATGGGGGCGGCCTGTGCACCGGCCTACGCCAACCTCTTTTTGGGGTTTTGGGAGAGGTTGGTGTTTGGAGGTGCAGGGTGGGAGGCCGCCGACCATGTGCTGTGCTGGTGGCGATACATTGATGATGTTTTGTTTTTGTGGCGCGGAACGGAACAGCAGCTCGGGGATTTTATGACTGTGCTCAATTCTAACACCTTCAATATTAAGCTTACCTATAAGTCTGACCCCCGTGAAATCGATTTCTTAGATATACTTCTGAGGGTAGGGGATGATCAGCTTATAGAGACAGAGGTCTTTAGAAAAACTACGGCTGTTAATGCCTTGGTGCATGCCACGTCTGGGCACAGTCAAGCCACAATTAGGGCCGTCCCGGTCGGACAGTTCCTCCGGGTGAGACGGATCTGCTCGAATGACCATACCTTTAAACAGCAGGCTGGCGATTTGAGACAACGCTTTGAACAACGGGGATACAGCCATCGGTGTGTGAGATATGGGTATAACAGGGCTAATAATACATCGCGTAATCGGCTTTTGTATTCGAAAAAACAACAAAGGAAGGACGAGTCGATTCGGTTTATATCTGAATTCAATCATGAATGGGACAATATACGTACTATTTTGGGTAGACATTGGCGGATTTTAAGTACTGAGCCGTCTCTGAGCCCCTTTCTGTCTGACCACCCCCTGATGACTCCCAGGAGAGCCAGGAGCCTTAAAGATCTTTTAGTTAGGAGCCACTATGTGGCACCCAAGGCTCCCCTTTTTGGTTCGGTCCGTCGTACTGTAGGGTGTTATACGTGTGGACACTGTGTGGCTTGCGCCAATGTCCTGCGCAGCTCCTCATTCTCCTCGGCAGACGGCAAAAGAGAATTTGACATAAGACATTATATATCCTGCGGTACCAAAAATGTGATCTACTATGCTACCTGCAGCTGCCGTCTCATTTATGTAGGTCTAACATCACGAGAATTAAGAGTGAGGGTGAGGGAGCATGTGCGGGACATTGGCGCAGCCAAGATGGTGGAGGATGTCTCTCAATTGAAAACCATACCGAGACATTTTAGTAAGTATCACGATTGTGACCCCAGCCAGTTTTTTGTAAGGGGGATTGATGTCGTCCACATGGGTATACGGGGGGGTAATGTTAAACAACTCCTTGCCCAACGTGAACTTAAGTGGATTGTGACCTTGGGCACTGTTAGACCCGGGGGTCTTAACGAATCTCTCAATTTTGCCCCGTTCCTGTAGCCCCTCTTTTTAAGATCTTTGATCTTCCCTCTGTTTCTTTAGGTGTCTGCTTCACCTTTTTAATACATGTTTTTAATTATTTGTTTTTGTGTTTTTTATAGTTGTTCATTATGTTCCTGATATGCTTTGAATATTTTCCATTATGTTCCTGATATCCCTTTACATATCTGGATCTGTGACTGGCATGTTGAAGCACCGGATGGACTCAATACATGTTCGCTGCAATTACTGCTTTCACATTTGCTGCTATAATTGTATGCCATTGTATCTGTCTGGTATAATTATTGTTATTATATTCGGTTATATTTTGATTATGACCATTTATTTCTATCTTGTTACCTTTTCTGGTATGCTGGATACTTCAATTGTCATGATAGTGTGTCCACTACATATACATGTTTCCAGTGTTTCCATGCCCTGACATGGTCCTGTGCCTGCAGTGCGCATGCGCCCGTTTGCCCTTGGCTCCGCCCCCCCTCGGTCCGGCCGCTCGGCGTTCTGGGTCTTGTGACTGGGTGTCATGGTTATTCCATGCTCCCACTCGCTTGGCTCAGTAGCCTGGCTGGGCGGGGTGGTTGCGGCGTCGGGGGCCATGGACGCATGCGCCGTTCATTTGCAGCCGTAATGACTTCCGGGTCACATGATTTTTCATGTGACCGGAAGTATGGGATATAGGGCTTCTTCGGTGGAGTTTTAGACACTTCCCCTTGAGAAAGCAAAGAGAACGCTAGTGCGAAACGCGCGTCAGGGGTGTCGCCCAACTCTTTTGATCCCTTCACCCGGGTAAGAGGTACGTTTTTGTTACTGAATTCACTGCGTCTATTATGCTATATGCTCTCCTTATACCGGCAGTGCCATCGGTTTCCTAGAGTGTTTCTGGGATCATAGACTGTTTATATTGCAGCATTGTCTGTCAGCCCCATTTAGGTCTATACCTTAAGACCATAGGGGCTGAGTCTAGGACCCAGGGTGCTCTATATGGACACGGTTGCCCATTTTGTGCCTCTTGCGTGACACGTTTTTCTGGTGCCTTATACACGTTCTACACCTTTGAGGACCAGTGTGGGTGTTAGGGGTTCTTTTTAGTGTCCTTATCTTCATGTATGTGTTTGTATATGTCTTTTGTTTATGTTTCAATAAATTTTGTACTTTTTTACGTCGGTATGTTCTATGCTCCTTTTGTTCTCCTTTAATTATATCAGTACTTTTTGGAGTAGTGATTTATAGCGCCCAGGACATGGTACTTGGACACTTTGCATTATGAGCCTGGGGTTATATTTATTGATTACTCTATGGTTGTGGCTTCCAAATTGCTATGAGCGCCACCCGGTGGACGGCGCTCATAGCAAGTCAGCAATTTTGCTACTTACAGGCGATCTGATCATCGTCTGAATGTAGCAGAGGCAGGGTTGCCACTAGGAATTTCGGGGCCCCATAGTGGCAACATTTTTTGGGCCCCCTTGAGACTCCACCCAGGCTCCACCCCTCGAACTGTCCACAGCCCCACCGCTCTCTCTTGGAAAAACTCCACTTCTCACCTATCATCACACATTAACAGTTCCCATCACCAGATTACACATATAACAGCAGCTTTTGTTTTGGCCAAAAAAAATTTCTAATCTGCCACCACGACACGGTAGACTCTTTTGGCCAGGCCCTACGCTACTGTACCCTATTAAAAATTTGTTAAAATATGAAATACAATTTAGGTATATTTTTATTTATTTTTCAATTTTTAAAATGACCAATAATATCACATACAAGGGACAAATACCACCACACCATAACCAAACACCATATTACCACCACTGTGACCGAATAATACCACATACAAGGAACAAATATCTCCGCATCATGTCCAAATCACATATTACCACCACATGGTGGTCAATAAAACCACATACAGGGAACAAATGCCACCACACCATGACCAGACCACATATTACCACCACAGTGACCGAATAATATCACATACAAGGGACAAATACCACCGCACCATGACCAGTCCACATATTACCACCACATAGTGACTGAATACTGCAATACTGACCATTAATAAAAAAAAAAACCACAATACTAATATCACCATACGAGCCATTATACACAGGAGATCTGTACTTAGTATGCAGTGTCCGTGTACAGGTAACACACTGACTCACCAGTGACGTCTCTAGAAGAAGTCCTTCAGCCTCGCTTTCCATCTTTATCCAGCACAGACCGCCATCACGTCTTCCAGCCAGGACTTGTCTCTGCAGGAAATAACACAGTTATCTAGAGCTCCTCTTGCAGAACACATTGCTTAATTTTTTCCACAACTTCTACACTACACCAGATGAAGAAAAAAAGGTGACATAGTATCATTCTACACAGTAACAGGACGGTCCCCCAATTAAAACAGTATCTTCAAAAAATAAAATAAATACATCACTGCAGTAATAATATCCCTTAATTAGCCCCTATGGTAATAATATCCCCCATCCTGGCCTGTGTATCTCATTCTTGGCTCCAGCCATATGTTCTCACATTCTGCCCCCATATGATCTCCCCATCTGTCCCATGATCCTGCCCTATCTGTCCCATGATCCTGACCTATCTGTCCAATGATCCTGCCACCCCATCTGTCTCCATCGTATCCATCCTGCCCCATCTGTCTCCATCCTGCCCAATCTGTCTCCATCCTGCCCCATATTCCTGCCCCATCTGTCTCCATCCTGCCCCAGCTGTCTCCATCCTGCCCTATATTCCTGCCCCATTTGTCTCCATCCTGCCCCATGTCTCCATCCTGCCCCATGTCTCCATCCTGCCCCATATTCCTGCCCCATTTGTCTCCATCCTGCCCTATATTCCTGCCCCATGTCTCCATCCTGCCCCATCTGTCTCCATCCTGCCCCATATATCTCCATCCTGCCCCATTTGTCTCCATCCTGCCCCATTTGTCTCCATCCTGCCCCATTTGTCTTCATCCTGCCCCGTGTCTCCATCCTGCCCCATGTCTCCATAATGCCCCATGTCTCCATCCTGCCCCATTTGTCTTCATCCTGCCCCGTGTCTCCATCCTACCCCATGTCTCCATCCTGCCCCATGTCTCCATCCTGCCCCATGTCTCCATCCTGCCCCATTTGTCTCCATCCTGCCCCATATCCCTGCCCCATTTCTCTCCATCCTGCCCTATATTCCTGCCCCATGTCTCCATCCTGCCCCATCTGTCTCCATCTGTCTCCATCCTGCCCCATTTGTCTCCATCCTGCCCCATTTGTCTCTATCCTGCCCCATTTGTCTCTATCCTGCCCCATTTGTCTCCATCCTGCCCCATTTGTCTCCATCCTGCCCCGTGTCTCCATCCTGGCCCATGTCTCCATCCTGGCCCATGTCTCCATCCTGCCCCATTTGTCTCCATCCTGCCCCCTTGTCACACATTCTACCCCCTGTGTCACACATTCTACCCCCTGTGTCACACATTCTGCCCGTGTTTGCATTCCTGCCCCGTGTCTCACATTGCTGCCCCCTGTGTTTTAATTCCTGCACCGTGTCTCACATTCCTGCCCCCTGTGTTTTAATTCCTGCCCCGTGTCTCACATTCCTGCCCCCTGTGTTTTAATTCCTGCCCCCTGTGTTTTAATTCCTGCCCTGTGTCTCACATTCCTGCCCCTGTGTCTCACATTCCTGCCCCCGTGTCTACATCAAGCCCCTGTGTCTCCCATCCTGCCCTCTTATCTTTATCATGCCCCGGGCTTGCCGCATTCAGTAAAAAAAATAAAAAAAATCCTTTCTCCTTACTTGGCCAGGCTCCAGCGCCGACGTCCATACCAGGCATCGCATTTCAGCATGGAGTCGCCGGCGAATGACGTCCGTGCGCGCTGACATCGCTGCCAGCCTCCGATTGGCTGGCGGCTTTAACTGTTGCCTTGCAGGCCCGGACAGCGTTTTTGTTTTTTTTTTCACCTTAGGACTTATCTTTGTCCTCTCTCTGCATATGTGTACAAATAAGTTATCTTCTCATTTTCTAGTGTGTTCTCCTTGGTACTGTGACAACAGGACTTATGGCAATAGGACTTATCTTTGTCCCCTCTTTCTGCATATGTGCACAGATAAATTATCTCTTCATTTTTCAGTGGGTTCTCTGTGGCACTGTGACAGTCGAGCATGTTTGACTGTCACATCGCCCGCTCCCGGGAGCCGCACGTGCGCTTTAGCATTTCCTATCTATTTGTTTTCCCCTGCTCCAGCTTCTTACTTTTTCCTCTGTGCGATCCGTTGGTCTGGCAGGCCGGCGTATGCGCTGTTCATCCACCAGGGGTCAGTGCAATATCTTCTTACTACAGCCTCTGACGCCATCGTTCCTGATTACCTGCACACCAGACTGCGATCTGCTTCATTAGATCGGGTACATACAAGCGCTGTTGGTGCTTTTAGAGCTCACTTCCCCTGACGAAGCTGTCTTGAACAGCGATACGCGTAGGGCTCTCCCTCTGTTGCCCTTCACTTGCTGGCTGCCCAGTCCTTGCTATATTGTCTCTATATTTTGTGAGCCTTCTGTCTGGATCACCTTCTAGCTGCCGCAGCATGTTCCCCTCTTATGCTCAGGACGGGTGACAGCCGTGCTCCTTTTTCCTATTTGGGGTAATTATTTGGCCATATTTGCATGTGCCCTACTCATTATATACCAGGAGGACTATTTTCTGTGGGTAAGCTGCAGCCTGACAGGGTTTTGCTATTGACAGATATATCTTTTGCTGATCAGGACAGGGCGGCTTTGCCAGTAATTATTTGTGTATACTATTTCATTATCTGCCATATTTGATGCATGTTTTCCACTACTATATGGAAGTATTGTGTGTTGGGCACACGTATATGGAGGGAGTTTTGTGTGTATGGTTTTAATTGTTTTTATATGTTACCAATAAAGCTTGTGTGACTTATTATAACTTTTGGTGGTGTGCATACATTATAGTGGCTTTTCTTTTCTTGTTTATTATCTGCTCTGCGTATTAGCCATTGTTTTGCACCCCCAATATATATTTATTTATTTGATATCATTGTGGTGCGCCAACTAATTTTTCTATGATGCATGATTCTTCTCTAAACACCTAATGGTGTTTATTTCTTGTGTTTGGCAGCACACGGCTCATTTTAGCTGACATATGTATTGGTGGAAACAATTATCATTGGTTTCCCTAACGGACGGTTTGTTGTGGTTATGGATTGGGAGGCGAGAGAGGCAGCATGGAGGGCCACGGCATCCACGGTATTTGTAGAGACCACTAGCCAGGGCCCCGACTCAGACTTTACATGGTTATCCATGGACCTCATGGCAGCACAAAAGCATGGCATTAAACTACTGTGGAACATTCAGTGCCTAGAAGAGTATTTGAAACTCAATTTAGTTCCCAGAGGTCTGAGGGTATCTATTTTCCCAACGTGGGAACCCTCCATGGCTTTTCGCACTACTTGGGAGGAGGGGTTGCTCCGTTGCTCACAGATTGTGATTAAGATGCTGATTACGCATGACAAAGAACTTCTGGCACAGGTAAAAACCGAAATCAAGGATTTGGAAGGTGGGCTCCATAAATTTGATGTCTCACAAGTTCAACCATTCAAGGTTAGACTTAAAGAAAGTCTTGATAAGTACGATCAAGAAATCATGAATAAAAAAAGATCCAAATTTTTAAGGGACAAGTTGGATTTTGACCAACACACTGCATATAAATGGAGACATCAGGGTAACCGGCGTCGGGGGACAAATACTAGACAAGGTCCTGTTGGCTCCTCACAGAATGTTCTTACAACGGACGGTCCGTCATCAAGTGATTTTTTTTATCATCCGCGGAAAGCGAGTCAGAACCAGGACTCGGACCAGGAGAGGGCGTAGGAAATACAGGTCTGTTCACTCGGATTATCAGAAGCAGGGGGCACAGGCCCTCGTACCAGAACAGACGGAAACAACATCGCAAATAATCACATCATGTACTACAGACATGGGTGAGTGTATTTCTGCTGTTAAACATGACACATTGCAGATCATTAATCTGTCTCAACAGGGGATTAACATTCTCACCCGTACAACAGACTGATAAATTTACCTTGATCAAGGACCTTTTTTTATTCTGTAGGAAAATTGTCCTACAGGTCCTGCATATCCAGCCGCAGGTTATGTCCTCCTTGGAACAAACGGAACATAGGGTCTTTCAAGATCTGATGGATCTTCTTCAGGAAGCTGATTCGACCACAGGTAGGCCAAGATTCCCTCCTAAAAATAGATCTACTGTCTCTCCATCTTTCTCTATTGTACCAGCTGTAAACATTTTTTTTGATATGGTGAAACAGGACATTGAAGCGTTACCCCTAAGATCATACCCTACATTTAATCTAACATTTCAGGAGCGGCAGGCTTTATCTGCCTTGCGAGTGAACAACAAGTTTCTAATTAGGGAAGCAGATAAGGGGGGTAATGTCGTTTTATGGCCTCATGACATGTACCTTGAAGAAGCCCATAGACAGCTGGATAACCAACGGTTTTACCGGAAACTTCCCTCTAATCCTACGGAGATTTTCGCCAGTAAAATGAGAACCCTGATAGATAGAGCTTTTGAACTGGGAGTCATCAGTGCTAGTGAACGGAATTTTATTTGGGTAGATGAACCAATAACGTCTACGTTCTATTTACTACCCAAAGTTCACAAAAACCTGACTAAACCTCCGGGTCGGCCAATTGTGTCTAGTATTGGCAGCCTTTGTGAGAGGGCATGCACGTACATTGACTTTTTTCTCCAGCCACTTGTGTTAAAACTACCTTCGTATATCAGAGATTCGTCACATTTTCTTAATACGTATAAGGGTACTACTCTATCTCCAGATGAGATTATGGTCACCTGTGACGTGGAAAGCCTTTACTCAAATATTAACCATGATGATGGTTTACAGGCAGTTTTGTTTTTTCTAGACCAACAAGTGAACTCTCACAGAATGCACGATTCCTTTATCATTGATCTATTGGATTTTGTTTTGAGACACAATTTTTTTCTTATTTGACAGGTCTTTCTTCAAACATCCGGCGTAGCTATGGGGGCGCGCTGTACCCCGGCTTTCGCAAATTTGTTTTTAGGGTGGTGGGAATCCACGGTCGTCTATGTTTCAAGCCAGTTCAACAACAAGGTACGCCATTGGTCGCGATTCATAGACGACATTTTCTTCATTTGGTCAGGTTCTCCAGAGGAATGTATGGAGTTTTTGGATTTGCTCAATCATAATCCCTTTAATATTTTTTTGACCCACCAGTTTTCTTCTGTTGCAGTTTATTTTTTAGACCTTGAGGTCAAGTGTCAAGACGGCATTCTGTCCACCTGCCTATATCGAAAACCTACAGCGGTTAATAGTTTGGAGTATCGCAGCTTTCACCCTGGACACACGAAAGATGGAATTCCAAGAGGCCAGTTCCTTAGGACAAGACGTAACTGTACAAGTGACGAAGACTTTCGAAAGGAAGCACGTGATCTCACAGAAAGATTTAAAATGAGAAATTATCCCAGGAAGTGCATATCTCGAGCATATCAGGGAGCCAAGTCTAAGTCACAGGATGTCCTACTTGTCCCCAAAAAGAAAAAAACGGACAACTTTGCACGCTTTATTACAGGATACCACACCCAGTGGGATCAGGTAAGAAACA
This sequence comes from Ranitomeya imitator, assembly GCF_032444005.1. Lineage (NCBI taxonomy): Eukaryota > Metazoa > Chordata > Amphibia > Anura > Dendrobatidae > Ranitomeya > Ranitomeya imitator. The sequence continues at coordinate 391,552,671 of NC_091287.1, read as the reverse complement.
TCTTAAATAACCATTGGAGAATATTGACTACGGACACACAAACGGCGCAAGTAATTAGCCCACGACCCTTGGTGACGGCTAGAAGGGCCCCAAATTTTAGGGACATGCTCATAAGGAGCCACTACTCCAGGCCAACCATTAGACTCAATCGTGGTATCATACTTAGAGGTTCGTTCCCATGTGGAGATTGTACGGTATGTCCATATATGCATCCCACTCGTGACAGTTTCATTAACCCACTTGATCAGAGGACTTATAAAATGAAATCCTATATCAACTGTAAAACCTCTAATGTTATTTATGCCATCATTTGTCCCTGCCCTCGTGTATATGTAGGGCAAACCTCACAAGGGTTAAGACGAAGGATTCAGGGACATTTCTCTACGATCAACACAGCAGCTGCTGACAAGCGGAAAGGTAAAACATTAACCACAGTGGCAGCTCATTATCTGACCCATCACACTGGGAGCTATACGGATACGAGGGTGGTTGGACTTGAACATTTGAAAAGTTCAGGCAGGGGTGGATCTTTACGGACCAAGCTGTTACAGGTAGAATCCCGATGGATCTACCTACTTCACTCCATGGCACCCCACGGGATTAACGAAGATCTTTTATTTACAGGCTTCCTGGGATAATTGGACTTTATTATGTGGACACGAAATGGGACCTTGTCTAGTCAAAACTACATCTATACCGCGTGGATCTGGAGAATATGGGGCTGCGTGCTATGTTCAAGCATGAAGAATTGGTCTCTGGCGAGTGAGACTTGGCTCGATCCTGCTCGGGAGATGATTATATGAGAACGAACTTTGTTTAGAATGGAAGAAATTCACTAAATTTTTTTTCAGCATTTTGGCTGTGCATTGCCATTCATTTGCTTGTTCCTTATGGATAATGCATAAATGTGTATATCACCATTTTGTATTCCTACTAATTATATATTATGGACATCCATGTGTATGTATTTTTCATGTTATAATATCTAGTGTGGCATACACACATCCCTATGCCTTATTTAATTATGCAACTTCTCTTTTAGATTAGGGGGGGCGTTCTTCTGCCCTCCTGCTTTTTCTTGGGCTTATATGACAGCGTCTTTTTTTTTTTTTTCACCTTAGGACTTATCTTTGTCCTCTCTCTGCATATGTGTACAAATAAGTTATCTTCTCATTTTCTAGTGTGTTCTCCTTGGTACTGTGACAACAGGACTTATGGCAATAGGACTTATCTTTGTCCCCTCTTTCTGCATATGTGCACAGATAAATTATCTCTTCATTTTTCAGTGGGTTCTCTGTGGCACTGTGACAGTCGAGCATGTTTGACTGTCACATCGCCCGCTCCCGGGAGCCGCGCGTGCGCTTTAGCATTTCCTATCTATTTGTTTTCCCCTGCTCCAGCTTCTTATTTTTCCTCTGTGCGATCCGTTGGTCTGGCAGGCCGGCGTATGCGCTGTTCATCCACCAGGGGTCAGTGCAATATCTTCTTACTACAGCCTCTGACGCCATCGTTCCTGATTACCTGCACACCAGACTGCGATCTGCTTCATTAGATCGGGTATATACAAGCGCTGTTGGTGCTTTTAGAGCTCACTTCCCCTGACGAAGCTGTCTTGAACAGCGATACGCGTAGGGCTCTCCCTCTGTTGCCCTTCACTTGCTGGCTGCCCAGTCCTTGCTATATTGTCTGTTGTGAATTCTGTGGCTGAGTTCACTTCTGTGGTCACAAGTGGTATTGCAGTCTCTGGGCTTCCTCCCTCAGGTGTTTTGGTGAGCTCGTTGGCTGCCTTGCTATTTAGCTCCACCTGAGTCTGTCTTCCTTGCTCCTTGGCAATGTTCCAGTGTTGGATCTGAGCTACTGCATCTTTCCTTGGGCCTGCTGCTCTGCTAGATAAGTGCTTCTAGTTTGTTTTCTGTTTTTTCTGTCCAGCTTGTTATTATCTTTTGCTGGAAGCTCTGAGAAGCAAAGGGGTGCACCGCCGTGCTGTTAGTTCGGCACGGTGGGTCTTTTTGCCCCTTTGCGTGGTTTTCGTTTTAGGATTTTTTGTAGACTGCATAGTTCTCTTTGCTATCCTCGCTCTGTCTAGAATATCGGGCCTCACTTTGCTGAATCTATTTCATTCCTACGTTTGTCTTTTCATCTTGCTAACAGTCATTATATGTGGGGGCTGCCTATTCCTTTGGGGTATTTCTCTGAGGTAAGTCAGGCTTGTATTTCTATCTTCAGGCTAGTCAGCTCCTCAGGCAGTGCCGAGTTGCATAGGTAGTTGATAGGCGCAATCCACTGCTGCTTCCAGTTGTGTGAGGATAGATCAGGTACTGCAGTCTACAGAGATTCCACGTCTCAGAGCTCGTCCTATTGTTTTGGGTTATTGCCAGATCTCTGTATGTGCGCTGATTACTGCACGCTGTGTTGCCTGATTGCCAGCCATAACAGTACAAGGAGCCATTCAATGATTTCCAATAGAGGGAAAAAAGAAATCCTGACATCATTTTTTTTTCTTAGCTCTGTCTTCAGTCTTTTTTTTCCCCTAGACATTAGAGTGCTTCAGGACACAGCTGTGGACATGGATATTCAGGCTCTGTGCTCCTCAATGGATAATCTCGTTGTAAATGTACAAAAGATTCAAGATACTATTGATCAGAAATCGATGCTAGAACCAAGAATTCCGATTCCTGATTTGTTTTTTGGTGACAGAACTAAGTTCCTGAGCTTCAGAAATAATTGTAAGCTATTTTTGGCCTTGAAACCTCATTCTTCTGGTAATCCTATTCAACAGGTTTTGATTATTATTTCTTTTTTGCGCGGCGACCCACAGGACTGGGCCTTTTCTCTTGCACCAGGAGATTCTGCATTGAGTAATGTTGATGCATTTTTCCAGGCGCTGGGATTGCTTTACGATGAGCCTAATTCAGTGGATCAAGCTGAGAAAAATCTGCTGGCTTTATGCCAGGGTCAGGATGATGTAGAAGTATATTGTCAGAAATTTAGAAAATGGTCAGTACTCACTCTGTGGAATGAATCTGCACTAGCGGCTTTGTTCAGAAAGGGTCTCTCTGAAGCTCTTAAGGATGTAATGGTGGGATTTCCTATGCCTGCTGGTTTGAATGAGTCTATGTCCTTGGCCATTCAGATCGGTCGTCGCTTGCGCGAGCGTAAATCTGTGCACCATCTGGCGGTATTGTCTGAGAGTATGCCTGAGCCTATGCAGTGCGACAGGACTATGACTAAAGTAGAACGGCACGAACACAGACGTCTGAACAGACTGTGTTTCTATTGTGGTGATTCTACTCATGCTATTTCTAATTGTCCTAAATGCACTAGGCGGTTCGATAGCTCTGCCGTTATTGGTACTGTACAGTCCAAATTCCTTTTGTCCATTACCTTAATGTGCTCTTTGTCATCATATTCTGTCATGGCGTTTGTGGATTCAGGCGCTGCCCTGAATCTGATGGATTTGGATTATGCTAAACGTTGTGGATTTTTCTTGGAGCCTTTGCGGTGTCCTATTCCGTTGAGAGGAATTGATGCTACACCTCTGGCCAAGAATAAGCCTCAGTACTGGGCCCAGCTGACCATGTGCATGGCTCCTGCACATCAGGAAGTTATTCGCTTTTTGGTACTGCATAATTTGCATGATGTGGTCGTGTTGGGGTTGCCATGGCTACAAACCCATAATCCAGTATTGGATTGGAACTCTATGTCGGTAACCAGATGGGGTTGTCAGGGAGTACATGGTGATGTTCCATTTTTGTCTATTTCGTCATCCATTCCTTCTGACATCCCAGAGTTCTTGTCTGACTTTCAGGATGTATTTGAAGAGTCCAAGTCTGATGCCCTTCCTCCGCATAGGAATTGTGATTGTGCTATCGATTTGATTCCTGGTAGTAAATTCCCTAAGGGTCGTTTATTTAATTTGTCCGTACCTGAACACACCGCTATGCGCAGTTATGTGAAGGAGTCCCTGGAGAAGGGACATATTCGCCCATCGTCGTCACCATTGGGAGCAGGGTTCTTTTTTGTAGCCAAGAAGGATGGTTCGCTAAGACCGTGTATTGATTACCGCCTTCTTAATAAGATCACTGTTAAGTTTCAGTATCCCTTGCCATTGATTTCTGACTTGTTTGCTCGGATTAAGGGGGCTAGTTGGTTTACTAAGATTGATCTTCGTGGTGCGTATAATCTGGTGAGAATCAGGCAGGGAGATGAATGGAAAACGGCATTTAATACGCCCGAGGGTCATTTTGAGTATCTGGTGATGCCGTTCGGACTTGCCAATGCTCCATCTGTTTTTCAGTCTTTTATGCATGACATTTTCCGTGAGTATCTGGATAAATTCTTGATTGTTTACTTGGATGACATTTTGATCTTCTCAGATGATTGGGAGTCTCATGTGAAGCAAGTCAGAATGGTTTTCCAGGTACTGCGTGCTAATTCCTTGTTCGTGAAGGGATCAAAGTGTCTCTTCGGTGTGCAGAAAGTTTCATTTTTGGGGTTCATCTTTTCCCCTTCTACTATCGAGATGGATCCGGTTAAGGTTCAGGCCATCCAGGATTGGACTCAGCCGACATCTCTAAAAAGTTTGCAGAAATTCCTGGGCTTTGCTAATTTTTATCGTCGCTTCATCTGTAATTTTTCTAGCATTGCCAGACCATTGACCGATTTGACCAAGAAGGGTGCTGATTTGGTTAATTGGTCTTCTGCTGCCGTGGAAGCTTTTCAGGAGTTGAAGCGTCGTTTTTGCTGTGCCCCTGTGTTGTGTCAACCTGATGTTTCTCTTCCGTTCCAGGTCGAGGTTGATGCTTCTGAGATTGGTGCAGGGGCGGTTTTGTCACAGAGAGGTTCTGGTTGCTCAGTGTTCAAACCATGTGCTTTCTTTTCCAGGAAATTTTCTGCTGCTGAGCGTAATTATGATGTGGGCAACCGAGAGTTGCTGGCCATGAAGTGGGCATTCGAGGAGTGGCGTCATTGGCTTGAGGGTGCTAAGCATCGCGTGGTGGTTTTGACTGATCATAAGAACCTTACTTATCTTGAGTCTGCCAAGCGCTTGAATCCTAGACAGGCCCGTTGGTCGTTATTTTTTGCTCGTTTTGATTTTGTGATTTCGTACCTTCCGGGCTCTAAAAATGTGAAGGCGGATGCTCTGTCTAGGAGTTTTGTGCCCGACTCTCCGGGGTTATCTGAGCCGGCGAGTATCCTCAAGGAAGGAGTCATTGTGTCTGCCATCTCCCCTGATTTGCGGAGAGTGTTGCAGAAATTTCAGGCTAATAAACCTGATCGTTGTTCGGCCGAGAAACTGTTCGTCCCTGATAGGTGGACTAGTAAAGTTATCTCTGAACTTCATTGTTCGGTGCTGGCCGGTCATCCAGGAATCTTTGGTACCAGGGAGTTGGTTGCTAGATCCTTCTGGTGGCCATCTCTGTCACGGGATGTGCGTGCTTTTGTGCAGTCCTGTGGAATTTGTGCTAGGGCTAAGCCCTGCTGTTCACGTGCCAGTGGGTTGCTTTTGCCCTTGCCGGTCCCGAAGAGGCCTTGGACACATATTTCGATGGATTTCATTTCTGACCTTCCCGTTTCTCAAAAGATGTCTGTCATTTGGGTGGTCTGTGATCGCTTTTCTAAAATGGTCCATCTGGTGCCCTTGGTTAAATTGCCTTCCTCCTCTGATTTGGTGCCTTTGTTCTTCCAGCATGTGGTTCGTTTACATGGCATTCCTGAGAATATTGTTTCTGACAGAGGTTCCCAGTTTGTCTCGAGGTTCTGGCGAGCCTTTTGTGGTAGGATGGACATTGACCTATCTTTTTCCTCGGCCTTCCATCCTCAGACTAATGGCCAGACCGAACGAACCAATCAGACCTTGGAAACATATCTGAGATGTTTTGTTTCCGCTGACCAGGATGATTGGGTGTCATTTTTGCCGTTGGCTGAGTTCGCCCTTAATAATCGGGCCAGCTCGGCTACCTTGGTCTCTCCATTTTTCTGCAATTCTGGGTTCCATCCTCGTTTCTCTTCAGGACAGGTTGAGTCTTCGGACTGTCCTGGTGTGGATTATGTGGTGGACAGGTTGCAGCAGATCTGGACTCAGGTAGTGGACAATTTGACCTTGTCCCAGGAGAAGGCTCAGCTTTTCGCTAATCGCAGACGCCGTGTGGGACCCCGACTTCGTGTTGGGGACCTGGTTTGGTTATCTTCTCGTCATATACCTATGAAGGTTTCCTCTCCTAAATTTAAACCTCGTTTTATTGGTCCGTATAGGATTTCTGAGATTCTCAATCCGGTGTCTTTTCGTCTGACCCTCCCAGACTCCTTTTCCATACATAATGTATTCCATAGGTCGTTGTTGAGGAGATACGTGGCACCTATGGTTCCATCTGTGGAGCCTCCTGCCCCTGTTTTGGTGGAGGGGGAATTGGAGTATATTGTGGAGAAGATTTTGGATTCTCGTGTCTCTAGACGGAAACTCCAGTATCTGGTCAAATGGAAGGGTTATGCTCAGGAAGATAATTCCTGGGTTTTTGCTTCTGATGTCCATGCCCCAGATCTTGTTCGTGCCTTTCATGTGGCTCATCCTGGTCGGCCTGGGGGTTCTGGTGAGGGTTCGGTGACCCCTCCTCAAGGGGGGGGTACTGTTGTGAATTCTGTGGCTGAGTTCACTTCTGTGGTCACAAGTGGTATTGCAGTCTCTGGGCTTCCTCCCTCAGGTGTTTTGGTGAGCTCGTTGGCTGCCTTGCTATTTAGCTCCACCTGAGTCTGTCTTCCTTGCTCCTTGGCAATGTTCCAGTGTTGGATCTGAGCTACTGCATCTTTCCTTGGGCCTGCTGCTCTGCTAGATAAGTGCTTCTAGTTTGTTTTCTGTTTTTTCTGTCCAGCTTGTTATTATCTTTTGCTGGAAGCTCTGAGAAGCAAAGGGGTGCACCGCCGTGCTGTTAGTTCGGCACGGTGGGTCTTTTTGCCCCTTTGCGTGGTTTTCGTTTTAGGGTTTTTTGTAGACTGCATAGTTCTCTTTGCTATCCTCGCTCTGTCTAGAATATCGGGCCTCACTTTGCTGAATCTATTTCATTCCTACGTTTGTCTTTTCATCTTGCTAACAGTCATTATATGTGGGGGCTGCCTATTCCTTTGGGGTATTTCTCTGAGGTAAGTCAGGCTTGTATTTCTATCTTCAGGCTAGTCAGCTCCTCAGGCAGTGCCGAGTTGCATAGGTAGTTGATAGGCGCAATCCACTGCTGCTTCCAGTTGTGTGAGGATAGATCAGGTACTGCAGTCTACAGAGATTCCACGTCTCAGAGCTCGTCCTATTGTTTTGGGTTATTGCCAGATCTCTGTATGTGCGCTGATTACTGCACGCTGTGTTGCCTGATTGCCAGCCATAACAATTGTCTCTATATTTTGTGAGCCTTCTGTCTGGATCACCTTCTAGCTGCCGCAGCATGTCCCCTCTTATGCTCAGGACGGGTGACAGCCGTGCTCCTTTTTCCTATTTGGGGTAATTATTTGGCCATATTTGCATGTGCCCTACTCATTATATACCAGGAGGACTATTTGCTGTGGGTAAGCTGCAGCCTGACAGGGTTTTGCTATTGACAGATATATCTTTTGCTGATCAGGACAGGGCGGCTTTGCCAGTAATTATTTGTGTATACTATTTCATTATCTGCCATATTTGATGCATGTTTTCCACTACTATATGGAAGTATTGTGTGTTGGGCACATGTATATGGAGGGAGTTTTGTGTGTATGGTTTTAATTGTTTTTATATGTTACCAATAACGCTTGTGTGACTTATTATAACTTTTGGTGGTGTGCATACATTATAGTGGCTTTTCTTTTCTTGTTTATTAGCAGGCCCGGAAGGGCCCGCAAGCAACAGAGGACACTGAACCTGCGTCTCAGACGCAGGTTTAGTGTACTGTCTGAAGCCTGCCGCAGGGGTCGGGGCCCGATGGGCAGATGAGATGGGGCCCGATGCGGGCCCCCTCTGCCCACCGGGCCCCATACGCCAGTTACGGCTGTAATGCCCTGATGGCGGCCCTCAGCAGAGGTGATAAAGTTATGGCAGCTTCTAGTCTCCCATGGAGACTATTAAAGCATGCCAAAAGTAAAAAAAAGTTTTTAAAAATATAAAAAAAATCAAAGTTCAGATCACCCCCCTTTTGTCCCATTCAAAATAGAACAATAAAAATAAATCAAGCATACACATGTTTAGTATCGCCCGGTTTCAGAATTGCCCGATCTATCAATATAAAAAAAAATTAACTCGATCACTAAACAGCGTTATGAGAAAAAAAGTAAAATCGAGAGACTTACATTTTTTGGGTTGCCACAACATTGCATTAAAATGCAATAAGGGGCAATCAAAAGATCATATCTGCACCAAAACGGTATCTTAAATCTTTAAAAAATGTCAGCTCGGCACACAAAAAATAAGCCCCCACCCAACCCGAGATTATGAAAAATGGAAACGCTATGGGTATTGGAAAGTGGCACTTTTTTTTTTTTAGCAAATTCTGGAATTTTTTTCCACCACTTAGATAAAAAGAACCTATATATGTTTGGTGTCTATAAACTCATAATGACCTTGAAGTTCATAATGACAGGTCAGTTTTAGCATTTAATGAATATAGCAAAAAAGCAAAGCATAAAACAATTGTATCATTGCACTTATTTTTGCAATTTCACCCATTTTCCAGTATAAGATATATTAAAACCAATAGTATTGTTCAAAAGTACAACTCATCCAGCAAAAAACAAGCCCTCATATGGCCATATTGACCAAAAAATAAAAAAGTTATGCCTCTGGGAAAAAGGGGAGCAAAAAAAAAAACGAAAACCCAACAACGAAAATATCTCCGGTCATGAAGGGGTTAATTAGTGGCACGCTATGTCTCACGTACAAACTTTTCTAAAAACCTGTCATCTGTGAGAGAGAAATTATGACATTAGTAACAGGGAAGTCTTGGCAATCAAGTGGGCCTTTGAAGAGAGGCATCATTCTATGGAGGGGCCAGTTCTTCCGGTTATGGTAATCATGGATCATAAGAATCTCATATATCTAGCATCTGCAAAACATCTAATGCTTATACAGGCAAGATGGGCATTATTCTTCACCAGGTTTAACTTTTTTGTTACATATAGGCCGGGGAACAAGAACATTAAGGCCTTATCTCATTTTATTCCTGGGAGTGGAGATAATTGTGAACCAGCTCCTATACTAGAAAAAGGTGTGATTATTGCGTTTATGTACTCTGATCTTGTGAAAAAGGTTGTTGAGGCTCAGTGGGACACCCCTGCTGCCTGTCTGTTAGGGATACTGTTTGTACCTGTGAATTTCCATCTGAAAGTTCTTAGTGAACATCATGATTCAGTCTTGGCCGAACATTCCGGTATTAAAAGTACCACAGATCTTCTTACTCAGTGGTTTTGGTGGTTAAGGATACATCAGGATGTCCAGGAGTATGTAGCCGCCTGCAGTGTCTGTGCCCATTCTAAAACCTCTCATACTCGTCCGTCTGGGTCTCTCCAACCATTGATGATTCCAAGTAGACCTTGGACTAATTTATCGGTCCATTTTATCCCTGATCTACCCGTGTCAGCAGTCAATATTGTAATTTTGGTTGTGGTGGACAGATTCAGTAAAATGTTACACTTTATTGCGCTGACCGCTTCACCTAACGCCAAGACCTTATCCAAATTTTGGATGGCATTTTGCACTCATTTGGGGATCCACCTGTCAATCTCTTCAGCATTTCACCCGTAATCTAATGGGCAAACTCAATGGGTTAACCAGAATCTCAAGTACATCTGAAAAAACGGTCATTGGGGTACATGTAACATGGGGGCAGGGCACGCCGTGCATTCAATGCAACATTTTTTCCGGAAGCCCTACTATACGTCTGTGAAAGGGATATTTGGGTGCATCATAATTTTTGGCAGCCCACTGTTTAATGGTCCTTTAAGAACATTAATGCCATCTGATGCCCTCCGAAAAACAGGCTCTCTGACTTTGAGTCCCGCCTTCATAAATGAAACAAGATGTGTCTGCTTATGTGTCACACACCACATGGCCAGCTAGGGTTGTTAAATGTTACAATGACATTACCCAGTGAATGCATTTGTATTGGTTGAAAGCAATGCTAAAGTTGAAAAACGCATCAAAAACGCTGCCAAGGGGTGGAGGAACATTTTTGGTTGGGGTTACTTATTTTGCTTTATATAATTCATTACCCTGGAAAAGATGTTCCTTAACATATTTCCCAGCAAAATCCATTTTGCTTTAGTTTTTGTATGTTTTTTTGTGCACCTGTAAAAATGGCGTGAAACTCTGACAACATTGTTTACAGCTGTAACCTAGGAGTCAGAAATGCTTCCAGGGGCTATCCCCATGATGTTCCTGTGACGCCCAGGAGACCGGGATACCCAGCACCGGACCAATGGAGTCTGTCTCTTGAGGGGGATGTCACGGGTGGCTTGACCCGGTGCTGTGGCCTCAGGCAATGCACAGTGTAAGGGGTATCATGAGGGGACAGGCACTTACTTGATCAGCAGCAGGTTCTCCCAGCGGTGACGATCTCGATCCTGGATAGATGGCTATTGTCCAAATGAAAGACTGAGGCACTGAAACGTTTAACCAGTTTACTTTAACATAAAAGGATTTACAACCAGTCCTGTCACCGGAGTCTGTATGGGAACTCTGAGTTACTTTGACCCTGCCGGGGTCTTCGCCTCTTATTGTGCGCAATTTCTGTGTGGCCCTGCTGCTGTATGTGAACTGGCTGCCGGCCCAATCTGTCCCCTCCGGGTCCTGGTTCGACGGGCAACCCGAGTCCTTTTATCGGTTTACCCCCTCTGGGAGTACCGCTGAACTCTGTGTCTGTTGCTGCGTCCGGCCCTAGTGAAGCTGATATCACCTCACGTTTTTCAGGTTGCTGTATTATATATAATGAATACAGCCACGGATCCGGTATCCGTCTTTGCGCCTGTTCTGGGTAGTGATTAATGCTACCCGGTTCTCACAATGTCCTTTTTCTCTATCCCTCTTCTCCTCAGGCCGGTGATTTAGGCCTGATAACAGTCACAGGGCTGTTAGAGATTCAACTGTATGACCTCTCACTATCAGCTCCTTGGCCCAACTGCCATTTCTTCTCTCAGACCGGAATGGATCAAGGGGAGTCTCTGGAGCTCCCCCTTCTGGCCGGAGGTGGTAGTGCAGTCTTGCTATTTTAGTATTTGTACTTACTGTCAGTAACTATTTTTGTGGCAAATACCCCTAGGGGTGCCACATTCCCCCTTAGTTAAGAACAGTACTCCGGGACTGTGGGACAATAACATTTTGAAATAACAATTAATATGTACAGAGTCTTAAAAATGAAAAGTTACAAAAACCACTCAAGGAAACAAAAATAGAGTTCTGTAAAAAGTCACTTCAAATAGCGTCCATTAATACAGTTCTATCCTTGAAGGTATTAGGAACGGCACTGTACTTAGTGTCCAGGAATTTAGTTCCATTTTTCCAACGGAGTTATCAATATAAAGTCTAAAGAAAGTTCAAAAAGAGCAAAAAGCAAAGTTCAAAAAGCAGTCTTTCCGGAGCTTTGATTTAGTGCCTCCGGGCTGATAAAAAGAATATGCAATAAGTTCATACAGACAAGTCTCTGTAGGCACTGGGCTTAAACGTTGCAGACTGATAGCAATGACTATACTACATTTTCTGTTTAACTATATACGGCATAACATATATACAATTCACATTATGAGCTTTATAGTTGGTAATCTGCATACCTGGCCGGTAATTGACCCTGGGTACTACGCTGTGATCTAAGTAATAGCGGTGTCTCTTCATGTGGTGTACTACTGTCTACTGCGGATGTAGTATCTGCCCGCTCTGCTAAAGATAATTCCACGACTATGGAGTTGGCAAGTCCACCGTGAATGGGATTACTCTGACCAGGAATCTGTTCTTCCTGGCCTGGAACCTCCTGTAGTACGGGGTCAGCCTCTTCCTGTCTTGGGACTTCTGGTATTGGGTTCGGTGTTGGGTAAAAGGCCACCATGGGAACCACTACTGCACCATGGTATGTTAGTAGGGTTTTGGGAAAGTCTCCTATACAGGTGTGATACACTTCCTCTTCTTTTTCCTTTACTGGTTGAACCTGTATGGGTTGAATAACTTCTGGTTCTGGCTGGACAACGTCTGGCTCTTTCAATGCTTCCGGACATAATTTAAGATTGTCTCTTGACACTAGTACAGATGTTAAGCCTCCGTTTTTGCTAATGAGACACATTTTAGGATTATCCACTCTTGTTGGTAAAACTGTGTAGGGTACGGCTTCCCACTGATTGTCCAGTTTATTGGTTCGACGATTTCTCTTGAGCACTTGGTCACCCGGTCTTAATGGGGTCGCTAGAGCATTCTGGTTGAAAGTTCGCTCTTGTCTTTCTCTAGTTTGCTGAAGGCTTCTTTCCACACTCTCTTGCACTTGGCGATACTGCTTTTGCCGTATGATATCCCAATTGGAGTCTTGAACTTCTGCGTCTGGTTTCAGAATTCCCATTTCTACATCGATTGGTAATTGGCCGGGTCTTGCACGCATAAGGTAAGCTGGGGTGCAGTTGGTGGAGCTCACCGGGACATGATTATACAGATCCACCAAGTCAGGCAATTTCTCTGGCCATTGATTCCTTTCTGTCTCAGGTAAAGTCTTTAGTAGGTCTATTACAATATGGTTCATCTTCTCGCATAAGCCGTTTGTTTGTGGATGATAGGCCGTCATCCGGATCTTTTTGCAACCATACATATTACAGAATTCTCTGAAGATCTCTGATTCAAAGGCTGTACCTTGGTCGGTGAGAACCTGTTCCGGATATCCATGGGGTCTACAAAAGTACGTTTGGAACGCTTTGGCTGCTGTTTTTGCTGTCAGATCTTTTACGGGTACTACTACCAAGAAACGTGAATAATGGTCCACGATGGTCAAGGCATAGACATAGCCGGACCGGCTTGGTGTCAACTTCACGTGGTCCATGGCTACAAGTTCAAGTGGTTGTTTGGTGATTATGGGCTGCAGTGGTGCTCTTTGGTTCTTTTGATCGTTTCTTCTGAGGTTGCACGGGCCACAATTTCTGCACCACTGTTCGATTGATTTTCTCATCCCGACCCAATAAAATCTTTCTCTTAGAAGTACTTCTAACTTTTTCCAACCGAAGTGACCAGCACCATTATGGTAAGCTTCGAGGACCATCTTCACATCTTGTTTAGGCACAATAATCTGCCAAACCAATTCATGTGTTTTCGGATTGGTGTATCTTCTACAGAGCTTCCCTTGATACAGGAACATTTTGCCTCTCTCTTTCCAGAGTTGATGCGTCTCTTCTGGGGCATCCTCATAGGGATATGCACTTTGCTCAGTCAACAGTTCCTTCACCAACTTCACAGCCGGATTGCTGTCTTGGGTGTCAGCCCATCTATGGTGTGCTAACGGATTAAAATTCACCTCTTGTTGTTTCTGATAGGTACTTGACTGATGATGTTTTGCCTTGGGACGATGGAAGGCTGGTAGTTCAATTTCTTCAAGCTCCCCCGTTTCTTCTTCTACATCTCTCAAGTGTGGCATCCGGGATAGGGCATCGGCATTTCCATTCTTGCGACCTGCTCGATACTTGATTATGAAGTTGTAATTAGATAACCGGGCTATCCATCGCTGTTCTAACGCACCTAATTTGGCTGTGTCCAGGTGGGTCAACGGATTGTTGTCAGTATAGACAATAAATTCTGCAGGGCCAGATAGTGTTTGAAACGCTCCGTCACAGCCCAAACTACTGCCAGTAGTTCCAATTTGAAGGAGCTGTAATTTTCTGAATTTCTTTCAGTAGGCCGGAGCTTTCTACTTGCAAAGGCGATGACTTTCTCCCGACCTTCTTGCTTTTGTGACAGCACCGCTCCTAGTCCCACATTACTGGCATCGGTGTAGAGGATGAAAGGTTTATGGTAATCTGGGTATGCCAGAACCTCTTCTCCGGTTAGTGCCTTCTTTAGTTGTTCAAAGGAGTCTTCCCTTTCGTCGTTCCACTGAAAAGGAGGGTTTCGGTTTGAAGGTTTCTTCGTCTGCCCTACCAAGGTGTCTTGCAAGGGTGCTGCCAACTTGGTAAATCCTTTTATAAATCTGCGATAGTAACCCACCAATCCCAGGAATTGTCTCACTTCTTTTGCGCTGGTAGGTCTTGGCCAATCCCTTATGGCGCTTATTTTCTCGGGATCTGGTGCTACTCCCTCCGAACTCACGATGTGTCCCAGGTACTGTACCTTTGGCTTGAGAAGGTGACATTTGGATGGCTTGACTTTCATGCCATACCTGGATAAGGCTTCGAACACTTCTGCCAGGTCTATTAAGTGTTGTTCGTAAGTCTTTGAGTAGACGATCACATCATCTAGGTACAGGAGGACGGTCTCGAAGTTCTTGTGTCTGAGGCAGCATTCCATCAGCCGCTGGAAGGTACCGGATGCGTTGCAGAGTCCGAACGGCATGCGATTAAATTCACATAGACCCATTGGTGTGGTGAATGCCGTCTTTTCCTTATCTCTCTCAGCCACAGGGACTTGCCAATACCCGCTTGTTAAGTCTAAGGTGGAAAAATAATTAGCAGATTTCAAAGCAGTTAAGGACTCTTCTATCCTAGGCAAGGGGTAGGCATCTTTATGGGTGATATTAATCTTCCGGTAGTCTACGCACATTCTCATGGTTCCGTCCTTTTTTTTGACAATCACTAGAGGGGCCGCCCAGGGGCTACAGCTGTCTCTTATTACCTCGGCCTGTTTCATTTCCCTCAGCATATCTTTTGCACATTGATAGTGAGCGGGCGGTATGGGTCTATATCTTTCTTTTATTGGGGGATGGTCACCTGTGGGGATTGTGTGTTCTACCCCTTCTATCCGTCCGAAGTCCAATGGGTGTTTACTGAAGACTTGTTCATATTCCGTCACTAGCCTATACACCCCTTGTTTTTGATGGGTAGGTGTTGAATTTATGCCCACGTGTAGCTGTTGGCATCAATCCTCCATTTCTCCATCTGAGCCATTGCCTTCCACCTGACAGGTTGGTTCTAAGGGCTCAATGGTTGTGATGGCATTGTTGTCAACAGTATATAGCTTTGCCATTGTAGCATACCTTGGCAAAGTGACCTCTTCCTCTCCACAGTTCAAAAGTCGTACCGGCACTCGTCCCCGGTGTACCTCGACTATCCCTCGTGCTGTGAGTATAGTGGGCCTGCTGTCGGTGTACACTGGTTCTATTAAGGCTTGATAATCTCGTCCCTTAGTACCAATGGCTGCTCTACACCATACCAGCATTTCTGTTTTTGGTGGGATTACAATAGACGTTGGATCACTTACCCTCACACTGCCGATTTCTCCACCTGCAACTTCTACCTGTTGCCTTAACATCAATACTTTTATTTCCCTCCGGAGAACTCTCTGCTGGCAGGATTGGGCAGTTTCAGCAATTTGCTGTAAGACAGAAATGACTTCGGAAAAGCAGTTCTCTAACACATTCATTCCTATCAATACAGTTGGTTCACAGTTCCGCCGGTCAACATCAACAACAATTATACCCTGTTTCTTCAGTTCTACTTTACCAATCTTTATGGTCATCTCCCTGAATCCTAGTTTCGGTACCAACTTACCATTACTGGCCCATATATCTAGTTCAACATCAGAGGGCCCTTTATCAATATCTGCATCAGCCCAGTACCTCTTATAAAGGATATACGGTATAGATGAAATCTGGGAACCTGTGTCCAGCAAAGCGTTGAGGGGAATTCCGTCCAGCACGATAGGGATAATGGGTCGTCCTCCGATGTACCTGTCGTGCCAGGGTGTTGGGCCTTGAAAGTTCATTCCTGCGAAGCGGCCCGCATTCCCAGGGGATTCCCGTTTAAATCACAATCTCGTGCAAAGTGGCCCGGCTGCTGGCAACGGCGGCAAATGGGCTGTCCATCCGGTTGGTAGCGGTCGCGGGGTCGTCCTCTCCATGTCGGGTATCTCCGGGGTCTCATCCATGGAACATCCTCTCTACAGTTTGCCAACTCCATCTTGTGTCCTCTCATCTCCTGCATGGTTTTAGCCATTGAAGCAACAACATCAGCTAAAGAGTCAAGCTTTTGTTGAAGAGCCTCATTAGTACTGGGCCCCAGGGGCTTAGCAATGGCCCCAGACATAGCTGATGTCACTGGCACTCCCTGTTGTTGAGGTGCCTCTGCCATGGGTTGCGCAGGATCCTGATCCCGAGGTGCCTCTGCCAGCTGGAGACGTATAGCGCTCTCCTTTAATTGGGCAAATGTCAATTCAGGGTTCTTAAAAACAAGCATGCTCACATGCCCCCGGTGAGAAGGGGTGTAGAGTCCCTCAATAAATTGATCTCTTAGCAGTTTATCCGCTCCGGTGTTAAAAATGGGTTCAGCCAGTGTAAGTGATTTAAGGGCTTCCTGCAGGTTTAAGGCAAAGTCTCTCACGCCCTCATTAGCTTTTTGTTTGCAACTAAAGAATCGTATTTTAGCTTTGCTGCTGGCCGTGGTTTCAAATGTAGCTTTTAATCCAGCAAATATGCGTTCAACAGTGCCTTTTAGATCAGCTGCCCATGCTGTGACTTCTCGCTTAGCATGGCCACTTAACTGCATCATCAGGAGACTAACACGCTGAACTTCACCCACAGGGAACATGTCAAAATGGGCCAGCATCTTTTCTCTGAAATCGTCAAGGGTATTAGGCTCACCTTCATACATTGGAAGCCATGGGCCACCCGGGGTATATGGCATCAGCACCGGCATGATGGGCGCCACTCCTTGCACCGCTGCGCTGCCGGACTCTCTATTGACACTCTGTCTTTCAGCTGCATTAGCGTTGCCGAGTGCTGCGGCGTCTCCGTGCTGCGACATACTGTGCCCCCTTAGTTAATCCGGACCCTTCCGGTCCTCCGCTTCCGTCGGGATAGTGTAGATTCGTTCCGCTGTGCAGCAGGATCGATTTTCCCCTTGCTCTGATGTCAGAGCGCTCAGCTTGGTGCCGCCCACAATGACACGCCCCCTGCTGCTCCCACCCACCGCGCTCTGTAATGGCGGATTCTGAAGTTTTTCAGTTAGACTGGGGCTCAGGTGATGGCGTAGCTCAATTAACAGTCTCGTGCCTAACGGTTATGAGGTGATTACCTCAGGGGATGGCGGCCATCTTTACTCCATTATAACCAATGGGGAAAAGTCACTTTCAATAGTTTTCAATGGGGAATGGATTTTTCTTTAATAAAGTCAATTTTCAAGATTTTTCATCCCAGTTTTCACAGTTTTGGGCTCCAATCACGGCACACAATACCCGGTATACGGGCTGGCTAGATCCTGTTCGTGACGCCAATTGTGACGCCCAGGAGACCGGGATACCCAGCACCGGACCAATGGAGTCTGTCTCTTGAGGGGGATGTCACGGGTGGCTTGACCCGGTGCTGTGGCCTCAGGCAATGCACAGTGTAAGGGGTATCATGAGGGGACAGGCACTTACTTGATCAGCAGCAGGTTCTCCCAGCGGTGACGATCTCGATCCTGGATAGATGGCTATTGTCCAAATGAAAGACTGAGGCACTGAAACGTTTAACCAGTTTACTTTAACATAAAAGGATTTACAACCAGTCCTGTCACCGGAGTCTGTATGGGAACTCTGAGTTACTTTGACCCTGCCGGGGTCTTCGCCTCTTATTGTGCGCAATTTCTGTGTGGCCCTGCTGCTGTATGTGAACTGGCTGCCGGCCCAATCTGTCCCCTCCGGGTCCTGGTTCGACGGGCAACCCGAGTCCTTTTATCGGTTTACCCCCTCTGGGAGTACCGCTGAACTCTGTGTCTGTTGCTGCGTCCGGCCCTAGTGAAGCTGATATCACCTCACGTTTTTCAGGTTGCTGTATTATATATAATGAATACAGCCACGGATCCGGTATCCGTCTTTGCGCCTGTTCTGGGTAGTGATTAATGCTACCCGGTTCTCACAATGTCCTTTTTCTCTATCCCTCTTCTCCTCAGGCTGGTGATTTAGGCCTGGTAACAGTCACAGGGCTGTTAGAGATTCAACTGTATGACCTCTCACTATCAGCTCCTTGGCCCAACTGCCATTTCTTCTCTCAGACCGGAATGGATCAAGGGGAGTCTCTGGAGCTCCCCCTTCTGGCCGGAGGTAGTAGTGCAGTCTTGCTATTTTAGTATTTGTACTTACTGTCAGTAACTATTTTTGTGGCAAATACCCCTAGGGGTGCCACATTCCCGTGTCCTTTGGGCAGTGCCTCCATCATTTTCAGACGTTTTTAGACCTTAAAAAGACCCCCAGGTGTGATTGGGGGTTTCCCATAGACTTACATTGGCTCGGTGCTCTAGTCGAGTACCCAAGTATTCCAATTTGCTCGATCTGAGCAATGAGCACCGGAGGATTTCAGTGCTCGCCCATCACTAGTCACTGCCTCTTCACTGCGTACGGTGCTACCGCGGCACTACAATGTATACTGTAAGGTGGCAGCTGGACAGATCATAGATGGTAGGTATGGATTCGGGTTTTACGAGTAGCTGAAAGAGCTGGGTGAGATCGTCTGCTCACTTACCTCCTGTCCAGGTCTTGGGATGTCTGATTTACTCATCTGGGGCTGTCTCACTTTGTCTGTGTGTTGGCAAGATGAGGAGGTCTTGCATGTGCAGCTCAGACCCTGCTGGAGTGTGAGAGAAAAGGACAGACATTTAAACGGCTGAGCCCATGCGTTATTAGGACTGGTTATTTTCCATTTTTGTTCTGTTATATCCTTTATACCTGGAAGAGACTATTTTATTTTGTTAACCATGACAGTTTATGAACTATTAATAAACAGTCTGTTTGTTTTGAATCAGCGAACTGTATCCTGTGTGTCAACCGTGTCAACCACAGAGACGACCCCTCAAAATATATATATGTAAACTGTATATATATATATATATATATATATATATATATATCTGCAGATCATTAATATCATATCCTGAAAACATTGGTGGATAATATGTGAATGTCTGTCATGTAATAATCTACAATATGTATATGATCTGATGGACACCAGATGTTACCAAATGTAGCTGGATCTGCAGATGTTCTGCAGATGCAGTATATACAGTATAGCAAGCCTATGATTCTACACTTTATACAGATGCCATACTTCCCTGGAAAGAACAATTCAACAGAAATTAATAAATAGTGAACTATTCATTGATGATTCCAGTTCTTAAAAACTACTAAGTCAAAGAAGCCATGTAATAGAAACATGGTAACAAATTCGAGACTACTCAGGTCTCTTCATCAGGCATAGCATCTATGCCTGATGAAGAGACCTGAGCAGTCTCGAAAGCTTGCAATTTGTTACCATCTTTTCAGTTAGCCATTAAAAGTCACTACTACTACTACTACTACTACTACTACTACTACTACTCACCTACTGAGGACTCTCAAATCTAAATATTTTTCTATCACAGTGGACTCACCTATTTCCGAGTGCATATAGTAGTAAGGTTTATTCCTCTAAGTATAGGAGCCATAGGGACTTTGTTAAAAAATAAACATACTGGAGGTGCATAAAAAAGAGCAATGACTTTTCTACTACTAAAAAACCCCTGCTATGTAATGGAAAACATGCTATAGAACCTTGTATACACCATACTTTACCTCCTATTTACTCCTCTGCCTTTCCCACCTCTCAATATCTAGTGAGGGATAGGAGGGATAGCCACCTTGTGAGCGAGGGCGCCATTCTCTCTACACCTAGGGTGCAAATCCCAACTGATAGGCAGGTCAATGCATAGAGGGACAATTTATGTGACATTCTCACATCCAAACTTCTTTTGGTGATCTACTAAACCAGGATAAATATATGACCAACAAGTTCCATTTTTTAGTAACAGACTAACTTTGTATTTATAGTGCCACACATTTGTTATCACCACATCACTCCTTTGTTTTCTGTTTCCCTGTTCCATTTAGGGCCTATAGGACCAGCATGGTGAGCCATCGATGAGCAGGGGCGCCATTGCGCAGGTAATAGGGTGCCAACCTCCCATGGTTGATAGGATAGTTCAGCTCTTAAATAGGGATAGGCATCTCCCTATGGCATCTTTACCAATGTCTGTATGATACTTTGGCGGTGGTTGTGTGTCATTTATTTTTTGCATCTTATAAATATATTTTTTTTAAATGGTGTATTTAAAAGTTGTATTTTAATCTATTTTTGCCAAGTACAGAGTTCTGTTGATACAGTATAATACCCCTACACTGAATCTATTCCTAACTGTGAGATTCATATTAGTCTGTGATATGCAGCAAACCTATACATTTCTAATGTGCTCAATGAAGTAGTTTGTTCTTTTTCTAATTAGAGGGAATAGAAAACAGATTTCATAATCTCTGCAGGGAAATTGGTCAATCGCCATGCAAGTCATGTCGTTATCAATATTTGTAAAGTGATTTTTTTGAGTCCTGTGTTCAGTGGAACCAACACAGAGAACTTGCCAAAGTAATTGGTGAAAGCTTTATATATTTTTCTAATGCAACTGCATTTAAAAGGGAGACACATTTATGTCATATCCATTTTGTATATTATAAATCCTATGATCAGTCCATTGTCCAACCACCAGTGAGTTATGAGGTGGTGGCGCACTGATAACAGTGTTGATATGAATTGAACTAGCTGCACTAAAACAAGAAGCACAGAGAATCACTTTGATTTTGGTTTACTATGAGGACTCAGACTTCTTCCAATCTCAGAAAACCAGCAAATTTCTTCACAAGTAACAAGCAGTGCCATTACACCACCATGCACTAATTAGGATGTCTTCAATAATAACGCAGGACTTAACTATTCAGGTCTCCACTGTTAACTCTAAGATTTGTACTATATGACCAGATGTTTGTTGTTTTTTTGCTTTTCTTGATTGCTATAGTTGATATTGATGTGTAAACAGCATTTTTCTTCATTTATCTTCACATTATTTTCTATTTTTCTTGCCTCACATATTTGTTGTAGACGTTTTCATACAATGCACAAATTATTCATTTTCTTGTAAATAGCTCAGGTCCCCGAAGATAGATTTCTTACAGAGTACGGGTGATTAGTCACAAATTATTCCATGACATCACAGCCGAGTTGTAAACATGCTGGAAAACTGTCTGCCTCCAATGTTTTATATCTCCTAGTCGCATTAATCAAAGCCGCTGAGCATTTTAGTATACAGACATTGCTGCCTTAACCTTCCAGCGCATCGAAATGCATTATTTTCCATTAAGCATTATTTTATAATTATTCATTCGATAAATATACAATAACCAACTTGTTGCATCTGGATCATGCATTAATTGCAAAGTGAACTTCATTTTGTCCGTAAAGCACTGCGGAATATGATGGCGCTATATAAGCAAAAATAAATAAAATAATAAATTGCCTTAGGCCGGCGTCACACTAAACATATGGAAAATGGGTCCGAATCTCCCTGCCGAGAGTCGCACAAGTGTTCTCCATATGGTCATCCATGTGTAATGTGTTTGCAATGCGATGACGCAATTACACCTACTGTATGTATCCGTATGTCATCTGCATGACATGCGTATGGCTTTACATTTCTCACTGATTTTCCCCATTGAATTTAATGGCTAAATGGGCCGAAATGAGGAAAATGTCTGTGTATTTGTCGCAAGCTAGACGAATGGTCCATGTGGTGTCCGAGTTTTTCTCAAAGCCATAAGCTTGCATTGGCGAGTCTCAGACGATATACGTGTACAATCACAGCCTGCTGCGATTTTACACGCACGTCGAATACACCAGAGAAAAAATATGGTGATGTGAGCTGCCCCATAGATTAACAGTGGTCCGAGTGCTATGCAATGTTTTCTCGCATAGCACTCTTCCATATTCTACAGTAGTGTGACTCTGGCCTAACACAAACAAGTATAGGAGTGACAAGTCACTCAAATTTGCAGTCAGTCAATTAAATTGATTAATGGGCCGAGTTTGGGTCAGGTGGGTGGAGTTACATCAGAGTTTTTCGCCCAGGGAGAGCCATTCAGGGAATGGGGAGCCGGCTCTTTGTCTCAGTTCTTCACGAACACGCCATCACAATTTCTTTCATCAGGGAACTAACTGGAGCAGGTTTTATTGAGACTTTAAATATTCTCCTGGAACTTGGCTATTGAAAACATGAAGTGAAGATATGCATATAGTTACATTGCGAGTGGAACATTTATTGGCAGTTTTAAGCTCGGATAGCAACATGGGAATGTGTCTGCCTCCTTCCTTAACCTTCGTCCGGCTGCACAATTTTACGTTAAGAGGCTGCAGAGGTACAATTGTACCTTCATATATACCTCCACTGTGATATTTGGACAATATATTCTGGACCAAAACTGCAGAGATGTCACGAAATTTCAGCCCTCTACGGCTTTTCGAAAAAAAAGTTATTGCAATTTTAAAAAACGGAATAGTTACAATTGTACCTAGTCAGCCGGACGAAGGTTAAACTTCTCAAATATCTCACAACAGAAAAAAATCTCCATGTGGAAATGAGAAAAAATTCAGAGAAAACTATAGAAAAAATTTTTGCTTCTGTTAACAAAAGGTCAAATGATTGTATTTTTTATCTGAATACTGTCCACAACTGCAATGGACTGTACATGGACCAATGAAAGCCTATGTGCTAGTACAGATGGGCTATTTTCCACTCAATTCTTTGCTTATGCTAGTCAAATCAAATTTATTTATGAGATGTCCTGTGGGCTTTGTATGAGGGAATTTGGATTTAAGATTTGTCAGAAAAATCTCCACTTATATTAGCAGTTTCTCATTTCCCTATCTGTATGGCATTCCTCTCCCTTTTTCCATACTGTTGTGAGTTTGTTGTGTCGTCTTTGTGGGTGTGGGTCTTTGTATTTTGTGACATTGCTGGCCACAGAAATGCTGCATTTCCACCCGGTAGATACAGATGGTTTCCAACAGCTGATGGCCATCACAGTAACCCAGTACCAGTTGCCCAGTCGCCATTACTTCTCTAACAAAGCTGCGCCTGCACTACACCAGCATGTGGCACACATCACCCATTCCTTTAACAAATCTATGTCAGGGTGCATTTCACCACAGACACTTGAACAAGTAAGTATGGCCAAGGGCATTACATCTCGCTGACTGGGCACTCGGTGACTCTGGGGGCTATGGGGGCAGGCGGGGGCTGCTCCACAAGTCTTGTAATCCGTAAGGCTTGCAGGACAAACCTCTGTATTTCACACTTCCTCCACTGCTTCTGCCTACTCCACCTCCTCTAGGGCCTCCACCTGCACCCTCAACCTCTGCCGTAATGAGACACGAGTTCCAACAGTGCAAAATGAATCCGCACCACTTCTGTTCTGCGCAGCCAGGGCTTACCGCAATCAGAAGACACAAAAGAGCACAGTGAGGTCAAAAATACTCTGTTGTAAAAAAAAATCACAGTAATAAGCAAGTGCTAGTCAAAAGATGGAAAAAACAGGGTATTTAGTTGATACATTTTTTTGCAAAAAAAATTTATACTAAGCTGCTCCACCAATCGTCAAGGTATACCCATATAGAGCAGTCCTACCTAATGTATATAATCCCTATCTGATGTATTTAAAAACCTGATCATCTGTATAGTACCTGTATAAGCAGGGTTCAGAGATGGAATATCCATGTGGACATGCTGGATGGAACAGCTTTGATGCAAATGACCCATAAGGAGTGGTGGACTCCCTAGTCTTGTAGAAACAAGAGAACAATTATAGAACCAGAAACACATGGGCTACTTGCACATTGAACAAGTCTGTAGGAACCTGTTCACACAACACCAAGAAACTTGAAGACACAAAAGAGCACAGTGAGGTCAAAAATACTTTGTTGCTGGCTCACTGCAATCTGGCAGTGTTAAAATTGATATGCCTTGGAAATCACAGTCATACAGCTGAAGAGTTGTGGACAGCTCTCCAGGCTTTGATCAATGATGGCCTCCGCTGAACCTGGATCCACGGAAGGCTGTGTTGGATAACAGTGTGAACATGGTGGTGGGCCTACGCTGAGGAAAGCTCACACACGTGCCTTGCATGGCTCACCTCCTGTACCTGGTGGTACAGCGATTTCTCCACCACTATTCTGGCCTGGGTGAGCTGCTGCAGAAAGCATGGAAGATGTGTGCTCACGTCCACCATTCGTATTCCTCACGTCATCAGTTTGCATTGATACAGGTTTGCATTGATACAGATGTCTTTGTCCATTCCAGTTTACAGGTTGATATACGATTTGCTGACAAGGTGGAATTCCACTCTGCACATATTGCAGTGACTTTGGCAGCAGCAACAAGCCCTGATGCAGTATGTCATGTTGTATAGCCTGGATCAATGCAGTACAGATGTGGTGCATATTACATTTACAGTGCTTGCGAAAGTATTTGGCTCCCTGGAACTTTTCAACCTTTTCCCACATATCATGCTTCAAACAAAGATACCAAATGTAATTTTTGGTGAAGATTCAACAACAAGTTGAACACAATCGTGAAGTTGAACAAAATTTATTGCTTATTTTACATTTTTGTGGCAATTCAAAAACTGAAAAGGGGAGCGTGCAATATTATTCGTCCCCTTTACTTTCAGTGCAGCAAACTCACTCCAGAAGTTCATTGTGGATTTCTGAATGATTCAATGTTGTCCTAAATGCCTAATGATGATAAATATAATCCACCTGTGTGTAATCAAGTCTCCTTATTGCACCTGCTCTGTGATAGTCTCATGGTTCTGTTTGAAGCACAGAGAGAATCATGAAGACCAAGGAAAACAACAGGCAGATCCGTGATACTGTTGTGGAGAAGTTTAAAGCCGGATTTGGATACAAAATGATTTCCAAAACTTTAAACATCTCAAGGAGCACTGTGCATGCGATCATATTGAAATGGAAGGAGTATCATACCACTGCAAATCTACCAAGACCCGGCTGTCCCTCTAAACTTTCATCTCAAACAAGGAGAAGACTAATCAGAGATACAGCCAATAGGCCCATGATGTTATGAACTGGTGGTTTAGGAGCAACATGGGACGAGCTCTGAAGGAGGTGGTACCTGTACTGACCGCAGTCCCTAAGCTCAACACAACACTAGAAGTAGCCGTGGGATGCTCCTGTCACTCCCTAGGCACCTCGTCACAGCCTGAGAACTAACTACCCCTAAAGATAGAAACAGGAAAACTATCTTGCCTCAGAGAAAATCCCCAAAGGATAGATAGCCCCCCACAAGTAATGACTGTGAGTGGAGAGGGAAAAGACATACGTTGAATGAAACCAGGATGTAGCACAGGAGGCCAGTCTAGCTAGATAGATAGGACAGGATGGAATACTGTGCGGTCAGTATTAAAAACTACAAAAATCCACACAGAGTTTACAAAAATCTCCACACCTGACTAAAGGTGTGGAGGGTAAATCTGCTTCCCAGAGCTTCCAGCTTAACTGAATTAATCCATACTGACAAGCTGGACAAAAACATAGAATGCACAGAACGAATAAGTCCACAACAAGTGGACAGAAAAGAGCAAAGAAAGGACTTATCTTTGCTGAACTGGTTAGGATATCAGGGAAATCCAAGAGAGAAGTGAATCCAACCAGGAACCATTGACAAGTGGCACAGGCTGAAGGGAAGAGCCAGGCATAAATAGCCGAGCAGAAAGACAATCAATGGAAGCAGCTGCAGACAGCTAAATCCAAGGAGCAGCCATTCCACTTAACAGCACCGGAGGGAGCCCAAGAGCAGAACTCACAAAAGTGCCACTTACAACCACCGGAGGGAGCCCAAGAGCGGAATTCACAACACATGATCACTCTGGATGAACTGCAGAGATCTACAGCTGAGGTGGGACAGTCTGTCCATAGAACAACAATCGGTCGTACAATGCACAAATCTGGTGTTTAAGGAAGAATGGCAAGAAGAAAGCCATTTCTCAAAGATATCCATAAAAAGTGTCATTTAAAGTTTGCAACAAGCCACCTGGGAGACACACCAAACATGTGGAAGAAGGTGCTTTGGTCAGATGAAACCAAAATTGAACTTTTTGGCAACAATGCTAAACCATATGTTTGGCGTAAAGGCAACACAGCTCATCACCCTGAACACACCATCCCCGCTGTCAAACATGGTGGTGGCAGCATCATGGTTTGGGCCTGCTTTTTTCAGCAGGGACAGGGAAGATGGTTAAAATTGATGGGAAGATGGATACGCCAAATACAGGACCATTCTTGTAGAAAACCTGTTGGAGTCTGCAAAAGACCTGAGACTGGGACGGAGATTTGTCTTTCAACAAGACAATGATCCCAAACCTAAAACAAAATCTATAATGGAATGGTTCACAAATAAATGCATCCAGGTGTTAGAATGGCCAAGTCAAAGTCAAGACCTCAATCCAATCAAGAATCTGTGGAAAGAGCAGAAAACTGCTGTTCACAAACGATCTCCATCAAACCTCACTGAGCTCGAGCTGTTTGCCAAGGAAGAATGGGCAAGAATTTCAGTCTCTCGATGTACAAAACTAATAAAGAAATACCCCAGGTGTTTTGCAGCTGCAATCGCAGCAAAAGATGGCACAACAAAATATTAAGTTAATAAGATTAAGGACCTCTGCGCCCTTCTGCACAGTTTTGAAATGGGCACAAAGAAGGTTAGTGTCGACGATGCTGTCATCAGCATCACTATTCCGGTCATCTACATGCTGGAGCAGAATTTGAATAGCATGCGGGAGGAGGTGGTGGTCCCAGAGGAAGAGGAGGAAGCATGGTAGGATGCGGAAAGGATAACATTGTCTCAAAGTTCCAGACTGTCATCACACAGGTGGGTGCTAAGGGAGGGTGGATTACTGTGATCAAGAGGGGCTGGTGATACCAAATTGTTAGAGAATGTGCAAGAGCCGAGGAACAAATGGAGGAGGAAAAGGTGATGGGCGAGCAACTGTCAGGATATGAAGAGGATTATCATCCCCTCTCAGCTGTTCATGGCTGGTAGAAGGGGACGGAGGAAACAAGCAATGGTGTTACCCAACCACCACAGTATGGGCTTAGACCTCTTGGAAGAGCCCGTCATATGAATGCCTTCTTGCTGCAACATGATCCCCTTATACTTATTATTTGAAATAGTGCTGACTGCTGGGTTACCACTCTGTTAGATCCACATTATAAGACAACGCTTTTACATTTTGGTCTTCAAAAATAGATGAGTGACCTGAGCTTGCCTTACATGCCTTGGAGGTTTTATCATGACCGGTGGCCAGGATTCTCTCAGAACAGGTCTTCAGTCCTGCTGTTCTGACAGATAAACACAGCCAGCTGTCCCCTGAATGTGTAGTCCACTAACTTTCAAGAAGATGAACAAGTCATGGATCTCCAAGGACATTTGCACCTCAATCGCAGACTGTACAGGCTAGGCGATGTTGTAGTTTTTAGTGCACTGCATTGATCTTGCATAATTGCAGTCTGTGATATCTTTAGTAGGGATTCTGTGCCTGTTGTTGTTGCTGCTGGTGCTGCAGATGTTAACACTAATTTGTGGAAATGTTAACAGTTCTGTTTGTGTGTCCATCTGCTGGGTTGGCTGTAGTGGAAGATGTGTCGGTCCCTATTATACTATTTCTACTCTGGTGAAATTGATGCCTCTTTGCTGGTGTCTGATCCTAATTAACCTTTTTGTTTTTTTGTTTTCGTTTTTCATTCCCCCTTCTTTCTGGAGCCATAACTTTTATATTAAAAAAAAAAGCGCCATTTTCCGATAAAGGTAGCGTCTCCATGTTTTAGGATCTGGGGCTGGGAAAGGGATTATTTTTTGCTTGCCAAGTTTCCTTTTTTATTAATACCATTTTGGTGTAGATATGTTCTTTTGATCACCCATTATTGCATTTTAATGCAATGTCGTGGCAACCAAAAAAACGTAATTTTGGCCTTTTTTATTTTTTTCTCACTACGCCGTTTAGCGATCAGGTTGTTCCTTTTTTATTGATATCTTGGGCGATTCTGAACGAGGTGATACCAAATATGTGTAGGTTTGATTTTTTTATTGTTTTATTTTGATTAGGGCGAAAGGGGGGTGATTTGAACTTTTATATTTTTTATATTTTTAAACACTTTTTTTTATTCTGTCATGCTTCAATAGCCTTCATGGGAGGCTAGAAGCATCCACTACTCGATCGCCTCTGCTACATAGAGGTTATGCACAGATCACCTCTATGTAGGTGAATTACAGCATTGCTATGAGCGCCGTCCACAGGGTGGCGCTCATAGCAATCCATCATCAACAACCATAGAGGTCTTCAGGAGACCTCTGGTTGTGATGGCAATGCACCGATGGCCCACTATCACGCGACGGGGGTCAGTGGTGCGCCTACTTCCGGCCGCGCTTGTTAAATGACGCTGTCAGTGTTAAAAACCGCTGACATGTCGCAGCTTTGAGGTGGGCTCACCACCGGACCCACCTCAAAGCGGAGGATACTGCCAGCTGACATACTATTCTGTCAGCTGGCAGAAAGGGGTTACATTTGAAGACTCATGGTTGGGACTCCATCTTCTGGGTTGGCTGTAGTGGAAGATGTGTAAGTCCCTATTATACTATTTGTACTCTAGTGATATGGATGCTACTTTATTAGTGTCTGCCAATAATTTTTGGAAATGTGAACACTCCTGGTTGGGTCTCCATCTGCTGGGTTGGCTGTAGTGGAACAGATGTCGTTCCCATTATACTATTTCGACTTTGGTGAAATTTGAAGGCTTCTGATTGGATCTCCATCTGCTGGATTGGCTGTAGTGGAAGAGATTTCAATCCCTATTATATTATTTCTACTCTCATTAAATGCCACTTTGTTGGTGTCTGTCACTAAATTTTTTGAAATGTGAACACTCCTGGTTGGGTTTCCATCTGCTTGGTTGGCTGCAATGGAAGACGTGTCGATCTCTATTATACTATTTCTACTCTGGTGAAATTGATGACACTTTGTTTGTGTCTGCCACACATTTTTGGAAATGTAGAGACTCCTGATTGGGTCTCTCCATCTGTTGGGTTGGCTGTAGTGGAAGAGATGTCACTCCCATTTATAGTATTTTTACTCTGGTGAAATTGATGCTATTAGTGGTGTCTGCTAGTAATTGTTTTCAATTTGAAGATGCCTGATTGGGTGTCCATCTGCTGGGTTGGCTCTAGTGGAAAAGGTGTAGGTCCCTATTATACTATTTCTACTCTCATGAAATTGATGCCACTTTGTTGATGTCTGCCACTAATTTTTGGAAATGTAGAGACTCCTGATTGTGTTTCTCTATCTGTTTGGTTGGCTATAGTGGAAGACATGTATGTCTCATTTATACTATTTGTACTCTCGTGAAATTAATACCACTTTGGTGGTGTCTGCCAATAATTTTTGGAAATGTGAACACTCCTTGTTGGGTCTCCATCTGCTCGGTTGGCTGTAGTAGAAGTGGTATTGGTACCTATTATACTTTTTCTACTCTGGTGAAATTGATGCCATTTTGTTGGTGTCTGACACTACTTTTTTGAAATGTGCAGACTCCTGATTGGGTCTTTCCATCAGCTGGGTTGGCTGTAGTGGAAGAGATGTCGCTCCCAATTATACTATTTCTACTCTGGTAAAATTGATGCCACTTTGGTGGTGTCTGCCCCTAATTATTTTAAATTTGATGACTATTGATTGGGTCTCCAACTGCTGGGTTGGCTGTAGTGGAAGATGTGTCAGTCCCTATTGTACTATTTCTACTCTCGTGAAATTGTTGCCACTTTGCTGGTGTCTGCCACTAATTTTTGGAAATGTTTACACTCCTAGTTTGGTCTCCATCTGTTGGGTTGGCTGTGGTGGAAGAAGTGTTGGTCCCTATTATACTAGTTATACTCTATTGAAATTGATGCCTGGTTTGGTCTCCTTCATGTGGGCTGCCTGTAGCAGTAGGCCTCCGAGACATCAGGCCTCTATTTCCTTTGAGTCAACTACCAGAGTTACTATCCTTACATTTTTCTGACAATAGTAGATGTAGAATAGTAGAAAAACTGATATTAGTGCTACCTGAGTGTGGATGAGCATCAAAGCAGGTTGAGTTGTTACATGTGGTATCAGGGCTCCCAGCACAGCAGGCCTACATTGATGCCTCACCCACCTCATCTTAATTTGAAGTTCAATTCAAAGCTCTAAATGCTGGCCCAGACCCTGATACCTCTTGCATGGCTAATTGCTGCCATGTCATTCTAAAATTTCTACTGTGGGTCAATTGAGGCCACTTTCCTGGTGTCTGCCCCTAATTTGATGTGTTTTGGCAGCTTTTGGGCCCTTTCGATGGTATTGTGTATGCATTTGTTTTTGCCTCCCATTGACTTCAATGATGTTCGGCTATGTTCAGCAAATATTCAATGAATAATTCGGCGAATATTGCAAAATCGGCAATCGTAATCCCAACCGAACATTGAAATATTCACTCATTTCTAGTCACAGGACGTGATTTTTTTAGTTAGTATCACCTTAGATACCAATTTATGCAGCTTTTAACTTTTTGAGCTATGGTGCTACACACATAAGGGGAGACTGGTCAATCAATCAAGACAAAAAAAGCTTCAGGGAACACAGCAGACCATTCTTCCTATGCCTGAAAGGTTCCTTTTAAAGTATATGCTGCTTATGTCTTGGTGCCAGAAACCAGAGGACTGCTTCCAAAGTTTGCTGGAGTCCATTCCTTGAACTGATACAGCCTAAGGGCTCGTCTCCATATGCGAGAAACACGTCTGTATCTCGCATGTGAAAACCAAGCTCTGGCACCGGCACTTGGGAGCGGAGCGTGCAGCTCCATGTGTTGCTATGCGGCCACACGCTCCGCTTTGGAGTGCCAGCGCCAGAGCTTGGTTTTTACATGCGAGACATGGACGTGTTTCTCGCAAATGGAAAAGAGCCCTAAGTTCAGGAGCAGACGACTGTGTATTCTCTCAAGAGAATGGGGCCAATTATGCTAATCACACTCTGATCAAACTCTGATCAGAGTGTGAGCATAGTGGGATCCGATTATCTCAGATGACGAGAAGATGGAGAAAATAATTTCTCTATCTTCTTTATTCTGTCAGTCCGTGGAAATCGGACCACACTCAGATGTCAGCCCAATGCAGTCCAATGTTTTACACAGACTCATTGACTTGCATGGCTGAGTGTGTTACAAATATCAGATTAAAAGTGGGCATGCGGCAAATGTTTTCCTCTGCTAAACTCTGTCTGAGGAAAAAACAATCGGACATTTGCAGGGCCCCATAAAATTACATTTGTCGGAATGCGATCCGCTGCCCTAAGGTAGGTGGCTTTAATTTAAGACTGATTGAAATATATTTGCCTTTAAAATAAATCAAGCTCAAGATAAACAGTTGTGGAATATTACAAAGAACACCCTAGTCTATTAGTTTTTTCTGGCATTGCATCTCATGCCTGTCACTTGAGTTGCAATAGTATTTTTAAAAAGCTTCTTTACTTCTATATAAGCAAGACTTTTATGGCTTAAATTTTCTCACTATGAAATATTCCACATTTAAGTCTTGTTTTTTTCCCATGAAATGTATGTGCAGTTTCAACAGTACAAGTTGAAACTGTAATTACTGATCTGTTTAATACTTTAGTTAAGGCTTGGTAACTCCAATTAGCACATCAGATGCTCTCTTGAGAGTCTTGTGCTGCTGATTAGCTAAATTTACTGTGTGATGTTTACCTGCTCCTTGTGGACAAGTACTGTGTCACTAAAGTATACCATGCTGCTTGGAAAGTTGTACAAACTCATCACAAACTAACTTTTTTTTTTAGATGTTCCAAAATTATCACAGCATACTAATAATAAAAACTGTTAAAAACGTAAATTGCACATTTTCACTACATGTGTTTTCAAAGTAGTTTTATACACTTCATTTAACAGTTGACAATATCTCAATGGGGATGAGCATTCTGCAAATACATTCATAGATCATGCCATTAAATCATTCACTGCATACTTGTGAAGTCTATACAAGTTACCTATACACAAATATGAAAATTATAAAATAAATATTTTGTCAACAATTTTCTGTTCCTTATGAAGATGAATACATTTATTTAATTAAATGAGATATTACAAAATGAAAGTCTTCAGAAATGTTTGAGGACAGAAACAGTGACCTCCCATTGTAAATCTTCTGATTTCATCAGCCGGTAAATTTAATTCCTTGACCCTGAAGCCTGTTTTCACCATCCTGACCAGGACAATTTTTTCAATTCTGACCACTGTCACTTTATGAGGTCATAACTCTGAAACCAGTAGTGTAGCTACCGGGGTGAAGCAGAGGTCACCCCAGGCCCCGTGCTCTGAGGAGGTCCACCTAGAGCTACGCTACTGTACCGTATCGTTGTGCACAGCGCACCAATACAGTTACACTGCAGCAGAGCAGTAAGACACGATCTCCCTGCCCTGCCACCTGGTCGCTATGGGGCCCCTGAGCAGTCGAGGGGGCCTCAGTGCCAGTAGTGGGCCTCCTGCTCGTCATGGGAAGTTCAACTGTATCAGCTGGATGCCAATACAGCTGACCGCATCAGAGACAAAGCGCGCTATGCTCCCTTTCCCATCATCCCCTCTCAGCCTCTAACAGGGGTCATGATGACGTCACTACTCGGCGCCCCCTGTCCAGAGATGTGCGGGCGCTCGGAGCAGCCGAGGAACCAGGAGGAAGACAGGTGAGTATTTATTTATTGTTTTTTGGGGGCTGCATTATATTATAGAGTCTGTCTACAATGGGGGGGGGGGCTGTGTTATACTATAGAGTATGCCTATGGTGGGGTGCATTATGGATTCTGCCTACTATAGAGTCTGCTTATGGGGGAGGATGTATTATACTATAGAGTCTGCCTATGTTGGGGTAC
Source organism: Ranitomeya imitator (assembly GCF_032444005.1). NCBI lineage: Eukaryota > Metazoa > Chordata > Amphibia > Anura > Dendrobatidae > Ranitomeya > Ranitomeya imitator. Next base: position 391,519,703 of record NC_091287.1, on the reverse strand, counting down.
ATTATGGAGTGGGTACGGAAAGTATTCATACTACTGTAAATTTTTCACTGTTTCATTGCAGCCATTTGGTAAGTTCAAAAAAGTTCATTTTTTTCTCGTTAATGTACACTCTGTACCCCATCTTGACTGAAAAAACTGAAATATAGTAATTTTTGCAAATTTATTAAAAAAGAAAAACTGTAATATCACATGGTCATAAGTATTCAGAACCTTTTCTCTGTATTGAGTAGAAGCACCGTTTTGAGCTAGTACAGCCATGAGTCTTCTTGGAAATGATGCAACAAGTTTTTCACACCTGGATTTGGGGATCCTCTGTCATTCTTCCTTGCAGATCCTCTCCAGTTTCATCAGTTTGGATGGTGAACGTTGGTGGACAGGCATTTTCAGGTCTCTCTAGAGATGCTCAATTGGGTTTAGGGAAAGGGCTCTGGCTGGGCAGAGTCAAGAATGGTCACAAACTTGTTCTGAAGCCACTCCTTTGCTATTTTAACTGTGTGCTTAGGGTCATTGTCTTGTTGGAAAGTGAACCTTCTGAGGTCAGAGCACTCTGTAGAGGTTTTCATCCAGGATATCTCTATACTTGGCCGCATTCATGTTTCCTTCAATGACAACCAGTCATCCTGTCCCTGCAGCTAAAAAACACTCCCATAGCATGATACCGCCATCACCATGTTTCACTGTTGAGATTGTATTGGGCAGGTGATGAGCAGTGCCTGGTTTTCTCCACACATAGTGCTTAGAATTATCACCAAAAAAGTCTATCTCTATAGAGTCTGCTTATGGGGGGCTGCATTATACTATATAATCTTTCTATGGGGGGCTGTATTATACTATAGAGTCTGCCTATGGGGGATGTACATCATACTATAGAGTCTGCCTATGGGGGTGCATTATACTATAACGTCTGCTACTTAGAGTCTGCCTACAGGGGGCTGTATTATACTATATAGTCTGCCTACGGTGAGGTGCATTATGGAGTCTGCCTACTATAGAGTCTACATACCGAGGGGAGGGCTGTGTTATACTATAGAGTCTGCCTGTGGGGGGGGTGCATTACACTCTACAGAGTATTCTTATGAGGGCTGCATTATACGATAGAGTCTGCCTATGGGGGGCTGCATTATACTATATAGAGTCTGCCGATTGGGGGTTGCATTATGCTATATAGAGTTTGCCCATTGGAGCCTGCCTTATACTATATAGTCTGCCTATGGGGGGCTGTATTATACTATATAGAGTCTGCATATGAGGGTGCATTATACTATATAGAGTCTGCCTATGGAGGGCGCATTATACAATGTATAGTCTGCCCATGGGAAGTGCATTATACTATATAGAGTCTGCCTATGGGGAGTGCAGAATACTATAGAGTCTGCCTATGGCAAGTGCATTATACCAAATAAAGTATGCCCATGGGAATGCATTATACTATAGAGGCCTATGGGGAGTACATTATATTATATGGAGGCCTATGTGGAGTGCATTATACTATATTGAGAACTATCTGGTGCATAATACTATATGGAGGCTATCTAGGGGTCATCATACAGTGTGGAGATTACAGTGAAGGGGTCATCATACAGTGTTGGAGCTATTAAACAGTTTGGTGGCTACTAAGGGGTCAGTATACTGTGTGGGTGGTACTATACAGCGAGGGGTCATTATACTGTGTATAAAGGAGCTGTACAGGGGAAGACTTGGGGACATTATTAAATGTAAAGTGGGCACTTATTGTTATAGGGGAACTCGGGTTACTGTGACTGTCAAAGGGGCACACAGGGCATTATTATTTTCTAGGTTCCTATTAGGCAAAATGTGGGCACTGTTTTCTAGGGCACTTGCACCCGGCATTAATATATTCCAGAGGGTTGCTTTAGAGGGCACACAGAACCACATAGTAGGTGCAGTAAAGTTAAAAAAAAAACATTTTTTTTAGGGATCACATCACATTTGAAGTGACACCATTCTAAAAACTGCACCTCACAAGATGCTCAAAACCAAATTCAAAAAATGTATTAACCCTTTAAGTGCTTCACATGAATTAATGGAATGTGGAATGAAAAACATAAACATTTAACTTTCTTTCACATAAAATGTCCAAAAAATGAATTAACCCTTCAGGTGCTTCACATAAATTAGTGGAATGAAAAAAATAAACAATTAACTTTTTTTTTTTTTAAAGTCTTCCTTTAGACCCAAGTTTTTACTTGCACAAGGGTAACAGGAAAAATGGAACATAAAATTCAGGAAACCACTGTTTGGGTGCACGGCAGGGCTCGGAAAGGAAGGAGCGCCATTTAACTTTTTAAGTTAGAAAGCATGTGCAATAGAAATATGTCTTACCCATAGGATAACGCCGGTCACCACACAGATACCCCAACACGCGTTTCGCTGCTGCTTCTTCGGGGGGTACTGTGTTGATGTGCCAGACCCTGAGCTTAGATATCCCACTAAGCACCCAGTAGCAGGTTACACGCAAAGAAGAAAGTCACTTCCGGCCGCGTTAATGGAGCGCATGGGGCGGGGCACATCAACACACTGCCCCCCGAAGAAGCAGCAGCAAAACGCGTTGACTGGCGTTATCCTATGGGTAAGACATATTTCTATTGCACATGCTTTCTAATTTGGCCCCTCCTTTTATGGGTGCATGTATATACTGATTTTGTATTATTGGTCTGATGACGTTACTGTACTGTACACCCACTAGGGAGGTAGCTGCTTTTTATTATGCTTACCTTACCCATTTCTAATATTTATACTCAAGCTACCCATATATATGTTGTTTATACATTACTATTAATGTGTTGATATATTCTTAGGCTATGTGCACACTTTGCAGATTCCACTGCGGATTTTTCCGCAGCGGAATTGCAAAATCCGCAGTGAAAACCCATCGCGGTTTTTACTGCGGATTTATCGCGGTTTTTACTGCGTTTTCTTCTGCGGATTTTCAACTGCAGTTTTCTATTGGAGCAGCTGAAAATCCGCAGAAAAGAAGTGACATGCTGCGGAATGTAATCCGCAGCGTTTCCGCGCGGATTTTTCTGCAGCATGTGCACAGCGTTTTTTGTTTCCCATAGGTTTACATTGAAATGTAAACTCATGGGAAACTGCTGCGGATCCGCAGCGGTCAAATCCGCTGTGGATCCGCAGCAAAATCCGCAAAGTGTGAATATAGCCTTAAACTTGTGGAATATCCTGGTTTGTATGGATAGCCGGTCATTGCCTGTTTGCATCATCGTTAGTTCGACCTGTCCAGTGATTCTGAATTTATTATTCACACTTATTGTTTGTCTGTTTTTGTACTTAATTACTAATAAAGTTGTATATACATTTTTCTAAAACTACCTTTATGGCAAATAGTATTTATTTGAGTACAATATGGTTACATTTGGGAGTTTAGGCTCTATTTTTCTTTTATGATTTCCATATTGCTCTTTGAAGAGTATCTCCTATGAATATGGTCTTTTCATATTCTTGGTTCTGGTATGTTTATCTAACTTATGTACTATGTATTTTCACAGCTTTGTCTCTGGGACAGATGGACTTTCAGGCACGAGATAAAACGTGGCTGACTAAGTTGGATCAGGTTTTCTGTGATGATGCATCTCCAACTTTTAACTCAGGCTCCAGTGGCACTAGTGAGCTTATCGCAAGGCTTAAGGATCTTCTGCACAGACGCACACGGTGGTGGTGGAATAAATCTTTTTTGAAGCGCTATGTTGGTAGAGGCTTGGTCTGGTTAGTTCGACCTGTCCAGTGATTCTGATTTTATTATTCGCACTTATTGTTTGCCTGTTTTTGTACTTAATTACTAATAAAGTTGTATATACATTTTTCTAAAACTACCTTTATGGCAAATAGTATTTATTTGAGTACAATATGGTTACATTTGGGAGTTTAGGCTCTTTTTTTCCTTTATGATTTCCCTAGAGAACTTATCTAGATGTGTATTGAGCACTTTAAAACCACAGGTGCTTCACAGAAGTTTATAACGTTGATCTGTGAAAATAAAAAAAATCACATTTTTCACACAAAAATGTTTTTTAGCTCCAAAGGTTGAATTTTCATAAGGCTAACAGGAGAAATTGCACCATACAATTTGTTGTGCAATATCTCCTCAGCATGGCGATACCCCATATGTGGCAGAAAACCAGTGTTTGGGTGCATGGCAGGGCTCGGAAGGGACGAGTACCATTTGACTTTTTGAATGCAAAATTTGATGGAATAATTAGCAGACACAGCTCTGTTGTCAGATGTCCCAGGACCAGGGGCTCCTTCCCTGACGCTAATGAGAGGGGTGGCCTAGCTCGCCCTTCTCCCCAGATTATTTCTGATGGTAAAGATGCCGGGGCCACGTAACTTGCCTTAGCTCCTGAATTCACCATCAGTCTGTACCCTTCTCCCATTCAGGGAAGAGGGGAGTAGTAGTGTACCATAGTATACCAACCAGAGAAACTTCTCAGTGGGCTCCTAACCAAGTAACCTTGATTTCAAATGGGTGACGCACCCTAATAATGGAGGAGAACCTCAGCAGATGACCGTGCTGTTGCTGAAAATAATCTCTATATAAAGACCAATATTCATTTTACCGCCTTATGGTCAGTGGTAAATACCAGTCCTACAGAACATATAAGGGATCCCAGTATACTTATAAATAATGTCATACCACTGACATTCTTTCTGATGGAGTTGTTCACTTTTCATGTCTTTTCCATCTGTCCAAGACCAACATAACTTCTTAGGCCGGGGTCACACTCAACGTATAAAAATACGGTCCGTAATTTACGGCCGTAATACGCAGAAAAGTCCCCAAAATAGTGGTCCCTATCTCCTCCGTAGGCAGGGTGTGTCAGCGTATTTTGCGCATGGCATCCTCCATATGTAATCCGTATGGCATCCGTATTGTGAGATTTTCTCGCAGGCTTGCAAAACCGACATACGGACATACGATGGATCCATGTTCTCAAAAAATCGTAACATCATATATACTGTATATATATATATATATATATATATATATATATATATATATATATATATATATATGAAGACACAAAAGAGAATAGTAAAACCAAAAACACTCAGTTTGAAAAAATGTTGCAGTAATCCGCAAGTGCTAGTAAAAGATGTAAAAAACAGGGTATTTGGTTGATACGTTTTTTGCAAAAAATGTATACTAAGCTGCTCTACCAATCTTCACGGTATACCCTTATCAGAGCAGTCCTAACTAATGTATGCAATCCCTATCTGATGTATTTAAAAACCTGATCATCTGTATATAACCTGTGTGAACAGGGTTCAGAGAGGAAAAATCCATGTGTGCATACAGGGTAGAATAGCTTTTGTGCAGATAGCCCAAGAGGAGTGGTGGAACTCCCCAGTCTTGTAGACACAAGAGAACAATTATGGAAACAGGAACACATGGGCTACTTGCACAGTGAACAAGTCTGTATGATCATGTTCACACACCACCAAGAAACCTGAAGACACAAAAGAGAATAGTAAAACCAAAAACACTCAGTTTGAAAAAATGTTGCAGTAATCCGCAAGTGCTAGTAAAAGATGTAAAAAACAGGGTATTTGGTTGATACGTTTTTTGCAAAAAATATATACTAAGCTGCTCTACCAATCTTCACGGTATACCCTTATCAGAGCAATCCTAACTAATGTATGCAATCCCTATCTGATGTATTTAAAAACCTGATCATCTGTATATAACCTGTGTGAACAGGGTTCAGAGAGGAAAAATCCATGTGTGCATACAGGGTAGAACAGCTTTTGTGCAGATAGCCCAAGAGGAGTGGTGGAACTCCCCAGTCTTGTAGACACAAGAGAACAATTATGGAAACAGGAACACATGGGCTACTTGCACAGTGAACAAGTCTGTATGATCATGTTCACACACCACCAAGAAACCTGAAGACACAAAAGAGAATAGTAAAACCAAAAACACTCAGTTTGAAAAAATGTTGCAGTAATCCGCAAGTGCTAGTAAAAGATGTAAAAAACAGGGTATTTGGTTGATACGTTTTTTGCAAAAAATGTATACTAAGCTGCTCTACCAATCTTCACGGTATACCCTTATCAGAGCAGTCCTAACTAATGTATGCAATCCCTATCTGATGTATTTAAAAACCTGATCATCTGTATATAACCTGTGTGAACAGGGTTCAGAGAGGAAAAATCCATGTGTGCATACAGGGTAGAACAGCTTTTGTGCAGATAGCCCAAGAGGAGTGGTGGAACTCCCCAGTCTTGTAGACACAAGAGAACAATTATGGAAACAGGAACACATGGGCTACTTGCACAGTGAACAAGTCTGTATGATCATGTTCACACACCACCAAGAAACCTGAAGACACAAAAGAGAATAGTAAAACCAAAAACACTCAGTTTGAAAAAATGTTGCAGTAATCCGCAAGTGCTAGTAAAAGATGTAAAAAACAGGGTATTTGGTTGATACGTTTTTTGCAAAAAATGTATACTAAGCTGCTCTACCAATCTTCACGGTATACCCTTATCAGAGCAGTCCTAACTAATGTATGCAATCAATATCTGATGTATTTAAAAACCTGATCATCTGTATATAACCTGTGTGAACAGGGTTCAGAGAGGAAAAATCCATGTGTGCATACAGGGTAGAACAGCTTTGTGCAGATAGCCCAAGAGGAGTGGTGGAACTCCCCAGTCTTGTAGACACAAGAGAACAATTATGGAAACAGGAACACATGGGCTACTTGCACAGTGAACAAGTCTGTATGATCATGTTCACACACCACCAAGAAACCTGAAGACACAAAAGAGAATAGTAAAACCAAAAACACTCAGTTTGAAAAAATGTTGCAGTAATCCGCAAGTGCTAGTAAAAGATGTAAAAAACAGGGTATTTGGTTGATACGTTTTTTGCAAAAAATGTATACTAAGCTGCTCTACCAATCTTCACGGTATACCCTTATCAGAGCAGTCCTAACTAATGTATGCAATCCCTATCTGATGTATTTAAAAACCTGATCATCTGTATATAACCTGTGTGAACAGGGTTCAGAGAGGAAAAATCCATGTGTGCATACAGGGTAGAACAGCTTTTGTGCAGATAGCCCAAGAGGAGTGGTGGAACTCCCCAGTCTTGTAGACACAAGAGAACAATTATGGAAACAGGAACACATGGGCTACTTGCACAGTGAACAAGTCTGTATGATCATGTTCACACACCACCAAGAAACCTGAAGACACAAAAGAGAATAGTAAAACCAAAAACACTCAGTTTGAAAAAATGTTGCAGTAATCCGCAAGTGCTAGTAAAAGATGTAAAAAACAGGGTATTTGGTTGATACGTTTTTTGCAAAAAATATATACTAAGCTGCTCTACCAATCTTCACGGTATACCCTTATCAGAGCAATCCTAACTAATGTATGCAATCCCTATCTGATGTATTTAAAAACCTGATCATCTGTATATAACCTGTGTGAACAGGGTTCAGAGAGGAAAAATCCATGTGTGCATACAGGGTAGAACAGCTTTTGTGCAGATAGCCCAAGAGGAGTGGTGGAACTCCCCAGTCTTGTAGACACAAGAGAACAATTATGGAAACAGGAACACATGGGCTACTTGCACAGTGAACAAGTCTGTATGATCATGTTCACACACCACCAAGAAACCTGAAGACACAAAAGAGAATAGTAAAACCAAAAACACTCAGTTTGAAAAAATGTTGCAGTAATCCGCAAGTGCTAGTAAAAGATGTAAAAAACAGGGTATTTGGTTGATACGTTTTTTGCAAAAAATGTATACTAAGCTGCTCTACCAATCTTCACGGTATACCCTTATCAGAGCAGTCCTAACTAATGTATGCAATCCCTATCTGATGTATTTAAAAACCTGATCATCTGTATATAACCTGTGTGAACAGGGTTCAGAGAGGAAAAATCCATGTGTGCATACAGGGTAGAATAGCTTTTGTGCAGATAGCCCAAGAGGAGTGGTGGAACTCCCCAGTCTTGTAGACACAAGAGAACAATTATGGAAACAGGAACACATGGGCTACTTGCACAGTGAACAAGTCTGTATGATCATGTTCACACACCACCAAGAAACCTGAAGACACAAAAGAGAATAGTAAAACCAAAAACACTCAGTTTGAAAAAATGTTGCAGTAATCCGCAAGTGCTAGTAAAAGATGTAAAAAACAGGGTATTTGGTTGATACGTTTTTTGCAAAAAATGTATACTAAGCTGCTCTACCAATCTTCACGGTATACCCTTATCAGAGCAGTCCTAACTAATGTATGCAATCAATATCTGATGTATTTAAAAACCTGATCATCTGTATATAACCTGTGTGAACAGGGTTCAGAGAGGAAAAATCCATGTGTGCATACAGGGTAGAACAGCTTTGTGCAGATAGCCCAAGAGGAGTGGTGGAACTCCCCAGTCTTGTAGACACAAGAGAACAATTATGGAAACAGGAACACATGGGCTACTTGCACAGTGAACAAGTCTGTATGATCATGTTCACACACCACCAAGAAACCTGAAGACACAAAAGAGAATAGTAAAACCAAAAACACTCAGTTTGAAAAAATGTTGCAGTAATCCGCAAGTGCTAGTAAAAGATGTAAAAAACAGGGTATTTGGTTGATACGTTTTTTGCAAAAAATGTATACTAAGCTGCTCTACCAATCTTCACGGTATACCCTTATCAGAGCAGTCCTAACTAATGTATGCAATCCCTATCTGATGTATTTAAAAACCTGATCATCTGTATATAACCTGTGTGAACAGGGTTCAGAGAGGAAAAATCCATGTGTGCATACAGGGTAGAACAGCTTTTGTGCAGATAGCCCAAGAGGAGTGGTGGAACTCCCCAGTCTTGTAGACACAAGAGAACAATTATGGAAACAGGAACACATGGGCTACTTGCACAGTGAACAAGTCTGTATGATCATGTTCACACACCACCAAGAAACCTGAAGACACAAAAGAGAATAGTAAAACCAAAAACACTCAGTTTGAAAAAATGTTGCAGTAATCCGCAAGTGCTAGTAAAAGATGTAAAAAACAGGGTATTTGGTTGATACGTTTTTTGCAAAAAATGTATACTAAGCTGCTCTACCAATCTTCACGGTATACCCTTATCAGAGCAGTCCTAACTAATGTATGCAATCCCTATCTGATGTATTTAAAAACCTGATCATCTGTATATAACCTGTGTGAACAGGGTTCAGAGAGGAAAAATCCATGTGTGCATACAGGGTAGAACAGCTTTTGTGCAGATAGCCCAAGAGGAGTGGTGGAACTCCCCAGTCTTGTAGACACAAGAGAACAATTATGGAAACAGGAACACATGGGCTACTTGCACAGTGAACAAGTCTGTATGATCATGTTCACACACACCAAGAAACCTGAAGACACAAAAGAGAATAGTAAAACCAAAAACACTCAGTTTGAAAAAATGTTGCAGTAATCCGCAAGTGCTAGTAAAAGATGTAAAAAACAGGGTATTTGGTTGATACGTTTTTTGCAAAAAATGTATACTAAGCTGCTCTACCAATCTTCACGGTATACCCTTATCAGAGCAGTCCTAACTAATGTATGCAATCCCTATCTGATGTATTTAAAAACCTGATCATCTGTATATAACCTGTGTGAACAGGGTTCAGAGAGGAAAAATCCATGTGTGCATACAGGGTAGAACAGCTTTTGTGCAGATAGCCCAAGAGGAGTGGTGGAACGCCCCAGTCTTGTAGACACAAGAGAACAATTATGGAAACAGGAACACATGGGCTACTTGCACAGTGAACAAGTCTGTATGATCATGTTCACACACCACCAAGAAACCTGAAGACACAAAAGAGAATAGTAAAACCAAAAACACTCAGTTTGAAAAAATGTTGCAGTAATCCGCAAGTGCTAGTAAAAGATGTAAAAAACAGGGTATTTGGTTGATACGTTTTTTGCAAAAAATGTATACTAAGCTGCTCTACCAATCTTCACGGTATACCCTTATCAGAGCAGTCCTAACTAATGTATGCAATCCCTATCTGATGTATTTAAAAACCTGATCATCTGTATATAACCTGTGTGAACAGGGTTCAGAGAGGAAAAATCCATGTGTGCATACAGGGTAGAACAGCTTTTGTGCAGATAGCCCAAGAGGAGTGGTGGAACTCCCCAGTCTTGTAGACACAAGAGAACAATTATGGAAACAGGAACACATGGGCTACTTGCACAGTGAACAAGACTGTATGATCATGTTCACACACCATCAGTGAGACACATATATATATTAATATTTCATCCAGCGCGAGATAGCTTTAAAGCCGGTAATTCTATTGCCGGCTTTTGCTTTCTCCTTCCTAAACCCGACATGATATGAGACATGGTTTACATACAATAAACCATCTCATATCCCCATTTTTTTTGCATATTCCACACTACTAATGTTAGTAGTGTATACCAAAGGAGAACCAAGAGTCCAACAAATTGCCAGTAAAAGTATAATCAATCATAAGTAATATTTATTGAAAAATATACAACTGTACACTAAACAATTAAGACATGTACCACATATGTAACGACATGTGAAAAATCCGTGAGTACATCAGAGCCAAAGATCACGGATCAGGACACTGCAGTGTATATCGAAAATACCTATGCAAAATATGCAACTAATATGCTGTAGTTACATGTATTAGACCACTGATGGACCATGGCAATTGAACTATCCACTCTAACTAGTATGTACAATACCGGTGATATTGCCAGGCCTGTCAGAGAATAATGGGCAGTGAAGCGTATAAAATAAAGTTTTAATTACCCATTTGGAGTATAGCAGGTCCTGTCCTGGTCCTTGTAATCTACCCCAATGCGCGTTTTGCGTCTGGTGAATCCCGCTTCCTCAGTGAGAAGGAGATAGGAAAAGTCGGCAATTGAATCACCGGCTTTTCTGCTATCTAACGCTGTATGAAATATTAATATATATACATATATGTGTCTCACTGACATATCTATATATATAAGAGGCATCGTGATTACTCGCTAATCCCACCCCCTGCACAGTAGCTCCGCCTCCCACCACATCACCACACATAATCCTGCCCCCAACCCATTACCACCCAATCCCGCCCCCCACCACATCACCACGCACAATCCAACCCCCCAACATATTACCACCCATAAGCCCACCCCCCACCCCATCACCACCCATAATCCCGCCCCCCCACCCATCACCACCCATAATACTGCCCCCCACCCATCACCACCCATAATACCGCCCCCCCACCATCACCACCCATAATCCCGCCCCCCCACCCATCACCACCCATAATCCCATCCTTCCACCCCATCACCACCCATAATCCTGCCCTTTCACCCCATCACCACCCATAATCCCACCCCCACCCCATCACCACCCATAATCGCGCCCCCCACCCCATCACCACCCATAATCCCGCCCCCCCACCCATAATGCCACCCACCCAATCACCACCCACAATCCCACCCCCCACCCCATCACCACACTTAATCCCGCCCGCCCACCACAACACCACACATAATCCCACCCCCCGCATCACACTCGCTAATTCCACCCCCTGCACAGTAGCTCCGCCCCCACCACATATAATCCAGCCCCCCACCACATAATCCCGCCCCCAACACATCACCACACATAATTCTGCCCCCCACCCCAACCCCATCACCGCACACAATCCCGCCCCCACCCCATCACCACGCATAATCCCGCCCCCTACATCACCACGCATAATCCCGCCCCCACCACATCACCACACATAATCCCGGCCCCACCACATCACCACACATAATCCCACCCCCACCACATTACCAAGCATAATCCCGCCCCCCACCACATTACCACACAATCCCGCCCCCACCACATTACCACACATAATCCCACCCCCCACCCCATCACCACCCATAATCCCACCCCCCACTCCATCACCACCCATAATCCCACCCTGCACCACATTACCACACATAATCCCGCCCCAACATCACAGTAGCTCCTCCCAAACATCGCCACACATAATCCTGCCTCCCACAACATCACCACATAATCCCACCCCCAACACATCACCACACAAAATCCCGCCCCCCACCTCATTACCACAGATAATCCCACCCCCACCACGTTACCACACAATCTTGCACCCCCACCACATCACACTCGCTAATCCCGCCCCCTGCACATTAGCTCCGCCCCACCACATCATCATACATAATCCCGCCCCCCCACATCACCACATAATCTCGCCCCCTCCCCATCACCACACATAATCCCACCCCCCCACCCCATCACCACCTATAATCGCCCCCCCACCCCATCACCACCCATAATCCCGCCCCCTGCCCCATCACCACCCATAATCCCCTCCCCCCACTTCATCACCACCTATAATTACACCCCCCAACTCCATCACCACCCATAATCCCTCCCCCCGCCCCATCAACACCCATAATCCCACCCCCTGCCCCATCACCACCCATAATCCCATCCCCCCACTTCATCACCACCCATAATCCCACCCCCACCCCATCACCACCCATAATCCCGACCCTCCACCCCATTAGCACAGATAATCCCGCCCCCCACCACATTACCATGCATAATCCCCCCACCACATCACCATGCATAATCCCACCCCACCCATCACCACGCATAATCCCACCCCCAACACATCACCACACATAATCCACAGATAATCCCGCCCCCCCACCACATTGCCACACATTCCCACCCCCACAACATTACCACACAATCCCGCCCCCCCCACATTACCACACATAATCCCGCCCCCACCACATTACCACAGATAATCCCGCCCCCCACCGTATTACCACACATAATCCCGCCCCCCACTCCTTTATGACAGATAATCCCACCCCCACCACATTACCACATAATCCCACCCCCCGCACATTACCACAGATAATCTCACCCCTCCACCACATTACCACACATAATCCCGCCCCCGACCATATTACCACACATAATCCCGCCCCCGCACCACATCAGCACACATAATCCCACCCACCACCACATTACCACACATAATCCCACCCGCCACCACATTACCACACATAATCCCGCCCCCCACCACATTACCACACATAATCCCCCCCACCACATTACCACACATAATACCGCCCCCCCCTCACCACCACATTACCACACACAATCCCATCCCCACACATTAAATTGTACTTGGTAGAAGTCAAGGAAAGATCTTTGAAAATGACAAAAAGGACTATACATTTAATTGTGTTTACAGAGAAATTTTAACTTAATTTATGTTTCGTTATGAAATTTGTTTAGATGCTGGAATGAATAAAAAAACGCACATCTTACTGAATCCAGTTTGTTTTTGATTTTACACTGTGAATAAAATGTATTATTAGTATTATTCAGATTCTTAATTATCATTATTGTTATTAACTTCATTTTAAGTTAATTTACCACCTGTGTAAGCGCTATTGAATGCTGTCATTATTTACTTTAGTTTAATCACCAGCAGCGTTAATTAGATAGCAATGAGTGTGCCGAGCGTTAGCTGGCTGGAAACATCTAGAGTATATACAGTGGGGCAAAAAAGTATTTAGTCAGTCAGCAATAGTGCAAGTTCCACCACTTAAAAAGATGAGAGGCGTCTGTAATTTACATCATAGGTAGACCTCAACTATGGGAGACAAACTGAGAAAAAAAAATCCAGAAAATCACATTGTCTGTTTTTTTAACAATTTATTTGCATATTATGGTGGAAAATAAGTATTTGGTCAGAAACAAACAATCAAGATTTCTGGCTCTCACAGACCTGTAACTTCTTCTTTAAGAGTCTCTTCTTTCCTCCACTCATTACCTGTAGTAATGGCACCTGTTTAAACTTGTTATCCGTATAAAAAGACACCTGTGCACACCCTCAAACAGTCTGACTCCAAACTCCACTATAGTGAAGACCAAAGAGCTGTCAAAGGACACCAGAAACAAAATTGTAGCCCTGCACCAGGCTGGGAAGACTGAATCTGCAATAGCCAACCAGCTTGGAGTGAAGAAATCAACAGTGGGAGCAATAATTAGAAAATGGAAGACATACAAGACCACTGATAATCTCCCTCGATCTGGGGCTCCACGCAAAATCCCACCCCGTGGGGTCAGAATGATCACAAGAACGGTGAGCAAAAATCCCAGAACCACGCGGGGGGACCTAGTGAATGAACTGCAGAGAGCTGGGACCAATGTAACAAGGCCTACCATAAGTAACACACTACGCCACCATGGACTCAGATCCTGCAGTGCCAGACGTGTCCCACTGCTTAAGCCAGTACATGTCCGGGCCCGTCTGAAGTTTGCTAGAGAGCATTTGGATGATCCAGAGGAGTTTGGGGAGAATGTCCTACAGTCTGATGAAACCAAACTGGAACTGTTTGGTAGAAACACAACTTGTCGTGTTTGGAGGAAAAAGAATACTGAGTTGCATCCATCAAACACCATACCTACTGTAAAGCATGGTGATGGAAACATCATGCTTTGGGGCTGTTTCTCTGCAAAGGGGCCAGGACGACTGATCCGGGTACATGAAAGAATGAATGGGGCCATGTATCGTGAGATTTTGAGTGCAAACCTCCTTCCATCAGCAAGGGCATTGAAGATGAAACGTGGCTGGGTCTTTCAACATGACAATGATCCAAAGCACACCGCCAGGGCAACGAAGGAGTGGCTTCGTAAGAAGCATTTCAAGGTTCTGGAGTGGCCTAGCCAGTCTCCAGATCTCAACCCTATAGAAAACCTTTGGAGGGAGTTGAAAGTCCGTGTTGCCAAGCGAAAAGCCAAAAACATCACTGCTCTAGAGGAGATCTGCATGGAGGAATGGGCCAACATACCAACAACAGTGTGTGGCAACCTTGTGAAGACTTACAGAAAACGTTTGACCTCTGTCATTGCCAACAAAGGTTATATTACAAAGTATTGAGATGAAATTTTGTTTCTGACCAAATACTTATTTTCCACCATAATATGCAAATAAATTGTCAAAAAAACAGACAATGTGATTTTCTGGATTTTTTTTTCTCAGTTTGTCTCCCATAGTTGAGGTCTACCTATGATGTAAATTACAGACGCCTCTCATCTTTTTAAGTGGTGGAACTTGCACTATTGCTGACTGACTAAATACTTTTTTGCCCCACTGTATATATATATATATATATATATATATATATAGACAGTATATATGTTTTAACGAATATTTGAGCCCATGGATCCATTGTATGTCCGTATGTCGGTCTTGCAAACCTGCGAGAAAATCTCGCAGTACGGATGCCATACGGATTACATACGGAGGATGCCATGCGCAAAATACGCTGATACACCCTGCCTACGGATGACATACGGATCACTATTTTGGGAACATTTCTGCGTATTACGGCCATAAAAAACGGACCGTATTTTCATACGCTGAGTGTGATGCCGGCCTAAATGTGAGCCGAGTCTTACTGTGGTCTTTGGCAGTCAGAATGAAAAAATCAACAGCAGGTTTTATTTAATTTTTACGCTGTTCCTCGTGGTGTATAAGTGATTAGACAGCTTTATTTTTCAGGTTGGTGCAATAAAAGACGATTTTTATTGCAAAAACTAGTCTTTATATCGCCATATTTAGACAGCTATAATTTTTCCATATTTACGCTGACAGTCATGTGACGGCTTGTTTTCTGCAGGATGAGTTGATGTTTTTATTGGTATAATTTTGGGCAAAATTACATTTTTTGATTTCTATTCTGGTTTTTGGGAGGTAGAATGAACATAAAAAAGCAATACAGGAATTGTTTTTTGTTTTTTTGTTTTTTTATACCGTTACGTGTGTGATAAAATTGATAAAACAGCTGTCTTTCTCCAGTAAGTAAGATTACAGGGATACCCCATTTATATTGTTTTTTCACGTTTTGGCACTTTCACACAATAAAAACTTTCAGAGAAAAAATAATTATTTCATCACTTTAATCTGAGTGCTATTACTTTTTTTTATTTTTCAGCTGATGGAGCTTTTTGGCGGCTTACTTTTTTGCAGTACAAGATAATGTTTTCAGCGGTACCATTTATATTCGTCATTTTGATCGTCTTTTATTGCACTTTTTGTACGATGGTGTAATGATATGGCATAATTTTTTTTGCCTTGTTTCAATTTATTTTTTTACGGTGTTCGCTGAAAGCGTTAGCTAGTGGGACAGTTTTATAGAGCGGTTTGTTCCGGATGCGGCGATACCCAATATGTGTACATTTTTTTTTACATAAATGAATGTATTTATTAGATTAACATTTTTTCTTTTTCTCTCCTTTTTGGGGATTTTTTTAAAAATATTTTTAAACTTATTAATTTTTTTTTTACATTTTTTACAATGTCCCACTATGGAACATGATGCTTATACTGATAGAATGCTGATCTGATACTCTGCAATGCTTCTGCACAGCAGAGCACCAGAGCAGCGTCTGAGAGGCAGGAGAGGAGGTCTGCTCTTAGCAGGCGCTCACAGGAAACCTTCCCTGCAGGACCCTGAAGGACCCCACGGCAATCTTGTGGCCAGGAGTCACCACACAGACCATCAGCACAATACGTTCACATCGTGTTGTGCTGATGGCCCAGATAGGGAGCACATTCCCTGTGCGATGCTCCTCTATGCTGCTGTCCCTATTGACAGTGGCATCAGAGGCATTAAATGTCTGCGATCGATGGTAGCATCGATCGTTGGCATTGCTGCAGGGTGTCAGCTCTCACATGGAACTGACAACCAAACCCGAACGCTGTGGCGCTCAGCGTGAGCCCGCGCATTTGCGGTGCCATACATGTACTGTGGTTTGTTGGAAGGCAGTTCTCACAGCACCATTCATGTACGGCGCATGTCAGGAAGCGGTTATAGAGATTATAGAGAAAGAGAGATCCATAAAGCATAGTATCAATTGGGAAATGATTATAATCTCACATTACAAAAAAATACAACGAACTGTGTTTGCATGCCACTTAAAAAGGACTGTTTTATCAATTTTTATTCTTTTTCATTTAAACTGGGTATCTCCAAATTGCACAGTAGAAAAATAAAAAGTATTTTCAAAATTAGAGGAGTTGCACCAGGATTAGGATTTTACAGCTTCAGGTAAGGAGGTCAGAGCATTCAGATCATTTCCGCTTGGGAATAGAAAAAGTCATGAATCTGATTCAGGTGTACTACTGAAGTGTTGAAGCACATTGAAAATGGATTGTGGTAATCTCCGTCTGTGAATAATAATCCAAACATTCAGATAACAGAGGGATGTTCTGTAACTGCATAGTGTGACTGACTTAATTGATAAATCTGATATATACTGAAGTAACCAAATCTTAAAAGCACTTTTTATATTATTCTTCACACACTGCAAACAAGGTGTGCAGTTTTATACCCCACTCTGTCATTATTTTGAAAGTAATTAAAAATCCTGAAGACTTGGTTTACTAGTGTAATTTAAGAAGTGTATGCATAACACTGCAGGCTGTTGCAGCAATATGCCTTAACCCTTTTATGACCAATGACGGATCTAACTGTCATTAGACACCTTCACCTGTTTGGTGAGGGCTCCAATGATGAGCTTGCACCTTTTACGGCCCATGACAGCTGATCTGATCAGCTGACATGTGCCGCTAACAGCCGTGGGAGGAATCTCTATCTACCTGGCTGCTAACCCATTAAATGCCGCTATCAAACGCTGACAATTTTATTTCTGACAATTTCACTGGAAATCCGCCCACCAGTAACCCCGTCACGTGATCGTGGGTCACCGAAGGGTTGGCATAACAACCAGAGGTCTCCTGGAGACTAGGCTTGAGCGAAACGGATCGGACAAATTCAAAAGTCGCCGACTTTTGGCAAAGTCGGGTTTCATGAAACCCGACCCGATCCTAGTGTGGGATCGGCCATGCGGTCGGCGATCTTTGCGCCAAAGTCGTGTTTCGTATGACGCGTTTGGCACCATTTTTTCAGCCAATGAAGGAGCGTGGGCAGAGTGATGACATAGGTCTTAGGGGCGTGGACGCCTATCGCCATGTTGTGGCTTGTGCGCTGTAGCGATTTGCAATGTGTAACACCAGCTTTTCTGTTCAGGGACGGAGGAGAGAGAGAGAGAGAGAAAATTAGATATGCCATTGACTTTGCATTGGGTTTCGTGTTTCGGTCGATCCCTGACTTTTCGCCATAGTCGGCCGATTTCACTCGACTCGACTTTTGAGATAGGCGGGTTTCGCGAAACCCGACTCGACCCTAAAAAAGTAAATGTCACTCAACCCTACTGGAGACCTCTATGTTTGTCACTGCCGGATTGCTATGAGCACCACTTGGTGGTCGGCGTTCATAGCAAGTGAGGTATTCTGCTAAATGCAGGTGATCTGATCATCACCTGCATGTAGCAGAGGCGATCAGGTTATGGCAGCTTCTAGTCTCCCATGGAGACTATTGAAGCATGCAAAAAGTGAAAAAAAAATGTTTTTCAAAATATTATAAAAAAGTTAAAAATATAAAAGCTCAAATCACCCCGCTTTTGCCCCATTCAAAATAAAGCAATAAAAAAACAAACATACATATATTTGTTATCGCAAAGTTCAGAATCGCTCGATCTATCAATTAAAAAAGGATTAACCTGATATAAACTTTTGATCAGGGTCATTTGGATGTTTTGGGTTGTCATTATGCATTAAAAAGAGAAAACAGTAGTTTGACAATAAATGGCTTCACTCAACCACTAACCATGAATGGAGGAAAAGTTTTGGTGTTATCATTCATATTCTCTGAAAAGAGGTCAAGAAAGCAAAAATTCTGCCACGGTACGTAAACTTTTGAGCACAACTGTACATGGCCACATTAAGTAAGAAATGTATTGAGAAAATTCGAACCTGTTTTTAGAATTGTGTCATGAAAGTCTTTGTTGGTTTTTAGCACACAGTAAGACGTCAGAGACACTAAAATAGGTTCAGCACATTAAGAACTTCTATAAATTATTATTATTAATTTTGTAACTGAGATTTATTAAAATATACAATATACAGTACGTATATTGTGACAAAAATACATGCATTTACATGAGTTAGAGGAAAAAGCCTTTTGTGTAATCTTTAGTTTGTCAATAATTTGGCCTGAAGATACAAACCCAACATGCTTAGCTTCCTAGTATAACAAGATTATGTTTTTCGACATTCAGCAAAATGGCACTATTTATTTTAATTCACTTCAGCCAATGCCTAGAAGCTTAACTGATTCATGTTCTGGATATTTCCTAGGAAGAATTAAGTATTTTTTTCTTTTTTATCTATACCCTTAAATGTCATTTTGTTTTTCTGTTGTCTAATACTTAATGATCATATATATGATGTAATAAAACAGATAAAACACAATAGAGTTGCGCTTAAAATAACTGCTTACGTATGATAATTATGATATATGGTAAGCAAGTCCAAAAAGGGATCAATCACTTCTGTAACAAGATACTGTATATGTAAAGAGTCAAGGTTCCTAACTACACACAGATGAAACTATTAGAGTATAATGGCTTTCAAATCACATCCTTAGCTAGTGATCGACTAAGACAAGTAAATATTCTGTTACTGAATATTTGTGAGGGATTTATAATACATCAAATGAGAATATCTATTTATGTGTATGGTAATACTTCCTATATAACTATGCATTTCTGATATTAAATTGTGTCAATCATACAGAAAATAAGAGATAAAGAGCTTCATCTACCTGCCTCTAGCACCACAATATATGGCTCTTATGCTGCAGAACCTCTTTGGAGAGGAGACAAGGAGCATTACATGAATTAGGCAGAGATTGTTTTGAAGTTCCCATCAACAGATGTATTCCACTGATGAATTTTGTCCACAATACTGCAACAATTTCATATTTTAAAGTAATACATATAAACCTAAGCCAATAATCAAGAAAACAAGCGTACTGATGCAACATAAAAAACTATAGGGAGAAAAATACTTTATCTAAAAAAACTAATTAAAGCTGCCAAAAAGGAAACAGAGAAGCACATTGCTAAGGAGAGTAAAACTAATCCCAAACTGTTCTTCAACTATATCAATAGTAAAAGAATAAAAACTGAAAATGTAGGCCCCTTAAAAAATAGTGAGGAAAGAATGGTTGTAGATGACGAGGAAAAAGCTAACATATTAAACACCTTCTTCTCCACAGTATTCACGGTGGAAAATGAAATGCTAGGTGAAATCCCAAGAAACAATGAAAACCCTATATTAAGGGTCACCAATCTAACCCAAGAAGAGGTGCGAAACCGGCTAAATAAGATTAAAATAGATAAATCTCCGGGTCCGGATGGCATACACCCACGAGTACTAAGAGAACTAAGTAATGTAATAGATAAACCATTATTTCTTATTTTTAGGGACTCTGTAGCGACAGGGTCTGTTCCGCAGGACTGCCGCATAGCAAATGTGGTGCCAATATTCAAAAAGGGCTCTAAAAGTGAACCTGGAAATTATAGGCCAGTAAGTCTAACCTCTATTGTTGGTAAAATATTTGAAGGGTTTCTGAGGGTTGTTATTCTGGATTATCTCAATGAGAATAACTGTTTAACTCCATATCAGCATGGATTTATGAGAAATCGCTCCTGTCAAACCAATCTAATCAGTTTTTATGAAGAGGTAAGCTATAGGCTGGACCACGGTGAGTCATTGGACGTGGTATATCTCGATTTTTCCAAAGCGTTTGATACCGTGCCGCACAAGAGGTTCGTACACAAAATGAGAATGCTTGGTCTGGGGGAAAATGTGTGTAAATGGGTTAGTAACTGGCTTAGTGATAGAAAGCAGAGGGTGGTTATAAATGGTATAGTCTCTGTGACCAGTGGGGTACCGCAGGGGTCAGTATTGGGACCTGTTCTCTTCAACATATTCATTAATGATCTGGTAGAAGGTTTACACAGTAAAATATCGATATTTGCAGATGATACAAAACTATGTAAAGCAGTTAATACAAGAGAAGATAGTATTCTGCTACAGATGGATCTGGATAATTTGGAAACTTGGGCTGAAAGGTGGCAGATGAGGTTTAACAATGATAAATGTAAGATTATACACATGGGAAGAAGGAATCAATATCACCATTACACACTGAATGGGAAACCACTGGGTAAATCTGACAGGGAGAAGGACTTGGGGATCCTAGTTAATGATAAACTTACCTGGAGCAGCCAGTGCCAGGCGGCAGCTGCCAAGGCAAACAGGATCATGGGGTGCATTAAAAGAGGTTTGGATACACATGATGAGAGCATTATACTGCCTCTGTACAAATCCCTAGTTAGACCGCACATGGAGTACTGTGTCCAGTTTTGGGCACCGGTGCTCAGGAAGGATATAATGGAACTAGAGAGAGTACAAAGGAGGGCAACAAAATTAATAAAGGGGATGGGAGAACTACAATACCCAGATAGATTAGCGAAATTAGGATTATTTAGTCTAGAAAAAAGACGACTGAGGGGCGATCTAATAACTATGTATAAGTATATAAGGGGACAATACAAATATCTCGCTGAGGATCTGTTTATACCAAGGAAGGTGACGGGCACAAGGGGGCATTCTTTGCGTCTGGAGGAGAGAAGGTTTTTCCACCAACATAGAAGAGGATTCTTTACTGTTAGGGCAGTGAGAATCTGGAATTGCTTGACTGAGGAGGTGGTGATGGCGAACTCAGTCGAGGGGTTCAAGAGAGGCCTGGATGTCGTCCTGGAGCAGAACAATATTGTATCATACAATTATTAGGTTCTGAAGAAGGACGTAGATCTGGGGATTTATTATGATGGAATATAGGCTGAACTGGATGGACAAATGTCTTTTTTCGGCCTTACTAACTATGTTACTATGTTACTATGTTACTATGTAACATGAAGGAATAAATGCCAACTTACTCAACATGAAAGCATCAGTATACTTCTGAAAGTGAGGCCACACAACTAACAAAGTAGCAGTTCAGAAGTCCATTTTTCATGCACGTGTTTTATCCTTGATTTTCACATACAGAACACATACACATTAATATCTATGTTATTCTTATGTCTGTTCTTTTTAGTGGCCCATATGTCCAAAATAAATCATGGAGACATGTTCGTTTTTGATCCAATTCATGGATCAATATTGCCCATACAAGTCTATGCGTATGTGAAACTCAGGTATAGTACATGGAAGGCATCAATGTGCAATCTATCTGCTGTGCATTGCAAAGGATTGGAGAAACCTTGCAATTTATTTATTTTTCATATGTGAAAACACTGATGAAACATTGATTGTAAGAGATGACACAAGAACCAAACACTGATTATACTTGGATATTAAATACTCATAAACAGTCTGTATTTTTATATAGAGGCCTTTCCCCGGGAAGGAACAACCACGGGAAGGGCAGCATCCTATGAAGGAAAGCCACCTATGCCAAGCATGGTATCCATCCACAGACAGCTGTTTCGGGGTGTTTGCCCCTCATCAGTGTGGAGTAGGAATCTGGCTATTAGGAGCAGTGCCTAGTAAAAAGGCTATAAAGGCACAGATGATTGGCCTCGGGGAGACCAAAACATCCAACACTGCGGAGACACCATCACGTGTTTCTCAACGCAGTGATTCCAGAACACTGCCCCCATCCCTTATGGGAAATATGCAGATGCAGGTAAAGAAGCTGCGGAGACACCATCACGTGTTTCTCGACGCAAGCAGTGAATAGCCAGGCCTTTCCCCGGGAAGGAACAACCACGGGAAAGGCAGCATCCTATGAAGGAAAGCCACCTATGCCAAGCATGGTATCCATCCACAGACAGCTGTTTCGGGGTGTTTGCCCCTCATCAGTGTGGAGTAGGAATCTGGCTATTAGGAGCAGTGCCTAGTAAAAAGGCTATAAAGGCACAGATGATTGGCCTCGGGGAGAACCGCCAAAAGTTCTGGAACCTCCATGGTGGCTCTCACGACAGTTATAGCGATGTGGTTCATGGACTCAGGACCCACTTTGACCAGTGGATCCAGGGACTGTCAGCAACCACCTTTGAGCAGCTACAGGAACTGATGATAAAAGACCTGTTCTTACATCTTTGCCCAGCTGAGGTGCGACAGTTTGTGATGGACAGAGAGCCAAAAGTCGCAGACAAAGCAGCGCAGATTGCCGACACCCATCAGGCCAACCGTAAATCGGAATTGCGGAAGCCAGTTACCACCAGCTGGAGAGTGGGTAAGCCATAAACCAACCCCAGTGCCCCTGCCAGCCGACTCACCGGAGGCCCTGTCCCCATTGCCAGCACCAGACCTACCACCAACCTTCGCAAGTGTTTTGCCTGCAATAGGATGTGTCATATCAGCGCCACGTGTCCGGACAAGCAGAATAACCCCCAGCAAAGGCCTCAAGGCCTAATGCGACAGTTCTTTTTGTGGGTGGGGTGGTTGGGAGGGTCTGTGACAATGTGCAGCACGTCACCGTGGGGATCCACGTTGCTAGAGGCCTCAAGGGCTGAACAAAGTCTCATCTGACCCAAACTGGCAGCCCTTGAAGAGATTATTCCGGGGAAAACCCTGACTGTCACCAGGATTGGGGGCATCTGCTTTCCCTTGCCGATGGCCCGGGTTTTCATATATTGGGGTGTCGGGAGCAGGGTGAAGGAAGTGTTGTCTGAAAACTTGCCCTACGACGTTCTGTTGGGGACTGATTTGGGGAGCATGTTTGCATATTATTTCCCTGACCCCCCACCCCAATCTGATACTAAGGGTAATGATAATGCTATTGATAATGATGTGAATGTGCATGCGTTAGCTGACAATGATTTATCTGATAACCATTTATCCAGTAATGATGATGTGTCTACCAGTGCAGGAGTGCTCAGCCTTGTCACTTTGAGGGGTGAGATGGCTGAGGAACCCCTAACAGGAGCAAGCGATGATGCTAAGGGAAATGGGGAGATGCATGGGAACCATGAGGAAGGTGATGCCGTGCGACTGACCAGTGCCACAGAGGAAGGTAACTGCCCCATATATAGCACTGCTCCTGAGGCAATGGGGTTGGATGGGGAGGTAGAGCCCATAGCAGCACCGGCTCATGGGTCTGTGAAAATCCGCGGGGAAACAGCCTACGTAGCTGCTGTCACCCGCAGTAAGAGTGCCCGGAACACAGATAACGTTCTGCCTTCTGGACACTCCTCAGTCACAGGGGTGACTGAAACAGAGATGGACCCAGAGCAGATCCCAGAGGGTCCTCGTGGGGAAGGGACCCTGATGTCACTTCTGGCTGCCTCCAGCCAGGAGTTACAGGCTGTTCTGCACTCAAATGCGAGCCTCGATAACTTGAGACACCTTGCCGAGATGCCTACCTCCATGACTGATAAGGAGAGGGTGTTCTCAGAACGAGGGAGGTTATAACGGGAGACAGTTCCCAGTCAATCCCAAAAAGAGTGGTTGAGGGAAAGACAGCTGGTCGTCCCGTACCAATTCAGCGGTAAGTTGTTGTGGATTGCCCATGAGATCCTACTCGCTGGACTCTTGGGGATCAGCAAAACTAAGGCCCGGCTGTCTCAACACTTCTATTGGCCCAAGATGGGGACAGATGTGACAAACTACTGCCACTCCTGTATCTCCTGCCAAAGAATGGGGAAGTCAGGGCCTGCTCTTAAGGCTCCCCTGATCCCTTTGCCAGTGGTAGAGGAGCCTTTCCAGAGGATCACGGTGAACATTGTGGACCCACTGGCCATCCCCAGCAGCTCTGGAAAGCAATACGTCCTAACTGTGGTAGACTATGCTACCCGGTACCCGGAGGCAGTGGCTCTGTCCTCAACTAGGGTGGATAAGATGGAGGATGCCCTGTTGGCCATCTTTTCACAGGTAGGATTTCCCAAGGAGATGCTTACAACCAAGGGACCCAATTCATGTCTCGCCTAATGGAGGCTCTCTGTAAGAAAATGCAGGTAATGTGTCTGATATCGAGTGCATATCACCCCCAGACCGATGGTTTGTGTGAGCGCTTCAACGGTACCCTCAAACAGATGCTATGCATGCTGGTTGAGAGCCAAGGACGCGGCTGGGAGCAGTACCTCCCACGCTTGCTATTCGCTTACCGAGAGGTTCAGCAGGCCTTGACAGGGTTTTCCCCCTTCGAGCTCCTGTATGGCAGGCGAGTCCGGGGACCCCTTAGGTTGGTAAGGGAATCCTGGGAAGAAGAGCCAAACCCTGCAGAAGTGTTCATTGTGGATAATGTCATGCGCTTCCATGGCAAAATGCAGACCTTGACGCAGTTGGTGCATGACAACATGACACAAGCTCAGGCTGACCAGAAGCACTGGTACGACCAGAACACCCGGGAGGGGACATACCAGGTGGGTCAGAAGGTGTGGGTGCTGCTCCCTGTACCAAAGGATAAGCTTCAGGCAGCCTGGGAAGGCCCATACATCGTCCACCCACAGCTCAACCCAGTCACCTAAGTGGTCACACTTGACCATTCTCAGGGTAGGCGCAAGGCCTTTAATATCAATATGATGAAGGCTCATCACGAATGTGAAGCCTGCGTCCCGCCGGTCTGCAACCTGACCGAGGACGGGGAGGAAGAACCCCTCCAGAACATGCTGACCCTAGCCAAAACTGGTGGGTCCATTGAGGATGTGGAGGTAAGCGCCTTGCCAACCGAACCCCAGCGGTTGCAGCTGCAAACCAGGCTGGAAACTTCTGGGCCATGTTCACTAACAGACCTGGAAGGACTAAATTAGTGGTCCATGAGGTGGACACCAGGAATCATGCCCCACCATGGCAAACACCCTATTGGCTCTCTGACGAAGTGCAGCAGGTTATGCGCCATGAGATCGATGAGATGTTACAGCTGGGGTGATTCAATAGTCCAAAAGCGTGTGGGCCTCACCTGTAGTTCTCGTGCCAAGGAAGGATTGGACCAATGCCATCACAGCTTCTGATGCGCACCGAAGAGCTTCTTGAGCGGTTAGTTGTCTCGAAATATTTGTCCATAATGGATTTGAGTTAGGGCTACTGGCAGATTCCCATGAGCCCCGAGGCGCAGGAAAAGTCTGCCTCCATCACCCTCTTCGGACTGTACGAGTCCACGGTCATGCCATTTGGCATGAAAAATGCCCCTGCCACTTTCCAGCAGATGGTTAACCACCTGCTTCAAGAATGGAGAAGTACACTGTGGCGTACCTGGATGACATTGCCTTCTTCAGTCTCTCCTGTGAGGAAAACCTGCAGCTTCTCCAGGAGGTGCTCAGGCGAATTCACCAAGCAGGCCAGAAAAGTGCCAGATGGGCATGAGTGAGGTACACTACCTGGGGCACCAGGTAGGCGAGGGTTCTATGAGGCCAGAGCCTGAGAAAGTGGACACTATCGCGTCCTGGCCCACCCCCAGGACCAAGAAACAGGTGATGTCCTTCCTGGGCACTGCAGGGTACTATAGGTGCTTCGTACAGAACTATAGCAGCCTTGCAAAACCCTTGATGGGGTAGCACCAGGAAGATGCTACCCCAAACAGTCAAATGGACAGATGGCTGTGAGGTGGCTTTGAAAATAGCCCTGAGCAGTTATCCGGTGCTAAAATCTTTGGCCTCGGTGCTGTGCGCAGCCATATGGACTCAGCAGAGGCGTAGGTAGGGTTTTGGTTCAGGGGGGCGAAGCTTCTGAGTTGGCCCCTAACCAGGTAACCTTGATTATAACTGGGTGACGGGGTCTAATAGTGAAGGAGAACCTCAGCAGATGACCGCGCTGTTGCTGAAAGTAATCTCTATATAAAGACCAACATGGATATTACCGCCATATTGTCAGTGGTAGATACCAGTCCTACAGAACATATAAGAGATCACAGCACAGTTACAGATAATGACTTACCGCTGATGTCCTTTATGATGGAATCGTTCACTTTTCCCGTCTTTTCCATCTGGCCCAGACCGACATGACAACTTCTTCCAGCCAGGACTCGTCTGCAGAGAATACAACAAAGACACATTTCACTTCTCATATTCCAGCCCCATCACTATCTATTCCCAACCTGCACAAACTCCTTATCCTGCTTATACCCCAAATACTGAGCCACTGCTGCCGTATGTGTCCCTATTACATAGTAACATAGTAACATAGTTAGTAAGGCCGAAAAAAGACATTTGTCCATCCAGTTCAGCCTATATTCCATCATAATAAATCCCCAGATCTACGTCCTTCTATAGAACCTAATTGTATGATACAATATTGTTCTGCTCCAGGAAGACATCCAGGCCTCTCTTGAACCCCTCGACTGAGTTCGCCATCACCACCTCCTCAGGCAAGCAATTCCAGATTCTCACTGCCCTAACAGTAAAGAATCCTCTTCTATGTTGGTGGAAAAACCTTCTCTCCTCCAGACGCAAAGAATGCCCCCTTGTGCCCGTCACCTTCCTTGGTATAAACAGATCCTCAGCGAGATATTTGTATTGTCCCCTTATATACTTATACATGGTTATTAGATCGCCCCTCAGTCGTCTTTTTTCTAGACTAAATAATCCTAATTTCGCTAACCTATCTGGGTATTGTAGTTCTCCCATCCCCTTTATTAATTTTGTTGCCCTCCTTTGTACTCTCTCTAGTTCCATTATATCCTTCCTGAGCACTGGTGCCCAAAACTGGACACAGTACTCCATGTGCGGTCTAACTAGGGATTTGTACAGAGGCAGTATAATGCTCTCATCATGTGTATCCAGACCTCTTTTAATGCACCCCATGATCCTGTTTGCCTTGGCAGCTGCTGCCTGGCACTGGCTGCTCCAGGTAAGTTTATCATTAACTAGGATCCCCAAGTCCTTCTCCCTGTCAGATTTACCCAGTGGTTTCCCATTCAGTGTGTAATGGTGACATTGATTCCTTCTTCCCATGTGTATAACCTTACATTTATCATTGTTAAACCTCATCTGCCACCTTTCAGCCCAAGTTTCCAACTTATCCAGATCCATCTGTAGCAGAATACTATCTTCTCTTGTATTAACTGCTTTACATAGTTTTGTATCATCTGCAAATATCAACAATAGAGGTTAGACTTACTGGCCTATAATTTCCAGGTTCACTTTTAGAGCCCTTTTTGAATATTGGCACGACATTTGCTATGCGCCAATCCTGCGGAACAGACCCTGTCGCTATAGAGTCCCTAAAAATAAGAAATAATGGTTTATCTATTACATTACTTAGTTCTCTTAGTACTCGTGGGTGTATGCCATCCGGACCCGGAGATTTATCTATTTTAATCTTATTTAGCCGGTTTCGCACCTCTTCTTGGGTTAGATTGGTGACCCTTAATATAGGGTTTTCATTGTTTCTTGGGATTTCACCTAGCATTTCATTTTCCACTGTGAATACCGTGGAGAAGAAGGTGTTTAATATGTTAGCTTTTTCCTCATCATCTACAACCATTCTTTCCTCACTATTTTTTAAGGGGCCTACATTTTCAGTTTTTATTCTTTTACTATTGATATAGTTGAAGAACAGTTTGGGATTAGTTTTACTCTCCTTAGCAATGTGCTTCTCTGTTTCCTTTTTGGCAGCTTTAATTAGTTTTTTAGATAAAGTATTTTTCTCCCTATAGTTTTTTAGAGCTTCAATGGTGCCATCCTGCTTTAGTAGTGCAAATGCTTTCTTTTTACTGTTAATTGCCTGTCTTACTTCTTTGTTTAGCCACATTGGGTTTTTCCTATTTCTAGTCCTCTTATTCCCACAAGGTATAAACCGCTTACACTGCCTATTTAGGATGTTCTTAAACATTTCCCATTTATTATCTGTATTCTTATTTCTGAGGATATTGTCCCAGTCTACCAGATATTACTGCACCTGATACCCCAATACTGAGCCGCTGCTGCCGTATGTGTCCCTATTACTGCACCTGATACCCCAATACTAAGCAGCTGCTGCCATATGTGTCCCTATTACTGCACCTGATACCCCAATACTGAGCCGCTGCTGCCATATGTGTCCCTATTACTGCACCTGTTACCCCAATACTGAGCTGCTGCTGCCGTATGTGTCCCTATTACTACACCTGATACCCCAATACTGAGCCGCTGCTGCTGTATGTGTCCCTATTACTGCCCCTGATACCCCAATGCTGAGCCGCTGCTGCCGTATGTGTTCCTATTACTACACCTGATACCCCAATACTGAGCCGCTGCTGCCGTATGTGTCCCTATTACTGCACCTGATACCCCAATACTGAGCCGCTGCTGCCGTATGTGTCCCTCCCTATTACTGCACCTGCTGTGTGGTTCTCTGTACCCTCTATAGTAATGCCGGGTGCAAGTGCCCTAGAAAACAGTGCCCACATTTTGCCCCCTAGAAAGTAATATTGCCCCGTGTGCCCCTTTGATAGTCACAGTAACTTGAGTTCCCCTATAACAATAAGTGCCCACTTTACATTTAATAATATTCTTAGTCTCCTCCCTGTATAGCTCCCTTATACAGTTTAATGCCCCCTCACTGTATAGTACCATCCACACAGTATACTGACCCTTTTTAGCCTCCAAACTGTTTTATGGCTCCAACATTGTAGACGGCCCTTCACTGTAATCCCCACACTGTATGATGCCCCTTCACTGTAATCCCCACACTGTATGATGCCCCTTCATTGTAATCCCCACACAGTATGATGGCCCCATAGATAACCTCCATATAGTATAATGTGCCAGATAGTCCTCAATATAGTACAAGGCAGCACCCCCATAGGCATACCCTGTAGTATAAGGCAGTACCCCTATAGGCAGACCCTGTAGTATAAAGCAGCACCCCAATTGGTAGTCCCTGTAGTATAAGGCAGCACCCCCTTAGGCAGATCCTGTAGTATAAGGCACCCCCCATAGGCAGATCCTGCATATAAGGCAGCACCCCCCCAATAGGCAGATCCTGTAAATAAGGCAGCACCCCCCCAATAGGCAGATCCTGCATATAAGGCAGCACTCCCCCAATAGGCAGATGCTGTATATAAGGCATCACCCCCCCAGTAGCTAGATCCTGTATATAAGGCAGCACCCCCAATAGGCAGATGCTGTATATATGGCAGCACCCCCCAATAGGCAGATCCTGCATATAAGGCTGCACCCCCCAATAGGCAGATCCTGCATATAAGGCAGCCCCCCCCCCCCAATAGCCAGATCCTGCATATAAGGCAGCACCCCCCAATAGGAAGATCCTGCATATAAGGCAGCACCCCCCCATAGGCAGATCCTATAAATAAACAATAAATACTCACCTATCTTCTTCCTTGTTCCAGCAGCGCTCCCTGCTCCCGCTCATCTCCTGACAGTGTGCGCCGTGCGGTGATATCATCTCGCCCGCTGTCAGAGTGGGGGATGATGGAAGGAGCGCAGCGCTCCTTCCCTCATCAATGCGATGAGCTGTATCAGCTAGATGCTGTTAGAGCTCACCTTGCAATAACGGTTGGGGGGCCCACTGCATGCATCGGGCCCCCCGCCTGCTCAGGGGCCCCATAGCGCACCAATGCAGTTACAGTTGCGTAGCTCCAGGTGGGCCCCCTCAGAGTGTGGGCCCTGGGGCGATGGCCCCCTCTGCCCCCCAGTAGCTATGATTATCTAAAGTCATCACAAACAGCTTGAGTGGCTCAATGGAGCAGGGAAAGGACACAATTATCTCCTATCAAACCACCTTGCTGTTTTTTGTTTGATTGTTTTTTTTACACAGTGTAAGGCTATGTTCACACTGCGTTATTTTGACACAAGCGCATAGTTTTCCAAGATGACAACACTTCAAGGAAACACTAGCTGTCATTTTTCCAAGGCGGCTTTGCAGTTGTCTTTTCTGTTGTTCTTGTGACTTTAACTCTAGACTGTTAAAGGAGCTTTCCAAAGATCAAAGGACACTTTAATGTATAGATAGTGGAATAAAATAAGTTCCTCAATTTGATGTGTTAAAAAAATGTTCTAGCCAGTGCTGATATAATCTTATAAATGTGAATTAGCTATGTACTGTGTAATGGCTGTGTCTGACTGTATTGGAATATAGTCTGATCATACCACAGGGGAAGAAGCAAAAGAGTATACAGACAGGACAGCATGGGATCATAGCTGATTCTTTCTTTCAGGTAAAACATTGTTTAAAAACAGAAAGAGAAACACACTGTAATGACTGTATACTTTTTTTTGCATCCTCCACTGAGCAGGAGCTGCCCATATACAGCCCTTACATTGTGGATAGCAGGGGCACATTTATAAGATTACTAGCTGAAGAGCCCGGCGTTGCCTGGGCATAGTAAATATCTGTGGTTAGTTATAGCACCTCACTTCTCTTATTTTCCCATCACGCCTCTCATTTTCCCAATCACATCTTTCATTTTCCCCCTCACATCTCTCATTTTCTCCCTCACACCTCTCATTTTCTCCCTCACTCCTCTCATTCCCCCCTAACACTTGTCATTTCAACCTCACATCTGTCATTTTCTGATCACTCCACTATTTTTCCTCACTTCTCTCATTTTGCACTCACACCTTTTCATTTTCACCTCACACCTCTCATTTTCACCTCATCACCTCAGTATATACATGTTTGTCATCTCCCTTATATATAGTATACATCTGTATGTCATCTCCTGTATATAGTATATACCTGTATGTCATCTCCCCTGTATATAGTATATACCTGCTGTGTGTCATCTCCCCTATATATAGTATATACCTGAATGTCATCTCCTTCTATATATAGTATAAACCTGTATGTCATCTCCTCCTGTATATAGTATATACCTGTGTGTCATCTCCCCTGTATATAGTATATATCTGAGTGTCATCTCCTCCTGCATATAGTATATACCTGCATGTCATCTTCTATATATAGCATATACCTGTATGTCATCTCCTCCTGTATATAGTATATACCTGTGTGTCATCTCCCCTGTATACAGTATATATCTGAGTGTCATCTCCTCCTGCATATAGTATATACCTGCATGTCATCTTCTATATATAGCATATACCTGTATGTCATCTCCTCCTGTATATAGTATATACCTGTATGTCATCTCCTCCTGTATATATATGTACCTATATGTCATCTCCTCCTCTATATAGTATATACCTGTGTGTCATCTCCTCCTGTATTAGACCTCGTTCACACGTTATTTGCTCAGTATTTTTACCTCAGTATTTGTAAGCTAAATTCGCAGCCTGATAAATCCCCAGCCAACAGGAAGCCCTCCCCCTGGCAGTATACATTAGCTCACACATACACATAATAGACAGGTCATGTGACTGACAGCTGCCGTATTTCCTATATGGTGCAATTGTTGTAGTTTGTCTGCTTATTAATCAGATTTTTATTTTTGAAGGATAATACCAGACTTGTGTGTGTTTTAGGGCGAGTTTCGTTTGTCAAGTTGTGTGTGTTGAGTTGCGTGTGGCGACATGCATGTAGCGACTTTTGTGAGATGAGTTTTGTGTAGCAACATGCGTGTAACAACTTTTTGTGTGTTGAGTTACATGTGACAGGTTAGTGTAGCAAGTTGTGTGCAGCAAGTTTTGCGCTTGGCGAGTTTTGCGCGTTGCGAGTATTATGTGTGGTGCCTTTTGAGTATGTGCAAGTTTTGTGTGAGGCAACTTTTGCATGTGTTGCAACTTTTGTGCATGTGGCAATTTTTCCGCGTGTGCAAGTTTTGCGTGTGGCGAGTTTTTCATGAGGAGAATTTTGCACTTGTGGCGAGTTTTGCAAGAGCCTAGTTTTTGCATGTGGCGAGTTCTGCGCGTGGCGAGTTTTGAGTAGCGACTTTTGTTTTTTGACTTTTATGTGGCATAAGTCTTCACTTATGGCATAAAACACCGGTGAGGATGACCTGTTCTGCGGCTCTTTAATCCCACATTTGCACTGCGAGCATGCGCACGCAGCGTTCACTACTGAACACTGCATGCACATGCATTGAAGGATTATTTCCTCACTATGGCCAGTGGCAAAATATGCATGTACCTAAAGGGTGGAGTTAGTGAGCGATGCGCTCCCATCCCACAGATGAAAAGAGTAGTGGCAGCCCCAGGCCTCTTCAGGGATGTCTATGCCCCAGACCTCCCCAGTGATGCATATGCCTCTCAAGCTTCCCCAGTGATATCTATGCCTACAGTCCTCCCTAGTGATGTCTAGTCCCTCCAGCCCTCCCCAGTGATGTCTATGCCCCAGCCCTCCCCAGTGATGTCTATGCCCCCAGCCCACCCCAGTGATGTCTATGCCCCCAGCTCCCCAGTGGTGCCTATGCCTCCCAGCCCTACTCAGTGATGTATATGACCCCAACATCTCCTGTGGTGTATGTGCTCCCAGGGTCTCCTGTGAGGCATATACTGCAATCCCAGTGTCTCTTGTGATGTATATACCACCTGGCATCTCCTATGTGATGCATATAAAGCAGTCCCAGTGTCTCCTACGTGATGTATATGCTTTACAAAACTAATTGTTACAGTTAGCTGCACTCCAGACCAATGCAAACCTGGAAATGGAGTTATGAAAAGCAACATGCTTAATTTCACCTAACATCAAAGCTGGGCCAAAGAGAAGTAAGTTAATTGTTTGACCAAATATAGTAAGGTAATTTTGAAGCTCATATTTTTGTGTGGCTCCTGAATGTTGGTAGAAATTTCCAAATGGCCCAGCAGTATAAAAGGAGAGAGAATTCACAAGGTAATCATTCTTTGTGCTTCTGGGATATCTGCTATGTGCATAAAGAACTTGCTTGAGGGAAGCTGTGCACTAAGCCCAGCTCTCCTGAGCCAGGATTTGCGTTAATACTTAGCGGCCAGCTGGCCTAGGATTTTATTTTGTAGCCATTGTGTTTTTTCTTTGCCTTTTATGTATGGAACCAATAAAACTGATTGTGTTCAATTACATCAAACTTGCGTGGTGTGAAGCATGTCTTGGAGTGTCTGTCTGACCCGGGAGATGGTGATCCAGTGAGCTAATCCCTTTACCTGCAACATTTGAAGCTTTTGGTTTTTAATTTTTTTTTGTAAAGGAAACTTGTCAATGGGATTTTTTATGCCTGTCTTTCAAGGAACTTTAAGTGCAGTCAGTGAAAAACAATGTTTAATCCCAACATTTGTAGCTGGGAGTGCAGTCCTGCATTTTGCTTGTATCACGTCCACAGTGGTGGAATTGACAAGTCAACGTGAATGGGGAGGAAAAAAAATCCCTCCTCTTTCCGTTTCTGGTCTTCCGTTCCTGCACATGATGGTTTGTCAAGCACAAAACTGTGGGCATGATGCATGTGAAATGCATGGTGCATGGTTGCTCGCAATAAAGACATGATTAAAAATGTTATTAGCAGCTGAAAAAAGCACCCATATTATGTTATAAGGGTAAACCCCCTTGACAGGTTCCCTTTAATATATTGTCATTTAGTTTATTAGATATGCACATTGATCTTACATTTAAATAAAGGTTAATTTGTTTGCATCTAATGATAAACTCAATTATTATTACTTAGTTTTGTAGCTAATGTGAGATTCATGTCAGAGGTTAACCAAGTCCTGCATCAATAACCAAAATTCATCACAACTTAATATGTGTTAATGGTGCTTTCATTGTTTAATCAGATTTGCTCCAGATGACTGAACTGTATTATAAAAATACATTATTAAAATGAGTATGTGCTTGTTGCAATATTCAGTGTCTAATAAAGGAAAAATCACTTTCTATTTGTGCACATAATATCAAGGATATCCATTTTCGGACAGACTGAGGAAGAAAACGTACATGTGCAGGAACACATAGAATAGCATTGGTTCAAGGACAATCCAATGTTTTGTCAGATTGCACTAGGACCGAAAATACAGTCGTCTGCAAGAGCCTTAACAGTGAGGTATCATTTTTTTCCCTGAGAACAAAAAATATATGTGTTGATGTGTTGCCAATTGATGTCTATGACACATATAGCACTACAGCCAATAGTCAATCACATGACCAAGAGTCATGACATCACTATGGACATCACTGGAGTTGACTGGATTATGCAAAATTTGAATTTGTGTGAATTTTCCCAGGAAATTCAGAGAAGTTATTCTCTGCAAATTTAATGCTCCGTATTATGCTCTGGGGTTTCTAGAGACTTCAGAACAAAATAAACATAACATATAACACATAAGGAAAAAACTTACACTCACTGTCAACCCTACGGTCCTCTCTGTATCTTCTGTTCGCCACTGCTCAAGCTGAAATCCCCGGGCATTTCACACTAAGCTGGGACTTACTGCTCTGATGTAGTTACGAAGGGTTCTGTACAAGATTATACTGCAAAAGATAATGGTGTTATGATGTCATGACTAGGGTTGAGCAAAACGGATCGGACAAAATAAAAAATCGCCGACTTTCGGCAAAGTCGGGTTTCATGAAACCCGACCCAATCCTAATGTGGGATCGGCCATGTGGTCACCGATCTGCGTGCAAAAGTCGCGTTTCATATGACGCTTTCAGCACCATTTTTCAGCCAATGAAGGAGGACGCAGAGTGTGGGCAGCGTGATGACATAGGTCTCGGTCCCCACCCTCTTAGAGAAGGGCATGACAGTGATTGGCTTGCTTTCTGCGGCATCACAGGGGCTATAAAGGGGTGTGCACGCCGGCCGCCATCTTACTTCTGCCAATCTTAGCATAGGGAGAGGTTGCTGCAGCTTCATCAGAAGAAGGGATATAGTTAGGGAGGGCAGATTAACCCCCAAACTGCTTGTGCTGTAGCGATTTCCACTGTCCAACACCACCATTTTTTTGCAGGGACAGTGGAGGCTATATTTTTGTGCATCTGCTCTGTAGCTTATTAGGCTGCCTTATAAGGCTCCCTGATAGCTGAATTGCTGTTTGCATGCTGCTGTGCAAACCAACTGCTTTTTTAAAAGCAAAAATCCTGTTGCTCCTTTCTGCACAGTTATCTTGTTTATTTGTCCACACTTTTGTGTGCAGCAGTCCTTTTTATTGCTGTCATACTTGTCCTGAGATCATTGTAGGGAGATTGAAATTGTACTACAGTCCTTGTATTTTTTCATATATCTTCCAGCCACTTTCTGCCACTTACATTGTGTTGTTTTATACACTGGGTCTCAGTTTTGGTTCAGTCTCCCCCCAAAAAAGTGAGATTCAAATTCTCACAAAGTGGATATACTTCTGTCCTGTTAATTTGTCGTATGTCAGCCAGCCACTTTCTGCCACTTAGATTGCATTGTTATATACACTGGGCCTGAGTTTTGGTTCAGTCTCCCCCCAAAAAAGGGAGATTCAAATTCTCACAAAGTGGATATACTTCAGCCTGTTAGTTTGTCGTATATCAGCCAGCCACTTTCTGCCATTTACATTGTGTTGTTTAATGCACAGGGCCTGAGTTTTGGTTCAGTCTCCCAAAAAAAAGTGAGATTCAAATTCTCACAAAGTGGATATACTTCAGTCCTGTTAGTTTGGTGTATGTCAGCCAGCCACTTTCTGCCACTTAGATTGCATTGTTATATACACTGGGCCTGAGTTTTGGTTCAGTCTCCCCCAAAAAAAGGGAGATTCAAATTCTCACAAAGTGGATATACTTCAGCCTGTTAGTTTGTTGTATATCAGCCAGCCACTTTCTGCCATTTACATTGTGTTGTTTAATGCACAGGGCCTGAGTTTTGGTTCAGTCTCCCAAAAAAAAGTGAGATTCAAATTCTCAGAAAGTGGATATACTTCAGTCCTGTTAGTTTGTAGTATATCAGCCAGCCACTTTCTGCCACTTAGATTGCATTGTTATATACACTGGGCCTGAGTTTTGGTTCAGTTTCCCCCCAAAAAAGGGAGATTTAAATTCTCACAAAGTGGATATACTTCAGTCCTTTTAGTTTGTCGTATATCAGCCAGCCACTTTCTGCCACTTACATTGTGTTGTTTTATGCACAGGGCCTGATTTTTGGTTCAGTCTCCCAAAAAAAAGGGAGATTTAAATTCTCAACAAGTTTATTTATACCTTCTACCTTGTTTTACAGTACCTTATAACGGTTGTTATTTTGATTAGATTTTCCAAAAAATGAGGAAGTCTGGTGGAAGAGCCCGTGGGCGGTGGTTGTCAGCTGGTACTGATGGTGTTGGTGGTGGTGTATCTGGTGGTAGTGGTAAAAGCACAATAGCACCTAAGGCTGGAGGTGTTGAGCCAGCATCATCGTCTGGCTACACAAGGCCTCAAAGGTTCCCTTATCTGGGAGTAGGAAAACAGCTTTTAAAGCCGGAGCAGCAGGAAAAAGTTTTGGCTTTCCTTGCTGACTCAGCCTCT
The DNA here is from genome assembly GCF_032444005.1 of Ranitomeya imitator. Classification (NCBI taxonomy): domain Eukaryota; kingdom Metazoa; phylum Chordata; class Amphibia; order Anura; family Dendrobatidae; genus Ranitomeya; species Ranitomeya imitator. The sequence continues at coordinate 391,482,408 of NC_091287.1, read as the reverse complement.
AGCTCTTTCGCCTCCTCTTCAGAAAGTTCCAAATATAAAAGCAGCGAGTCATCAGTGGATGCTCCCGGTCAGGAACAAGATGTTTCCTTGTGTCCTTCACCCAAACCAAAATTGAAGGATGCGTCAGGCGACACTACAGGTTACTCCATGGAGCTCTTTACACATACCGTGCCTGGTAAATTGTTAACTGCCCATTACTAGATGAATCGGACATGGAGTGCACTGATGCACGGCCACAGCTAGATTATTATGCTGTTCCATTGACTCAGATCACTACATTGCCCTCGAAGTGTACTGAGCCAGAATCTGACCCTGATGAGACTATGGTGCCCCGTCCCAAATGCTATAGCACCTTACACGGTGACACAGAGGAAGGTGCACATGACATTGAAGAGGAGGTGATAGATGACCTAGTTGTTGACCCAGATTGGCAGCCATTGGGGAAGAGGGTGCCGCTGCCAGTAGCTCAGAAGCGGAGGAGGATGATCCGCAGCAGCCATCTACATTGCAACAGCTGTCATCTGACAGGCCCGTATCAGGCCAAAAACGTTTGTCAAAAACAAAAACAGTTTTAGGACAGCGTGGCCATCCGGTGAAAGTAGCACAGCGTGCAATGCCTGAAAAGGTATTCCATAGTAGGAAGAATGTAGTGTGGCAATTTTTTAACCAAGATCCGAATGATCAGTCAAAAGTTATCTGTAAGAAATGCTCAAAGACCTTTAGCAGAGGGAAGAATCTTCAAAATTTAAATACAACGTGCATGCTTAGACATTTAACCAGCATGCACTTGCAAGCCTGGACTAACTACCAAACGTCCCCTACCGTTGGTGCACCTGCTCAGAATGAAGGTAGTCAGCAACGCTACATTGCTTCTCTCACTGTAAGTCCACCGGTTAGGACACCACCACCAGCAAATGTGGAGGTATCGTCGCAAGGCCAAAGCAGTCAGGGAATCACAAGGTTATTGGTAGGAAACACTGTATGTAAGCCAACATCAAGAATACCATCACCAACCCTCTCTCAATCCGCCATGTCCACCACCACCGCTACCGCTAGTTCCACCATATGCAGCTCTCCAGTCCAGCTCATCCTACAAGAGACTCTCGTTAGGAAAAGAAAGTACTCATCCTCTCATCCGCGTACACAGGGTTTGAATGCCCACATTGCTATACTAATCTCGGTAGGGATGATGCCCTACTGGTTGGTTGAAAGCAAAGCTTTCAAAGACCTGATGGCCTATGCAGTACCACACTATGACCTACCCAGTCGGCACTTCTTTGCGATAAAAGCCATCGCAGCCCTCCACCAGCATGTCAAAGACAGCATTGTCCATGCACTGAGGCAATCAGTCAGTGGAAAGGTGCACCTGACAACAGATGCATGGACCAGTAGGCATGGCCAGGGATGTTACGTGTCCATCACGGCGCACTGGGTTAATGTGGTGGATGCAGGGTCCACAGGAGAGAGCCATAGTGGTACAGCTCTGCCTAGCCCACGGTCTAGGAAACAGTTGGCTGTAGGCGTTTGCCACCCCTCCTCCTCCAGAAGCGAAAGCTTGTCCACAGAGTGCAGTCACACAACCATTCCATCCGCAGCTGCCAGTGTTGGACACGAGGTGTCCCATTATCGAACAGCTAGTGGTAAGCGTCAGCAGGCTGTGTTACAAATGAAGTGTTTGAACGACCACAGACACACCACGGAAGTACTGGCCGAGTACTTGCAGCAACAAACTCAGTCATGGCTGGGCAGTGTACATCTTGAGGCAAGCAAGGTAGTCAGTGATAACGGAAGGAATTTTATGGCTGCCATAGCCCTTTCAGAACTTAAACACATACCTTGCCTAGCTCACACCTTGAAATTCGTGGTGCAGTGCTTCCTGAAAAATTATCCGGAGTTACCAGCCCTGCTCCTGAAGGTGCGAAGACTTTGCTCGCACATCCGCCGATCGCCCGTACACTCCAGCCGCATGCTGAACCATCAGCGATCGCTGAATCTTCCCCAGCACCGCCTAATAATCGACGTTGCAACAAGGTGGAACTCCACACTGCACATGGTTCAGAGGCTGTGCGAACAGAGGCGTGCTGTAATTAATTTGTGGGAGGATACACATACACGGGCAGGCACTTGGATGGCAGACATGGAGTTGTCTGGTGTGCAGTGGTCGAAGCTACAAGACCTCTCTCAAGTCCTTCAGTGTTTTGAGCAATGCACACGGCTGGTAAGTGCAGACGACGCCAACATAAGCATGAGCATCCCACTAATGCGTCTGCTGATGCAAAGTTTGACGCACATTAAGGAGCTGGCGTTTGCAGCCGAGGAGGAGGGAAGCCTTGATGACAGTCAGCCATTGTCTGCTCAGGGAACTCTCCTGGACGAGTTGGGGGATGAAGAGGAGGAGGATGAGGGGGATGAATATTTATGGGAGGAGGATGCTTTTCAGGGGGCAATAGAAACTGGAGGCATTGCAAGGTCAGGTACAGGGTTTTTGCAGGACACAAGTGATGTTGATTTGCAAGAAAGTGCTCCTCAACCCAGCACAAGCAGTGAATTGACACCTGGAACATTGGCCCACATGGCTGAGTGTGCCTTGCGTATCCTAAAAAGGGACCCCACCATTATCAAAATGATGACCGATGACGATTACTGGTTGGCCTGCCTCCTGGATCCACGATATAAAGGAAAATTACAAAATATCATGCCACATGAGAACCTAAAGCAAATATTGGCAACCAAACAAGCAACTTTTGTAGACCGTTTGGTTCAGGCATTCCCAGCACACAGTGGTGGTGATGGTTCTCACACGAGCCATAGGGGGCAATATAGCAGAGGTGTTAGAGGTGCACAAATCCGATGTGAAGTTGGACAGAGGGGTTTTATGACCAGGTTGTGGAGTGATTTCGCAATGACCGCTGACAAGACAGGTACTGCTGCATCGATTCAAAGTGACAGGAGACAGCATTTGTCCAGTATGGTTACGAACTACTTTTCCTCCCTTATCAATGTTCTCCCTCACAGGTCATTCCCCTTTGATTACTGGGCATCTAAAATAGACACTTGGCCTGAATTGGCAGTATATACATTACAGGAGCTCGCTTACCCTGCTGCTAGTGTGCTATCAGAAAGAGTCTTCAGTGCTGCTGGTTCAATACTGACCGAAAAAAGGACATGTCTGGCTACCCAGAATGTTGATGATCTAACCTTCATTAAAATGAACCAATCATGGATTTCAAATTATTTTGCCCCACCTTCCCCTGCTGACACGTAGCTTGCCTGAAAAATGTCTTGCTTTTGGCCTCCTCTTACTGACTTCTCCAATTCCTCCATTTGCAGCTGCTGAATGTCCACCATAGGCCATTTTTATACCTCCCTAAATGGGCTGACTCCCCCCTTGGTCACCACCTGGCGCAAGCACCCGTGCGAGTGCCGTTTGCCTGGACAGGTGGGTGGGCCCACTGTTGGGCGACGGCACTGGCACAGGGTCCCACATAGTACAATGAAGTGTTTCTGACGGTGGTGGTGCACAACCAATGTCAGACACACCGTCGTAATATGAGGGGCCCTGCGCCAGTACCACCGCCCACAAGAGAGTGTTCCCCCCCAGCTCGAACAGTGCTCTACCACTTGCAATACTTCTTCTCCCTGCTCCACCACTGTGTAGTCTGTGCTGTTAAATCCTTCAATGGCACTGCCAATACAAATTTGTTGAAATGATAGATGATAGTTAAAATATACAGGGGCCCTGGCCTCCATTTAGACCAGTTAATACTTTGCGCCAACTACCACTGTCTGCTACTCAGCAGAGGAGCCCACCCCTGTACCTAGCTATGCCACCTGTTTATTTATGAACAATTTTTTGGCAGACATTTAGCCCACTTTATTATTTGGGCCTACTAACTGTGTCTGCCACTCATTACAGTTTTCCTCCACTGAACAAAGCAATGCCGCCTGTTTAGTCCTGTTACCAATTTTGAACTGCATTTAGCCTACTTTATTATTTGGGCCTACTAACTGTGTCTGCCACTCATTACAGTTTTCCTCCACTGAACAAAGCAATGCCGCCTGTTTAGTCCTGTTACCAATTTTGAACTGCATTTAGCCTACTTTATTATTTGGGCATATATCTGTGTTTCCTCCTCATCCTGCCCATTGACCAGGCACTGCTAGATGAGTCTGCTGGTACATTGACCCAGACCACTACATTCCCATTGCACTCTACACAGCCAGAATCTGACCCTGCTGAAAGTCAGGTTCCCCGTCCACATACTATACCACCTTACACGGGGACAAAGAGGAAGGTGCAGATGAAAGTGCAGGTTCCTTCATCATGTGGGGGGGCATACTCGTTGGCGACGTCACTGGCACAGGGTCCCTCATAGTACGCAAAAGTGTCTCTGGCAGTGGGAGGCGCCACCCACCGTCAAACACACCGCCGTACTATGAGGGGCCCTGTGCCAGTGCCAACAAGTGGGCCCCCCTGCTTGACAGGATCACAGCACTTGCAAAGTGCCGTGACGTATTCCGCGTTTCCTGGGCCCACAAAAATCTTGAACCAGCCCTACCCCCCCGCAACTTTATTTGTTTATTTTTAGACATCACTAAAGTAAATTTCTTTACACCTTAAATGCTTGCCTCAAAATGACAGTTTAGACTAAGCATATAGGGCCAAATTAATAATTTGAGTCTTTTTTATTAGGGATGAATGAACATATTCGGTGAGACTCAGTTATTACTAAAGTATCACGGTGTTCATATGTGCTTGTTACTCAGCGAGTAATCGGTGGTGCTTGATGTAAAACTCGAATTCCCACCCTGCATCTTTCCCATCAGTTACACAGTCAAAAAGCATGAGGGGATTGCCTGTGAGTCACTGTAATGCCTTAGCCATTTTGGTTGTGGCATTACTGTGATTGGCTGGCCATCTGAGATGATCAAAGATTATAAAATGACAGGCACTGCTTGGCTCGACACACTGAAGCCATTGCACAGCTCTGTGACAATTCATATTGAAGGGAGAGAGTTCTTGTCTAAGCCTGTGTGTACGAATCAAATGCATGTATTGTTGATACTGGTGATGTAGCTGAGCCATCATACTAACAGCTGTTCTAAGGGCTAATAGTTTGTATCTAGTGTTGAGCGATACCTTCCGATATCAGAAAGTATCTGTATCGGATTGGATCGGCCGATATTCAAAAAATATCGGATATCGCCGATACCGATACCCGATCCCAATGCAAGTCAATGGGACCAAAATATCGGAATTAAAATAAACCCTTTCTTTCCTTGTAGGTTCATTCTACATGAAGGAAAACAACTAAGAATAATGCAGGATGTATTTGGGGAGGTGGCGGAGACATTAACGGCATTGAGGTTTAGCCCAATCAAATAGAATAGCAGGAATTTTAATTTTTTTTAAAGACGTTCGGAGTTACAAAGATATTGACTATGTTAAGATTTTTTTTATTTTGTCAGATATTGATGTTTCACTATTCCACGCCCTTCACCTTTTTTTTTTTACTTTTCCCACACTTTCATCTTCATCATCATCAGCATCTTTGACATCAACTTCTTCTTCACCTTATTCATCTTCTTCTTCATCTTCTACCTATTTTTTTTTATTACATTCTTCATATTCATTTTATTCAACTATTATTATTCTTCCTATTCTACTTCTTCATCATATTCTCATTTGTGACAGGCATTCCCGTAGTTGTTATCTATAAAAGTTTGAAGATTACACCTTCCGTTCTGCCTGTCACAAAAGTTACATTTGTCCGCGTTCAGTTTGGCCTGCAGCATCAGGCTTTATCCAGGGGCACCACGAGGAGGAACGGACTCACCCCCAAACACTGCTTAGTCTTCTTCTGCATATAATTTAGATAATTGCAAAATATATTCCTTGTTATTTATAGCCTTTTTTTCTCCTCTGTGTGGTGAGGAGCAGTACCCGCAGCTATCCCCATCTATCTCACGAGCGCCGCTTATTCATATATTAGCGTAATTTAGATAATATCTTTTGCTCTGATATTAAGTGTTATGCTTAATGTTCTTCTGCTCTTTGTTCTGTAGCCTCTTGTTCTTCTGCTTCTCGGTCTTCCATGTCGTCGTCTCCAGGGTCGTCGTCTCCAGGGTCGTCGTCTCCGGCGTCGTCGTCTCCGGCGTCATCGTCATCGTCGTCATCGGGGTGGTCTTCAGGGTTGTCGTCTCCAGGGTCGTCATCATCTCAGTGGTTGTCGTCTCTGGTGTCGTCGTCATCTTAGAGGTGGTCTTCCGGGTCGTCGTCTTTAGGGTCTTGAACTTGGAAATGTAGCAGAAGGTACAAGAAGGCTGAGAAAATGCTGAGAACCAGCTGATGGAACTGGAACTCGGATGGCTACCCGAAGGTCCAAGAGCCAATGGAACTACCGAGGCCCAGCTGACGTTACTGGAACCCAGTTACTAAGCAGGAGGTACCCGTGCTAAAAAGCACTACCAAGGACCGCCTGACGTTGGCGGAACTCGGATACCCAGAAGGAGGCACCTAAGCCAAAGGCTCTGCCCGGAACCAGCTGACGTTACTGGAACCAGGATGGGGAGCAGAAGGTACAAGAGCAAAAGACACTGCCGAGAACCAGCTGACGGTACTGGAACCCGGATGGGTAGCCGAAGGTCCAAGAGCCAATGGAACTACCGAGGACCAGCTGACGTTACTGGAACCCGGTTACTAAGCAGGAGGTACCCGTGCCTGAAAGCACTACCAAGGACCAACTGACGTTGGTGGCACTCGGATACAAAGAAGGAGGCACCTAAGCCAAAGGCTCTGCCCGGAACCAGCTGACGGTACTGGAACCAGGATGGGGAGCAGAAGGTACAAGAGCAAAAGACACTGCCGAGAACCAGCTGACGGTACTGGGACCCGGATGCGTTGGCCAACTGTGCAAGAGCCAATGGCACGACCGAGGACCAGCTGATGGTGCTGGAACCCGGTTACAAAGCTGTAGGTACCCACGCTTAAAAGCACTTCCAAGGACCACCTGGCGTTGGCGGAACTCGGATACCCAGAAGGAGGCACCTAAGCCAAAGGCTCTGCCCGGAACCAGCTGATGGTGCTGGAACCAGGATGTGGACCAGAAGGTCCACAGGAGAGGAGAGAACAGCTAGGCCGCGAGGCTGCCGCAGTTACCGAACACCAACAGTCCTACAGGGGGAGCTTGGCCTACTGGCACTACAGAACCAGCCTTGATTGCCAATTCCCGCAGCCCACATAGGAAGCTCCTAAACTGGAGGCACCATGGAGTTGGCTAACCCGACCGCAACACGACGGGACAACGTATTGGCGTCTAAGTGACCATGACACTACCCGGAACCAGCTGACGGTGCTGGACCCAGGCTGGGCATGAGGGAGTACCCGTGACAAAGACGCTGCCGAGAACCAGCTGACGGTACTGGAACCCGGATGCGTTGCCCAAGTGTGCAAGAGCCAATGGCACCGAGGACCAGCTGACGGTGCCTGAACCCGGTTACAAAGCTGTAGGTACCCGCGCTTAAAAGCACTACCAAGGACCGCCTGGTGTTGGCGGAACTCGGATACCCAGAAGTAGGCACCTAAGCCAAAGGCTCTGCCCGGAACCAGCTGACGGTGCTGGAACCAGGATGTGGACCAGAAAGTCCACAGGAGAGGAGAGAACAGCTAGGCCGTGAGGCTGCCGCAGTTACCGAACCCCAACAGTCCTACAGGGGAAGCTTGGCCTACTGGCACTACAGAACCAGCCTTGATTGCCTATTCCCGCAGCCCACATAGGAAGCTCCTAAACTGGAGGCACCATGGAGTTGGCTAACCCGACCGCAACACGACGGGACAACGTATAGGCATGTAAGTGACCTTGACACTACCCGGAACCAGCTGACGGTGCTGGAACCAGGCTGGGCAGGAAGGAGTACCCATGACAAAGACACTGCCGAGAACCAGCTGACGGTGCAGGAACCCGGATGCGTTGCCTATTCAAGATTGTCTTCCTAGAGCCCCAACTAGCGGTGTTGGAGCAAAGGGTAAGCAGGGGGAGCAGAGTGTAGGCCGAAGCCTGCACTGGAGGCAGCTTTGTGTCTGCGTTGCGTTTGCAGGACACATTGCCGGCTACACATCGGGGGAACAGCTGGCGTTGCTGAACCCCACTGACACAATGGCGGGTGTTTTTCTCTGTGCAGCCTGCACTTCCAGGCACCAACTGGCGGTGTTAGAGCCCAGGGTCTGCAGGAGGAGAAGAGTGTAGGCCGAAGCCTAATTGAACCAATTTCAAAGGTAACCTTTAACTCACCCTCAGGTGTTACAATGTAGAAGAGCCACACCTTGTGCAGCAGTAATGCTCCACAAGTGAAAGGTTGCTCTTTAAATTTTGCTCATTGCACACGCTGAATGAAAGACGTACACAATTTTGCCCATTATACAGTAAAACTGTATTGGAGGCATGACTTGTCTTTTTAAGGAGACGCAGCACAGGTGTCCAAAATAACGCCTTGGTGCCGGGCGCATCCTCCTGAGTGTCGTTATTTGCTGTACAGGAGTCTGCGCTCTTGTGTTATCCCTTGGCCATGCCCTGTTAGCGCTGCCCGTCTTATGACCTCATTTCATGTTGGCCGATGCGGTTAACGATGGCCATGAATCCCAGACCCACAGGGTCTTTTCATAAAGTCACAGTGTGGGGCTGGGATTCGTGGCCTTGTGCAGTAAATATGTTCGCCGCTCACACATTTCCTTACACCTGCTTCAGACTCGATGGCCTCAGCTGATACCTTATCGCATGCCACGGCCATGAGGCCGCACAGTCTGAAGAAGGCGGAAGGAGGGGAGTGAAGACAGGTGAAGATATGCACTGCTCGTGCCCATCAATCACACCCTCGCAATCAAAATAAGTAAGACAACGAGGGGCGTTGTGTCAAGCAGGGCGGACACACAGGCACAGGCAGACAACCAACGATGTCAGAAGACGGCCAGCGTTACCAATGGGGGTGTTGCGTGTCATTTGAAAAGGAAAGTCACACCTCAGGGACAGTGTAATGGTCTCTAATGAGACACATTTTGTACGTGTTGAGTTCGACGTGGGCAAGGAAAAAAAGTCAGCCACCTTGTACAAATGCAGCATTACTGCTGTACAAGGTGGCTATTATACATAGAAACACCTGGGGGGGCAGGGTCCCTTTAATTTCAGTTCAGGTGCCTGTGTGGCGTTTGCAGGACACGTTGCCGGCTACACAGCAGGGGAACAGCTGGCGGTGCTGAACCCCACTGACACATTGGCTGGTGTTTTTCTCTGTGCAGCTAGCACGTCCGGGCAAAAACCGGCGGTGTTAGAGCCCAGGGTCAGCAGGAGGAGGAGAGGAGCAGAGTGTAGGCCGAAGCCTGCACTGGTGGCAGCTTTTGTTCTGTTGTGCCAGCGTGGCTTGTGCTGGACACGTTGCCGACTACATAGCAGGGGAACAGCTGGCGTTGCTTAACCCCACTGACACATTGGCTGGTGTTTTTCTCTGTGCAGCTAGCAGTTCCGGGCAAAAACTGGCGGTGTTAGAGCCCAGTGTCAGCAGGAGGAGGAGAGGAGCAGAGTGTAGCCTGAAGCCTGCACTGGTGGCAGCTTTAGGTCTGTTGTGCCAGCGTGGCTTGTGCTGGACATGTTGCCGGCTACACAGCAGGGGAACAGCTGGCGTTGCTGAACCCCACTGACACAATGGCGGGTGTTTTTCTCTGTGCAGCCAGCACTTCCAGGTCCTAACTAGCATAGTTAGAGCCCAGGGTCTGCAGGAGGAGCAGAGTGTAGGCCGAAGCCTAGTTGAACCAATTTCAAAGGTAACCTTTAACCCACCCTCATGTGTTACAAAGTACAAGAGCCACACCTTGTGCAGCATTAATGCTGCACAAGTAAACGGTTGCTCTATGAATTTTGCTCCTTGCACACGCTGAATGAAACACGTACACAATTTAGCCCATTATACAGTCAAACTGTAGTAGAGGCGTGACTTATCTTTTTAAGGAGACGCAGCACAGGTGTCAAAATTTACACCTAGGTGCTGGGCGCAGCCTCCTGAGCTTGTTATTTGCTGTACAGGAGTCTTCGCTCTTGTGTTATCCCTTGGCAATGCCCTGTGAACGCTGCCTGTCTTCTCACCTCATTTAATGTTGGCTGGTGCGGTTAGCGATGACCAGGAATCCCACACCCGCAGTGTCTTTTCATAAAGTCACACTGCAGGGCTGGGATTCGTGGCCTTGCGAAGTAAATATGTTTGCCGCTCACACATGTCCTTACACCTGCTTCAGACTGGGCGGCCTCAGCTGATCCCTTATCGCATGCCACGGCCATGAGGCCGCACAGTCTGAAGAAGGCGGAAGGAGATGAGTGAAGACAGGCGAACATATGCACTGCACATGCCCATCAATCACACCCTCGCTGTCAAAATAAATAAGACACCGAGGGGCGTTGTGTCGAGCAGGGCGGACGCACAGGCGCAGCCAGCCAACCAATGATGTCAGAAGACGGGCAGCGCTACCAAGGGGGGTGCTGCGTATCATTAGAAAGGAAAGTCACACCTCAGGGACAGTGTAATGGTCTCTAATGAGACACATTTTGTACGTGTTGAGTTCCACGTGGGCAAGGAGAAAAAGTTAGCCACCTTGTACAAATGCAGCATTACTGCTGTACAAGGTGGCTGTTATACATAGAAACACCTGGGGGCAGGGTCCCTTTAATTTCAGTTCAGGTGCCTGCGTGGCATTTGCAGGACACGTTGCCGGCTACACAGCAGGGGAACAGCTGGCGTTGCTGAACCCCACTGACACATTGGCTGGTGTTTTTCTCTGTGCAGCTAGCACTTCCGGGCAAAAACTGGCGGTGTTAGAGCCCAGGGTCAGCAGGAGGAAGAGAGGAGCAGAGTGTAGGCCAAAGCCTGCACTGGTGGCAGCTTTAGGTCTGTTGTGCCAGCGTGGCTTGTGCTGGACACGTTGCCGGCTACACAGCAGGGGAACAGCTGGCGTTGCTGAACCCCACTGACACATTGGCTGGTGTTTTTTCTCTGTGCAGCTAGCAGTTCCGGGCAAAAAGTGGCGGTGTTAGAGCCCAGGGTCTGCAGTAGGAGCAGAGTGTAGGCCGAAGCCTGCACTGGAGCAAGTTGAAAGGGAACCTTTAACCCCCCCCCCAGGCATTTGTTGCTGAAAGAGCCATCTTGTACAGCAGTAATACTGCAAAAGGAAAAAGGTGGCTCTTTAAATTATGCTCCTTGCAAACGCTGAACTACACACTCATATAATGTATCCCCTCACACCGTTAAACCGTCCCGGAGGTGGGACTTTCCTTTGTAATGTGACACAGCACAGCCGTCATTCCAACCCCCTTGGTGCTGTGCGCCGCCTCCTCAGCGTTGTTTGATTCTGTCACGGAGCCTGCGCTGTAATGTTATCCCTTCAAATCACTGCATCATTGAATGTTCCAAGATAGGAACTTTATAGTGCAAAATACGAAAAAAATGAAGGAAAAGAAAAAAATGGAGGAAGAAAAAAATCAAATTGTGTATATGCAACAAATAAACACTATACGAAAATTGTGGTACATAAAAAATAAATGGAACATAAATACAAAAAGAAAAATCATGGTATTGTAATATATCTTGTCCGAAATTCAAACCATGTGGATTTCTTGTTTCTAATGTAAAAAGCCAAAACAATTCTCTATTTAAGAGCTTTCTTCTGTGATCCCCACCTCTTGGTGGTTTATAAACATTCTCTGTAGCACAGAAAGAAAATGCTGTTGTATCTCCCTTCTGCACACTGGCAAAATGTTTAGACACTGATGAGGATGAAAGTGCTGCAGGATTACTAGCATCAGACAGATGTCTACGGATTCTAGTTTTTAATGTACATGTAGTGCACCTTACATATTGCAAATTGCACACAGTGCATTCTATCAAATATATAACGTAAGTATCATTGCAATTATTAAAGTCTCTAATGATAAAACTTTTGCGATTTTGTTGCGATTGAAATGTATGTGTTTTATTAACATACCGGCGCGTCAAACAACGCTGTGCTCCGCATTTGAAAAACCCTATTAAGTTCAGCCAAGTTTTTTGTCCTTTTTTCTTATTAGTGTCCTGTCCTATATAAACGCTGGGTGATAAAATGGAACCCAATGTTGGGGCTTTTTTTGCCACGTATCTGATATTGTTAGAGATAAAGTTTTTCATTTTAGTATCTTGGTTCAGGATCGGAATATATTTCTTAATTATGTTTGCAATGTCTCTGTACTGAGGGCTATATTCTGTTGTGAACATAATATTTGTATTATTAACATTCTGATTTGCTTTATTCTGATACAACAATATATTTCTATCAATTTTATCAATGCGGGCTTTGGCTTTATTTAATGTCCAATTCGGGTATCCTCTGCTGGATAGTCTATTACAGACCTCCTCTTGTTCCAATTTAAACGTAGCTGGATCTGAACAATTGCGTTTAGTTCTTATTAGCTCACCAAATGGTATATTATGTTTGATATGTGATGGATGGCAGGAATTGGCAGCTAAAATGCTATTACTAGCGGTCGGTTTGTGGTATGTGGATATACTAACACTGCAGGATTAAAAGTTTGCTGTTAATTTTAGATTTAAAAAATTAATTTTATTCCGATCATAAAATTGAGTGAATTTTAAATTGTAGTTATTGACATTCAAATATTCTACAAAATTATCTGCTTGCTCCTGTGTGCCATGTCTGTAGGAAGAGAATAAACAATGGTTAGACTATGTTAGTAACAGTTATAAGTGCCAATCAATTTCCCTGTTGAGACCCTTGGGTGTGAGAGTCTCCAGTGTATGAATCCAATAGGTTTCTCTGAATTGCAAGAGCTTAATGTGGTTCCCCCCCTCTTCTCGGTCTATAGGTCTGTTCGATTTCCTAGTATCTTAGTTGCACCACAGTATGTCTGGCTTCAGAGAAACGGTCTGGTAGTGGTAGCTAAAGGTACCGTCACTCTCAGCAACACTGCAGCGATATAGACAGCGAGCTGACCTAAACTAGATCGCTGGAGCGTCGCTGTTTAGGTCGCTGTAGAGACGTCAAACACAGCAACTCCAGAACGATGCAGGAGCGATCCAGTGACGTAACGGCGACTCACTTATCGTTCTCGCTGGTTGTTAGCTCCATGTAAAACATTGCTGACGTCATTGCTTTTGATGTCAAACATGACGATACATGCCGACCTGGTGACGAAATAAAGTTCTGGACCTCTAGCTCCAACCAGAGATGGCACAGCGGGATCCAGATCGCTGCTGCGTGTCAAACACAACGAGATCGCTATCCAGGACGCTGCAACGTCACGGATTGTTGTCGTTCTCATTGCAAAGTTGCTGAGTGTGACGGTACCTTAAGTCTTGCAGCACCGTATGGTAGACTTGTGGCTAGTGATCCGGTCCCTAATGTGTTGAGTGGTTTATCTGATGTAGAGGAGGCCACAGGGGCATTTGACCACATAGATGACAAAGTTGGAATCACATGTGTAATAACCTTTGATGGGATAGATTTTGCCTGTCCTAGGATGAGTAGTGTTGTCAGAGTTAATTATGTTTGAGCAGGCTGCCCAATTCAGACAGGGAAATGTTCCCTATCCTCAGGCCTTCCTTCACTATAATCAGGACCTAGGTACTGGAGGAGATGTTCTCCCAGGTCTGAACAAAGAGTGAAAGCCTCCCCCTACTGCTGTTCTGACATCATTGTGAGGACTTCTTGGAAGTGGAGGAAGGACCGCCAAACATGAATCCAGACTCCCTTTTTCCTCTATTGTCCCACCTCCTTCTGTCTCCCGGAGGAAGTCCTATAGTGATTTTTTTCCTCCGAAAAGAAGATCTTCTCTGCTCCCCTGGTATAGCCCTTTTTCCTGTTGCCCACTTTCTCCAGGTTGTCATCCAGCTTTTTCCCGAACAAAAACTGGCCAACACACGGTAAGGAACATTGCTTGTTCTTTGACTGCAGATCTCCTGGACAGCCTTTGAGCCATAAGGCCTGTCTTGACGCGTTTAATAGACCAGCAAACCTGCTGCCAGTCTCATAGAGTCAGCAGATGTATCAGCCAGGAATGCTGCGGCTCCGTGTAATAGAGACATGTCTGAGAGGATTCTATCTCTTGACACCTTGGACTTAAGCTGCTCCTCCAGCTGCTGTAGCCAAACCATTAGGGAACGTGCGGCACAAGTTCCAGCTGGTTTCAGTTCTCCTGCTGCCGCTTTCCATGTGTGTCTTAGATAAGTGTCTGCTTTTTTATCTAATGGGTCCCTGAGTACCTCTGGATCTTCCAAGGCAAGCGCTGACCTCTTAAATTACCTGGATACAGCTCCATCGATTCAAGGGACCTTATCCCACAACTCTGCATCCTTCTCTTCAAGGGATATCTCCTTTTTGAAGATGAAGGCAGGGTACCCGATTTCTCTGGTCTCCTCTACTCACTATTAATGAGGGCCTGGACCTTAGCGTTGACCGGAAAGGTGCGTTTTTTTCTTTTCCTCTAATCCTCCAAACATGAGGTCTAAAAGAGACCTGGCTGCTTTCTCATCCTTTAGGCCCATAGTTGTCCTAATGGCCCTAAGTAACCTATCAATGTCTTCCAGGGAAAGCACGGTCTGCCCCCCGTGTCACTGTCCGAGGAGGAGACGGACGACAACTAGGTATAGTTTTGACCCACTGATAACTTTGAAGGAGTCAGAGTTAGAGAAAACCTCTTCCCTTTTCTCTTCCCTTTTTCAGCAGAGTTTTAAGGGAGCCCTCAACTTCGGATCTAATAACGGATAGAAGGCTTCCTGGGAAATCAGGGGTCTCCTCACCAATGGTTCTGTGGATGAAGTCAGAGCAGAGGTCCTTCGGTCAGTTCACTGCTAGGGGGCCTTTGCATAGCGCACTCCCCATTCCTCTTTTTAACCATAGCTTTCTTAGGCCTCTCCTAATGATTTAAACAAACAATAAGGGGCCCATTAACAAAATGATGACATTCACGGAGATCACTCACTACCCACTATCATTCAAGGGTACCAGATTCGGAGGCTGCGGTGGGACACATAACGTATCCTCTCTGGACACTGAGGAGTCCTGGGATGCCCTGCTCCTCTGGCTGGGATAGCTGCTCTTCCTGCCACTTGAATGGCTGCCACCCTTGTGTCCACGATGGTGAGCAGTTGTCTGTATTAGCTGCGGCTGCTGATCAATTTGCTTTGATCCATATTCACCTGGTGTGATGATCTGGTCTCAGCAGCCACCTGCTCCGCTGCTTGCCCTTAAGAAGGGGTAGCCAGCACCATCTTGTGGGACCTCCCTTCTGGTTCCAAAGGTTGTCCTAACCCTCCCCCACAAAAGCTGGCCGGGCACGCTCCTGTTCCAATATCCTGGCTGGCATTGCGTAGGGCAGTGCAATCTTGTTTCCAGGGCACCCTCCTGATGTCACTCGTGCACGCCCTACCCAGCATGCCCTGCACCTGTGACGTCGGCGGTACTCGCTGGAAGATGCCCCGGTTGCTCTACCATGCTGAAAGCAGCTGGGAGCCAGCCCGGGGAGTGCAGCAGGGATAGGGAGGCACGGTGGACTGCGCCAGGATAAAGTCAACTGTGCCGCCCGCACCTGCTCGTGCACAGAGCCCCCGGGGGACCCATGAATGGCGCTTCCAACCACCCGAAGGCTGGCACCACAGGTACGAGACCTGTTCTTTCTACACAGGGACGGGCTTGGGATCTTTCCTTTCACCCATTGCAGGTTACCGTTTGGTTTCAGAATCCCATCAAGGACAGGAACCCAACTGAAGCGGGGGAGAGGTACCACCCTTTTATTTCAGTAGGTTCCTGTCATGGCGGGGCGGATCCCTCACTCACTTGAAAATATTTGGTAGGTCCTGTCTAGGTCTGGGTCCTATCCTGTATGTAATAAGGTTCGGTTGTCATCCAAAAATATTAATCTTAAAGTACTATTGGCAAAGTTGGTTGCGAAGTACATTGGTGCCTATGAAATTTTGGAAGTGGTAAATCCATTAGCTTTTAGATTGATGCTTTCTCTATCTCTTTATATTTCTAATGTCTTCCACAGATCCAAATTAAAGGAGTTTGTCCCTTTGATTTTATCTCATCATCCCCACCTCCTCTGGTTTCTGTCAATGGCAGTTAGGAGTATGAGGTACAGAGAATCATGGTTTCTCGGAGGGTGTAAAATTCCCTCCAGCACCTCATCCATTGGAAGGGATATGGACCCGAGCAGAGATCCTGGGTTCCAGCTCAATTTATGAAGACCAATCGTCTGGTCAGGGCATTCAATTCTGGATTTCCTGGGAAACCTGGGGGTCCAGGATCCCCCCCCCCCCCCCAAAAAAGGGGATACTGTCGCAATTCCACCACTCATGCTGTGAGCAACAGCTCAGCCACCCTATAGGATCGTGGGCTGTCAGTATTTTGAGAGAAGGCTCAGCTGCCCAATAAGGCAGGGCTTGAGAATTGACTCAGCATCACACACGCGTTATCAATATCCAGCGAGGGAAAGCATTGCAATCAAAAGACAGTCCATTTTTCATGGATGTGTGATACTGGCCTAAAGTATATATGTGTATATACAGTCATGGTGTTGGCACCCTTGCATTTTTTTTTTCAGAAAATGAAGTATATATCTCTGAAAATTATTATAATTACACATTTTGTTATACACATGTTTATTTCCTTTGTGTGTATTGGAACAACACAAAAATAGAGAACACAAGGTAAATTGGACATAATTTCACACAAAATACCATAAACGAGCCAGACAAAATTGTTGGCACCATTCCAAAATTGTGGGAAAAAAAACTTTCTTTCAAGCATATGATGCTCATTCAAACTCAGCAGTGGTAAGTAACAGATGTGGGCAAAATGAAAATCACATCTGAAACCAGATAAAAAGAGAAGTTGACCCAATCATTGCATTGTGTGTCTGTTTGTGCCACACTAAGCAAGAAGAACAGAAAGATAAGAAGAGAACTATCTGATGACTTGAGAATCAAAATTATTGAACAATATTAACAATTTCAAGGTTACAAATTCATCTCCAGAGATCATGATATTCCTTTGTCCATAGTGGACAACATAATCAAGAAGTGTACAACCTATGGCAACTAATCTACCTGGACGTGGACTGAACAAAAAAACTAATGAAAGGTTGCAACACAGGATAGTCCGGATGGTGGATAACCAACCCCAATCAAGTTTCAAAGAAATTCAAGCTGTTCTGCAGGCTTAGGGTGCATCAGTGTCAGCACAAATTATCTGTCGACATTTGAATGAAATTAAGTGATATGGCAGGAGACCAAGGGGGACCCACTGCTGAAAGAGTCATAAAAAAGCTAGACTGCAGTTTGCCTAAACCCTTCTGATGTTTCCCTTTCTGTGAAAGCACATGCTTCTACTGTTTACCGAAAATTAAATCTGAACAAAACACAGTAAATACAGTAAAATATGGGGGAGGTTCAAATATGTTTTGGAGTTGCTTTGCTGCCTCTTGCACTGGGTGCCTTGAATGTGTGTAAGGCATAATGAAATATGAAGATTATCAAAGGGATTTTGGGTCGCAATGTTGTGCCAGTTTCAGAAAGCTGGGTTTGCTTCGTAGATCACGGGGCAGCACAATGAGCCCAAACACATTTCAAGAAGCACCTAAAAATGGATGGAAACAAAGCACTGGAGAATTCTGACCAGCAATGAGTCCTGATTTAAATCCCATTGCACACCCTTGGAAAGATCTTAATATTGCTGTTGGGAGAAGGCACCCTGCAAATGTGAGAGACCTGGAGCAGTTTGGGAGGTGGAGCCGCATATTCATCACTGTAATAGGCGGCACCACGTGACCGCTCATACAGGAGAAGCTGCGGCGAGGACAGGAAGCAGTGCCAGCGAGGGAGCCGGGTAAGTATTTTATTAACAGCGGGGGGCGCACAGGGGGTGGAAGGGGATTGGGGACAGGAATCTTTTTTTTAAACACAAAAAAAAAAGAGTTTTCATTTCTTTTCTCCAGCGAATGATGCTGGAGAGAAGAAATGATTAGTGGTTTCAGCACCAGATGTAGGGGACAGCGCTTAACTGTAGCGCTGTCTCCTGCACGGTGCGTGTGGTCCTCAGTTGGCACATGGGCGGCACACGGATGCCGCACGTGTGCCACACTGATGTGCCACATAAACGCACGGACACACGAACACGGATAATTCCGGTACCGGAATTATCTGGACGTGTGAGACTGGCCTGAGATGGTTTTACTCCCTCACTGGAGTCCAGCTGTGTTTAATTAAACTGATAGGACTTGATTTAGAAAGGCACACACCTGTCTATATAAGACCTCACAGCTCACACTGCATGTCAGACCAAATGAGAATCATGAGGTCAAAGGAACTGGCCAAGGAGCTCAGAGCCAGAATTGTTGCAAAGTACAGATCTGGCCAAGGTTACAGCAGAATTTCTGCAGTACTCAAGGTTCCTAAGAGCACAGTGGTCTCCATAATCCTTATATGGAGGAAGTTTGGGACCACCAGAAGTCTTCCTAGACCTGACCATCCAACCAACCTGAGCAATCATGGGAGAAGAGCCTTAGTGAGAGAGGAAAAGAAGAACCCCAATATCACTGTGGCTGAGCTCCAGAGATTCAGTAGGGGGATGGGAGAAAGTTCCACAAAGTCAACGATCACTGCTTCACTTTGAAGCTGGCTGAGCTATTTAAGTCCTCTGCAGCCTGTGGGCCAGTGTCAGCTATAGTTCATGCTGCACGGCTTGAGCACCTGACCTGTTCCCTTGTACCAGTGTTCCTTTTTGCCTCTGACTGCCTGTACCCGTTTATGACTTGTTCTGACCTCTGGCTTGTATCCCGACTTTGTCTTGCGACTCACGTTTTGGTTACCACGTTCCTGGTAGGCTTTGACTTTTTGTTTGTCCCTGACCATTCTTCTGACTCCCCCTGTGTACTGCGCTTTTCTCTCTGTGTATGATCTTGGCTTGCCTGACTTCTCTTTCATTACCTGTGTCACCTGTGTTGTAGTTCAGTATTGCTGCTCTGTGTGTACAACCTCTTTTCCTTAACCAGCACCCCCTACTGAAGGTTGCACTATACTGCACTGCAGCCGCACATTACAGTTACTATGTTACTCAATACTGAGCAAAGGGTCTGAATACTTATGACCATGTGATATTTCAGTTTTTCTTTTTTAATAAATTTGCAAAAAGTACTACATTTCTGGGAGGTTTCAGTCAAGAAGGGGTGCATAGTGTACATTAATGAGAAAACAAAATTAACTTTTTTGAATTTACCAAATGGCTGCAATAAAACAAAGAGTGAAACATTTAAAGGGGCCTGAATACTTTCCGTACCCACTGTATGAATGATAACACCAAAACTTTTTCTCCACTCATGGTTAGTGGTTTGGTGAAGCCATTCATTGTCAAACTACTGTGATTTCTCTTTTTAAATGACAACCCAAAACATCCAAATGACCCTGGTCAAAAGTTCACATACCCTTGTGATTTTGACCTGATAACATGCACAGAAGTTGACACAAATGGGTTTGAATGGCCACTAAAGTTAACATCCTCACCTGTGACCTGTTTGCGTGCATAAAAGCTGAGTGAGTTTCTGGGATGCAGACAGACTCTTGCATTTTTCATCCAGCCACTGACGTTTCTGGATTGTGAGTCATGAGGAAAGCAAAGAATTGTCAATGGATCTACGGGAAAAGGTAGTTGAACTGTATAAAACAGGAAAGTGATACAAAAAGATATCTAAGGAATTGATAATGCCAGTCAGCAGCTTCAAACTGATTAACAAATGGAAAATCAGGAGTTCTGTAAAAATAAAACCATGGTCAGGTAGACCGACAAAAATGTTGTCCACAACTGCCAGGAAAATTGTTCGAAATGCAAAGAAAAGCCCACAAACAATATCAGATGAAATACAGGACTCTGAAAACTAGCAGTGCGGCTGTTTCAAGATGCACAAAAAAGGAGGCACTTGAAGAAAAATGGGCTGCATGGTCAAGTTGCCAGAAGAAAGCCATCACTGTGCAAATGCCACAAAGTATCTCTTCTACAATACGCAAAACAGCACAGAGACAAACTTCTGGAACAAGGTAATTTGTGATGAGACCAAAATTGAACTTTTGGGCCACAACCATAAACATTACATTTGGAGAGAGGTCAACAAGGCCTATGATGAAAGGAACACCATTCCTACTGTAAAGCACGGAGGTGGATTGCTGATGTTTTGGGGATGTGTGAGCGATAAAGGAACAGGAAACTTGGTCAAAGTTGAAAGAAAGATAAATGCAGCATGTTATCAGCAAATACTGGTGGCAGATTTGCTCTCATCAGTCTGGAAGCTTCAAATGGGACGTACTTGTACAACAATCCAAAACACAAGGCCAAGTCGAACTCCCATTGACTTCAGCAGAACACATTGAAAGCTCTGGAGTAGCCATCTCAGTCGCCTGACCTCAATATCATTGAGCCACTCTGGGGAGATCTCAAGCACGCAGTTAATGCTAGAGATCCCAGGTTTTTCAATTTTGTTTCAAAGTTATTTTCAATTTCCTGTGTTTGGGACTCTCCTGACCCCATAGTACCTTTATGGTCTGACTTTTTTATATATATATTTTCTGTTTATTCACAGGTTTTGTAATATAATTGTAAATAAACAATGGCCAGTCACTTCCAAGTGACACCAGCAGTGTTACAGGACAGCGCAAACTGTGCTATGTTTGTCCTCGATCGAAGACGAGATTTATTTGCAATGACTGCAAGAAGTTTATTCGTGAAGAACATGGCACTATGACATGCAGTGAATGCAAGGGCTAAATTTATTGCCAGATCATTTGTTGTCATTATATTTTTACTAAAATCCACACAGTTGCAGTTATTGTGCTTTTTTTTATTGAATTTGAATACTTTTAGTTATTAGTAAAGCATTTTGGTATAAATTTCAGTTTGTGTTTGATGACAAATAAATCACTTCAAAGTTATGTTTGATTTCATAACTGTATTCTGAATTGATGACAGAATAAAACTTGATCATTCTGAACAGCCAGCATGTTCATTTTAATGAAATATGATGATTTTGATCCTGGGGTCATATTGACCCCACGGTACCAAAGCAGTGATTTTTTTTCATGGTTCCACAGCAGGGTTAAAAAGAGAAAACACCACAGTTTGACAATAAATGGCTTCACCCAACCACTGTCCATGTGTCATTACTCTGACAGGATGGTTCTGTCTCCATCCTAGTCAGATCAAGGTTAATTCTAGTCTGCCTCTCTTTGGTTCTGGGGCGGCTATTTAATGTTGGTAGTCCCTAAGTTTGGTGTCAGTGATGCTTCCGTAAAGGGCCGGACAGGCCATCTGGCAATTCTGGCAAATGCCAGAAGGGCCTGTCTGGTCATGGGCTGCCTTGTCTGCTATGTTAACAGAATCGGTGTTCTCAAGACACCCATACTGTTAAGAGTTGTGTCGGAGCACAAAGTGGCTGACTCCATCACTTACTCCAGCAGGCCACAGGTATGATTGGTCTTGTAGTAAATCTTGCCTTCTTCCATCCAGGGTAATATATCCCATCTGATGCTTGGGATGAGGACAGTATGGCCTGTGATTTCAAATGAATGCCAGGCCTGAATTTCAGCCCCAGTCCTTACCTGCTTCTGTATACTCAGTTTGTGGTGCCTCGCTCTCGTCTGTTTTTTGACCCTCGGCTCTCGTTTGACTACGTTTGTGTTCGGTGCCCTGTACTCTGCACTCCCAGCTGCCTTCCCTGGCCGCACATGCGGTGACTCTGCCCCCTGTCATCACATGACTGTTTTAGTCTAAGGTCCATGTGCACTGTGCGCTTTGTTCCCCCTTTCTCTGCGTTGCTTCCCGTGCCCTCTAATAGCACCTCCTAGGCTGCGCCAGTGACACCATGGGTGTCATTACACCATGAGTCCACAAAAAAGTTTGGTGGTATCATTCACATTCTTTGAGAAAAGGCCAAGAAAGCAAAAATTCTGCAGGGGTATGTAAATTTATGAGCACAATTGTATGTATATTAATATACAGTATGTGTGTATATATATATATATATAAATATATATATATATTAGTAAAATACCATATTTACAAAATAACTGCACCATATTTGACATGGATATCTGGAGGTATGCTAATGAATATAACATTTGTGTCTGCAATATGATACCAATTCTCTTCTGATTGCTCCTTTATGCAGGAAGTTTTTACTATACACCATGAGTTTTGCCTCTGTCCTTCCTTTAACGACATTAATTGGTCCCATTGTTCCTTGGCTTTTTGATTGAGCACAAGGCAATAATTTGTGATTGAAAGACTGTTTTTAATTCCTGAAAAACAAGTTCAAGTTCAACTGTTATAACAAAAATTTAAAGTAAATTTAAATGAAGACACATTAGTGCGCAAAAGTTTTAGAGGGTACAGAAAAAAATGCTGCAAAGTAAGGTTGTTTTAAAAAAATAGAATTGCTAATAGTTTATTTTTATCAAAATGGATATGATATGAAATCAATATTCTCTATGACCATCCTTTGCCTTTAGGTACACCTGCGCAATTTTTAAAGATTCCCTGCAGGAAGGTTGCCACAAAGATTTTGGAGAACTAAACACAGATCTTCGGTGGATGTAGGCTTGTGTAAATCCTTCTGTCTCTTCATGTAATCCCAGACAGACATGATGATGTTAAGATCAGGGCTCTGTTGGCGCCAAATCATCACTTCCATAACTCCTTATTCTGCCTTATTTACATTAGATGAATGTTTGGGGTCGTTGTCCTGCTGCAAAATAAATTTGGAGACCATCAGACATGACCTTGATGGAAAAACATGATGAGAATCTAACTGTATTTTTCAGCATTGAGGACACCATTAATACTAACTAAATCCCTAACTCCATTTGTTTAAATGCAGATTATAAATGCCGTCTGAAACTTGAAATGACCTTCCTCCATGCTTTACTGTTGCCTGTATATACTCTTTATAGCACTGGTCTTCAGCATTTTGAGAAAAAATTGCCTTTTGTTACAGTCACATTTTTTAGATTCTGGCTCATTCGTCAAAAAACCTGGAAAACCTGTTGCATTTTTTCTGCACCAGAGTTCCTATGTTCTCGTGCATAGATGGTTGACTTGACCTGGTCTCCATGTCGAAGGCATTGCTCTTTGGACAATATTCTTACACAACGTCTCCCAACAGTAGATGAAGTGAAAAATTTGGGGGGGTACTTGTGAAAGGAGAAGAAACGATCAAGGAATCCAATAGTCTGCATCCTGCAGGTTTAAAGGCTTGCTGGGAATTGTAGATTTACAGTAGCTGGGGAGACACTGGTAGGAGACCACTAACACAACTTTACTTACAATCATTATTAGTAAGAATGATATCGTGGCTCAACATGTACTAGATTTACTAGAACTGTTAAACATGTAAAAAAATGGCGTTTTCATTTTCTGCAATACTTTTTCACTTGTATGCTTAACCCCTAAGTGACCAAGCCAATTTTAACCTTAAAGCCTAGGGCAAATTTTTTAAATCTGACCAGTGTTACTTCATGTGGTAATAACTACGGAAAGCTTTAATGTATCCCCGTGATTCTGAGATTGTTTTTTCATGACATAGTATACTTTATGTTAGTAGGAAATTTGGGTACATATTAGTTAGAAGTGAGCATACTCGGTAATGCTCATTACTCGCCTGAGCATCGCTGTACTCGCAGTACTCGGCAAGCACTGAGTATTTCTGGGTTTGCTAAGTGGGAGCTCGGGTCTCCACCCTGCATGATTGGCGCTCTTTACAGAGCCAATCAGCATGCAGGGATTGTGTGCCATGCACTGTAATGCCACAGCCATCTTTGTTGTGGTATTACAGTGATTGGCTTACCACACAG
The DNA here is from genome assembly GCF_032444005.1 of Ranitomeya imitator. Classification (NCBI taxonomy): domain Eukaryota; kingdom Metazoa; phylum Chordata; class Amphibia; order Anura; family Dendrobatidae; genus Ranitomeya; species Ranitomeya imitator. The sequence continues at coordinate 391,458,486 of NC_091287.1, read as the reverse complement.
CTTCATCAGGTCTATAAGAGACCTGGCGCTGCTCTGCTTGGCGCATTCAGCTCTGGATTCAGACAGTGTAGGGAGAGCTGCTGCCGAGATAGGGTCAGATTTGGGGATTTATTTGTTAGTGTGGGTCTACCATTATAGAATCCACAAATCCAGCTAAAAAAACAGTCCTTCTAAGGACTAATTATGGAGTTTATAATTTGCAGTGCTAGGTAGGCAGGGGAGTGTATGTGGGTCTATAGATATAATTGCATGCATCAAAAGGGTCGATTCCATTTCTGTCTGCTGCTGCTGCCAACTACATATATACCTAGCACCAGGTATCAGTGGCTAGGAAGAATCGTTTTGGCATCTTAATCATGATTATTTTATTCCAAAGCAATCAAAAGCCCCTCCCCCAAAGTGACTCTATATGCAGGGCCAGCGTCAGCACCCGGCGTAATGGGGCAAATGCCGGGGCCCTGAACAAATTGGGGGGCCCACTCGTGGCCGTGATACCAGGGGGCCTGGGCCGCTCCCCCAGCAGCTTCGGCACTACTTGAGCTCAGCCGTCATTTAAATAAACATGGCCGCGCACAGTGCAGTGTGCAGTGATGTCTCTGCAAGTAATGACGCGGCCGGGCGAACACACAAGCAAAGTTAAAGGCACAGTGTCTGCCTGACCGCATTATTAACAGCAGACACAGCTGCAGCGTGCACTGTGGGTGGCCATGTCTGTTTAAGTGACGGCCATCGATCAAGCAGTGCTCCCTCCACAGCCTCATGCCAGAGGAGCCTGATGGGCGACAAGCCTGGGGGAGGTGAGTGAGGCTTCTGTCTGTATGTCTGTGTATGACTGTATGATGTGCATATCTGTGTGTATATCAGTGTGTTTGACTGTACATATTTAAGTATGTTTGTGAATTTGTCTTCAAATATATGTATGCAAATATCTGCGTATTGTATGCGTGCATGTCTGCGTATTGTGTGTGTGCGCATGTCTGCGTACTGTATGTGTATGTCTGCGTATTGTGTGTGTGCATGTCTTCGTATTGTGTGTGTGTGCATGTCTGCGTACTGTATGTGTATGTCTGCGTATTGTGTGTGTGTGTGCATGTCTGCGTATTGTGTGTGTGTGCATGTCTGCGTATTGTATGCGTGCATGTCTGCGTATTGTGTCTGTGCGCATGTCTGCATACTGTATGTGTATGTCTGCGTATTGTGTGTGTGCATGTCTGCGTATTGTGTGTGTGCATGCCTGCGTACTGTATGTGTATGTCTGCGTATTGTGTGTGTGTGTGCATGTCTGCGTATTGTGTGTGTGTGTGTGCATGTCTGCGTATTGTGTGTGTGCATATCTGCCTATGCGAAGGATAAGGGGGAAGGCTAGGCCCTATGTAGTATATCTTTATTTCTCCGCCGTATCTGTGCATCATGAATCGTGGTATGTGGGCCCACTGAGACTCTTTTGCCCGGGGCTCACAAAATCCTGGAGTCGGCCCTGTCTATATGCCTCATAAATGAGTGGTTCTGTCCAGGAAACCCTGACATAAGTGCTCAGCAGACAGCGCAGTATAAATGTGAGCCAAGCCTTATTCCTATTTTTGGGAGGTAGAATGAACAAATAGACAGCAGTACACTGTGCGGTATAAAATGATAAGGTGGATTTATTCTTCAGGTCGGTGCGAATACAGCGATACAAGATTTATATAGGGTTTTTTTAGGTTTTGCTGCTATCACACTGTAAAAATGCTTTTTTATATTAAAAAAAAAAAGGATTTTTTTTGTTGTTGCTATATTCTGAAAGCCGTAACTTTCTTATGTTTTAGGGAACAGAGCTGTAAGACGGCAGGACGAGATGCAGATTTTTTTTTGTACCATTTTGGCATTTTTTGATCGCTTTTTATTCAGATTTTTCAGGCACAGAATGAACAAATTGCATAAATTCAGTTATTGTTTTTTTTTTTTTAATTTTGTGTGCTGTTAACCTTGCGGTAAAAGTGATAAGACAGATTTGTTTGTCAGGTTGGTACGATTCATCGATACCAGATTTATTTTGTTTTTTATGCTTTGTTCTTTTTACAGACTAAAAACAATATTTTACAAAATGAATTTGTTTTTCCAGCACCATTTTTTTTATTTTTTTGCTGAATGAGCCATATTAGGGCTTTCTTTTTTTCAGGATGGTTTGACGGTATACTATTTTTTTTTTACTTGCAGTTGAAACTAGAAGCTTACATACACTATATAAAAAGACTCATTTGTATCTTTTTCTCAAAATCTAACATGAAATCAGAATAAACCTTTCCTGTTTTAGGTCAATTAGGAATATGATAATTATGAGTATTTGTCAACTGCCAGAATAATGAGAGAGCGAGAATGTTTTAAGGCATTTTTATTACTTACTGCAAAAGTTTACATATGCTAAGATTACTATGCCTTTAAATAATTCTGGACTGCCAAGATGATGATGTCATGTGTTTGGAAGCATCTGATTTTGGCAACATTTGAGTTAATTAGAGACACGCCTGTGGATGTATTTTAATGCACACCTGAAGCACACTGCTTCTTTGTGTAGCATCATGGGAAAGTCTAATGAAATCAATCAAAATATCAGGAAGAGAATTTTGGACTTGCACAAGTCTGGCTCATCCTTGGGTACGATTTCAAGATACCTGAAGGTGCCTCGATCATCTATACAAATACTTATATGCAAATACAAACAAGATGGGAATTTCCAGCCATCGTACCGCTCAGGAAGGTGACGGGTTTTGTGTCCCAGACATGAACGTGCTTTGGTTCGACATCTGCATTTCAACCCAAGGACAAAAGCAAAAGACTTTGTGAAGATATATACAAGTATATATGGATTATCTATTCATGAGAGTTCATAAATAGTCTATACCTCTTGATATGCTTTCTGACATGATATAGTTATATCTTGTTTATCTATAAGCAAGGCACTTTGGCCTCCCAATTTTTTATCCTTGTTCCCATATTGTTCACTGTTTTTTATATAGTGTATGTAAACTTCTAGTTTCAACTGTGTTACTTTTTGATAGCTTTTTATTCACTTTTTTGTGAGTGAGTACGATAAAAAAGTGACATTTTTGGCATGTCTTTTATTATGTTTTTACAGACTTCGCCAAACGGGATAAAATATATGTTTTATATAGCTGGTCGTTACAGATGCAGCGATACCAATTATGTGTACTTTTTTTTAATTTTAGTTTTAGCACAAACGCTGTGTTTTGACTGATGAAACGGAGTTTAGTGATTTGTGTGCTTTTTTTTTTTTTTTCTTTTTACCTGGAAATTATAGGCCAGTAAGTCTAACCTCTATTGTTGGTAAAATATTTGAAGGGTTTCTGAGGGATGTTATTCTGGATTATCTCAATGAGAATAACTGTTTAACTCCATATCAGCATGGGTTTATGAGAAATCGCTCCTGTCAAACCAATCTAATCAGTTTTTATGAAGAGGTAAGCTATAGACTGGACCACGGTGAGTCATTGGACGTGGTATATCTCGATTTTTCCAAAGCGTTTGATACCGTGCCGCACAAGAGGTTGGTACACAAAATGAGAATGCTTGGTCTGGGGGAAAATGTGTGTAAATGGGTTAGTAACTGGCTTAGTGATAGAAAGCAGAGGGTGGTTATAAATGGTATAGTCTCTAACTGGGTCGCTGTGACCAGTGGGGTACCGCAGGGGTCAGTATTGGGACCTGTTCTCTTCAACATATTCATTAATGATCTGGTAGAAGGTTTACACAGTAAAATATCGATATTTGCAGATGATACAAAACTATGTAAAGCAGTTAATACAAGAGAAGATAGTATTCTGCTACAGATGGATCTGGATAAGTTGGAAACTTGGGCTGAAAGGTGGCAGATGAGGTTTAACAATGATAAATGTAAGGTTATACACATGGGAAGAGGGAATCAATATCACCATTACACACTGAACGGGAAACCACTGGGTAAATCTGACAGGGAGAAGGACTTGGGGATCCTAGTTAATGATAAACTTACCTGGAGCAGCCAGTGCCAGACAGCAGCTGCCAAGGCAAACAGGATCATGGGGTGCATTAAAAGAGGTCTGGATACACATGATGAGAGCATTATACTGCCTCTGTACAAATCCCTAGTTAGACCGCACATGGAGTACTGTGTCCAGTTTTGGGCACCGGTGCTCAGGAAGGATATAATGGAACTAGAGAGAGTACAAAGGAGGGCAACAAAATTAATAAAGGGGATGGGAGAACTACAATACCCAGATAGATTAGCGAAATTAGGATTATTTAGTCTAGAAAAAAGACGACTGAGGGGCGATCTAATAACCATGTATAAGTATATAAGGGGACAATACAAATATCTCGCTGAGGATCTGTTTATACCAAGGAAGGTGACGGGCACAAGGGGGAATTCTTTGCGTCTGGAGGAGAGAAGGTTTTTCCACCAACATAGAAGAGGATTCTTTACTGTTAGGGCAGTGAGAATCTGGAATTGCTTGCCTGAGGAGGTGGTGATGGCGAACTCAGTCGAGGGGTTCAAGAGAGGCCTGGATGTCTTCCTGGAGCAGAACAATATTGTATCATACAATTATTAGGTTCTGTAGAAGGACGTAGATCTGGGTATTTATTATGATGGAATATAGGCTGAACTGGATGGACAAATGTCTTTTTTCGGCCTTACTAACTATGTTACTATGTTACTATGTTACTTTTTCACATATTTTATTTTACCTTTTTTTCACTTTTTTACTTAGTCCCTCTGTGGGACATGTATAATTTTGAGTTTGATCACTTGTCTTAAACACTGCTGTACTCAAGTACAGCAGTGCATGAGACTGTCAGTGACTCACTGAATGTGTCTGTGAGAGCCAGCTTATAGCTGCATTTCATATTCCACCTTACCCTGGGGTCATCACATGACCTCGGGATACCATGGGAATAATATTAATAATAATAATCTTAATTTTTATATTGCGCCAACGTATTCCGCAGTGCTTTACACACATTATCACAGCTGTTCCCAATGGGGCTCACAATCTAAATTCCCTATCAGTATGTCTTTGGATTGTGGGAGGAAATTGGAGAACCCGGAGTAAACCCACGCAAACACAGGGAGAACACACAAGCTCATCGAGACCTGCGATTCTAATCGCGGGGATCCGATGATTACTAAGAGGATCTTGTGACCCTCTTGTATCATTTATATACCTCTGTCACAGTTGACAGCAATATTTAAGGAGTTAATCATCACCGATCGGTCACAAAAGCAGCCGGGTCCGATACAGCAGGGTGTCAGCTGTATATGTAAAGCTGACACCTGAGGGAATAGCTACAACTTGGTGGCGCTATTCCCTTATTTCCGATTTTCCATTTTAAAACGGCGATGAGGGAACAAGTACCCTTAATGACTGCTGTTTTAATGAGTATCTGTGGTCGTTCAAGGGTTAAGCCATTTAGGCATGCTGTACAAAATAATTAATAAATAACTTCCCATATGTCTACTTTACATCTGCATCATTTTTCAAACGCGATTTTATTTATCCATCTGTCTTCAGTCCTGCTTTTAGAAGTCACTGCTTACTTCACTTACTGCTCACATATCTTTTTTATCAACCAGTCCTTTTTTTTAGACCTATAAGTCTGTGAAATAATTTTACTACTTGTAGACTTTATTGTATTTTCCATGCAGTTGGGTGATATGAGACACTTGTTTCTTTCCAGTTAATAAATTTGCCATCTATAAATGTTGTTAGCGCTGTTTTTTTTAGGTGCTTTTTTTGATACATCACTTTATACCTGTATGTATTTGTCTGTTATTCAATGAGTGCAAATAAAATTTATATTGATTCATTAAAAATCCCCTTACTCTTTTGTTCGGATGTTGAGACCAATCATTTACTGTTTTTAAGCACGGCTTGAAAAAATCCTTTTTAAAGTTTTTTCTATAATTGGGGTTCTCTTTTTCTGATATAGGTTTAGTTGCTGAGGCTTAGGGGTGTGTCTCGTCTGGCCACATGGACACTGTCTATAGGTTTATATTTATTTTGTTAGGATGTTAGAAGGGTTCAAAGTTTAGTAGCAGTTTCTCATATTTTCAAGAAATTTACAAAACTTGTTTCTTTAGGGATTCACAGGTACTACACAGAATTTAACCCCTTCATGACCTTGGGATGTTCTGTTTTTCCGTGTTCGTTTTTCGCTCCCCTCCTTCCCAGAGCCATAACTTTTTTATTTTTCCATCAATATGGCCATGTAAGGGCTTATTTTTTGTGGGATGAGTTGTACTTTTGAATGACCCCATTTGTTTTACCATGCCATGTAATTAAAAAATGGGAAACAAATTCCAAGTGCGGTGAAATTGCAAAAAAGTGTAATCCCATGTGTGTTTTTTGTTTGGCTTATTTGCTAGCTTCACTAAATTCTAAAACTAACCTGCCAGTATGATTCGTTTAGCTTTTTGCTAAAAAAAAAAAAAAAAATTGCTCCATTTTCCGATACTCTTAGTATCTCCATTTTTTGTGATCTGGGGTCGGGTAAGGGCTTATTTTTTGCGCTCCGAGCTGACGTTTTTAGTGATACCATTTTGGTGCAGATACGTTCTTTTGATCGCCCATTATTGCATTTTAATGCAATGTCGCAGCGACCAAAAAAACGTAATTTGGGCGTTTCAAATATTTTCTCACTACGCCGTTTAGCGATCAGGTTAAAACTTTTATTTCATTGATGATTCTAAACGCGGCGATACCAAATATGTGTATATTTGATTTTATTTTTATTGCTTTATTTTGAATGGGGCGAAAGGGGGGTGATTTAAACTTTTAGATTTTTTTTTTAAATTTATTTCATATTTTTTTAAACATTTTTTGTTACTTTTGCCATGCTTCAATAGCCTTCATGGGAGGCTAGAAGCTGGCATAGCCTGATCAGCTCTGCTACATAGCAGTGATCATCAGATCGCTCCTATGTAGCTGAATTACAGGCTTGCTGTGAACGCCGACCACAGGGTGGTGCTCACAGCAAGCTGGCATCAGCAACCATAGAGGTCTCAATGAGACCTCTGATTACTGTGCCGACGCATCGCTGACCCCCGATCATGTGATGGGGTCGGCAATGCGTGCATTTCTGGCCCGATGGCCGGAAGCGGTAGTTAAATGTCGCTGTCTGCGTTTGACAGCGGCATTTAACTAGTTAATAGCGGTGGATGTATCATGATTCCACTCGCCGCTATTGCGCGCACATGTTAGCTGTACAAAACAGCTGACATGTTGCAGCTTTGATGTGGGCTCACCGCCGGAGCCCACATCAAAGCAGGGGATCTGACCTCGGACATACTATCCCGTCCGAGTTCAGAAAGGGGTTAATAACACTAGGTCATCAAATTGAAATTTTTCATTTTATTCATGAAAATGTTGCTTTAGCCCCAAATTTTCACTTTTGCAAAAGGTAACATGAACAAGTAAACTTCACAGTTTGCTACCCACTTTCATGTTTTTACGAAAGTGCCAAACATGTGGCAGCTTACTGCAATTTAGGCACAGTAGAGCTCAGTAGGAGGGGGGATTTGGGAGCACAGATTTCAATGGATTTTATTTGTGAGGGGAGGTGGGAGCCGGGGGAGCGTTTCCAGAGCCTTTGTGCTACCAGTAACATGGCATATTTCTATTAACCCCTTTACCTCCGAGGGTGGTTTGCACATTAATGACCAGGCCAATTTTTACAATTCTGGCCACTTTCCATTTATGAGGTAATAACTCTGGAAAGCATCAATTGATCCCGGTGATTCTGAGAATGTTTTCTCGTGACATATTGTACTTCATGATAGTAGTAACATTTCTTTGATATAATTTGCATTTGTGGAAAAAAAAATGAAATTCGGCAAAAATTTTGAAAATATCGCAATTTTCCAACTTTTATTTTTATGCCCGTAAATCACAGTGAGATGTCACATAAAATACTTAATAAGTAACATTTCCACATGTCCACTTTACATCAGCACAATTTTGGAACCAAAAATTTTTTTAGGGGCCACATCACATTTGAAGTTACTTTGAGGGGTCTATGTGATAGAAGACACCCAAAGTGACACCATTCTAAAAACTGCACATCTCAAGGTGCTCAAACCTCATTATTAACCCTTCTGGTTCTTCACAGGAATTTTTGGAATGTTTTAAAAAATTAACACAACTTTTTTTCACAAAATTTTTCATTCAGATCCAAAAATTTTTTATTTTCCCAAAGGTAGCAGGAGAAATTTGATCCCAAAAGCTGTTGTGCAATTTGTCCTGAGTATGCAGATTTCCCCTTATGTGGGGGAAAACCACTGTTTGGGTGCATGGCAGAGCTCGGGAGGGAAGAAGCGCCACTTGACTTTTTCAACACAAAGTTGGATAGAATTGAGATCAGATGCCATGTCGCATTTGGAGAGGCGCAAGTATTAGGCTGCCGTCACACTAGCAGTATTTGTTCAGTATTTTACATCAGTATTTGTAAGCCAAACCCAGGAGTAGAACAATTAGAGGAAAAGTATAATAGAAACATATGCACCACTTCTGCATTTATCACCCACTCCTGGTTTTGGCTTGCAAATACTGATGTAAAATACTGACCAAATACTGCTAGTCTGAAGGCAGCCTTACACACACGGACACTGACATCATCGGTACCGTTTTTTTCCGGCGCTGGAAATATCAGGATATGTGAAAGAGGCCTTTTTTAGAGCTTTTTTTTGCAAATTGATATGGCATTTTCATTTTTACTATTTTTTACATCTTTTTGATCAATTTTTTTGTGTTAGTATGATGAAAATACAACATTTTTGGCGTGCTTTTTATTAGTTTGTTTATGGTGTTCACCATACGGAATAAATAGTGTGCCAATATTAAAGATTGGGTCATTCCGGACAATTATGTGTACTTTTTCTGTTTATTTTTGTTTTAACGCAAATGCTGTTCTTTTGTGATTTTGTGTGTGCTTTTTTAGTTTGTTTTTACCTTTTTTTTACACTTTTTTTTTACTTTTTCACTAAGTCCCGCAGTGGGACTTGTGTACTGCAGTGCCAGAGACCTCATAGAATTATAAAATGTTAGAGTTGGAAGAAGCCTCAAGTGTCATTGCAGAGTTCACTAAACCATCTTAGACAGATGTCTGTCCAGCCTTTGTTTGAAGACTTCCATTGAAGGAGAACTCGCCAGCTCTTGTGGCAGCCTGTTCCATTCATTGATCACCCTCACCAACACCAGAGCTCCTGCAACCCTCAACCTACTGTCTCCTTCCCCACCATCCTGTAGAATGTAAGCCCGCAAGGGCAGGGTCCTCGCCCCTCTGTATCAGTCTGTCATTGTTAGTTTGCTTACTGTAAGTGATATCTGTAATTTGTATGTAACCCCTTCTCATGTACAGCACTATGAAATCAATGGAGCTATATAAATATATAATAATAATAATAATTATAATAAATTGCTCCAATCACATGCTGATCACTTTCTCTTTTATTTCTCCACATGGTCTCACACCTTTGGTAACATTGGGTTTTTTTCTCAAATTCATTATTTTAGGCTGAAAATACATTTTGCAACAGAGTTTGATTCAACATTTTAGACAGTCTGGCTTTTACAGCATTGATGTATCACCACACAAAGCAGACTGCAAAATGAGTATACAGTAAATCCTTTCAATGAATATCAGGTCTCACCCTAACATTGACTAGATTGTCCTTATAGAAAGAGTTCAGGAAAAAAAAGATAAAGATTACAAATCCTGTTGTCAGAAAGGGCTCAGTGACAGATTTATTGTTAACTCTGCAGCAAGCTATGTAGCTGTAAGGAGATGGACTTATTGCCCCCATTCCCACTTGAAGAAGCAAGCATGATTGTAATGTAAACTGTGATGTGTAATGTGAATTGTGATGTGCGTTAGAGATATTAGTAATGTTGATAATATGAATTGTCCTATAGTAGAGACAGCAAGAGGTAATGTTGGTTATAGCAAAGACTGGGAGGGGCTCAGATTAAACAAGAGAGACAATTTCCAGCTGAGAGTGGGAGGGGTTCAGTTGAAAGAAGAGAGGCAATTTCCTGCTGGTATGATAGGTTGTGGAGTGCATAGAGAAAGGACCTAAGGTGCAATGTGAACAGTGCCGCATTTCTGGGTGTCCCTAAAGTGAGATTTATTATTATTATTATACATTTTTATAGCGCCATTTATTCCATGGCGCTTTACATGTGAATACGGCGCAAATATAGACAAATACATTAAACATGAGCAGATAACAAGGCACACGAGTACATAAGGAGGGAGGGCCCTGCCCGCGAGGGCTCACAGTCTGCAGGGGGTGGGTGAGGATACACTAGGAGAGGGAAGAGCTGGCTGTGCAGCTGTTCAGTAGGTTGAGGATCACTGCAGGCTGTAGGCTGAGACCGAACAAATGAGATAGTGTGATCTGGAGCAAAAGTGGTTTATCAGAGACGGTTCCTGGGAGAGGAAAGCCCCGCGTTTATAACTCCAAGGGGTAACGGGCCTAGATAGGACTGATTATCTAAGACAAAGAGTGCCCTGGGTGGGAGTTCCAGAGCGTCAGAGTTAGAGAAGATAAGTACCTGCTATACTGGCATAATAGCTCCCCTATGGGAAAAGAAGACACAGAACTGTGGGTTGAGAAAGTATTCTTGCTAAGCAGGACTGTAATGCTGAGCTGGGTTGTGGTGAAGTAGTGGGAAACAGTGAATAAAGAGGACAAATAAAGAGAGTAAAAGGGAAAGAAGAAAACAGAGGACAAGAGAGAGAAAATAGGAAGGAATTTTGTGTGAGGAAAATGCTCCATGTTGTGAAAGAAACTATCATCAAGATATGTGCCCACTATCTCCTGTGTATAACTCTTCCCAAGGCAATGTTCATAAAAAAGTGAATTTTTGATGGGTGGACTCCCTCATTGAATAGTCCAACACCTGTTCCTAACAAACCAATGTCCTCAGTTACATGGACAGCCTGATGCGGTGGTCCAAGGAGGAGGCATTCTGCCACCCCAACACTGAGATTCTCCCGTTCTCTGAGCCGGCTGTCAAATTGACAGCCGGCTCAGAGAAAGTGCTGCTCGTCGGTTCCGAATCCCAAGGATGTATTAGCGATGCTAGTACCCTTGGCTTGATCCTTGATCTATTTCTAAGCCCTGACCGCTGACCACTTCCGCATCAGTGAAGCGCCAGCAGTGTGATCAGGTCACATGATCACGCTGCTGACGTCACTCGCCGGCTCCTCACAGACACACACAGGGCTCAGGCAGCGTTGGTGGTAAGTGCTCCAGCTCCAGACGGCAGGGTAATAGAGCTGAAGACACCAAAGATTAATGTTTGAAATTTAAGGGGGCTAGAAAGGGCTGGTTGGGGTCGGCTATATGGAGCCTACAGACACGAGGATAGAGAGGGAGCAGGGGCAGAAAACTGAGGCCATTATAAGGGGAGAAATCTGAGGCCATTATAGGAGGCAGAAATCTGAGGACATTATAAGGGGCAGAAAACTGAGGCCATTATAGGGGGCAGAAATCATATGTATGAGGAAACAGTACTGTGGAATGGGGGCATGTATGAGGAAACAGTACTGGGGAATGGGGGGCATGTATGAGGAAACAGTACTGGGGAATGGGGGGCATGTATGAGGAAACAGTACTGGGGAACGGGGGGTAGGTATGAGGAAACAGTACTGTGGAATGGGGCATGTATGAGGAAACAGTACTGGGGAATGGTGGGCATGTATGAGGAAACAGTATGGGGGAATGGGGGGCATGTATGAGGAAACAGTATGGGGGAATGGGGGGCATGTATGAGGAAACATTATGGGGGAATGGGGGGTATATCTGAGGAAACAGTATGGGGGAATGAGGGGCATATCTGAGGAAACAGTATGGGGGAATGGGAGGCATATCTGAGGAAACAGGTGAGCAGGAAGTATAGAAAGTGAGGGGGTAAATATATGAGGAGACAGTATGGTGAACAGGGGGTTGTGAGAGGAGACAGTGTGAGGAGGGAGGGGAATAGTGTGAGGAGACAGTATGGGGGAAGAAAAGTGATTGGGCACAGAATAGAAACTGAGTAGTGGGGGCGTAGCAAGGAGGGACAGTAAGGGCACAGCCAGGAGGGGACAGTATACCAAGGAAGGGGAGTGTGATGAGAGAGTATAGTATAAATACTGGGCTCTATAGGGGAGACAGTGTGAAGGGAGGCTGGTATGGAAAGGAGAGGTCAGTGTAAAGAGCATGTAGACATAACATACATAGTAACATAGTAACATAGCAAGGCCGAAAAAAGACATTTGTCCATCCAGTTCAGCCTATATTCCATCATAATAAATCCCCAGATCTACGTCCTTCTACAGAACCTAATAATTGTATGATACAATATTGTTCTGCTCCAGGAAGACATCCAGGCCTCTCTTGAACCCCTCGACTGAGTTCGCCATCACCACCTCCTCAGGCAAGCAATTCCAGATTCTCACTGCCCTAACAGTAAAGAATCCTCTTCTATGTTGGTGGAAAAACCTTCTCTCCTCCAGACGCAAAGAATGCCCCCTTGTGCTCGTCACCTTCCTTGGTATAAACAGATCCTCAGCGAGATATTTGTATTGTCCCCTTATATACTTATACATGGTTATTAGATCGCCCCTCAGTCGTCTTTTTTCTAGACTAAATAATCCTAATTTCGCTAATCTATCTGGGTATTGTAGTTCTCCCATCCCCTTTATTAATTTTGTTGCCCTCCTTTGTACTCTCTCTAGTTCCATTATATCCTTCCTGAGCACCGGTGCCCAAAACTGGACACAGTACTCCATGTGCGGTCTAACTAGGGATTTGTACAGAGGCAGTATAATGCTCTCATCATGTGTATCCAGACCTCTTTTAATGCACCCCATGATCCTGTTTGCCTTGGCAGCTGCTGCCTGGCACTGGCTGCTCCAGGTAAGTTTATCATTAACTAGGATCCCCAAGTCCTTCTCCCTGTCAGATTTACCCAGTGGTTTCCCATTCAGTGTGTAATGGTGACATTGATTCCTTCTTCCCATGTGTATAACCTTACATTTATCATTGTTAAACCTCATCTGCCACCTTTCAGCCCAAGTTTCCAATTTATCCAGATCCATCTGTAGCAGAATACTATCTTCTCTTGTATTAACTGCTTTACATAGTTTTGTATTATCTGCAAATATCGATATTTTACTGTGTAAACCTTCTACCAGATCATTAATGAATATGTTGAAGAGAACAGGTCCCAATACTGACCCCTGCGGTACCCCACTGGTCACAGCGACCCAGTTAGAGACTATACCATTTATAACCACCCTCTGCTTTCTATCACTAAGCCAGTTACTAACCCATTTACACACATTTTCCCCCAGACCAAGCATTCTCATTTTGTGTACCAACCTCTTGTGCGGCACGGTATCAAACGCTTTGGAAAAATCGAGATATACCACGTCCAATGACTCACCGTGGTCCAGCCTATAGCTTACCTCTTCATAAAAACTGATTAGATTGGTTTGACAGGAGCGATTTCTCATAAACCCATGCTGATACGGAGTTAAACAGTTATTCTCATTGAGATAATCCAGAATAACATCCCTCAGAAACCCTTCAAATATTTTACCAACAATAGAGGTTAGACTTACTGGCCTATAATTTCCAGGTTCACTTTTAGAGCCCTTTTTGAATATTGGCACCACATTTGCTATGCGCCAATCCTGCGGAACAGACCCTGTCGCTATAGAGTCCCTAAATAAGAGGGACAATGTGGGGGTTACATTTTGTGCAGACAATATAGTGAGGGGCAATTTTTTATTCAGGAGCATTTTAATGACACTTCTATCTTTAAGGGCATCACGTGGAGATTTTCTGCAAAAGAGCGGAGAAGATGGAAGTCTGCAGAGACGGCTGTGGATGAGAAAACTCATCATGGTGTCTGGACAAGATGAAGAAAAGAAGGAGAATGGCTCCAGAGATGACGTCATCTATAGGGTACCTGGATGTAAATGTTATTTGTGATACTAACTAATTCTCATGTTTTTATTTATGTTAGGAGCATTAAAGGGGTTGTCCAGGTTTGTAATGAGTCTGCAGTCATTCTTTGTGACTGCAGACCTCTGAATTCTCACAGTGCACACTGTCAGGATTCTCTCGTGCTGGTGAATTACATACATGCAGTCATGCGCTGACTAGACATATGTGGCCTGAGTCAATGAAAATGAACTGAGCGAGGCCGGGCACGTCTAGTCGGAATGTGGTCAGAAGTATACAAATCACATGCTTGTGCGGACATGACTGTCCACCGGCAAGGGAGAATCCTAAAAGTGTGCAGTGCATTAGTTGGGAGAATTCAGAAGCCTGCGATGTCAGGATTCAGCTCTGCAGGTTCTAGTAGTCGTCACATGGACACTTCACTCATATGATTTTCATACTTGTGGTCCTATGACAACAAGCTTCTCTTCTGCTTCTCTCAATTTTTCACTGAATATTGAGAGCATTAGAGAGAGCGGCTCGTCAGTACATGACTGAGTGTGCAAATCGCATATATCCTGGGGGGGGGGGGAGGGGGTGCCAAAATTCTTGCCCCGGGTGCCAGAAACCCTAGATACACCTCTGGTCTTTAGGGATTCTTGTCTCTCCTGGATCGGCTTCTTCTGGGGTAACAAAACAAGAGTTAAATCTTCTTCCTTATACTCAAACCCCATTTTGGATATTAAGTTCAGGTACTCTACATTGGTAGCCCAAAGTATATAAGGTACCCACATTACAACGTGTAACACACTTTGTACACCTAACTGAAAAGGTCACATGGCTTTCTAGTCACAGAGATGCAGCAAAGACAATGCAAGTAATAACCCAACTTGTATGTGGAAATATTTTTCTCACTTGAAGAAAAAGTAAAACAATACATTTTACATGAGTTGAGTATTTGGTGAGTTTTTTACCTCAATATTTGTAAGCCAAAACCAGGAGTGGGTGATAAGTACAGAAGTGGCGACGTGCTTCTGTTATATTTTTCCTCTGACTGTTCCACTCCTGGTTTTGTCGTAAAAATAATGAGGTAAAAAAAGCACCAAATACTCAATGTGTACACATTTTACATTGTTCAAATACAAGAAGGTGTAAAGTCTGTCCTAGGATCCCAACTTTGTAGCCCTGCAAAAATAAAAACAAACACATTATCTTAGGGTATGTTTCCATGTCCAGGAAACGCTGCGTGTTTGATGCTGCGTAGAGTCACAGCGTCAAATACGCAGCGTCCAGATGTTACAGCATAGTGGAGGGGATTTCATGAAATCCTGTCTCCACTATGCCGTAAAACACGCAGGCAACAGACCCGCGTAAACGGACATGTAGCGCGTCTTTTCAGAACACAGCACGTCTGTTTACAATGCGGCGACGCTCCGTAACTTTACCATAGACTATCATTAGATGCAGTAAAACCGCATCTAATGATTAGTCACATGCGTAGAAACTGTGTAAATGCAGCTTACTACGCATGTCTGCCGGCTCACCTGCTGCCGGAAGTCCCTCGTCCACAGCAGTTCTCGCGATAACTTACCTTATCGCAAGAACTGCCGTGCACGTGACAGGGACTTATCTCCGATCACTAGTCTGGTTCTCACAAACAGCTGATCAGCTGAATGTGAGAACGCTGTAGTGTAAGTGATCGCTGGAGAGTTCTCCGGCGATCATCTACACAGGCTCTGCTACATCTGGATGTCAGGCATCCAGATGTAGCAGAGCCGGACTCGTCTAGACTGTGTGCACATACACCATACAGCATACACCATACAACATACACCATGCAACATGTGACATGCAACATACAACATTCAACATGTGACATACAACATGTGACATGCAACATGCGATATACAACATGCAACATGCGACATACAACATGCGACATGCAACATGCGACATACAACATGCAACAAAGAACATGTGACGTGCGACATGTCACGTGCAACATATGACATGCAACATGTCACATGCGTCATGCAACATGCTACATACGATGAGCAACATGCAACATACCACATGCGACATGCTACATACTGCATGCAACATACCACATGCGACATACAACATGCTACATACAACATGCAACATACTGTACATGCAAACAGAACATGCACCATTCATAACATACATACAGTACATACATACAGTACATACAATACATACATATAGACATACAGTACATTAAACATATAGTACATACTCACCATAACCTTGTCACCTTGATCCCCGAAGCCATTGTCATATGTAACAAATAATAAAATAATAAACAAACAATATACTCCCTGATGCGCAGATATCCAATTAAAACGAGTGTCCCACAATGATCTCCCGTGGAGAGCAGCAGCATCAGCTGATGTGACCGCTCTCCAGGGGCTCCAGGAATACAATGATGGAAGGTATCCTTCCACAATGTATTCCCCACAATGTATTCCTCTGCCCCTGTGAGAAAATAGTCCCTAGTCTCACTTGTGGCGGTGCTGTGTGGGAAAAGTCCCACACAGCTTTGCCATAAAGTGAGACACTGAACTAAGGTAACGTCAGTGATACACTACAGGAGCCATTGTCTCCCGTCAGTGTGTCACTGGAGGGCCTATAGAGCGGTGACATCACCCGATGTCACTGTTCTATAGGGGAGATCGTTGTCGGATTAATTAAACTATGGCGGAAAGTAAGTATACGGTTGGTTTATTATTTTTAATTTTTTTGCAGGCGCTCAAGTATAGTAAGTATGGTGAAATTAAGAATAATAAAATACTTTTTTCTGGCTGTGTCTTTATTTTTTTTTACACTTTCTCTACTCTAGGATTAATAATGGATAGGCGTCTTATTGACGCCTCTCCATTATTAACCGGGCTTAATGTCACCTTATATTAGCAAGGTGACATTAACCCCTTATTACCCCATATCCCACTGCTACAGAGGAGTGGGAAGAGAGGGGATAAGTGCCGGAAATGGAGCATCTTGCAGATGGGCCATTTCTGGGGCGGCTGCGGGTTGGTATTTGTAGCCGGGGGGCCAATATCCATGGCCCCTTTCTAGGCTATGAATATCAGCCCGCAGCTGTCTGCATAGCCTTTCTGACTATAAAATATAGGGGGACCCCACGTCATTTTTTGGGGGTCCCCCTATTTTTATAGCCAGTAACGGCTAGGCAGACAGCTGTGGGCTGATATTCATAGCCTGGGAAGCTCCATGGGTATTAACCCCTTTCCAGGCTACAAACATCAGTCCCCAGGCACTGGCTTTCCCTCTCTGGCACCATTTTTTTTTCAATTTTTTTTTAAATTAAACATATTGTGTTTAAGGCCGGCATCAATACCCGGCACTGCCGCGGGCACTCGGGACAGGAGCGTTCAGCTGCATAGAAATATAGCCGCAGCCGCACGTTACACTCCCGAGTGCCGGTGGCAGTGCCGGGTATTGAAGCGAGAGACTTGTGTGAGTTTCTCGCATGTGTGACCCTGGCCTAACGCAGATTTCGTGTGTGTGTCTTTATTTAAGGCTGGGATCACACATGCGAGAAACTCGGACGAGTCTAGCATCTTAATACCCGTCACTGGCGCCGGCACTCAGGAGTGGAGCGTGTAACTGCATAGAAATACATGCAGCTGCACGCTCCGCTCCCCAGTGCCAGTGGCAGTGCTGGGTTTTAAGATGTGAGACTCGTCCGAGTTTCTCGCTTGTGTGATCCATCTATCGTATCTATCTATCATATCCATCTATCTATCTATCGTATCTATCTATCTATTATCTATATATAAATATATTTATAGATAGATATATTGGTAGATAATAGATAGATATATCAATAGATAGATACCATAGATAAATACGATAGATAGATCCATAGATAGATATGATAGATACGATAGATAGACAGATACGATAGATATGCATCGTATATATCTATCTATTCTATCCATCTAACGTATCTATCTAGCGGTGTGTGTATATTCCTCAATGGAGTATATAAATGAAGAGGTTGGACAAGAAATAATATCACAATTCTTTTTTTGTATATCTTTATTGAGCTTACAAAAACACACACAAATCCGCATGAAAAAAACGCATCAAAAACGCAGGTGACCTGCCAGTGACCTCAGGTGCAGATTTTACCTGGGTCAAATCCTGATCAAATCCTGATGCAATCCTGAACGTGGAAACATACCCTAAAGTGAGAGTAGTATAACTCTGGCATATTGCTTTAAAGGGAACCTATCACTAGGTTTTTCTTCCACAAACTAATGCCATGTATGCAGGGACAGCGTTAGGGACAGGCAGACTAGGCATCTGCCAAGGGCCCTTGCTGCTCCAGGGGCCCACAACTGTGATGGGGCCTGTGAGTCAGCCACTATACCCCACATTCAACTGTATCACCATCATAGGTGCAGTTCAAAGCAATGATGGAGGAGAAAATGTCAGATAACACTCTCTCCCTATCATTCCCCTCTGCCTCTGATGCGGCGGTTGCAGGATGACGTCACTTCATCGCGTACCATGCTGTGTAAGGCAGTTGAGCTGCTGAAATGCTTTGCAGAGACCAGAGCAGCGGGGGAATGAGGAGTAGAGGTGAGTATTGTATGTGGTGGCCATAATAATGCAGGACTGTGGTGCTGCATTACACTCTATGAGGGGCTGCATTATACTCTAGGAGGGGGCAGCATTATATTCTATGAGGGGGCTGCATTGCACTATATGAGAGGGTTACATTATATTCGATGGGAGATGCATTTTACTCTTTTGGGGGACTACATTATACTTTATGAGGGGGCTGATTTATACCCTATATACTCTATGTAGGAGCTGCACTATACTCTATGAGGGGACTGCATTATACTCTGAGGGTGCTGCATTGTACGCTATGAGGGGGCTGCAATACTCTATGAGGGGGCTGCATTGTACTTTATGAAGGAAATGCATTATACTATATGGGGTGGGTGCATTTTACTCTATGAAGAGGTTGCATTATACTCGTATTGGGTGGCTACATTATACTCTGAGAGAGGGCTGTATTATACTTTTAGGGGGGCTGTATTTAACTATGAGGGGGCTGCATTACACGCTGAGGGGGGCTGCATTATACTCTATAGGTCTATGGGGAGTGCATTATGCCATATGTACTATATGGGACCTGCATTATACTGTATTGAGGACTATGGGAAATGCATTGTACTATATAAAAAACTATGGGGTGCTTTATACTATGGGGAGTGCATTGTGCTACCTGGAGGACTATGGGGGTGCATTATACAATATGGATTACGAAGAGTGTATTATACTATATGGAGGACTATGGGGAGTGCTTTTATACTTTGTAGAGGACTATGTATTATATTATACTATATGGAGGACTATGGGGAGTGTATTATACTATATGGAGTACTATGGGGCACATGATACTACATATAGGACTATGGCAAATATTATACTAAATGGAAGACTATAGTTCACATTATAATATATAGGAGGACTATGAGGCACATTACATTAGATGGAAGACTATGGGGTGTGCATTATACAATATGGAGGACTGTGGTGCTTATTATACTATATGGAGGACTGTGGCGCTTATTATACTATATGGAGGACTATGGGGTACATTATACTATGTGGAGGACTATGGGGTGTTTTATACTAAACAAGCAAAATGAGAAAAATCAAATAAATACCCCTAATTAGAAGGACGTGATTTCTAATGATGGTAAGAAAATATAACGTCCATATAGATTATTAGTAAGAACACGTTCTACGCTTCATGCATGACAACATATAAAGAAAAATGCGTATATAGAACAATGCTCAGGAGATGGCACCAAGGATGTATTTATTTAATGTTACTATCATCTGTTATTGAATGCCTTGTTTTGTGACGCAGTGTTAAATAGTGATAAATGGGGATGGCCACTATGGTCTGATGATTTATGCTGCTGATTAAAAGCATTTATAGTGCCCCTGATGTTCCACTCTAAATTACGTTGGCATTAACAATATACTTATGTGGATATTATTACTTTATGCTATGCTGTTTGCTCAGTAGGGGTGCCACTCATATTTGTTTGGCTCATGTACCAGCACTCTTGTTTGCTACTGGTTTTAAAGTTTGTATATGTAAAGGGTAAATCCTATTTAAATAAAGATCGTTATACTTGTTCTATATACGCATTTTTCTTTATATGTTGTTAAACAAGCAAAATGCCTATTCATCAAGTGATTAATCAAAAATCATTATTCTCAGCAGCACATCGCCTGGTGAAAACTGCAAATATGTTGCTGAAAACATGATACAGTATGTGGACAAGTTCATCTACTAATGATTGTTCTGTCCCCATCACTGTTCCTCAGCCGGTGTAAAGAGGCTCGGGAACAAGTGTCTGACGGCTTCAACATTGTCGATCACACTCGTTTAGCAGCCTCAACTCAATGCATATAAATGCAACCAAAATGTTTCTGTGTGGTGGTGCAATATGTTAGCATTTGGGGCACCACTTTAAACTTTTGCCCAGGGCCCCACTTTCTCTAAAACCAGCCCTGCGTGCAGGGCCGGACTGGGACTAAAATTCAGCCCTGGCATTTGAAGTTACACAGGCCCACTTGTCACATGGTGACTGTATAACATCTTTGTACACTTGTAGGTTACAAGAAATGAGGGGAGTGTAACACGACTATTTAATATATAAAGCTGAATGTGTGTATGTGTGTATGTGTGTGTGTGTGTGTGTATGTCCGGGATTGGCATCAGCACCGTCGCAGCTACAGCCACAAAATTTTGCACAGTCACACGTCTGGACCCCGAGATCGTTATAGGCTATGTTGTGAGGTGAAATTTTAACCCCGCGCTTTCCAATTCACCAAACAATTTCTCCCCTATCTACATAATGGGGAAAAAGTGAAAGGAAAAGTGTTGGAGGCAAATTGACAGCTGCCAGATGTGAACAAAGGGGACTTAAAGAGTGAGAGCGATGGCGCCAAAGAGTATATACCGTACAGTTGCTAAGGTGGGGCCCCGACATGGGATACTCACCACACACTGGGATATGAACACACATACAAAAGGCGCCACACACTACCACGCGCTTGAACACATATCACCCTCAGCACACATTTCACCACACATACACCAACCTCGCCACATAAAAGTCGAAACACAAAAGTCGCCGCTCAAAACTCGCCACGCGCAAAACTCGCCACATGCAAAACTAGGCTCACGCAAATCTCGCCACACGTGCAAAACTCACCTCATGGGAACACTCGCCACACGCAAAACTTGCACCCGCGGAAAAATTGCCACATGCACAAAAGTTGCAACACATGCAAAAGTTGCCTCACACAAAACTTGCACATACTCAAAAGGCACCACACATAAAACTCGCCACGCGCAAAACTCGCCATGCACAAAACTTGCTGCACACAACTTGCTACACTAACCTGTCACATGCAACTCGACACACAAAAAGTTGCTACACGCATGTCGCCACACAAAATTCATCTCCCAAAAGTCACTACATGCATGTCGCCACACGCAACTCAACACACACAACTTGACACACGAAACTCGCCCTAAAACACACACAAGTCTGGTATTATCCTTCAAAAATAAAAATCTGATTAATAAGCAGACAAACTACAAGAGCAACAAATGTACCATATAGGAAATCCGGCAGCTGTCAGTCACATGACCTGTCTATTATGTGTATGTGTGAACTAATATATACTGCCAGGGGGGAGGGCTTCCTGTTGGCTGGGGATTTATCAGGCTGCCAATTTAGCTTACAAATACTGAGGTAAAAATACTGACCAAATAACGTGTGAACGAGGTCTAATACAGGAGCAAATGACATACAGATATATACTATGTACAGGGGAGATAACACACAGGTATATACTATATACAGGAGAGATGACATACAGGTATATACTATATACAGGAGCAGATGACCTACAGGTATATACAATATACTGGAGGAGATGACATACAGGTATATGCTATATATAGGAGATGACATACAGGTATATACTATATACAGGAGAAGATGACACACATATACTATATACAGGGGAGATGACACACAGGTATATACTATATACAGGACAGGAGGAGATGACATACAGGTATATACTATATATAAGAGGAGATGACATATAGGTATATACTATATACAGGGGAGATGACACACAGCAGGTATATACTATATACAGGGGAGATGACATACAGGTATATACTATATACAGGAGATGACATACAGGTGTATACTATATATAAGGGAAGTAGAAACCAAAGGAGAAAAACAGCACTAAAAAGAACCAAGTAAACTAAGATCGAACTTTATTGAAGTATAAGTACAAACATGTTAAAAGACCAGTAAAACAGAAACAAGGGGACAGAAACCAGGGAAAGACAATGACCACCAAATTGGCAGTGTGGTAACAGCAGGTAGTTATGGTAATGCAGGCTGTTATAATCGTGTAATATACAATAGATGATACAATACTGGGTAGCTCCACTGACAAATAAAGTGCAAAAGTGCATACTAAATAAACATAATTAAATCGAGTCAGTGCAATGTATAGCGCCTTGACCTGTACAGTAAAGCCAGTGGAGATAGATACCAGAAAGTATAACATCAAGGAGTTAATGAATCATATTACCTGCAAGAGATACCGCACTGCCAGGGACCCCAACGTGCGTTTCGGCGCGGTGCCTTCTTCCGGGGGTGTGGCGTGAATACGAACATCAGGGATATTTAAATACAGTGTCTACTGTTATGATAGGCAATTCAGTAACACAATGTACATAGCGATCAGAGCACATACAGTGATCTGACAATAACCCAAAATAATAGAACAAGCTCTGAGACGTGGAAACTCTGTAGACCGCAATTCCTGATCCTCTCCAAACACAACTAGAGGCAGCTGTGGATTGCGCCTAACGCTCCCTATGCAACTCGGCACAGCCTGAGAAACTAACTAGCCTGAAGATAGAAAAATAAGCCTACCTTGCCTCAGAGAAATACCCCAAAGGAAAAGGCAGCCCCCCACATATAATGACTGTGAGTAAGATGAAAAGACAAACGTAGGGATGAAATAGATTCAGCAAAGTGAGGCCCGATATTCTAGACAGAACGAGGATAGGAAAGATAACTTTGTGGTCTACACAAAACCCTAAAGAAAACCACGCAAAGGGGGCAAAAAGACCCTCCGTACCGAACTAACGGCACGGAGGTACACCCTTTGCGTCCCAGAGCTTCCAGCAAAACAAATAGACAAGCAGGACAGAAAAAATAGCAACAAATAGCAAAGAAGCACTTATCTATGCAGAGCAGCAGGCCACAGTAATGATCCAGAGAAACACAAGTCCAACACTGGAACATTGACAGGAAGCATGGATAAAAGCATCAGGTGGAGTTAAGTAGAGAAGCAGCTAACGACCTCACCAGATCACCTGAGGGAGGAAACTCAGAAGCTGCAGTACCACTTTCCTCCACAAACGGAAGCTCCCAGAGAGAATCAGCCGAAGTACCACTTGTGACCACAGGAGTGAACTCTGCCACAGAATTCACAACAGTACCCCCCCTTGAGGAGGGGTCACCGAACCCTCACCAGAGCCCCCAGGCCGACCAGGATGAGCCACATGAAAGGCACGAACAAGATCGGGAGCATGGACATCAGAGGCAAAAACCCAGGAATTATCTTCCTGAGCATAACCCTTCCATTTAACCAGATACTGGAGTTTCCGTCTTGAAACACGAGAATCCAAAATCTTCTCCACAATATACTCCAATTCCCCCTCCACCAAAACCGGGGCAGGAGGCTCAACAGATGGGACCATAGGTGCCACGTATCTCCGCAACAATGACCTATGGAATACGTTATGTATGGAAAAAGAATCTGGAAGGGTCAGACGAAAAGACACAGGATTAAGAACCTCAGAAATCCTATACGGACCAATAAAACGAGGTTTAAACTTAGGAGAGGAAACCTTCATAGGAATATGACGAGAAGATAACCAAACCAGATCCCCAACACGAAGTCGGGGACCCACACCGCGTCTGCGATTAGCGAAAAGTTGAGCCTTCTCCTGGGACAAGGTCAAATTGTCCACTACCTGAGTCCAAATCTGCTGCAACCTGTCCACCACAGTATCCACACCAGGACAGTCCGAAGACTCAACCTGTCCTGAAGAGAAACGAGGATGGAACCCAGAATTGCAGAAAAACGGCGAAACCAAGGTAGCCGAGCTGGCCCGATTATTAAGGGCGAACTCAGCCAAAGGCAAAAAGGACACCCAGTCATCCTGATCAGCAGAAACAAAGCATCTCAGATATGTTTCCAAGGTCTGATTGGTTCGTTCGGTCTGGCCATTAGTCTGAGGATGGAAAGCCGAGGAAAAAGACAAGTCAATGCCCATCCTACCACAAAAGGCTCGCCAAAACCTCGAAACAAACTGGGAACCTCTGTCAGAAACAATATTCTCTGGAATGCCATGCAAACGAACCACATGCTGGAAGAACAAGGCACCAAATCAGAGGAGGAAGGCAATTTAGACAAGGGTACCAGATGGACCATCTTAGAAAAGCGATCACAGACCACCCAAATGACTGACATCTTTTGAGAAACGGGAAGGTCAGAAATAAAATCCATAGAGATATGTGTCCAAGGCCTCTTCGGGACCGGCAAGGGCAAAAGCAACCCACTGGCACGAGAACAGCAGGGCTTAGCCCGAGCACAAATCCCACAGGACTGCACAAAAGTACGCACATCCCGCGACAGAGAGAGCCACCAAAAGGATCTAGCCACTAACTCTCTGGTACCAAAGATTCCAGGATGACCAGCCAACACCGAACAATGAAGTTCAGAGATAACTCTATTCGTCCACCTATCAGGGACAAACAGTTTCTCCGCTGGGCAACGATCAGGTTTATTAGCCTGAAATTTTTGCAGCACCCGCCGCAAATCAGGGGAGATGGCAGACACAATTACTCCTTCCTTGAGGATACCCGCCAGCTCAGATAAACCCGGGGAGTCGGGCACAAAACTCCTAGACAGAGCATCCACCTTCACATTTTTAGAGCCCGGAAGGTACGAAATCACAAAGTCAAAACGGGCAAAAAACAACGACCAACGAGCTTGTCTAGGATTCAAGCGCTTGGCAGACTCGAGATAAGTCAAGTTCTTATGATCAGTCAATACCACCACGCGATGCTTAGCTCCTTCAAGCCAATGACGCCACTCCTCGAATGCCCACTTCATGGCCAGCAACTCTCGGTTGCCCACATCATAATTTCGCTCAGCAGGCGAAAACTTCCTGGAAAAGAAAGCGCATGGTTTCATCACTGAGCAACCAGAACCTCTCTGTGACAAAACAGCCCCTGCTCCAATCTCAGAAGCATCAACCTCGACCTGGAACGGAAGAGAAACATCTGGTTGACACAACACAGGGGCAGAAGAAAAACGACGCTTCAACTCTTGAAAAGCTTCCACAGCAGCAGAAGACCAATTGACCAAATCAGCACCCTTCTTGGTCAAATCGGTCAATGGTTTGGCAATGCTAGAAAAATTACAGATGAAGCGACGATAAAAATTAGCAAAGCCCAGGAACTTTTGCAGACTTTTCAGAGATGTCGGCTGAGTCCAATCCTGGATGGCTTGGACCTTAACCGGATCCATCTCGATAGTAGAAGGGGAAAAGAAGAACCCCAAAAATGAAACCTTCTGCACACCAAAAAGACACTTTGATCCCTTCACAAACAAAGAATTAGCACGCAGGACCTGAAAAACCGTTCTGACCTGCTTCACATGAGACTCCCAATCATCCGAGAAGATCAAAATGTCATCCAAGTACACAATCAGGAATTTATCCAGGTACTCACGGAAGATGTCATGCATAAAGGATTGAAACACTGATGGAGCATTGGCAAGTCCGAACGGCATCACTAGATACTCAAAATGACCCTCGGGCGTATTAAATGCAGTTTTCCATTCATCTCCTTGCCTGATTCTCACCAGATTATACGCACCACGAAGATCTATCTTAGTGAACCAACTAGCCCCCTTAATCCGAGCAAACAAATCAGATAACAATGGCAAGGGGTACTGAAATTTAACAGTGATCTTATTAAGAAGGCGGTAATCTATACACGGTCTCAGCGAACCATCCTTCTTGGCTACAAAAAAGAACCCTGCTCCTAATGGCGACGATGACGGGCGAATATGCCCCTTCTCCAGGGATTCCTTCACATAACTGCGCATAGCGGTGTGCTCAGTCATGGATAAATTAAACAGTCGACCTTTTGGGAATTTACTACCAGGAATCAAATTGATAGCACAATCACAATCCCTATGCGGAGGCAGGGCATCGGACTTGGGCTCATCAAATACATCCCGGTAATCAGACAAGAACTCTGGAACCTCAGAAGGGGTGGATGACGAAATTGACAGAAATGGAACATCACCATGTACCCCCTGACAACCCCAGCTGGACACCAACATGGAATTCCAATCCAATACTGGATTATGGGCTTGTAGCCATGGCAACCCCAACACGACCACATCATGCAGATTATGCAACACCAGAAAGCGAATAACCTCCTGATGTGCAGGAGCCATGCACATGGTCAGCTGGGTCCAGTATTGAGGCTTATTCTTGGCCAAAGGTGTAGCATCAATTCCTCTCAATGGAATAGGACACTGCAAGGGCTCCAATAAAAACCCACAACGTTTAGCATAATCCAAGTCCATCAAATTCAGGGCAGCGCCTGAATCCACAAACGCCATGACAGAATACGACGACAAGGAGCATATCAAGGTAACGGACAGAATAAATTTTGACTGTACAGTACCAATGGCGGCAGACCTAGCGAACCGCTTAGTGCGCTTAGGACAATCAGAGATAGCATGAGTGGAATCACCACAGTAGAAACACAAAACCCTAAAGAAAACCACGCAAAGGGGGCAAAAAGACCCTCCGTACCGAACTAACGGCACGGAGGTACACCCTTTGCGTCCCAGAGCTTCCAGCAAAACAAATAGACAAGCAGGACAGAAAAAATAGCAACAAATAGCAAAGAAGCACTTATCTATGCAGAGCAGCAGGCCACAGGAATGATCCAGAGAAACACAAGTCCAACACTGGAACATTGACAGGAAGCATGGATAAAAGCATCAGGTGGAGTTAAGTAGAGAAGCAGCTAACGACCTCACCAGATCACCTGAGGGAGGAAACTCAGAAGCTGCAGTACCACTTTCCTCCACAAACGGAAGCTCCCAGAGAGAATCAGCCGAAGTACCACTTGTGACCACAGGAGTGAACTCTGCCACAGAATTCACAACAGTCTACCAATCAAAAGACCTCTCATATGGGAATGCTGCGCCAACCGGAAAACTACGCATGCGTGTATAATGATGTAATATGAGTCGGCTATTCCGATAGGTCAAACGACACCTGAGTATCAAATCAGACTGACAAGCCCGGCCGCGCACGCGCAGTATACCCAGCAGAGACGTAATGACCCGAATATGCGGATATCCCACCCCGTAAACAAAACTCACGTCATAAAAACCAATCAGTGTATTAGACAGCGGTGTAAATAAACCGCACCTACATACTGAAAAATATAGGCCACATTGCGAGAAAAGAACCGGAAGTGTAAACCAATCCGGTCAAGTGTAATGAAGAAAAAATGAATGAATGAACCGCGCGTGTATGCAAAAAACGTGTGTGAGCCTTAATGACAAAAACCACGCTTGCGCTGGTCAACACCAAGGCTGTATTGAATGACGGTGCAAATAGAACGCGCGTGCATACTAAAGAGTGTAAAGCGTGATGGCCTAACTGCGCATGTGCCGGTCATCACCAATTGCCCATCTGTTATCTTGTCCATTCACGTATTGTTTTATTTGTATTTAGTATACAGTACACGTATAGATATCTCATGCTATTTACACGATGCGGTATATGCCTCATTTGGTGTTATACATGTATATTTTTTTGGTGTTTCATTATGATTATGCTATTATGGCATTATAAAGTATATAGTCATTAACACCTATCGTATATATTTTTCGTCCATGTCAATCACATGTGCACTTTGTACTTACACTTACCTTTCATTCTCTCCCTCTATTGTGGAGGGTTCTCTTTTCCTTCTTTTTTCCTTTCTGCTCATTTTTTACTTCTGGCACTTGTATTGCATTGCCCGGCGACGGTGTTCTCGTCTTCTTGGAGTTGGGTATGCGGGATTCTTACTACCCGATTCGCGCCGTACCAGTGGGCACGACCCGGGTGGTTTCTCGTGTCCTCCTCTGTTGACGTTTACACCGTTGCCTTGGTGATGACCAGCACATGCGCAGTTAGGCCATCACGCTTTACACTCTTTAGTATGCACGCGCGTTCTATTTGCACCGTCATTCAATACAGCCTTGGTGTTGACCAGCGCAAGCGCGGTTTTTGTCATTAAGGCTCACACACATTTTTTGCATACACGCGCGGTTCATTCATTCATTTTTTCTTCATTACACTTGACCGGATTGGTTTACACTTCCGGTTCTTTTCTCGCAATGTGGCCTATATTTTTCAGTATGTAGGTGCGGTTTATTTACACCGCTGTCTAATACACTGATTGGTTTTTATGACGTGAGTTTTGTTTACGGGGTGGGATATCCGCATATTCGGGTCATTACGTCTCTGCTGGGTATACTGCGCATGCGCGGCCGGGCTTGTCAGTCTGATTTGATACTCAGGTGTCGTTTGACCTATCGGAATAGCCGACTCATATTACATCATTATACACGCATGCGTAGTTTTCCGGTTGGCGCAGCATTCCCATATGAGAGGTCTTTTGATTGGTAGACACTGTATTTAAATATCCCTGATGTTCGTATTCACGCCACACCCCCGGAAGAAGGCACCGCGCCGAAACGCGCGTTGGGGTCCCTGGCAGTGCGGTATCTCTTGCAGGTAATATGATTCATTAACTCCTTGATGTTATACTTTCTGGTATCTATCTCCACTGGCTTTACTGTACAGGTCAAGGCGCTATACATTGCACTGACTCGATTTAATTATGTTTATTTAGTATGCACTTTTGCACTTTATTTGTCAGTGGTGCTACCCAGTATTGTATCATCTATTGTATATTACACGATTATAACAGCCTGCATTACCATAACTACCTGCTGTTACCACACTGCCTATTTGGTGGTCATTGTCTTTCCCTGGTTTCTGTCCCCTTGTTTCTGTTTTACTGGTCTTTTAACATGTTTGTACTTATACTTCAATAAAGTTCGATCTTAGTTTACTTGGTTCTTTTTAGTGCTGTTTTTCTCCTTTGGTTTCTACGTTTACTTGTTGTTGCACTGAACCGTAGATATATATCCATGCACCCTGGGTACCTGTTAGTTATGGTGCTTATATGATCTGGTATATATGTTCTATATATATAAGGGAGATGACAAACATATATATACTGAGGTGAAAATGAGAGGTGTGAGGTGAAAATGAAAAGGTGTGAGTGCAAAATGAGAGGAGTGAGGGAAAATAGTGGAGTGATCGGAAAATGACAGATGTGAGGTCGAAATGACAAGTGTTAGGGGGGAATGAGAGGAGTGAGGGGGGAAAATAAGAGGTGTGAGGGGGAAAATAAGAGGTGTGAGGGAGAAAATGAGAGCTGTGAGAGGGAAAATGAAAGATGTGATGGGGAAAATGAGAGGCGTGATGGGAAAATAAGAGAAGTGAGGTGCTATAACTAACCACAGAAATTTACTATGCCCAGGTAACGCCGGGCTCTTCAGCTTGTATAACATATAATTACAGCTATATCCAGCATTACAGCTCAGTCCTATTTATTGCTTTTAGTTGCATTACCAAGAAAAGCCGCTACTTTACCTACATAACTGGATCTCGTAGATAACCTCATTTCGATGCTCAATAAACTTTGCCTACAGCCACCTTTGGTTCCGCTGCACAGCATGAGACCTGGTGACTCTAAAGAGCGGTGACATCAGTAACATCACAGCTCTTCAGATATTCCAGGTCTTGCTCTGAGCTCGGCGACTGTGAAGAGCGGCATTGTTAATACCGTCACCTCTCTTCAGAGTCAGTGGGTCTCGCCAGGCCTGGGCTAGTAGTGGGTGTGTCTGATAGACACCTCTCCATTACTTACACCAGGGATAGCAGCTGACATTACGCAGCTGACATCAACCCCAGGCTGCTAAAATGAGTGTGATTGACAATATTGAAGTCCTTCGCTTGTTTCCCACCCTCTTTACACAAAATGAGAAAGAATGAAGGGAACAGAACAATCACGATTAGATCAATCTGTCCCCATACAGTATCATGTTATCAGCAGCACAACTACAGCTTACACCTGCGATCTGCTGCTGAGGACAAGGATTTCTGTTCCCACATAAACAATCCAATCGCTCGATGAATAGGCAGCATTTTGCTTATTTAGTATAATACACCCCATAGTCCTCCATATATTATAATGTGCACCTCAGTCCTCCATATAGTGTAATACACTCATCTTAGTCCTCCATATAGAATAATACACTCCTCATAGTCCCCCATATATTAAAATACACTGCTCAGTCCTCCATATAGTATAATACACTCCCAGGGGCGGATTATCAGAGGGTCAATATGGGCGGTAGCCCAGGGCCCAGTGGTCTGGGGGGGCCCTGGGCTACCGCACAGATTAACCCTCTGAAAATCATCTGTGAATGGCCGCCGGGCGGCGTTTATGTGCCCCCGGACCCGGTGGGCAGAGAGAGGGGGCCCGCATCGGGCCCCTTCTCATCTGCTCACCGGGCCCCTTCCGGCGCTGCGGCGGTTTCCTATTGATGTGCGGGCGCGCGCCCGCACGTCAATAGTTAACAACAACAGCCGCCAGCCAATTGGAGGCTGGCGGCTGAAGTCGGCCGCGCGCACACGTCGCCGACGTCTGACGTCATTGTCAGTCGCCGGCGAGTGTGCGCTGCAGAAGGGAGCTCGCCGCAGGGAGCGTGGACAGGTGAGGAGACTGTTTTTTTTTTTTGATCAGTTAAACGGTGGACTGTGGACACACTGGGGGGCAATGCTGGAGGGAGGACACACTGGGGGGCAATGCTAGAGACACTGGGGCAGGTTGGAGGACACACTGGGGGCAATGCTGGAGGGAGGACACACTGGGGGGCAATGCTAGAGACACTGGGGCAGGTTGGAGGACACACTGGGGGGCAATGCTGGAGGGAGGACACACTGGGGGGCAATGCTGGAGGACACACTGGGGGGCAATGCTGGACACACTGGGGCAGGTTGGAGGACACACTGAGGGCAATGCTGGAGGACACACTAGGGCAGATTGCTGGAGGACACACTGGGGGCAATGCTGGAGACAGTGGGGCAGATTGCTGGAGACAGTGGGGCAGATTGCTGGAGACAGTGGGGCAATGCTGGGGACAGTGGGGCAATGCTGGGGACAGTGGGGCAATGCTGGAGACAGTGGGGCAATGCTGGAGACAGTGGGGCAATGCTGAAGACAGTGGGGCAGATTGCTGGAGACAGTGGGGCAGATTGCTGGAGACAGTGGGGCAGATTGCTGGAGACTGTGGGGCAATGCTGGAGACTGTGGGGCAATGCTGGAGACAGTGGGGCAATGCTGGAGACAGTGGGGCAATGCTGGAGGACACACTGGGGGGCAATGCTGGAGACGGGGCAGATTGCTGGGGGGCAATGCTGGAGGACACACTGGGGGGAAATGCTGGAGACACTGGGGCAGATTGGAGGACACACTGGGGGGCAATGCTGGAGGGAGGACACACTGGGGGGCAATGCTGGAGGACACACTGGGGGGCAATGCTGGACACACTGGGGCAGGTTGGAGGACACACTGAGGGCAATGCTGGAGGACACACTAGGGCAGATTGCTGGAGGACACACTGGGGGCAATGCTGGAGACAGTGGGGCAGATTGCTGGAGACAGTGGGGCAGATTGCTGGAGACAGTGGGGCAATGCTGAAGACAGTGGGGCAGATTGCTGGAGACAGTGGGGCAGATTGCTGGAGACAGTGGGGCAGATTGCTGGAGACAGTGGGGCAGATTGCTGGAGACAGTGGGGCAATGCTGGAGACAGTGGGGCAATGCTGGGGACAGTGGGGCAATGCTGGAGACAGTGGGGCAATGCCGGAGACAGTGGGGCAATGCCGGAGACAGTGGGGCAATGCCGGAGACAGTGGGGCAATGCCGGAGACAGTGGGGCAGATTGCTGGAGGACACACTGGGGGGCAATGCTGGAGACAGTGGGGCAGATTGCTGGAGGACACACTGGGGGGCAATGCTGGAGGACACACTGGGGGGAAATGCTGGAGACACTGGGGCAGATTGGAGGACACACTGGGGGCAGATTGCTGGAGACAGTGGGGCAGATTGCTGGAGACAGTGGAGCAGATTGCTGGAGGACACACTGGGGGGCAATGCTGGAGGACACACTGGGGGGCAATGCTGGAGACAGTGGGGCAGATTGCTGGAGGACACACTGGCGGGCAATGCTGGATGACACACTGGCGGGCAATGCTGGAGGACACACTGGGGGGCAATTCTGGAGACAGTGGGGCAGATTGCTGGAGACAGTGGGGCAGATTGCTGGAGACAGTGGGGAAGATTGCTGGAGACAGTGAGGCAGATTGCTGGAGACAGTGGGGCAGATTGCTGGAGACAGTGGGGCAGATTGCTGGACACACTGGGGCAGATTGCTGGACACGCTGGGGGCAGGACTGGAGGCATGGGCAGAATGTAGACACGGGGCATGATTGGAGACACTGGGTAGAATGAAAGACATGGGGCAGGATTGGATCATGGGGCAGGATGGATACGATGGAGACAGATGGGGCAGGATGGGGAGATCATATGGGGCAGGATGGATACTCATGAGTGCAGGATGGGAGAACATATGGCTGGAGCGAGGAATGAGATACATGGGGTGGGGAATAGTATTACCATAGGGGCTAATTAAGGGATATTATTACTGCAGTGATGTATTTATTTTATTTTTTGAGTATACTGTTTTAAATGGGGGGGCGGTCCTGTTACTGTGCAGAGTGACACTATATCGCCTTTTTCTCTTCATGTGGTGTAATGTAGAAGTTGTGAAAAATTAAGTAATGTGTTCTACAAGCGGAGCTCGAGATAACTGTGTTATTTCCTGCAGAAACGAGTCCTGGCTGGAAGAAATGATGGTGGTCTGTGCTGGATGAAAGATGAAGGACTTCACCTAGAGACGTCACTGGTGAGTCAGTGTTACCTATACACTGACACTATACACTGTATACTATATACAGAGGTCCTGTGTACAATGTCACCAGTGATCTCTGTATTACCTCTACACAGACACTGCATACTAAGTACAGATCTCCTGTGAATACTGGCACTTATGGTGATAGTATTGTGGTTTTTTTTGTTTTTTTTTACTGATCAGTATTGTAGTATTCAGTCACTATGTGGTGGTAATATGTGGTCTGGAAATGGTGTTGTGGTATTTGTCCCTTGTATGTGCTATTTGGTCACCAAGTGGTAATATGTGGTCTTGACATGGTGCGGTGGTATTTGTTCCTTGTATGTGATATTATTCGATCACTGTGGTTGTAATTTGTGGTCTGGTCATGGTGCGGTGGTATTTGTTCCTTGTATGTGATATTATTCGATCACTGTGGTTGTAATTTGTGGTCTGGTCATGGTACGGTGGTATTTGTTCCTTGTATGTGATATTATTGGTCAAGATATACCTAAATTGTATTGCAGATTTTAACAAATATTGAATAGGTTACAGTAGAGTAGGGCCCGGCCATTTTTCTGGAATAATCTGGTTCGGGTATATCATGACCCCCGTCACATGACCCCCATCACATGACCCCCGTCACATGACCCCCGTCACATGACCCCCGTCACATGACCGGGGGGGCCCACAGTGTGTGAACAGCCCGGGGCCCTGGCTACCCTTAATCCACCCCTGTACACTCCTCATAGTGTTCCATATAGTATAATGCACCGCCATAGTCATCCATGTAGTACAATTCACTTCCCATAGTATAATGCACCTCACAGTTCTTCATATAGTATAATGTATTCCCCATAGTCCTTGATACAGTATAATGCAGCCCACATATAGTATAATGCTGGTACCGCACAGAATATATTGTAGCCCCCTGAGTATAATGTAACCCCCCAGAGAACATGATGCAGCCCCCTCATATAGTATAATGCAGCCCCTGCATATATACAGTTATATGAAAAAGTTTGGGCACCTATGTGCAGATTGCACATTTTCTTTTAGTACAATAAACCTCATTTCAAGGCAGAAACATTACTGTGTCCAACAGTTATTAGATATATGAAACTGAAATAGCTGTTGCAAAAAAAAAAAATTTCATAAAACATTAAGCTTAAGATTAATAGGGGTGCCCAAACTTTTTCATATAACTGTAATATATGGTAGCCCCCTCATAGAGCATAATGCAGCCCCACATAGAATATAATGTAGCCCTTCCATAGAATACAATGCAGCCCTCCTCATATAGAATAATGCAGCTCCCCATAGACTATAATGTAGCCCCCTCATAGAGTATGATGCCATCACCCCTCATAGAATATAATAAATTTAATACATAGAATACATTTAATACATAGAATATAATACAACCCACCTCCCTATAGAATATAACGTAGCCCCACAAAAGAGTATGATGCAATCTTCCCTCATAGAAAATAATATAGCCCCCATAGAATATAATGTACCCCCCATAGAATATAATACAGCCCTCCATAGAATGTAATATAGCCCCCATAGAATGTAATACAGCGCCTCATAGAATGTAATACAGCCCCCACAGAAGGTAATACAGCACAGTCCCTCATAGAATATAATACAGCCCCCCATAGAATATAATGCAGCCCCCATAGAATGTAATACAGCCCCCCATAGAATGTAATACAGCCCTCCATAGAATGTAATATAGCCCCCATAGAATGTAATACAGCACCCCATAGAATGTAATACAGCCCCCACAGAAGGTAATACAGCACAGTCCCTCATAGAATATAATACAGCCCCCCATAGAATATAATGCAGCCCCCATAGAATGTAATACAGCCCCCCATAGAATGTAATACAGCCAAGCCCCCATAGAATGTAATACAGCACTGCACCCCATAGAATGTCATATAGCACAGCACCTCATAGAATGTCATACAGCAGCCCATAGAATGTAATACAGCACAGCCCCCCATAGAATGTAATACAGCCCCCCATAGAATATAATACAGTTCCCCCAAGAATGACCTCACAGTCCAATTATCACTCATTGATAGATTTAAAAAATCACACACAATCCTCACATCTTCTCATGCCCCGCGCTGCTCCTGGCTCCGTTCTCAGCGGCTGCAGTCTGCCCAGCACACAGCAGGTACGCGATGATATGATGTCATCTCACACCCGCTGTGGCAGAGCAGGGAATGATGGGAGAGGGAGCGTCAGCAGATGCTCTCTCCTCCATCATTGTATTGAACTGTAACAGCGTCAGACACCAGTATAGTTGAATGCAGCGGCGCTGGCGGGGGGAGGGAGTCAGCCCAATGGCAGAGCGTGCAGGGATCAAGCGGCCCACTGCAGGCACTGGAACTTCTGGCATTTGCCAGAAGTGCCTGATGCTCAGTCCAGCCCTGCCTGCGTGTATGTAAATGTGCTGTAATGCTGATTAAACCCATACCTTAATCTTGGTTTATGTTTTAGCGAAATTCATTGTTGAATTGTTATGTAAATGAGCCACATTTTCAGTAGATGGGAACTGCACGTACTTGTTGACTCGCTTCCCTATTCCCCGCCTGCAGCCTGTCTTGGGGCAGTGATTGACAGGTCACTTATTTCAGTGATTTGCCTCTTCTGAGATCTATTGCAAGAACAGCCATTCCCTGGGGTGATCCATGCACAATAAGGTCCCGATGAAGAAGACTGTCGGTGTCTGGAGAGATCTGCATAGATTGCAGACCGAGACAGACAATGACTTCTTTTTCATTAGAATGACCGGCCAAGGAAAGAAAACCAACACAGTCTTCTTTATCAGGGCCTTATTGTGCAGGCACCAAGTTATGAGCTCACTTGGATGTGGTGCACTTTCTAAGCCATAGGTAAGAGTAAGGAACGTGGACCGTAGATGATGGCACAGAAGGCAGGACTTGAAGGATGCCACATGGAGCAGAACAGTAATTTATGTGGCATGGCTTGAAGTCAAGTGAAGAAGGAAACATCAGATGATAGAAAGTCTTTAGTGTGGACACATATAGGAATTGTAGGTCTATAGTTAGTCCAGGAGTTGTAGAAACGAATGGTTAATGACAGAGTTGCAGCCTATAAGCAGGTGGTCAGTGGCAGAGATGCAAACAAACAAATGATTAACCGCAGGCAGCAGTCATCAACTGGCAAATTGGATACTTGCTTGTAGAAAAGATTACACTCTGTTGCTGAAGCATTGTATTGACTACTCGAAAACCCCACAGAGCCATTCACGAAGCGTACTGAGTCACTGTAGGCACTGTCTACCTTCTGTCCTGGCTGTATCCATATCCATAGGTTGCCACATTTTTGTGCATGTGTGAAGAAGATGAATACTGCCAGAACAGAAGCCAGTGTCACTCCGTCAGCTTCATTTAAGTGAATGGTTCTGTCGGTGTTCCCATTGGAATGCAGTTTTTAGGAGATTGGGACAGAAGCTCTGACCTAGTGCTCGGTGGAAAGTATTGTATTAATGTGAACCTAGCCTAAGGCTAGGTTCACATTGCGTTAGTGCAATCCATACGCTAATGGAATACGCTCACGCAATGTCCAAAAAGGGATTGCGTTTAGCGATCCCGCTAGCGCAGATGCCCGATCTGCGATAGCGAGAACGGACCGAAAAACGCTGCAAGCAGCGTTCGAGGTCCGTCAGAAAATAACAGGACATCGCTAACGCATGCCAAAAATGGCATACGTTAGCGATGCGTACATTGCGGTCAATGGGTGCGCTAACGGATCCGTTACATTGCGTTAGTGGCGCTACGTAATGGATACCGTTAGCGGACTGCCACTAACGCAATGTGAACCCAGCCTTATACTGCCAGATTGAAAAACAGATACAACAAATATTTGCTAATCTTTCCAGCTGTTAAGTAACAGAATTGATGGTCCGGCACATAAAATATTCTATCTATTCTATCAGCATTCTTCCCTTATAATACAAACATCATATGACTTGATTCAAGTAAGGATCCATTATCGTATCGTAGATATGTACAGACTATAGTACTTAAGCTAATTAGACTGTAAGTAATTTCACTGCTGCTCAGATATGTGTTGCTTTCAGCACTGAACTGGTTACAGGTGCCATTTACCAATAACAGATTACGAAAATAAAGAATGAAGACAGAAAAGACAGGTTTATAGCCAAAACCCTCTGTAGAAGTGTGTGTAAATGGTACGAAAAATACTTTATCACAGTAATAAGGATATAGATAAAGGTCACATGCAAATTTGACATTTTCCAATCAAATCGTTTTTCTCCAGTCAGAAAGAATACATTCTGTTACAATACTGTTGGATTTCTCATCTAACTTGAAAAAAACACAGTGTCAACAGTATTAAATTCAACGAAATAGATGTAGTAGTGTCACCCTGAGGTCAGGGGCAGTAAAAGGGGAATAATTAAATGTTATTGTGGTAAAGTAGAATTTTAATAGAGACCATTAATACTATTCTAACTTTTCCCAGACAAAATACATTATCTTTGTGATATAAAGGTACTGTATGTAAAATATGCAATGGCATACTGTATAAGAACAGAAAA
This sequence comes from Ranitomeya imitator, assembly GCF_032444005.1. Classification (NCBI taxonomy): domain Eukaryota; kingdom Metazoa; phylum Chordata; class Amphibia; order Anura; family Dendrobatidae; genus Ranitomeya; species Ranitomeya imitator. The sequence continues at coordinate 391,420,616 of NC_091287.1, read as the reverse complement.
CTGAGCCGGAGTATGACTAGAAAACATGCATGACGTAAAAGCATATTCACACTGGCCATGAAAACAAACAAAACCAAAGAAAAGACAATGTGTGCATATACCCTAATGAAAATAAATAAGTAAAAAAGCAAGTGCATTAAATAACATAGGGTACTTAGTAAACACTGTTTTTGACCAAAAAAAGCATAAAGCTGTCCCACCGCGGCAAGGTGTACTCAATTGGGACAGTAACTACACTCTCTAATGTTAAAACCTACCTAGTGTGAATAGTGGCAGAGAGTAACCGGGTCCTAACCGGACACCCAGCTTTGGCATACTGTATTTAGTAAAACTGTGGCAGTACTTTGACTTGCACACAACCACAATGTTTTTCCAGGAGGAGTTGGGGCGACCTACAAGAATTAGCAAATTGGTATTTGTACAATAATTATTCTGTAGTTCTGGGTTCAAATCCCACTAAAGACAATATCTACAAAAAGTCTGTACGTTCTCCTCCTGTTTGCATTGGTTTCCTCCATGTTCTCCAGTTTTCTCCCACACTCCAAAGACATACTGATAGGGAATTTAGATTGTGAGCCCCAATGGAGGCAAGGAGGATGACTGTAAAGCGCTGCAGAATATGATAACGCTATATAAGTAATTTACTTCAACTAAGCAAAATAAATATAATGGACAGGATCCAAAAGCACCTTCATTGGCAGCAGACAAGCAGCGTAACCGCACCCCTTTGGTTCGGGATTACATTGCCACAGAAGTGAAGCAGTACAACTATACCATATTGCGCTGAGAAAATCTCATCCATGCAAATTACATACTGGTACTACATCTGCATACTTATCAACACCACCGTTGGTAATATAAGGACTTTTAAGTACTGCCCCCAGGACCTGCACAAAAACTGCTAAAACCCAACAAGAACACCTAGTTATTGTGGGATTCAGGTAAACCCCACCATTTGAGGCCTGGGACGTGTCAAAATTTGAAGGGATTGTCTTAAAAAATATAGGACAAAATGGCAAATTTCAAAGTGTTCTCAACTTTGCCATCACAAAGGGACCAGACCGTAATGTCGTATACATATTCAATGAATGGACAAATGGACTGTGTTCGTGACTGTGATTTTTTTTCTGATAGCATAAATCTAGCATATGATTTCGTGCATACATTTTTAGGGTATGTTCACATGGTGTAGATAAACTACAAATTTTTCACCTATATTTTTGGAGTTTGATAGATTTTCGGTATATTACTGTCACAGCAAAACTAATTATGTTTTATTCAATCTCATCCTCACAAAGTGGAGAAAAATCTGTGGAAATTGATTTGTGATTTTAAATCAGAGGAAATGTTAATGTATGCAGTGAATATTCAGATTTAATTTGCAATGCAAGGAGAGAAATCTAGGACAAATCATCAATAAATTCTGCTAGATCCTCTTTATCATCAGTGTGGATACACCGTAAGCCTGAGATCACAGCACCTCTTTGCCATTATTTTTCAAAATTGAATTTAAAAAATATAATGGATCCAGTAAAAACTAAAGCCATGACCCAAGTATAAACAGATTTCCCACACACAAAAAAAAATCACACATTGAATACATTAGAAAAGTAACTACGCAGGTATATAATTTAGTAGAACTGGGTTTTTAATTGGGTTTGATGTGCCGATATGTTCCAATGTTTTACCTGCACCAGTATGAAATGTATACTAATACCAGCGTGCACAAGGGAAATAGTTAAATAGCACATTTAGTATAGATTTCCTGTACTGTAATTAGCGTGGCTCAGAACAATGTCTACCTGTCTCATGGTTGTTGACCAAGGGAATTCCCTGATTAAACTTTATTTTCGAGCAATTGCAAAACTTTCTGGAAAAAATAAACAGCCTTAGTTTTGCATCCGGAAGGCATAGGAGGGACTATGGATGTAAAGGACGTAAAATAAGTATGAACAAAAGAAAAATGTATCACTTGAATGAGAGTTAGATGTTTCCATAGCAACAAGATTCAGCAGTGTCATCACTTGGTGCATTCCACTTGGAGCGGGTTTCATTCGTTACTGTAGAGTACAGTGAAAAATAAGCCTCAATCAAAGCTATTTCTAATAATCCAGTGCATCAATAGCTGATGGTGGGACATGTGCCAAATAGCATAGAAGTGGTTATTAGTGATGAGCGCTCATGCTTAAATAAGGTGTTATCTGAGCATGCTCATGTGCTAACCAAATGTCTTTAGCGTGCTCGAAAAAATGTTGGAGTACCTGCGGCTGCATGTCCGACAGGCACAACCCATGCAGGGATTGTCTGTTTGTAAGGAAAACCCTGCATGTGTTGCAGCTGTCAAACAGCCACAAGGCATGCAAGTGCGGTGACTCCAACATATATTTTGAGCACGCCATAGACACTCGGTTAGCACCCGAGCATGCTCAGATAACACCTTTTCCGAGCACGTTTACTCATTACTAGTGCATATGTAGTGACCAGGTCCAGAGTGTATCCAGTAACCCTGGACCGTGAGTGGCTTCTGTACACTGCAACTCACTCCTAAGTTATCCTTTTACTGTTGTATGGTTTAAATTAAAACTCACTAATCTCATATATTCCTCGGGTATGTGTTTCCGTGTTCTATTAAGTGCACACTTCATGAGTTGGTGTGTCTCTATATACTGTGTATCAATCTCACAATGTGAAGTCTCTGGGGAAACGAGACAGAATTCTGGAAAGATGTGACCCAGATCAGACCTCCGGCGACGGGTCTCCTGACCCTTCCAGGCTTGGAGCCTGGAGGTTCATCCTTCTCTTCACCTCTAGACTTATAGCCAGGCCTAATGCCTTGGATCTTCCCCTGACTTCTACAGCCAAGATGGCTAAAGGCTTTTAACCCTTTTAACCCTGGATCCCTGATGTCTGGTTTAAGGTGTGTTTCTCCAGCATTAGGTCGCACTAAATGAGTACAGAAGAACCTATTGCTCCGTGTGTCGAGGAAATCGAGGGTCCCCCGCCTCACCGCAAATTATCCGATTTTTACTTCAAGCATATTTCTGCACGTACCATGACAGCTAGGGTTGAGCGACTTTTCCTTTTTTGAGGTCGAGTCGGGTTTCGCGAAACCCCACTTTCTCAAAAGTCGAGTCGAGTGAAATCGGCCGATTATCTTGAAAAGTCGGGGTCAGGGGATCGGCCGAAACACGAAACCCAATGCAAGTTAATGGGAAATCTCAATATATTTATGTTTACTTCAGCGCGGTATAACTGAAAAGCCGGTAATTCAATTGCCGGCTTTTCATTTCTCCTTCACAAACCCGACATGATATGAGACATGGTTTACATACAGTAAACCATGTCATATCCCCCTTTTTTTTGCATATTCCACACTACTAATGTTAGTAGTGTGTATGTGCAAAATTTCGGCGCTGTAGCTATTAAATTTAAGGGTTAAATCACGGAAAAAATTGGCGTGGGCTCCCACGCAATTTTCTCCGCCAGAGTGGTAAAGCCAGTGACTGAGGGCAGATATTAATAGCCTGGAAGAGGGTCCACGGTTATTGCCCTCCCCCCCCCTGGCTAAAAACATCTGCCCCCAGCCACCCCAGAAAAGGCACATCTGGAAGATGCGCCTATTCTGGCACTTGGCCACTCACTTCCCACTCGCGTGTAGCGGTGGGATATGGGGTAATGAAGGGTTAATGTCACCTTGCTATTGTAAGGTGACATTAAGCCAGATTAATAATGGAGAGGCGTCAATTATGACACCTAACCATTATTAATCCAATAGCATGAAATAGTTAAAAAAACACACACAAAATTGCAAAGTATTTTAATGAAATAAACACACAGGTTGTTGTAATATTTTATTCCACTCTCAATCCACCTGAAGACCCTCGACCTGTAACAAATTAAAAATAATAAACCAACAATATCTCATACCTTCCGTCGATATGTCCCACGATTTAAATCCATCTGAAGGGGTTAAAATATTTTACAGGCAGGAGCTCTGCTATAATGCAGCTGTGCTCGTGCCTGTAAAACCCCGGGGAATGAAGGTAATGTAGGTCAATGACCTGTAGTTACCTTCATTCACGGTGATGCGCCCTCTGCTGGATGTCCTCATATGAACTCGAGCCTGGGAACTTTTCTGAACATTTTCCCACGCTCGAGGTCATATGAGGACATCCAGCAGAGGGTGCATCACCGCGAATGAAGGTAACTACAGGTCATTGACCTAGTTTCCATTCATTCGCTGGGGTTTTACAGCCACGACCACAGCTGCATTAGCAGAGCTCCTGCCTGTAAAATATGTTAACCCCTTCAGATGGATTTACATCGCGGGACATTACAGATCTACGGAAGGTATGAGATACTGTTGGTTTTTTTATTTTTAATTTGTTACAGGTCGAGGGTCTTCAGGTGGATTGAGAGTGCAATAAAATATTACAACAACCTGTGTGCTTATTTCATTAAAATACTTTGCAATATTGTGTGTGTTTTTTAACCATTTCATACAATTGGATTAATAATGGATAGGTGTCATAATTGACGCCTCTCCATTATTAATCTGGCTTAATGTCACCTTACAATAGCAAGGTGACATTAACCCTTCATTGCCCCATATTCCACCACTACACGGGAGTGGGAAGAGAGTGGCCAAGTGCCAGAATAGGCGCATCTTCCAGATGTGCCTTTTCTGGGGTGGCTGGGGGCAGATGTTTTTAGCCAGGGGGGCCAATAACCGTGGACCTTCTCCAGGCTATTAATATCTGCAGTCACTGGCTTTACCATTCTGGCGGAGAAAATTGTGCAGGAGCCCACGCCAATTTTTTCCACGATTTAACCCTTAAATTTAATAGCTACAGCGCCGAAATTTTGCACATACACACTACTAACATTAGTAGTGTGGAATATGCAAAAAAAAGGGGGATATGACATGGTTTACTGTATGTAAACCATGTCTCATATCATGTCGGGTTTGTGAAGGAGAAATGAAAAGCTGGCAATTGAATTACTGGCTTTTCAGCTATATCGCGCTGAAATATAAATATATAAGTAAATATAAATATATATATATATATATGTGTGTCTCAATGACATATATATATATATATATATATATATATATATATATATATATATATAAATAAACAAAACCCGACTTTGGAGCGAAGATCGCAGACCCGATCCCACGAAACCCGACTTTGCCAAAAGTCGGCGACTTTTGAAATTGGACGATCCGTTTCGCTCAACCCTAGTGACAGCTGAGAAAATGAATATGGGATTTCAGGTCTGTACATATTGCAATATTCCCTCTTCTGCCTTTATGCTACCAAGAGACTTTTTACTCTCTTATAATTATCTGCAAGTACTGCTTCTAACTAAAACAGGTTCTTAAAGCACCAGAACCTCAATTCGGTGTCAGAATCCAATCCTGAACTGTACTGGCCATTAATTCCCCACGTGACCTGTTGTCTACTACGTCCATGTTATATTTCCCCGTTCTTCTGAAGTAAAAGCAGCTGCTATCCCCGAGACCTACTGTCTGTGGTTATTCAATCGGCTGTGGACACTGCGTGGGGGTGAATAGCTCCATACCAGGGCTATTGCACATATCATTGCAATTTGCACTTTTAGAATATAAAGATGAAAAAGAACAAAGTGGTCAGCTGTTAACAGGCTTTCTGCAAGCCATTTCATCATACATTCTACAACTGCACAGTCAGGGTTTAGAAAACGCTTCTTAAGCATAGAAGTGGATGAATCTGAGGCCGCACCTCCATCTATAAAGAGCACATACATGCTCACAATTTGCATCTTAGGGCCTTTTCACACAGCGTTGTCTCCTACATTCAGTGGCCACATCTGGGCTTACGTCTGTTCCCCCTAAAATGGGATTCGGAGGGGGATATGCGCAGACTGGGCCATTTGCGATAATGATGCAGAGTCACTGTGTGCGCTGTTGTGCATTATTTCCATCCGTATTTGCCCATTTGTTACTGCGTCTTACTGTCTGCCTCCAGTAGGCGTATATGGACGAAATGGGCACATGATCATAGTCAATGGCCCGGCCGGTGCATACGTTCAAGTACAGGGGCCTCTGAATGTAGGAGTGTGTGAGAGGCCTACACTTTGTAATCATCATTGTCGCCAGAGGACATTATCTACACGGTAATAGAAGTCCTTAGTGAATAATGCTAGTAGCACACCATTGGCTCCAGAATGTGGTTGTATTAGACTCTGCAGCATTTTCTTCTTACGTAAAAACAGTGAATATTGGGTTGATAACTATCTGTAAATTCCTAGATGAAGAAGCAATTTTATTTTGCGTCTGCGATAAAAAAAATTGAAGAGTCTGTTTTTATTTTCTTTTAAAGCTTGTACAGATTATTGCGATTATCATTTTAGAGTTAATCGGATGTCTTCATATCAGTATTCTGAGCTGTAAACGCGTAACACCTTCAATCTTTATTCTTTTATTATGGATCTCAAGTTTATCCTTAAAATATATTAGCTGCCTGTGATTTTAGAAAAATGGGCCGAAAGAAAACAAAAATAATTGGGAGGCAATCCTGAATAGGAAGATCAGTTGCATTTTATTCAGAATGATATGGCACTGTGTCTTCATGAAACTTTCTCCGAAACTCTCTTCCCGAATGTATTATTGATAAGATCAATGCTCACGGTTAGGTCACATTGATTTATACTGCTGCATTCCGCTGGCACAGGCTAATACATACACTGACCTATCATGCAGGATGTGACTCACAATACCGTGCGTACTGTAGGATTGAATTACAGTTAGACAAAGGTTTTAGCATCCAATCAAATTTCAACTTTTTTTTTTTTTGCAATCTTCTTACAGTATATTCAGTTAAGGTTTAAATCATAGGTCTAGATTTCACATGGGTCCTATGAAGTCACAGACGTATGTCTATCCTCTAAGCAATCTGTTAGCGGGATGAGTCACTGCTGCACCTTCCACAGAAGCATGGACTGCCCGTAAGCAAAGGAACAGTCACGTTACTTGTAGAGTAACAAGAATCTTACGGAGAAAAATTTTAACATAACCACTGAAGCCAGTATGGGAAACGTTTAGGAAAGTATTTTACAGAGTTGTATATTGCAAATATATAAAAATACAAGTAACAATGAGATACTGTTCACCTTTACTTTGCACAGTTCCACTTTAAGCACATAATATAAATATTAAGTAGAACACCCAAAAAAAAATCCCTATACATGATAGAAAGTATCTCTTTAGGAGATATATAGAACCAGAGAAAAACTGGAGCTTTAACCAGGATAATCCTTCTATATTATTTCCAATCGCTCTTTATCATGATTACTTTGTATCTCCGTTCATACTGCACCCACAAACACAAATGATATACCATTTGAAAGGTAAAATTACCACCTTCAGCAAGAAAATAGCTAAAACAAACCACACATCCATGATGTGATCACAAAATACAGTTTAAACATTCATTTTCATAAAACTGCAGTAAGGAAAAATGACCTGCAGGTGGCACCACATTAACCCATGCATTCCAGCTTGCCAAACTCCTTTCCCAGCTGATTTCAGGCAGGTAAATATAAAATATTTGTTACATATGTGGAAGTAGAAAAAAAGTAAAACTTTACCTGTTTAAGACTTCAGCTTTAAAACTGATGATATAAATTAATGCAGCCAAAAAGGGACCAGACAGGTTCTGAACCATCAGATTTTCCGTATTATTGGACAGTCATTGAAAAGTCTATCTTCCTTCTAAGGTTGCTGCTTATTGGTGATCTGGAGTCACCTCTGGTTCAAAGTAAAAAACTGCACCGTTAACATAACTCAGACTGTACATTGTTTCCCGATGGGAGAGATTGGTGGAAACAACCTTGCAAAAATTGAAATATAAAAAATCCCACCATAGGGAAAAAATGTAATATAATCTGCAGATATTGCTTTTTTTTAAAGGGATATTCCCAATTATTATACAATGGTGTAAATATGCTCAGATATGGGGTCAATTCTTCTTCATCATTTTTACTGTCAAAGTGGCACTGCTGTACACGGAGCTGCTCCGTTCACATACATAGGGCTGTGTTGCACTTCCCTACACTGCAGATAGATGGCAGCGCTGCTGTGGAGGGGAAAAAAATGCTGCTGCCACTGTTCTTTTGCAAGGTCCTGACAATCAGACCCCTTCTGATCAGTAAGTAAAATACCATTATGTTTAATGTTGGGGGATCTCCTTTAGGCTGGAGTCACACACAACGTATAAAAAATTGGTCCAATTTACACAGAGAGAATCGCAGAAATGTTCCCTGAACAGTGATCCGTGTGTCATCCATGTGCAGTGCGAGGATGCGATTTTCTCGCATCTAAGCATCCGTGTGACATCTGTATGACATCCGTATGGCGACATTTTCTCGCTGGCTTGCAAAATGGACATATAATGGATCCATGGGCTCAAATATTCGTGAAAACATATATACAGTCTATATATATACATAGATATACAGTACATATACTGTATATATATATATATATATATATATATATATATATATATATATATACACAGTACAGACCAAAAGTTTGGACACACCTTCCTATTTAAAGATTTTTCTGTATTTTCATGAGTATGAAAATTGTACATTCACACTGAAGGCATCAAAACTATGAATTATCACATGTGGAATTATATTCCGTATATACTCGAGTCTTTAGCCCTGGTTTAGGGAAAGAGGGGGAAAAAAAAAAGAGACAAGTGCGGCGCTTCCTCTGAGCGTAATACGTTTTTACCAACAAGTTAAAAACATTTCTTTTATTTGTAGTTATGCTCACCTTCTATCGGTAAGAAATGCACGTTGAGATTCTCAAGGAATCAATTCTTTAGGCAACTCTTCTTCGTATGTTGTATAATCCAATAAGGTGTGCAGCTCACTTTGGAGAACTATGTGTTGATCCTGCTTCAGATCCACATAGGTGGCAATTTCAAAGAGAAAAAAAAAAAAAACTCCAAGTAAATGTGGCGCTAAGCACCTACGGATTTTTTGAATTCATCCACTTCAAGTGAAAAATGTTAAAAAATTCATTTATTTTCTCAAAATAAAAAAATAAAATATATTTGTAAATTTTTTTAAAAAACAGTACAACGCGTTTCGGCTGCTATTTTTACAGTGCAGCCTTCATCAGGTAGTAAAAAAACAAAAAGAACAAACAATACAATAAGCACTATAAAAAACCTCAATTTGGGTGCACATACAGACATCAGTGACCTTTCAATACATGATTACACCATCCATGACAGTTCCAGTTCACCTTTCACCACGGTACTACAGGCTCCTTCTCCCTCCCCCTCTCCATCTTCCACCATCTCACATGTATCTTTTTTATCGATAGTTCCAACGAGACCCATCGTAACAAACACGAACCCCCAAATGTTGACCAATGCGAGCGAAGGGAAAATAAACAATTCTCTTTCTCCACCGAACATACAACAGAATCGAATCACACGTTATTTCCAAAAATTGCCAACACAAATGTGCAAAAAAAGAAAAAGAGAACAAGAGGGACAAGAGGCAGAGGCCTCACAAAGAAATCAAAAACATCTAAAAAATTCAAAACATTTAGAAAGCAAAATGAAGTAAAAATATCAGAAATTAGGAATAAGTGTGATAAATCTACAGTATCGGTAGATCAGAATAAAATAAGTACAGGGATTAATGAGGAAATAAAAAGTATTCCAACAGTAAAAATTTTTAATCTCTCTGATCACTTGTTATCATCCACTGAAATGGGCATCCTAATGAAAGGGTTAAATTTTTGTCCATCACAAAACACTAATGATTTTGAGTTATTTTTGGACTTAAATAGATTCACAAGAAAATTAACCCTATTGAGGCATTTCACAATTAAAGAAAGAAATGCCACAGTACAAACAGATACGAAATTAGTTGACAAAGACATAGATATTTTGGAAACAGAGACCACAAGTCCTAGCAACTACCTACATAAAGAAGTAGTGCCTGTCTCTTCATTTTATCCGACTCACCATAGGGGGCATTGTCTAGAGACATTTTTTCATCTTGTTTCAGAAGAATTCAGGAATCTGAATAAAAATAGTCTTAGTTCTAATGAGGAACAGAAAGTTGTTGGTAAGAATAAAAGGATAAAAACAAAAATTTAAAAAAAAAACCATTATGTTTACAAAGAGAATATCACACAGCAAGAAAAAAATGCATTGAATTCCTTGAAAAACAACACAGAGATTGTGATAAGACAGGCAGATAAGGGGGGAGGGGTAGTGATTCAGAATAGGTCTGATTACTTGAAAGAAGCCAAAAAGGCTACGTTCACATTAGCGTTGCGCGCCGGTGCGTCGGCGACGCAACGGCGACGCAACGCACGACGCATCAAAAAATGCGCGCAAACGCACGCAAAAACGCTGCGTTTTGCGACGCGTGCGTCGTTTTTTGACGAAAATCGGACGCACAAAAAATGCAACTTGAAACGACGCACGTGTCGGAAAACGCAAAAAAAAAAACGCACGCGTCCCCCATGTTAAACATAGGGGCGCGTCGCCGCTGCGTCGCCGACGCAACAGCGACGCACATTAGCGGAACGCTAATGTGAACGTAGCCTAACATTCTATCTGATACTAAATATTATGAAATTTTAAAAAATGATCCTTCAGCCAATTTTAATAAGGAATATCATGGTTTTATAAACAAAGCCCATAAAGAGAATATAATAAATAAAAAAGAAAAGAAATTTTTGACCAACAATACACCAACAATAGCACATTTTTATCATCTTCCAAAGATGCATAAAAATTCCACTAATCCCCCTGGTCGCCCGATTATATCTGGTATTGATTCCTTAACAAGTTCATTATCGCATTACATTGATTTATTTCTTCAAGAAATTGTAACTACCCTTCCTTCATATTTGAAAGACTCTGCACAACTGATTGAGGAATGTAGGAATATAGAATGGCAGGAGAATTACAGCTTTATCACACTGGATGTAAATTCATTGTACTCCAACATTGATCACACACTTGGCATCAGATCAGTAGATCATTATTTATCATCAGTATCAGGACTGCAGGAGGAACAAAAAACATTTTTGTTGGAAGGGTTGAAATTCATATTAACGCACAATATCTTTGAGTTCCAGGGTAAACTCTATTTACAGCGCCTTGGTACAGCGATGGGGACTCGGGTAGCGCCAAGTTTCGCAAATCTCTTTATGGGACGTTTCGAGTCCTCATCGCTGTTGTATGCATCTGAATACAAAGAAAAAATATTACTATACCGTAGATATATAGATGATTTGATCATTTTCTGGGCCGGGACGGAGGAAGAAGCCTGTAAATTAATAGATTCTCTTAATAGCAATAACTGGGGCATCTCCTTTACGTCATGCATCAGAAGGGACAAAATCGTGTTCCTGGACCTGGAATTGGGGCATGAAGCGGGGAAAATTATAACAAAAACGCACTTCAAAAGCTGTGATACGAATGGCTACGTGGACTTTAGAAGTGCACATTATAAAAAATGGAAAACTATTGTACCATTCAGCCAGTTCTTAAGGATACGAAAAAACTGTACAAACACTAAAGATTATGTGACCCAATCAGCGATACTGAAGAAAAGGTTCAGTGATAAGAAGTATCCAAAAAAATTAATCGAGGCAGCATACAGAAAGAATTTGGACAAAGTACAGGAGGATTGTCTCCCAAGTAGGAAGAGAAAATATTGTAATGCAGAGGAAACTAGAGGGAAAGAACGACCAGCAAGCAATGAGGAGAATAAGAGAAATCTTTGGAAGTTTAATTTTATAACAACTTATAACAAAGGGAATGTATTGATAAGGAGAATTTTAAAAAAATATTGGTATATTTTAAAAAAAGATGTGATTCTTCGGAAAATGCTTCCAAGGGAACCCGGAGTAACCTTTAGGAGAGGGGCGACAGTGAAAAATATTGTAGCTCAGAGTAAATTAAGAGAGGTTCCAAAAATAAAAAACATGATAGGAAACAATACCAATGTGAATGGAGGGAAGATGAACACAGGAGTATATAGATGCTCTTCAAACAAATGTAAATGTTGTAAGATCATTAACCATGGAGCTCGGAGTATTCAATCTAATACTACTGGGGAAACAATTAAGATTAAGCAGAGACTCACATGTAGAACGGATTTTGTCATCTATGTAGTGACTTGCAAATGCGGGCTCCAATACGTGGGACGAACTTCCCAGGAATTGAGTGCCCGGATGAATAATCACCGCTATAATGCAAAGAACGGGCAGATTAAACATAGTCTGTCCCGTCACCTCCTGCTGAAGCACAATAAATGCTTCTGCATTACGGTCACACCGCTGGAGCATATACCAAAAGGGGCTAATAACAGGAACAAATTATTAAACCGCAAGGAGTCATATTGGATATATAGGTTACAAAGCCTTTATCCAAATGGACTTAATGATGTAGTAGAGAATGTGTAAGGGTTTGTCATAAATAGCTCAGTCGTTCGCGCATGTGTCAATACAACAACACAAAAAAGAAAAAAAAAAAATCCCTTTTTTTTTTTTTTTTATATATTTTTTTTAAATATATTTTTTAAATGTATTTTATGGGATGAATTGATAGTAATGGTATTGATGAGGTATTGGAATGAATCATATTTATGATTGTGTATATACCTATATTTTTAATGTTGTGTTTGTTCGTAACAGTGTAATACCATGTATTTAAAAGCTCATTTTGGATAGAATAGAAGTACTAAACTGCTCTTTTATATATATAAGATAAATGTGTCTCTTTAGAGGCTACCATGTAGTTAGTCATCAGGAAAGGAGAACCTGATCCCCGGTCCCGCCCTGCTAATCCCTTCTAGGAACCCTAATAAATAAGAGAACTTGGAGGTTGTAACATCATTTTATAGTGCTTATTGTATTGTTTTTTTTTTTTGTTTTTTTACTACCTGATGAAGGCTGCACTGTAAAAATAGCAGCCGAAACGCGTTGTACTGTTTTTTTAAAAAATTTACAAATATATTTTATTTTTTTATTTTGAGAAAATAAATGAATTTTTTAACATTTTTCACTTGAAGTGGATGAATTCAAAAAATCCGTAGGTGCTTAGCGCCACATTTACTTGGAGTTTTTTTTTTTTTCTCTTTGGTATATACTCGAGTATAAGCCGAGATTATCAGCCCATTTTTAGGGGTTGAAAGTCCCCCTCTCAGCTTATACTCGAGTCATACCCAGGGGTCGGCAGGGGAGGGGGAGTGGGGCTGTCTAATAATACTCACCTGCTCCTGGCGTGGTCCCTGCAGGTCCCTGCTTCCCCGGCGTCGCAGCTTCTTCCTGTAGTGAGCGGTCTCATGGTACCGCTCATTACAGTAATGAATATGCGGCTCCACCTCCCATAGGGGTGGAGCCGCATATTCATTACTGTAATGAGCGGTAACGGTAACCGCTCAAATCAGGAAGAAGCTGTGGCGCCAGGGAAGCAGAGACTGCACCGCGCCAGGAGCAGGTTAGTATAATGGGGAGGGGAGCGCTGTGATGCAGGATATTCACCTGCTCCTCGTTCTGGCGCCGCTCCATCTTCAGTGTCTTCTGCAGTGACGCTCAGGTCAGAGGGCGCGATGGCGTGGTTATTGCGTGCGCTCTGCCTGAACGTAAGTGCAGAAGACGCTAAAGATGGAGTGGCGCCCGGAACGAAGTCAGGTGAATAATGAAAGTGTCGGGGCCTGAGCGACGAGAGGTGAGTATGTGATTTTTTATCGCAGCAACAGCAAATGGGGCAAGTGTCTGTATGGAGCATCTTATGGGGCATAATCAATGTTCGTGCAGCCCTATACGGCGAAAATATCTTTATGGAGCATCTTATGGGGCCATAATTAATGTTTGTGGAGCATTATATGGGGCAAGTGTCTGTATGGAGCATCTTATGGGGCTATAATCAAGGTTTGTGGAGCATTATATGGGGAAAGTGTCTGTATGGAGCATCTTATGTGGCCCATCATAAACTTTATGGAGCATCTTATGGGGCCATAATCAAGGTTTGTGCAGCATTATATGGGGCAAATATCTTTGTGGATCATCTTATGGGGCCATAATCAACATTTGTGCAGCAGTATATTGGGCAAATGTGTCTATGGAGCATCTTATGGGGCCATTATTAACCTATATGCAGGATTATATGGGGCATATTTTAATATGGAGCATCTTATGGGGCCATCATAAACTCTATGGAGCATTATATGGGGCTCCTGATTCAATATGGATATTCAAAAACACTTAACCTACTGATGTCTCAATTAATTTGACTTTTATTGGTATCTATTTTTACTTTTGACATTTACCGGTAGCTGCTGCATTTTCCACCCTAGGCTTATACTCGAGTCATTAAGTTTTCCCAGTTTTTTGTATCAAAATTAGGGGGGTCAGCTTAAACTCGAGTATATACGGTACTTTAAAAAAAGTGTGAAACAGCTGAAATTATGTCTTATATTCTAGGTTCTTCAAAGCAGCCACCTTTTGTTTTGATGACTGCTTTGCACACTCTTGGCATTCTCTTGATGAGCTTCAAGAGGTAGTGACCGGGAATGGTCTTCCAACAATCTTGAAGGAGTTCCAAGAGATGCTTAGCACTTGTTGGCCCTTTTGCCTTCACTCTGCGGTCCAGCTCACCCCAAACCATCTCGATTGGGTTCAGGTCTGGTGACTGTGGAGGCCAGGTCATCTGGCGTAGCACCGAATCACTCTCCTTCTTGGTCAAGTAGCCCTTACACAGCCTGGAGGTGTGTTTGGGGTCATTGTCCTGTTGAAAAATAAATGATGGTCCAACTAAACGCAAACCGGATGGAATTGCATGCCGCTGCAAGATGCTGTGGTAGCCATGCTGGTTCAGTATGCCTTCAATTTTGAATAAGTGACACCAGCAAAGCACCCCCACACCATCAAATCTCCTCCTCCATGCTTCACGGTGGGAACCAGGCATGTAGAGTCCATCTGTTCACCTTTTTGCGTCGCACAAAGACACGGTGGTTGGAACCAAAGATCTCAAATTTAGACTCATCAGACCAAAGCACAGATTTCCACTGGTCTAATGTCCATTCCTTGTGTTCTTTAGCCCAAACAAGTCTCTTCTGCTTGTTGCCTCTCCTTAGCAGTGGTTTCCTAGCAGCTATTATAACATGAAGGCCTGCTGCACAAAGTCTCCTCTTGTTATAGAGATGTGTCTACTGCTAGAACTCTGTGTGGCATTGACCTGGTCTCTAATCTGAGCTGCTGTTAACCAGCGATTTCTGAGGCTGGTGACTCGGATAAACTTATCCTTAGAAGCAGAGGTGACTCTTGGTCTTCCTTTCCTGGGGCGGTCCTCATGTGAGCCAGTTTCTTTGTAGCGCTTGATGGTTTTTGCCACTGCACTTGGGGACATTTTCAAAGTTTGCCCAATTTTTTAGACTGACTGACCTTCATTTCTTAAAGTAATGATGGCCACTCGTTTTTCTTTACTTAGCGGCTTCTTTCTTGCCATAATACAAATTCTAACAGTCTATTCAGTAGGATTATCAGCTGTGTAATCACCAGACTTCTGCACAACACAACTGATGGTCCCAACCCCATTTATAAGGCAAGAAATCCCACTTATTAAACCTGACAGGGCACACCTGTGAAGTGAAAACCATTTCGGGTGACTACCTCTTGAAGCTCATCAAGAGAATGCAAAGAGTGTGCAAGGCAGTCATCACAGCAAAAGGTGGCTACTTTGAAGAACCTAGAATGTAAGACATAATTTCAGTTGTTTCACACTTTTTTATTAAGTATATAATTCCACATGTGTTAATTCATAGTTTTGATGCCTTCAGTGTGAAGGTACAATTTTCATAGTCATGAAAATACAGAAAAATCTTTAAATGAGAAGGTAACATATTAACATAGTTATTAAGGTTGAAGGAAGACTTTAAGTCCATCTAGTTCAACCCATAGCCTAACCTAACATGCCCTAACATGTTGATCCAGAGGAAGGCAAAAAAAAACCATGTGGCAAAGAGTAAGCTCCACACTGGGGAAAAAAATTCCTTCCCAACTCGACATACGGCAATCAGACTAGTTTCCTGGATCAACACCCTAACAAGGAATCAAGTATATATACCCTGTAACATTATACTTTTCAAAAAAAGTATCCAGTCCCATCTTAAATTTAAGTAATGAATCACTCACTACAACATCATACGACAGAGAGTTCCATAGTCTCACTGCTCTTACAGTAAAGAATCCACGTCTGTTATTATGCTTAAACCTACTTTCCTCCAAACGTAGAGGATGCCCCCTTGTCCCTGTCTCAGATCTATGATTAAAATGATCATCAGAAAGGTCTTTGTACTGTCCCCTCATATATTTATACATTAATATAAGATCACCCCTTAGCCTTCGTTTTTCCAAACTAAATAGCCCCCAGTGTAATAACCTATCTTGATATTGCAGACCCCCCAGTCCTCTAATAACCTTGGTCGCTCTTCTCTGCACCCGCTCCAGTTCAGCTATGTCTTTCTTGTACTCCGGAGACCAGAACTGTACACAGTATTCTAAGTGTGGTCGAACTAGTGACTTTTATAGAGGTAAAATTATGTTCTCCTCATGTGCATCTATTCCTCTTTTAATACATCCCATTATTTTATTTGCCTTTGTAGCAGCTGCCTGACACTGGCCACTAAATGTGAGTTTGTCATCCACCCATACTCCCTGGTCTTTTTCATTGACAGTTTTGCCCAGAGTTTTAGAATTAAGCACATAGTTATTCATCTTATTACTTCTACCCAATGCATGACCTTACATTATCCCCATTAAAGCTCATTTGTCATTTATCAGCCCAAGCTTCTAGTTTACATAAATCATCCTGTAATATAAAATTGTCCTCCTCTGTATTGATTACCCTGCAGAGTTTAGGGTCATCTGCAAATATTGAAATTCCACTCTGTATGTGTGTCCAAACTTTTGGTCTGTACTGTATATACAGTGCCTACAAGTAGTATTCAACCCCCTGCAGATTTAGCAGGTTTACACATTTGGAATTAACTTGGCATTGTGACATTTGGACTGTAAATCAGCCTGGAAGTGTGAAATGCAGTGCAGCAAAAAAGAATGTTATTTCTTTGTTTATTTTTTTTTTTTAATTGTGAAAAGTCTTTTCAGAGGGTCATTTATTATTCAACCCCTCAACCCACCAGAATTCTGTTTGGTTCCCCTAAGGTATTAAGAAGTAGTTCAGGCACAAAGAACAATGAGCTTCACATGTTTGGATTAATTATCTCTTTTTCCAGCCTTTTCTGACTATTTAAGACCCTCCCCAAACTTGTGAACAGCACTCATACATGGTCAACATGCGAAAGACAAAGGAGCATTCCAAGGCCATCAGAGACAAGATCGTGGAGGGTCACAAGGCTGGCAAGGGGTACAAAACCCTTTCCAAGGAGTTGGGCCTACCTGTCTCCACTGTTGGGAGCATCATCCGGAAGTCGAAGGCTTATGGAACTACTGTTAGCCTTCCACGGCCTGGACAGT
This sequence comes from Ranitomeya imitator, assembly GCF_032444005.1. Classification (NCBI taxonomy): domain Eukaryota; kingdom Metazoa; phylum Chordata; class Amphibia; order Anura; family Dendrobatidae; genus Ranitomeya; species Ranitomeya imitator. The sequence continues at coordinate 391,403,047 of NC_091287.1, read as the reverse complement.
CTTTGAAAGTTTCCTCCCGTACCGAGGCCAGGCTTGTCCGAAGAGTCAAGGCTAACCCAAAGACAACAAGGAAGGAGCTCCGGGAAGATCTCATGGCAGTGGGGACATTGGTTTCAGTCAATACCATAAGTAACGTACTCCACCGCAATGGTCTCCGTTCCAGGTGTTGCAGTGGCCTAGTCAGTCTCCTGACCTTAACCCAATTGAAAACTTGTGGAAGGAGCTCAAGATTAAAGTCCACATGAGACACCCAAAGAACCTAGATAACTTGGAGAAGATCTGCATGGAGGAGTGGGCCAAGATAACTCCAGAGACCTGTGCCGGCCTGATCAGGTCTTATAAAAAACGATTATTAGCTGTAATTGCAAACAAAGGTTATTCCACAAAATATTAAACCTAGGGGTTGAATAATAATTGACCCACACTTTTATGTTTAAAATTTATAAAAATTTAACTGAGCAACAAAACTTTTTGGTTTGTAAGACTTATGCATCTGTTAATAAATCCTGCTCTTGTTTGAAGGCTCTAACTTATTTGCATCTTATAAAACCTGCTAAATCTGCAGGGGGTTGAATACTACTTGTAGGCATTGTTTATGTCATTGAGACACATACCTCTCTGTGTTCATCATCTCAATAAATACATTTACATTTGACCAGCTTGATTTTCCTGAAACTGCCTGCGCCCCCGACAACCAATGTGCAAAAATTTTGCCAACTAGTATATTAATTATAGTACGTTATTATACATGATGGTACAAAAGTTGATAGTTATTATGAAAAGTTTAAACAAATGGTGGGAAAGTGAAAAAAGGGGGGGATTTTACAATATCAATAAAAATGTAAACGAAAGAGACACTCAGGGAATGGGGGATATTTTCAAGTTCTCTTTCTCTCTGGAGAGGCAATTTGCATATACAATTTCCCAGAGGAGCATTGCACAGCGAATAAGCCTCCTTACCTTGACAAGCAAGAGCTTGTATCTCACTGTCCACAAGGAGAAACCTTCCCCTTAGTCCCTTGTATGTTTTATTATTGGGTTTGGTGTAGGGATTGTGTTGTGTATGGAGGTAACTCTCTGAAATCAATAAGGGGAAGATTCTTTACTTCTAGTGATGAGCGAATATACTCGTTACTTGAGATTTCCCGAGCATGCTCGGGTGTCCGAGTATTTTTTAGAGCTCGGAGATTTAGTTTTCATCGCCACAGCTGAATGATTTACATCTTTTTTCCTAGATTAGGAGTGAATGTTTTGTTGTCCTTTGATTGGAGTCTGGTTCTGTTATGATGACCCCACATGGTCTGAAGTGAAAATTCCTTAATTGATGTAAAAAGACATAAATCCATGGGAAACATTCATGCCTGCACTAAGTGTGTCAAAGGTCGTCATATGTTTATACTCCCAGATTCTCCTGACTCTCTGAGATTTGAAGCTACCTTTCAATACAAGTGTTACATGTTACAGAACCACTCAGCACCCAGAATATGTTGTGCAGTTATATGTATGTATAATAGGTTCCATGTGAGATGCATGTCCCTAATTCATCAGCCCACAGGCTGCGCCCCTGGGCAGAGGGGACACGATATTCCCCTTTTGTCTGCCCCCCACCTTTGTAATTCTCACAGTAAATATCGGCAGGCTCCGGCCACCTGCGGCTATTGTAATGTAAGTCTGGCCTGCCGCTTTTCTATTGGCCTGCCCTCTGTATCTGTGTGATATATTCTGTGTCCTGTGAGTAAAGTGTTGTAATCTGGAAATACATGGAGAAGCAGTGATCTTTTATATGTGCCCATGTAACCAAGCAATTCCAGCCAGCGTCCTTCATTCAGACTCCAGCCAAAGCAGAGTGGACCGCCTGAAACACGAGGTGGTACTGAAAGAGGTACCCCAGCTTGGTAGACCCCGTTACAACAAGTAATTTCAGGTCCGAATCACATATTTATATACAACACAGCACAGAACTGTCACTATGGGAGAGTGAAAAGTGATAAACAGTTGTGTCCATAAATATTGGAAGTTCCTAGATTAGGACCTGAAAATCCAAACAAGTGGCTGCCCCGGCCGGTAGCAGCCACCTAAAACTGGCCTCCGGGTGATTAGATCCTCACTGCACTCCATACTCACTCACGGGTCTCGGGAACGGTCACGTGACTAGTGACATCACGAAGGTCCTGCGCACCATCCGGACTTACCGCTCTCACTCCACGTGGCATCTGGCACTGCAGGATCCCGCTCCTACCCGGAGGTCAGTTTTAGGTGGCTGCTACTTGTTTGGATTTTTATTATACGTATCTTTATGTGGATTCCTTTGGAACTACGGCAGCAGCACCACAGCTTTCCAGTTCCTCAAAGACTCATCACTGGAGGTAGGATTACTTGCCTGTATTTTTTTACCTTGCCTACCATCGGCACCCACCAGGTGTTAATTGAGATTCATCGAGTGATCACACCAGTATATACTCCTTAGGTATCTATTTTATTTTATAGGTCTTTTATTTGCTGTTATCAAGCGCGTACCTGTATATACCTAAGTGTATATCAATACTTTAAATATATATGTTAAATAAGTGCGTTCACTACCCAGGGTCCACCGTGCAGGAGAGAAACCTGCTGCTAGAAAATGGTGGCGCTATATGGCGGTATAAGTGAACTCTGTTACTTCACAGAATCACAAAGATATGAAAACGCTGTGCCCTGTTAACTTCACAGAGGATCACAGCTACCTAACTGAGCAAAAGCAAAGAGTGGTCATGCAGTCAGCCTAGCACACAAACAACTCCTCTCCGGTGGAGCCGGAATTCTAGTGGCTATATGCCAGCCCTGAATCCATACACACAAAACTTCTCACCGGAGGTGCCGGTTTTCTAGGGGCTTATTTCAGCCAAACCTGACCACATGCATACATGACCACAAGAGAGCAAAAGCTCATAACAAAGGTTGATACTAGCGCATGGCCGTGCGGCCATGTGAACACCATTTATAGCTGCAGCAGATAAGGACCTTCCTAGTGGTCCAATAGGAGCTGCTACAGGACCTGAGCGTGTGACCCCCGATCTCCAATGAGAGGTCCTCCCGTGGGCATGCTCAGTGTGTGCAAAGCAGAACTTAGTCCCAGAAAAGCCTGCCCCCCGCTGACCAGTGCTGGCTACAAAAGCAGAGCCTGGAAAAGCAGCAGTAACCTTTTGCACAGTATCAGGCTGAGCGAGACGCTGGGACCGACAACTCCGCCGAGCAGGCTCCTCTGCGGCTGATGTAGAATGGAAGGCCGCAGCAGACATGTTTTGAGATTCCCCCTGTGCAGCGGTGGGAACTCGACACCTAACAAACTGCTTCAAAATTTACCAAAACTATTGGATCTGTAACTTACAATGTGTCCACTGAAAAAAATGTGTGTCCATTGAATGGGTGTCAACAAATAGGCTCTCCATGCATGTGTTGTGACTGTCACACATTCGCAACACATGCAGCTGTGGTGCCGAAGAGATGATTATCAGGAGTGCTCCAGGTATCCAGGTTCCCAATGCAGCTACTTGGTAAGCCCTATAGCTATTCGGATAAGGAGTTATACGAAGCTATTCACTCATCCCTATTAACCCCTTTCTGTCATTGGACGTACTATTTCGTCCATGTGGGGTGGGCCTTAATTCCCACGGACGGAATAGTACGTCCAGCACGATTGGCCGCGCTCACGGGGGGAGTGCGGCCGATCGCGACTGGGTGTCAGCTGCCTATAGCAGCTGACATCCGGCACTATGTGCCAGGAGCGGTCACGGACCACCCACGGCACATTAACCCCCGGCACACCACGATCAAACATGATCGGGGTGTGCCGGCGGTACAGGGAAGCATCGCGCAGGGAGGGGGCTCCCTGTGGGCTTCCCTGAGACCCCCGCAGCAACGCTGCAGCAGTCCGGATCCAAAATGGCCGCGGCATCCGGGTCATGCAGGGAGGGAAGTGGCTTTCCAAGTACCTGCTCAGAGCAGGCACTTGGTAAGCCTGCTGCGCTGTAAGTTAGATCGCTGATCTGACAGAGTGCTGTGCAAACTGTCAGATCAGCAATCTGTGATTGGTCCCCCTGGGACAAAGTAAAAAAAAAAAAATTCCACATGTGTAAAAAAAATTAAAAAAAAAATCCTAAATAAAGAAAAAAAAATATTATTCCCATAAATACATTTCTTTATCTAAATAAAACAAACAAACAATATAAGTACATATATTTAGTATCGCCGTGTCCGTAACGACCCAACCTATAAAACTGTCCCACTAGTTAACCCCTTCAGTAAACACTGTAAGAAAAAGAAAAAAAAAACGAGGCAAGAAACAACGCTTTATTATCATACCGCCGAACAAAAAGTGGAATAACACGCGATCAAAAAGACTGATCTAAATAACCATGATACCGCTAAAAACGTCATCTTGTCCCGCAAAAAATGAGCTACAACACAGCATCATCGGCAAAACAATAAAAAAGTTATAGTTCTCACATTAAAGCGATACAAAAATAATTATTTTTTCTATAAAATAGTTTTTATCGTATAAAAGCGCCAAAACATAAAAAAAAGATATAAATGAGGTATCGCTGTAAACGTACTGACCCGAAGAATAAAACTGCTTTATCAATTTTACCAAATGCGGAACGGTATAAACGCCTCCCCCAAAAGAAATTTATGAATAGCTGGTTTTTGGTCATTCTGCCCCACAAAAATCGGAATAAAAAGCGATCAAAAAATGTCATGTGCCCGAAAATGTTAATAATAAAAACGCCAACTTGTCCCGCAAAAAACAAGACCTCAAATGACTCTGTGGACTCAAATATGGAAAAATTATAGCTCTCAAAATGTGGTAATGCAAAAAATATTTTTTGCAATAAAAAGCGTCTTTCAGTGTGTGACGGCTGCCAATCATAAAAATCCGCTAAAAAACCCGCTATAAAAGTAAATCAAACCCCCCTTCATCACCCCCTTAGTTAGGGAAAAATTAAAAAATGTATTTATTTCCATTTTCCCATTAGGGTTAGGGCTAGGGTTAGGGTTAGGGCTAGGGTTAGGGCTAGGGTTAAGGCTACAGTTAGGGTTGGGGCTAAAGTTAGGGTTGGGGATAAAGTTAGTGTTAGGGTTTGTATTACATTTACGGTTGGGAATAGGGTTGGGATTAGGGGTGTGTCTGGGTTAGAGGTGTGGTTAGGGATACCGTTGGGATTAGGGTTAGGGGTGTGTTTGGATTAGGGTTTCAGTTATAATTGGGGGGTTTCCACTGTTTAGGCACATCAGGGGCTCTCCAAACGCAACATGGCGCCCGATCTCAATGCCAGCCAATTCTGCGTTGAAAAAGTAAAACAGTGCTCCTTCCCTTCCGAGCTCTCCCGTGTGCCCAAACAGGGGTTTACGCCATCACATGGGGTATCAGCGTACTCAGGACACATTGGACAACAACTTTTGGGGTCCAATTTCTCCTGTTACCTTGAAAGAGACTCTTTCGTCCCGCTACATTTAGCCCAACTTGGGTCTCTCCCTAAGGTGGCTAGCATATATGTATCGCTTGCTCACCGAGCCCCACTCCATACAGCCAACCAATTCCAGCCCTGTGCTGATGAGGGCCTAAAGCCCGAAACACGTGTCCACAGGTAGGAATTGGTTGGCTGTGTAAATTTAAAAACTAATCCGCAGCATTGCACGCTTGGCGGTTCCAAGCGCTGTGGATTAGAATGGGGTGGAAAGAGATGATTTGCATAGCTCCGCCTACTGCAAAGGATTCTGGGTAAACCTGCTATTCTTTGTATTATGCTGCTTGCAAGTACTTTCCGTTTCAGGAAAGCATCCACTATAAATAAAAATGAACATTTAACTTTTTTTCACAAAAAATTTACTTCAGCTCCAATTTGTTTTTTTTAACCAAGGGTAACAGGACAAAAAGGAACCCCAAAAGTTGTTGTACAATTTGTCCTGAGTATGCTGATACCCCATATGTGGGGGTAAACCACTGTTTGGGCGCATGGGAGAGCTCAGAAGAGAAGGAGCGCCGATTGACTTTTCAATTCAAAATTGACAGGAATTGAGATGGGACGCCATGTTGCGTTTGGAGAGCCACTGATGTGCCTAAACATTGAAACCCCCACAAGTGACACCATTTTGGAACGTAGACCCCCTAAGGAACTTATCTAGAGGTGTGGTGAGCACTTTGACCCACCAAGTGCTTCACAGAAGTTTATAATGCAGAACCGTAAAAATAAAAAATCATATTTTTTCACAAAAATTATCTTTTTGCCCCAAAATTTTTATTTTCCCAAGGGTAACAGGAGAAATTGGACCCCAAAAGTTATTGTACAATTTGTCCTGAGTACGCTGATACCCCATATGTGGGGGTAAACCACTGTTTGGGCGCATGGGAGAGCTCGGAAGGGAAGGAGCACTGTTTTACTTTTTCAACGCAGAATTGGCTGGAATTGAGATCGGACGCCATGTCGTGTTTGGAGAGCCCCTGATGTGCCTAAACAGTGGAAACCCCCCAATTATAACTGAAACCCTAATCCAAACACACCCCTAACCCTAATTCCAACGGTAACCCTAACCACACCTCTAACCCTGACACACCCCTAACCCTAATCCCAACCCTATTCCCAACTGTAAATGTAATCTAAACCCTAACCCTAACTTTAGCCCCAACCCTAACTGTAGCCCCAACCCTAGCCCTAACCCTAGCCCTAACCTTAGCCCTAACCCTAGCCCTAACCCTAGCCCTAACCCTAACCCTAGCCCTAACCCTAGCCCTAACCCTAGCCCTAACCCTAACCCTAGCCCTAACCCTAGCCCTAACCCTAGCCCTAACCCTAACCCTAGCCCTAACCCTAGCCCTAACCCTAGCCCTAATGGGAAAATGGAAATAAATACATTTTTTTAATGTTTCCCTAACTAAGGGGGTGATGAAGGGGGGTTTGATTTACTTTTATAGCGAGTTTTTAGCGGATTTTTATGATTGGCAGCCGTCACACACTGAAAGACGCTTTTTATTGCAAAAAATATTTTTTGCGTTACCACATTTTGAGAGCTATAATTTTTCCATATTTTGGTCCACAGAGTCATGTGAGGTCTTGCTTTTTGCGGGACGAGTTGACGTTTTTATTGGTAACATTTTCGGGCACGTGACATTTTTGGATCGCTTTTTATTCCGATTTTTGTCAGGAAGAATTACCAAAAACCTGCTATTCATGAATTTCTTTTGGGGGAGGCATTTATACCGTTCCGCGTTTGGTAACATTGATAAAGCAGTTTTATTCTTCGGGTCAGTACAATTACAGCGACACCTCATTTATATAATTTTTTTATGTTTTGGCGCTTTTATACGATAACTATTTTACAGAAAAAATAATTATTTTTGCATCGTTTTATTCTCAGGACTATAACTATTTTATTTTTTTGCTGATGATGCTGTATGGCGGCTCGTTTTTTGCGGGACAAGATGACGTTTTCAGCAGTCCCATGGTTATTTCTATCTGTCGTTTTGATCGCGTGTTATTTCACTTTTTGTTCGGCAGTATGATAATAAAGCGTTGTTTTTTGCCTCTTTTTTTTTTTCTTACGGTGTTTACTGAAGGGGTCAACTAGTGGGCCAGTTTTATAGGTCGGGTCGTTACGGACACGGCGATACTAAATATGTGTACTTTTATTGTTTTTTTTTTAAATTTACATGAAGAAATGTATTTATGGGAATAATATTTTTTTTTTCATTATTTAGGAATATTTTTTTTTATTTTTTTTTTACACATTTGGAAAAAATTTTTTAAACTTTTTTATTTTGTCCCGGGGGTTACATCACAGATCGAAGATCTGACAGTTTGCACAGCACTCTGTCAGATCACCGATCTGACATGCAGCACTGCAGGCTCCACAGTGCCTGCTCTGAGCAGGCTTTGTGAAGCTACCTCCCTCCCTGCAGAACCCGGATCCGTGGCCATCTTGGATCCGGGGCTGGAGCAGGCAGGGAGGGAGGTAAGAGACCCTCGCAGCAACGCGATCATATCGCGTTGCAGTGTGGGGCTCAGGGAAGCCCGCAGGGAGCCCCCTCCCTGCGCGATGCTTCCCTGTACCGCTGGCACATCGCGATCATCTTTGATCGCGGTGTGCCGGGGGTTAATGTGCCGGGGGCGGTCCGTGACTGCTCCTGGCACATAGTGCCGGATGTCAGCTGCGATAGGCAGCTGACACCCGGCCGCGATCGGCAGCGCTCCCCCCGTGAGCACTGCTGATCGCACCTGACCCCACCTCGACGGGATAGTACGTCTAATGTCAGAAAGGGGTTAATTGCATACAAATTCAAAGTTGGAAAATTGCGAAATTTTCGCCAAATTTCCGTTTTTTTCACAAATAAACGCAGGTAATATCAAAGAAATTTTACCACTATCATGAAGTACAATATGTCACGAGAAAACAATGTCAGAATCACTGGGATCCGTTGAAGCGTTCCAGAGTTATAACCTCATAAAGGGACAGCGGTCAGAATTGTAAAAATTGGCCTGTCATTAACGTGCAAACCACCCTCAGGGGTAAAGGGGTTAATAATGCCTTGAATTTCTGACCCTATTTTCTGGAATGACCACCTCGTCCATGACTGCTGGAACTGTAAACATGTTTTATGTGTTAAGGATTAAGTGAAATACTTATGTGGCTCCATCACCTATGGGTTCTTTGTCCACATATGCACCTGTAGATATACCGTATATACTCGAGTATAAGCCGACCCGAGTATAAGCCGACCCCCCTAATTTTGCCACAAAAAACTGGGAAAACTTATTGACTCGAGTATAAGCCTAGGGTGGAAATGCAGCATTTACCGGTGAATTTCAAAAATAAAAATAGATCATTATTTCCCCATAGCTGTGCCATATAGTGCTCTGCACCGTTCATATTTCCCCATAGCTGTGCCTTATATAGTGCTCTGCACCGTTCATTTTGTCCCATAGCTGTGCCCCATACTGTGCTCGGCACCGTTCATTTTGTCCCATATCTATGCCCCATACTGTGCTCGGCACCGTTCATTATTGCCCCATATCTGTGCCCCATATACAATGCTCTGCACCGTTCATTTTGTCCCATAGCTGTGCCCCATACAGTGCTCTGCACCGTTCATTGTGCCCCATATCTGTGCCCCATATAGTGCTCTGCACCGTTCATTGTGCCCCATAGCTGTGCCCCATATACAGTGCTCTGCACCGTTCATTGTGCCCCATAGCTGTGCCCCATATACAGTGCTCTGCACCGTTCCTGGAGCAGAACAATATTGTATCATACAATTATTAGGTTCTGTAGAAGGACGTAGATCTGGGGATTTATTATGATGGAATATAGGCTGAACTGGATGGACAAATGTATTTTTTCGGCCTTACTAACTATGTTACTATGTTACTATGTATGTTCATTGTGCCCCATAGCTGTGCCCCATATACAGTGCTCTGCACCGTTCATTGTGCCCCAGAGCTGTGCCCCATATACAGTGCTCTGCACCGTTCATTGTGCCCCATAGCTGTGCCCCATATACAGTGATCTGCACTGTTCATTGTGCCCCATAGCTGTGCCCCATATACAGTGCTCTGCACCGTTCATTGTGCCCCATATCTGTGCCCCATATAGTGCTCTGCACCGTTCATTGTGCCCCATAGCTGTGCCCCATATACAGTGCTCTGCACCGTTCATTGTGCCCCATAGCTGTGCCCCATATACAGTGCTCTGCACCGTTCATTGTGCCCCATAGCTGTGCCCCATATACAGTGCTCTGCACCGTTCATTGTGCCCCATACCTGTGCCCCATATAGTGCTCTGCACCGTTCATATTTTCCCATAGATGCTCCACATAAATCTGTGCCGCTTCTGCTGCTGCAATAAAAAAAAAAACACATACTCACCTCTCTTGCTTGCAGCTCCCACCGTCCGGTCCCGGCGCCTCATCTTCCCGGCGTCTCTGCGCTGACTGATCAGGCAGAGGGCGCCGCGCACACTATATGCGTCATCGCGCCCTCTGACCTGAACAGTCAGAGCGCAGACGCCGGGAAGATGGAGGCGTCGGGAAGATGGAGCGACGCCCGGTGGCTGGAACGCGGACAGGTGAATATTACATACTTACCTGGTCCCAGCGATCCTCACGCTCCCTCTGCCTGGTCTTCGGTGCCGCAGCCTCTTTCTCTATCAGCGGTCACCGGCACCGCTGATTAGAGAAATGAATACGCGGCTCCACCCCTATGGGAGGTGGAGCTGCCTATTCATTTTTTTAATGAGCGGTCCCACGTGACCGCTGAAGAGGGGAAGACGCTGCAGCACAGAAGACCGTGGGACGGCAGGGACAGCGCAAGGATCGCCGGGACTAGGTGAGTATGCCTCAGCACCCTCACCCCCTCACCCGACGACCCTGACACCCACCTTGACTCGAGTATAAGCCGAGAGGGGCACTTTCAGCCCAAAAATTTGCTTATACTCGAGTATATACGGTATATTGCTAATACCTCTGCATTAATAATATAGGTATATATTGTAAATACACTTTAATTAAAAATTAAGTGCGCTGCCCAAATTAAAATGATATAAATTGTTACATGAAGGGATACAGTTTTAATTTTCACCCTGACCACAAGGTAATGCCTAAAGACTGGATTACTTCTTGTCACAAGTCCAGCAATTCTTGTCTCCAGTTCCGTGAGTAAGCCTCTGATGTCATCCTCTGTTTATGCAGTAACGTGCAGACTGGAATCTGACAGCAGAATTCAATTAAGTCAGTTATCAGATTAATTTAAAGTTGACATAGCAGAAATAGAGACAAAAACTCAGAAATATGTCAGTGAGGGGATGGCCTTGTCAAAGGAAGCTGTTAATGCATTTCTCACCTCTGGGCGAAACCTGCGAGAAGCCTTTTGCTAACTCTCACATTAAAACCTCAATTTCTATGCCACTGCTTCAATATGTCTTTATTAAAATAAATGTCAGAAAATATTTGTCAAATAAAAAAAAAATCATGGATTATTTTCTTAATCTCTAGGTTCTTATGTTTACATGTCCTAGGGGGAAAAGGGGCTATTTTATGAATTCATTTCAAACATTTAAATGAAATATACACTCCTCAACATTGCTTCCTTTCTTCTGTTATTGAATTTTTGGTGTATTAGTCCTCTTTTTGAAGTTTTGCTGTTCAGTGTTAGGACTCGCAAGCGTGAGGACCCTTGACACGGGTGCGAGCTTGCATATCTTGGCCAAAATATCGACTAATACCTCATATTTTTATATGTAAAAATAGAATGGGGAACAGGAGGCATCAGCTCACCATTTGCAGTCTCTTTCCAAGAATGAGTTCCAGGCACGGAGCCACCTGGGCTCAAGTTCCAAACATTGAAGAAAAAAGGTACTCTAGAGTAGAAAAATCTAAAACTTCATCTTTAATGGAAAAAATTAATAAAAACAGGCACAATGTGGACAACATATGGATCCCAGAGAGCTACCAACCGAAGCGCTTTGACACTCCGGTCTTAATCATGGTTACACGATTAAGACCGGAGTGTTGAAACGCATCAGTTGGCAGCTCTCTGAGATCTATATGTTGTCTGCATTGTGCCTGTTTTATAATTTTTTTCCATTATTGATGAAATTTTATATTTTTCTATGCTGGAGTATCTTTTTTTATTCATTCCCATTTTTATATGTATTTTTGCACTTTATTTTTCAGGGTACAGCTGGGCCCATTTGGTCTTGTAATCTTTGGTGTCTGTTCACATGGGATGCATTTGGATAGCACTGGGCAGCCCACCTGATCGAATAGTATGGGTGTCACTAATAGGCTGTTAACCTGGATGCTGTGCATCACCTGTATGTGAACAGCGCCCCATACAAGCCTCTATTGTACATCAATAAAACAAGCAACCACCCCCTCCATGGATTTTTAGGCTGTGAGTGGTTGTCCTATCATTTTTTTGCACCTGTATTACCGCTCTCTTAACTACTTCCGCTGCATCCTGAGAGCATTACCCGTAGATAAACATGAATTTACAAGCTTTGGCATGGAATCAATGAGGTTATTAAGGGTATGTTTCAACAGGGTGTATTCCTTCAGTATTTGCTGCGGATTTGACGCTGCATACACCCGCAGCGTCCAATCCGCGGCATCCAGATGTTACAGCATTGTGGAGGAGATTTTATGAAATCCCATCTCCACTATGTGTACAAACACGCATGTAGCAGACCTGCATAAACGGACATGCGGTGCTTCTTTCAAGACAGCAGCATGTCTATTTATCTTGCGGAGACGCTTTTAATCAGTGGTGTGGCTTAATATAAAATAGCCATAACCCACCTAATTCTAGAAGTAGGACCAATGTGACTGACATTCCCTCATGAAGTCCTTGGCATGGTGTTGCCAATGTGGTCTCCAGATCAATCTCTATCATTGCATCCCAAAAAGCAGAACTCATTGCTGAAGAGCAAAAAACCTCCAACTCAGCTATATATTTATTGCCATCTTGCTCTGCACCATGAGAGCTTTTAAGAGTAGTGGCATAACACTAATGGCTCGTAGCCCAATGTCATGCAAACACCTCCTTTGCATAGACACTGGTTGAAACCATATAATAGGTATGTGACATCCTATTTCACTTGCAGTACAATATGGTTCAATTGTAGATCCTGTGGTACCCATTTAAACTCATTATGGTTCATTTATTTGTGCTATTCCTAGCTGATCATTGACTGGGAGGAGGAAAGAGCACAAGAAGGAGATTGGTGTGAGGTCAGTATTATTTAGGGATATGATAGAGTTTGCTTCCTCTGCCCTGTTACATGGCTGACGCTATATGGGTGCTAGTATTGAATTTTAAACCCCATCAAAGTTCAATCTTGAATCCATCTCAGTAACATGTCATAGTAGAGGGGGAGCAAAGGAGAAGAGCACGTCAGCAGCGACAGTGACTGGGACAGAGAGCTTGACTTGAGTTAGTATGACTTGTTTTAGCAGGTATGTATGTGCTGCTCCTCCTCAGTCTCCACTTCTTTGTATATAAAAGGAGGATGAAGTCAACCATGGCTGCTGGCTGTGGAAGCCTCAACTGCCCTCTTTTAATGATGTGGGGCCCAGTTACATGTGCTGCCTTTATTTGACAGACAAACAAAATCGGAGTAAGAATGAGCCTACCCATATATTGGCCAGTTCTGTGTGCTTGACATTTGTACTGAAATTTGCCTGCCAGCACCTGGGTTTTAGTCTAGTAAATGGTTGCCTAGCTGTTGGAGAGTGAGTAATCAATGGATAGTCCTGTACGTTTTGTAAAGTTGAACTGTTTAATTTATATGTTTTGTAATTAGCACATTTTTAAGGGGTATTCCAATCTCAGATGTTTTGGCATACTTTTAGGATAACCTATATCCATCTAATAGATAACCCTCCATCAAATTCCACTGCACCCAACAGCACAACAAAAACTGGCTGGTGACTGCCTCATACGATACGATACGATACGATACACTTTATTGATCCCGTGGGAAATTATGGTATCACAGCAGCACGACTTAAATCATAAAAATCATAAAGGAATTACATAGTTGATATGTTTGTTGACAGAAGAACATTATACATTATACATTAGAATAGGACATACACAACAAGTGAACTGAAATGTAGAGAAATAAGTAGACATTCACCTTGGTGGTTTAACCCTAATGTTGTTGTACATCCCCATAGCAGTTGGCACAAACGATTTCCTATATTTTTCCTTCTTACACCTCAGAAGTATTAGCCGGTTACTGAAGGTGCTCTTCTGTCTCATGAATAGCTCATATAGTGGATGTGCATTATCGTTCATAATTGCCATACACTTTTTCAGAGTTCTTTTCTCCACTACCTCCCCAAAAGAGTCCAGATTGCAGCCCACAGCAGAACTTGCCTTCTTAATAATCTTATTCAGCTTATTAGCATCAGAGGCCCGCACACTACTACCCCAGCACGTGATTGCAAAAAAGATGGCACTTGCCACTACAGATTGGTAGAACATTTCTAACATTTTGCTACACACATTAAAAGACCTCAGTTTCCTTAGGAAATACAATCTGCTCATCCCCTTCTTGTAGACAAACTCTGAGTGGCATCTCCAGTCCAGTTTGCTATCCAAATGGACATCCAAATATTTGTAACTCTCCACCTGCTGTACCTCCTGACCAGCAATAGTGATCGGTAAGCATTCCAACTTAATCCTGCTATAGTTGGCCACCAACTCCTTAGTTTTCTTAAGGATCTACAACATTTAGTTGTAGATAGTTACCATTGCACCAATCCACGAAATTCGACGCTACCCTTCTATATTCCTCATCCCCCTGATCTCTCCTAATGCATCCCACAACCACAGAGTCATCCGAAAATTTTTGAAGGTGGCAAAGTTCAGATTTATACTGAAAGTCTGAAGTATACAGTGTGAATAGAAAGGGCGCAAGCACCGTTCCCTGGGGGGCCCATCTGTACAAACTGTGGCCGATCTGATAGGTAGTCAGTTATCCAATTTCTCATCCCCACCTCCACCTTCATATCAGTCATCTTTTTGTGTAGTAAAAGTGGCTGCAGGGAGTTAAATGCACTCGAGAAATCGAAGAACATCGCTCGCACCATGGTACCGTCAGTCTCCAGAAATGAATGTACCCTATGTAACAGAGAAAGAATAGCATCATCCACCCCCAATCTATGTAAGCAAACTGAAGGGGATCGATAAAAGCATTGACCCTCGGTCTTAAGTGAGCAAGAACTAATCTTTCCAAGGCCTTCATAGCGTGAGATGTTAAGGCTACAGGACGATAGTCATTTAGGGTTGCAGGAGAAGTCGTCTTGGGTACCGGCACCAGACAGGAAGTTTTCCATAACACAGGTACCCTCTGTGTTTGTAGACTTCCATTAAATAGGCGTGTAAAGACAGTACACAGCTGGTCTGCACAAACTTTAAGGACACGTGAGCTGAGTCCATCTGGTCCTGCAGCTTTACCAATGTTAAGTGACTTAAACTGCCTCCTCACATCATTCTCGGATACTCTAAAATTAGTCTGCTCATCCTCCAATATCAATGTTGCAGAATTTGCACCCAGTTCCCATCCACTATCAGTTGGCATTACACATGTACTACTAAATCTATTGAAATACTCATTCATCTCATTAGCCTTGTCCATTGTTCCTGAATCATTTTCAGGCCTCAGCTTAAGCCCAGTCAGTAATTTCATTCCTGACCAAACCTCTCTGGTATTATTGTGGCACAGTTTCTTTTCAAGTTTAATTCTGAAGGCATCCTGGGCCTCCTTTATTTTATGCTTCAATTCATGCTGTATCATTTTAATTTCCTCTTTGTCACCCAGTTTAAATGCCTTTTTTTTCCTGTTGAGCAAATGCTTCAATTCCTTTGTTATCCATGGCGGCCAATTCCTTTGTTATTATGCAGCCTTTATCCATCCCCATTCGCTCAAGATGGCTGGACCATCATATATATATATATATATATATATATATATATATATATATATATATTCGCCAGTTGTTTATTATTATTATTATTACTTATTTATATAGCACCATTAATTCCATGGCGCTGTACATGAGAAAGGGGTTACATACATAGTTATAGATAAACAGGTTTACAGTGACAGACTGGCACAGAGGGGAGAGGACTCTGTCCATGTTTACTTACATTCTACATTCTCCCATTCAGTTGGGACTTCCGGCCGCTGTCCCCGAATCCCATAAGGCACCGTGGCAGTGTCACTTGCGCAGGCACATTTCGTAGCCAGAAGGCCACAAACTGTGCCTGCGCAAGTGACATACATGTCTCCGCTATGCCCACGGAAGTGCAGTAAAAGCCACAACTGCACGCTCTACCTGCATGCACGGTAACGACGTGGCTGCTACTGCGCCTCCGTGGGGAATAGCGGACCACACTCCTGATGCGTTAGCATTGGGCCTATTTCTAGTTGTAAATAAGCCCCTGAATTTTGTGTCTCCCCCACCTCATTGTAGATTATAAGCTCTTATGGGCAGGGTCGTCATTATTTTGCTTTAATTATTGCATTACTTTTAATGTTACTTATATGACTTGTATATGAACTGCTAAATTGTAAAGCGCTGCGGAATATGTTGGTGCTATATAAAGATTATTATTTTTATTATAGATAAGACCCACCTCTAGAACTGTGCACAAAACTCAATAAATGGGCAGCACCTCAGACCAGCTGGAATAGAGAGGTGGCCATGCATGCAGTTGCTCAGCAATTTTTGGAGCTCCCATAGAAGTGTACTGATATTTCACTAATGTCTGACACTGGAACACCCATTATAGTATAGATGTATTGTCAGTCTTATATGACTTACTTTGGAGGCTGACACAATTGTAATATGGCCATCAGCATGAATCTTTCACCTTTTTTCTTCCAGCTGTAATGTGACTTTGCATGAGAATCATATTTTGTGTCAAAAATGGGATGTATTCTCATTAGAGGATTACATTAGACAAATCATTATCAATCACTGTCACATGCTGCTGAAATAACCCGATAAGATAAAAGGAAATTATTTTTAGATTTCTGCAGCAAATCCCCCTTATATAGCTACTAGATGAAGAAAGTATTTGATCCAGCACGGCAGTCGAGATAAAATAAGTGTTTAAAAAGTATTTAAAAAACGGAATAAAAGAAACCTCACAAATTTCTAGCACAGTAGTAGCACCCACAGTCACAGGATGTTACAAAAGAAATGAGGAAACACATATAAAGAGAAATAAACCAGCGACTGATGAGCTTAATTACATTCAAAATGATTCTCATTTGGTCTGATATGCACTGTGAGACGTGAGGTCTTATATAGACAGGTGTGTGCCTTTCCAAATCAAGTCCTATCAGTTTAATTAAACACAGCTAGAATCCAATGAAGGAGTAGAACCATCTCAAGGAGGATCACAAGGAAATGGGCAGCATGTGACTTAACCCCTTCATGACCCAGCCTATTTTGATCTTAATGACCTGGCAGTTTTTTGCAATTCTGACCAGTGTCCCTTTATGAGGTAATAACTCAAGAACGCTTCAACGAATCCTAGCGGTTCTGAGATTGTTTTTTCGTGACATATTGGGCTTCGTGATAGTGGTAAATTTAGGTCGATAATTTTTGCACTTATTTGTGAAAAAAATGGAAATTTGGCTAAAATTTTGAAAATTTCGCAAATTTCTAATTTTGAATTTTTATTCTGTTAAACCAGAAAGTCATGTGACACAAAATAGTTAAAAAATAACATTACCCACATGTCTACTTTACAGCAGCGAAATTTTGGAAACAAAATTTTTTTTTTGCTAGGAAGTTATAAGGTACTTTATTAAATCACACACATAGAAAAAAAAACCCACAAAAACAAGAAAGCCCCAAATACTAGGGCAATCCACTAAGAGAGACAAATATTTCCTCTCAAAATAACCAATTGGTGGACTAGACAAAATATAATCTATTTTTGGTATACACAGATAAAATTCAAAGATACAGCATAGAGCTAGTGATACACACGTGTATTAACCTATACTAAGTACCAAGAGTGTCAGGATATATGTGAAATATCCCTACAACAAATACAAAAAACACCTATGGATGTACACCTACCTAGATGCGGAGGTTGGCACCCTAAAAGATAAAACGAGAATGGCGCCCCCGCTCGTACGATGGCTATCCCTAACCTCCTACCATCTCCCTACAAGAAATAAAGTAGGAAAGAGAGGCCAGATGGCTGATAATATCATATGAAGCTATGTGTTATATATCTTAATAGCGTAACCGGCCCTCCCCTCCAGTGTGATGTTAGAAAAAAGGGATAGCACTTATAAATATATAACGCACATATAATACATCAAAACATAGGGCTTTCTATAATAAAATACCTAAGTATACACATATGCTAACCAGTCCAACCAAAAAGGTATATAAAGAACCATATAAAAGAAACACAGATATGCCACGCCAGATATCCAAGTATGTCACCACATATAACCACTATACACAGCAGCACAACCAATGTGCAATATGCAAAAGCAATACTTATCTGCTGTGTTCATATTAGACAGGTAGTGGTCAAACCGATACTGTGACTCCTAGGCGGCTACAGGCACACAAACGACTCTCGACGCGTTTCCCCCAACATGGGTTCATCAGGAGAGACAAGATGTTATCATGGCAATATAAAGATGTCCAAAAGATAGGGCTGCACAGGCTTACATGCGGGTCCTGCTGAAATAGCCACGCCAAACATAATGATTTCCTGTTTAGAGGATATACACAGACACATCCGGTTACCAGACACAAGTAAGTGCAGTATAATAGCAAGAATGGAAAGACGCCATTATATTGAAGCCGGCAAAGCACCCGGCTAACAAGGTACACACAATCATGCACTAGAGGCCGCCG
Source organism: Ranitomeya imitator (assembly GCF_032444005.1). Taxonomy (NCBI): domain Eukaryota; kingdom Metazoa; phylum Chordata; class Amphibia; order Anura; family Dendrobatidae; genus Ranitomeya; species Ranitomeya imitator. The sequence continues at coordinate 391,384,617 of NC_091287.1, read as the reverse complement.
AACCAAAACGGCAGACTACAGCGCCTGCGTAGAAGATATGTAACTGGAAAACACCAGCCACTAGAGCGCAGGCGCACACAAAGAGAGGCGATCACCACACACTGTGGCAAAATCACAGCGCAACCTATATCGGTGGACCCTGTACAGAATAATTTTGCTGCTCATTCAGACCGTCCGGAACTAGAGTACGTAGTCTAAATATCCATTGGCATTCTTTTTGAAGAAGCAATTTGTGAAAATCCCCACCACGTGGGTTGCGTCGCACCACCTCCAGACGCAACCCACGTGGTGGGGATTTTGACAAATTGCTTCTTCAAAAATTATTGCTGTTTTATATGAATCAGTTGTTCATTATCACTAGTCAGTTTTTCCGGTATATTTTTTCCGGGGTTTTTTGTATTTTTCATTGTGTGTGATTCTTTTGTTGTATTTATTATAGATGTGTGCGTGCTTCTGTACAGGGTCCACCGATATAGGATATATAGGCATTTCAAGTGCAGCCGTTAGTTTAATGTAGATTTGGGTATTTTTTCCTGTGGCTGCTATTTTTCCCTATTGGCAAAAAATTTTTTTTTATCTTAATATGTGCTTGCTTTTATATCCATTAGCGTCATAGACTTTCTGTTATTCATGTCTGACACATAATCTATTTCGGTTCGGCGCTATGTTGGTGCATACTTTGTTGCACTGTGATTTTGCCACAGTGTGTGGTGATCGCCTCTCTTTGTGTGCGCCTGCGCTCTAGTGGCTGGTGTTTTCCAGTTACATATCTTCTACGCAGGCGCTGTAGTCTGCCGTTTTGGTTCGGCGGCCTCTAGTGCATGATTGTGTGTACCTTGTTAGCCGGGTGCTTTGCCGGCTTCAATATAATGGCGTCTTTCCATTCTTGCTATTATACTGCACTTACTTGTGTCTGGTAACCGGATGTGTCTGTGTATATCCTCTAAACAGGAAATCATTATGTTTGGCGTGGCTATTTCAGCAGGACCCGCAGGTAAGCCTGTGCAGCCCTATCTTTTGGACATCTTTATATTGCCATGATAACATCTTGTCTCTCCTGATGAACCCATGTTGGGGGAAACGCGTCGAGAGTCGTTTGTGTGCCTGTAGCCGCTGTTATGGCTGGCAATCAGGCAACACAGCGTGCAGTAATCAGCGCACATACAGAGATCTGGCAATAACCAAAAACAATAGGACGAGCTCTGAGACGTGGAATCTCTGTAGACTGCAGTACCTGATCTATCCTCACACAACTATAAGCAGCAGTGGATTGCGCCTAACAACTACCTATGCAACTCGGCACTGCCTGAGGAGCTGACTAGCCTGAAGATAGAAATACAAGCCTGACTTACCTCAGAGAAATACCCCAAAGGAATAGGCAGCCCCCCACATATAATGACTGTTAGCAAGATGAAAAGACAAACGTAGGAATGAAATAGATTCAGCAAAGTGAGGCCCGATATTCTAGACAGAGCGAGGATAGCAAAGAGAACTATGCAGTCTACAAAAAACCCTAAAACGAAAACCACGCAAAGGGGCAAAAAGACCCACCGTGCCGAACTAACAGCACGGCGGTGCACCCCTCTGCTTCTCAGAGCTTCCAGCAAAAGACAATAGCAAGCTGGACAGAAAAAAACAGAAAACAAACTAGAAGCACTTATCTAGCAGAGCAGCAGGCCCAAGGAAAGATGCAGTAGCTCAGATCCAACACTGGAACATTGACAAGGAGCAAGGAAGACAGACTCAGGTGGAGCTAAATAGCAAGGCAGCCAACGAGCTCACCAAAACACCTGAGGGAGGAAGCCCAGAGACTGCAATACCACTTGTGACCACAGAAGTGAACTCAGCCACAGAATTCACAACAAGCCGCCTAGGAGTCACAGTATCGGTTTGACCACTACCTGTCTAATATGAACACAGCAGATAAGTATTGCTTTTGCATATTGCACATTGGTTGTGCTGCTGTGTATAGTGGTTATATGTGGTGACATACTTGGATATCTGGCGTGGCATATCTGTGTTTCTTTTATATGGTTCTTTATATACCTTTTTGGTTGGACTGGTTAGCATATGTGTATACTTAGGCATTTTATTATAGAAAGCCCTATGTTTTGATGTATTATATGTGCGTTATATATTTATAAGTGCTATCCCTTTTTTCTAACATCACACTGGAGGGGAGGGCCGGTTACGCTATTAAGATATATAACACATAGCTTCATATGATATTATCAGCCATCTGGCCTCTCTTTCCTACTTTATTTCTTGTAGGGAGATGGTAGGAGGTTAGGGATAGCCATCGTACGAGCGGGGGCGCCATTCTCGTTTTATCTTTTAGGGTGCCAACCTCCGCATCTAGGTAGGTGTACATCCATAGGTGTTTTTTGTATTTGTTGTAGGGATATTTCACATATATCCTGACACTCTTGGTACTTAGTATAGGTTAATACACGTGTGTATCACTAGCTCTATGCTGTATCTTTGAATATTATCTGTGTATACCAAAAATAGATTATATTTTGTCTAGTCCACCAATTGGTTATTTTGAGAGGAAATATTTGTCTCTCTTAGTGGATTGCCCTAGTATTTGGGGCTTTCTTGTTTTTGTGGGGGCTTTTTTTCTATGTGTGTGATTTAATAAAGTATCTATTTTTATGGGGGGGTTTTCTTTTTGTAAGCTGGATTTTTTCCCTTTTGCTATATATTATTTGTGAGCTGAGGAAGTTATAAGGGTTAAAAGTTGACCAGTGATTTCTCATTTTTACAGCAAAATTTACAAAACCATTTTTTTTAGGGACCTTCTCACATTTGAAGTCAGTTTGAGGGGTCTATATGGCTGAAAATACCCAAAAGTGACACCATTCTAAAAACTGCACCCCTCAAGGTGCTCAAAACCACATTCAAGAAGTTTATTAACCCTTCAGGTGCTTCACAGCAGCAGAAGCAACATGGAAGGAAAAATTGAACATTTAACTTTTTTAGTCACAAAAATGATCTTTTAGCAACAATTTTTTATTTTCCCAAGGGTAAAAAGATAAACTGGACCCCAAAAGTTATTGTACAATTTGTCCTGAGTACGCCGATACCCCATATGTGGGGGGGAACTACTGTTTGGGTGCACAACAGGGCTCGGAAGGGAAGGAGCGCCATTTGACTTTTTCAATGAAAAATTGGCTTTAATCTTTAGCGGCCACCATGTTGCGTTTGGAGAGCCCCTGTGTGCCTAAACATTGGAGCTCCCCCACAAGTGACCCCATTTTGGAAACTATACCCCCCCAAGGAACTTATCTAGATGTATAGTGAGCACTTTGAACCCCCAGGTGCTTCACAAATTGATCCGTAAAAATGAAAAAGTACTTTTTTTCACAAAAATTTTTTTTAGCCTCAATTTGTTCATTTCCACATGGGCAACAGGATAAAATGGATCCTAAATTGTGTTGGGCAATTTGGGCACACGGCCGGGCTTGGAAGTGTAGGAGCGCCATTTGACTTTTTGAATGAAAAATTAGCTACAATCGTTAGCGGACACCATGTTGCGTTTGGAGAGCCCCTGTGTGCCTATACATTTGAGCTCCTTACATGTGACCCCATTTTTGGAAACTAGACCTCCCATGGAACTAACCTAGATGTGCAGTGACCACTTTAAACCCCCAAGTGCTTCACAGAAGTTTATAACACACAGCCATGAAAATAAAAAATCATTTTTCTTTCCTCAAAAATTATTTTTTAGCCCGCAATTTTTTTATTTTCACAAGAGTAACAGGAGAAATTGGACCCCAAAAGTTGTTGTCCAGTTTGTCCTGAGTATGCAGAGCCCCTGATGTGCCTAAACAGTAGAAAAAAAAACACAAGTGACCCTATTTTGGAAACTAGACCCCCCAAAAAACTTATCTAGATATGTGGTGAGTACTGTGAACCCCCAAGTGCTTCACAGAAGTTTATAAAGCAGAGCTGTGAAAATTAAAAAAAAAAATTTCTTTCCTCAAAAATGATGTTTTAGCAAGCAATTTTTTATTTTCACAAGGGTAGCCGAAATTGGACCCCAATAGTTGTTGCCCGAGTATGCTGGTACCCCATATGTGGGGGTAAACCACTGTTTTGACGCATGTCGGGGCTCGGAAGGGAGGGAGCACCATTTGACTTTTTGAACGCAAGATTGGCTGGAATCAATGGTGGCGCCATGTTGCGTTTGGAGACCCCTGATGTGCCTAAACAGTGGAAACACCTCAATTCTAACATCAACACTAACCCCAACACATCCCTAACCCTAATCTCAACTCTAGCCATAACCCTAATCACAACCCTAACCCCAACACACCCCTAACCACAGCCCTAACCCCAACACACCCCTAACCCTAATCCCAACCCTAACCATAATCCTAACCCTAATCCAAACCATAACCCCAACACACCCCTAACCACAACCCTAACCCCAACACACCCCTAACCATAACCCTAACCACAAGCCTAATCTTAACCCTATTTCCAACCCTAGCCCTAATTCCAACCCTAACTCTAATTCCAACCCTAACCCTAAGGCTATGTGCCACGTTGCGGATTCGTGTGAGATTTTTCCGCACCATTTTTGAAAAATCCGCAGGTAAAAGGCATTGCGTTTTATCTGCGGATTTACCGTGGATTTCCAGTGTTTTTTGTGCAGATTTCACCTGCGGATTCCTATTGAGGAACAGGTGTAAAACGCTGCAGAATCTGCACAAAGAATTGGCATGCTGCAGAAAATACAACACAGCGTTCTCGCGTGGTATTTTCCGCACCATGGGCACAGCAGATTTGGTTTTCCATAGGTTTACATGGAACTGTAAAGCTGATGGAAAACTGCTACGAATCCGCAGCGGCCAATCCGCTGCAGATCCGCAGCCAAATCCGCACCGTGTGCACATAGTCTAATTCTAAGGGTATGTGCACACGATGCGGAAAACGCTGCGGATCCACAGCGTTTCCGCCACTGCGGGTCCGCAGCAGTTTCCCATGAGTTTACAAAAAACGCTGCGCACATGCTGCGGAAAAAACTGCGTGGAAACGCAGTAGTTTACATTCCGCACATTTCACTTCTTTCTGCGGATTCCGCAGCGGTTTTGCAACTGCTCCAATAGAAAACCGCAGTGAAATCCGCAGAAAAACCGCGGTAAATCTGCGATAAATCTGCAGCGGTTTTGCACTGTGGATTTATAAAAGCCACTGCGGAAAAATCCGCAGAGGACCAGAATACGTGTGCACATTCCCTAACCCTAACCCTAGTTCTAACTGTAGTGGGGAAAAAAAATGTATTTATTTTATTATTGTTGCTACCTATGGGGGTGATAAAGGGGGGGTTCATTTACTTTTTTTTTTATTTTGATCACTGTGATAAAACCTATCACAGTGATCAAAATGTACATGGAACGAATCTGCCGGCTGGCAGATTCGGCGGGCGCACTGCGCATGCGCCCGCCATTTTGGAAGATGGCGGCACCCATGAAGAAGACGGACGGACACCGGGAGCCTCGGTAAGTATGAGGGGGGGAGATCGGGGCATGGGGGGCGTCGGAGCACGGGGGTGGCATAGGAGCACGGGGGGAGCTGACAGGAGGACGGGGGAGCAAACAGGGCGACGGACGGGAGCGGACTACAGAACGGAGGACTGGGGGGGAGATCGGTGGTGGTGGGGGGGGGCACATCAGTGTTTCCAGCCATGGCCGATGATATTGCAGCATCGGCCATGGCTGGATTGTAATATTTCACCAGTTTTTTAGGTGAAATATTACAAATTGCTCTGATTGGCAGTTTCACTTTCAACAGCCAATCAGAGCGATCGTAGCCACGGGGGGGGGGGTGAAGCCACCCCCCCTGGGCTAAAGTACCATTCCCCCTGTCCCTGCAGATCGAGTTAAATTGGAGTTAACCCTTTCACCCGATCTGCAGGGACGCGATCTTTCCATGATGCCACATAGGCGTCACAGGTCGGATTGGCACCGACTTTCATGACGCCTACATGGCGTCAAAAGTCGGGAAGGGGTTAAATATGAGTGTCTGAGCAAATGGTCTGAATACTTTTTTTTATTAAATTTGCAAAAATTTCTACATTTTTTTTTTTTCAGTCAAGATGGGGTACATTAATGAGAAGAAATTAACTTTTTTGAATTTACCAAATGGCTGCAACAAAACAAAGAGTGAAAAATTTAAAGGGGTCTAAATACTTTCTGTAGGCACTGTGGGTGACACAAAGACTGCTAGATATACATCACATAGAAGATACTGGGGCTGGAGCATATACATTGCATCACATGAGAGACACTGGGGCAGGAGCATGTAAAGCGCTGCGGAATATGTTGGCGCTATATAAATAAAATTATTATTATTATTATATCACATCTGAGATGCTGCATTGGGGCATATACATCACATAGGTGACGATGGAGCATATACATCATATAGGAGAAACTGAGACTGCAATATTTAGATCACATAGGTGATACGGAGACTGCTAGATATACATCACATAGAAGATGCTGGGACTGGAACATATACAGTAGATCACATAGGAGACACTGAGGCAGGAGCATGTATATCACATCTGGGATGCTGGGTTGGAGCATATACATTACATACAGTGGGGGATCCCTTGCTGATTTTGTACGTTTGCCCACTCACAAAGACATAAACAGTCTATAATTTTAAAGGTAGTTTAATGTTAACATTTAGATAGAATAACAAAAATAAAATCCAGAAAATCACATTGTGTAAATTATACACATTTATTTGCACTTTGCAGTGAGAAATAAGTATTTGATCCCTCTGGCAAGCAAGACTTAATACTTGGTGGCAAAACCCTTGTTGGCAAGCACAGCAGACATTCTTTGTAGTTGATGATGAGGTTTGCCAACATGTCACGAGGAATTTTGGTCCACACCTCTTTGCGGATCGTCTCTAAATTATTAGGATTTCGAGGCAGTTGCTTGGCAACTCGGAGTTTCAACTCCCTTCATAAGTTTTCTATGGGATTGAGGTCTGGAGACTGGCTAGGCCACTCTATGACCTTAATGTGCTTCTTTTTGAGCCACTCCTTTGTTGCCTTGGGTGTATGTTTGGGTCATTGTCTTGCTGGAAGACCCAGCCACAACCCATTTTTAATGTCCTGGCGGAGGGAAGGAGGGTGTCACTCAGGATTGTATGGTACATAGCGCCATCCATTCTCCCATTGATGCGGTGAAGTAGTCCTGTGCCCATATCAGAGAAACACCCCCAAAACATAATGTTTCCACCTCCATGCTTGACAGTGGGGACAGTGTTATTTGGGTCATAGCCAACATTTCTCTTCCTCCAAACACGGTGAGTTGAGTTAATGCCAAAGACCTCAATTTTTGTCTCATCTGACCACATCACCTTCTCCCAATCACTCACAGAATCATCCAGGTGTTCACTGCCAAACTTCAGATGGGCCTGCACATGTGCCTTATCAAGCAGGGGGACCTTGTGGGTACTGCAGGATTTTAAACCTTTACGGCGTAATGTGTTGCCAATGGTTTTCTTGGTGACTGTGGTCCCAGCTGCCTTAAGATCATTAACAAGTCCCCCCTCCCCCCATGTAGTTTTAGGCTGCTCTCTCACATTCCTCATGATCAAGGTGAGATTTTGCATGGTGCCCCAGATCAATGGTTGATTGGCAGTCATTTTGTATTTCTTCCATTTTCTTACTATTGCACCAACAGTTGGCTCCTTCTCACCCAGCATTTTATGTACAGTATGGCTTTGTAGCCCATTCCAGCTTTGTGCAGGTCTATGTATGATCTTATCCCTCACATCCTTAGAAAGCTCTTCAGTCTTGCACATGTTGTAGAGGTTAGAGTCTGACTGATTAATTGAGTCTGTGGAAAGAAGTCTTTTATAAAGGTGACTATGTAAGACAACTGTCTTTAATGCAAATAACGAGTTGATTAGGAGAGTGTGCAAAGCAGTCATCAAAGCAAAAGGTGGCTACTTTGAAGAACCTAGAAAATAAGCCATATTTTCAGTTGTTTCACACTTTTTTGTTAAGTATATAATTCCACATGTGTTAATTCATAGTTTTGATGCCTTGTGTGAATTTACAATTTTCATAGTCATGAAAAATCTTTAAATGAGAAGGTGTGTCCAAACTTTTTCTCTGTACTGCATGTATATTACATAGGAGATGCTGGGGCTGGAACGTATACATTACACAATAGGTTGTAAATAACGGCACCGCGCTCGGGTTATAAAAGAAATGTCATTACCCTAATGCTCCTGGATATGCTGATGAACACATATGTCCTGCTGACAACAAGATATGGGCTGGTGTACTAAAGTCAGGGGCTGCACTGCTATGTGCTTACAATGAGCCCCTTCTAGAAAACAATACTAAGGGGCTAAATAGAAAAGAAGGAGGAAAGGAAGAGGTTCCTTACCATGAATGACAATACTGGGCACACTCCGCTGCTGATGGGCGTATGGACGGATGAGGCACAGTCATGAACGCTGGCAATGATCAGAGGGTGGGCACGCAGGAGCGTGTGCGGTCGGGCGGCACGGATGCAGCACAATCCGTGCCCGCTGGCGATGACCGGAGGGTGGGCACACAAGAGCGTGTGCGGACGAGCGGTATACAGTGCCGCTACTGAGTGCAGAGCCAGGGAACGTCCCGGCCGGAGGCGTCCCTGGTTGCACTAGGAAACCAAGATGGCCGACGCTGACAAGCAGCGTGTGACGTCACAGGCCTATGGAGGCTCCCGAGGACCAAAAAGATTACCGACGCGTTTCAAAGGGTGAGCGCCCTTCTTCATCAGGGTTAACCTTCTGATGAAGAAGGGCGCTCACCCTTTGAAACGCGTCGGTAATCTTTTTGGTCCTCGGGAGCCTCCATAGGCCTGTGACGTCACACGCTGCTTGTCAGCGTCGGCCATCTTGGTTTCCTAGTGCAACCAGGGACGCCTCCGGCCGGGACGTTCCCTGGCTCTGCACTCAGTAGCGGCACTGTATACCGCTCGTCCGCACACGCTCTTGTGTGCCCACCCTCCGGTCATCGCCAGCGGGCACGGATTGTGCTGCATCCGTGCCGCCCGACCGCACACGCTCCTGCGTGCCCACCCTCTGATCATTGCCAGCGTTCATGACTGTGCCTCATCCGTCCATACGCCCATCAGCAGCGGAGTGTGCCCAGTATTGTCATTCATGGTAAGGAACCTCTTCCTTTCCTCCTTCTTTTCTATTTAGCCCCTTAGTATTGTTTTCTAGAAGGGGCTCATTGTAAGCACATAGCAGTGCAGCCCCTGACTTTAGTACACCAGCCCATATCTTGTTGTCAGCAGGACATATGTGTTCATCAGCATATCCAGGAGCATTAGGGTAATGACATTTCTTTTATAACCCGAGCGCGGTGCCGTTATTTACAATATATTTTTTTGGTTCTTTCAGAAAGTGGCACATGTTCTGTGGCCACCAGCAGCTGGGTTATTGTGTCAGGTTATCCCCATTTATATAGTGGGTTGAGGTGTAGAGCGCCGGTGATAGTGTTTTGTACTTTTATTACACAATAGGTGCTGGAGCTGGATCATCATATTGGAGCTGCTGGGGCTGTTGTCTTCACTGGTGGGATGGGAGCGCAGTGTTCTGATTCTGGCCACAAAGAAAGACCTAATGCTGGCTGTCACGACACAGCTGTTGGGTGGCTCCTTCCCTGATCCTACCACTAGGGTGCAGCACAGATCACCCAATTCCCTGGGATACTTTTGAAGGTGAAGATGCCAGGGCCGCCACCCTTGCCTTATCTCCTGACATAGTCCTCTGTCTGTTCTCTTCCCCCTCCCAAGGAATAAGGGCACTATTGTGCACTGTAGAACACCAACCCGACAAACAAGGCTACACAAACAAGGGTTGACAGAAAACTCCAGGCATACAAAATACTCACTCACGTATAACAGAGGAATGCACTGGGGTGTGGAGAATGGGGAACAAAGAAAAGTAGAGAAGGGAAGGGAATTACCACCCTTACAAACCACGCAACAGTCACAGATAACTCCTCCAACACTCCCTCTCATATGAACACCTCTTCCTCCTGAAGCCATGCAGAAAATGCTAGCTCTGAAATGGATGAGCAACAGAGCCAAGATTATAAAGGGGAAGGGACTGGTTAACTGAGCTCACCAACATGGACGATTAACCCCTGTTCTGTTAAAAGGAATAAACACCATTAAAATAAAGGAGAAGTGCTTCTTCTCAGCATCGGAGTAAGCACAATCAGACGCTGCTGCCTTCTGGCTTCACACTGTCGTTGTAACCCCTTGACACTGGCAATGGCCAGCATAAGAACATAATACTTCATTGCATGCGCCGCAGCTTTCAATAATGAATGCTACTTGCACATGCTCGAAGTGTAAAGAGCAATTAAAGGGCAGTCTGCCAGAAAAAAAGGGCAGCTGGCCCAAGCACTGCTGTCCTTGGGAATCTGCCCGGGACTGGATAAAATGATATCACTGGCCCTGGGCAGAACTGTATATGAATATGAGAATTCAAACTTTATTTGTTAAGATGGTATGAAAGACTGCCTAGATCTATATTGTGAGGAATTGAAAGATATAAACCAACAACATCCCTTGTAAGCCAACTGTAATTAGCATTCCATTGATATTAATCAAAGACTAACAGAACATATTTAAAGGGAACCTGTCACCTGAATTTGACGGGACAGGTTTGCGGTCATAGGGACGGGGTTTTCGGGTGTTTGATTCACCCTTTCCTTACCCGCTGGCTGCATGCTGGCTGCAATATTGGGTTGAAGTTCATGCTGTGTCCTCCGAAGTGCACGCCTGCGCAAGGCATGAACTTCAACCCAATATTGTGGCCAGTATGCAGCCAGCGGGTAAGGAAAGGGTGAATCAAACACCCGAAAACCCCGCCCCTATGACCGCAAACCTGTCCCGCCAAAATCAGGTGACAGGTTCCCTTTAATGTCCATTATGCAACCTGGCAATGCTGCACTAGATTTTGAAAATAATGATCTGCCCAGGCTCCAGGTACCCATCAATACCCCAAAATAAAGCCCTAGACCTGTTATGGGGAACCTTTTAGAGACAGAGTGCCCAAACTGCAACCCAAAATCCACTTATTTATCACAAGGTGCCAACAGCAATTTAACCTGAATACTGAGGTTTCAGTTTAGAAGAAAACAACTTATACAGAGAGCAGGTGGGGCAGTAGAGAGCAGCTGGGGGTAGCAGCGAGTAAGCAAGAGCAGTAGAGAGTAGGCGGGGGTAGCAGAGCATGTTGAAACAACAGAGAGCAGTCATAGACAAGAGCAGGGATACCAGACTGCAGATATAAAGGAGTATACTCCCTATCCTGGTATATGCTCCCCTCATCCTGGTATTTTCCCCTTGCCCTCGTATGGGCACCTCATCCTGGTATATGTCCCCACATCCTGGCATATGTCATTCATCCTGGTATAAATGCCCCCAACCTGGTAAATGTCCTCTATCATGATATCTTGTAGATTGTGAGCCCTCGCGGGCAGGGTCCTCATTCCTCCTGTACCAGTTATGACTTGTATTGTTTAAGATTATTGTACTTGTTTTCATTATGTATACCCCTCCTCACATGTAAAGCGCCATGGAATAAATGGCGCTATAACAATAAATAATAATAATAATAATAATAAATGATATACATGCCACGATCCTGGTATATGGACCCTATCCTGGTATACATGTCTCCCATCCTGGTATATGCCTTTCATCCTGGTATACATGCCCCACACCTGGTACACGTCCCGTATCATGATATACATGCCCCAATCCTGGTATATGTATGCTATCCTAGTATACATGCCCCCAGTCTGGTATACATGCCCCCCATCCTGGTATATATACCCAATTCTTGTATATGCTCCCCCATCTTTGTATATGTTCACCCTTCCTGGTATATGCACCCCGTCCTGGCATATATTCCCCATCCTTGTATATGCTCCCTCCATCCTTGTGTAAGCCCCATCCTTGTATTTGCTCCCCAAATCCATCTATATGCACCCCATCATTATATATGCTCCACCAATCCATGTATATGCTCCATCTATCTATATGCTCCACTAATCCATATAAATGCCCTATCTATGTATACATTATCTCATCCTAGTATATACCCCATCCTAATTTATACTCCCCCATACTAGTATATGCCCCCATCCTAGTTTACTATCCTCTATCCTTGTATGTACCCCCCATCCTTGTATATGCCTCCATTCTTGTATTTGCCCCCATCCTTCCAAATACTCCCCCATCCTTGCATATGCTCCCCCCAATCATTGTATATCCCCCATCCTGGTATATGCCCTTCATCCTGGTAAATATGTCCCTATCATTGTATATGTCCCCATCCTGCTGGCCCTGCTGTTGTTGTTCAAGGCATAGAAAAAAAACAGTAAACATTCCTACTCACCTTCCTACCTCTCCCCCGCTGTGCCACCTCATCTTCTGAAACCGGCTGCTGACTTCAGCATCCAAGTTGATGGGGGCACACAACGTCACTGCCATGCTAGCAGTCGTGTGTATGCTGACGTCAGCTGCTGGCCTGATTGCCCAGCAGCGTTTATTGCGGCACACGGACCTGGCAAGTTTGTGCACTGCAATAAACTTCAGCCGGATGTGCATCCAAGGACTCACATCCAGCTGAAGTAGGAGTTTGCCTCTCCAGGCTCCTTACCCTCACAGGCCTAATCCATTGATGCGGAACTGCGTAAGTATTGAGGCAATGGCACGTATGCCCACAGGGAGGGTTCTGTGTGCCATAGGTTCACCACTGCCCTAAACAGTCTTGCTTACCATCTTAGAATTCATATGAATTTTAATATCAGAAGGAATCAATAGTGCAGATAGATATAAGAAGTGAGTGCTTCTTGTAGGGGTTGTACAAGATTAGAAACAGGGTCTGCTTTTTATTTATTTGTTGTATACCTTTGTTAATAATTTATGTACACGCATTTACTTCAACGTGGCTGAGCTACAAAACCAGAAAGCCTATAGACAAGAGGGGCTCTGTTTATTGAGGAAAATCCTCTTAAGGTAACCGTAAATACCTACAGTCCATATAAATGTGCGTTTTGCTCTTCGGTTTTAGTTAAAATCTTTAGAAGACATTTGGGGATGGTTTGGAGCTAGTTGAGTACAGCTTGTATTTGTCGTTTTCTGACTCCACAATTCTCCTGAGCTGTATGCTGTGAACATTGAAAAGACAGCCGTGAAACAAAAGAAGGTTTTTCTATACTAGACGGATGCACACATTGTGAAACCTTTACAGAACAGACATCTGTTCTAGCACAAAATATTATTCATTGCAAATTAATTAATCACAACTTTTACAACGCATTCACATTGTGCAGTTGTTAGTAGTTGAATGGCATTGAACTCATTTTTTCTCTTTCCCAGTTCAATTAAACATGTAATGCAATTGTATTTTTTATAGAATCTTAGGAATAATGGAAAGCAAGGCTCACTTATCCATTGGTAGAATACAATCAACCAGAAAAAAAAAGAAATAAGTAATAGAAATTTAAAGTTGTGAATTCTCGTATAATGGTTTAAATACAAAAAATACTTTCCTTAACTTTACACAGTTTTAAATACGGTCCCGGGAATAAAACGTCACTTGTTTTAATAACCAAGGCAAATAATAGCCATAGACCAATCACCATCTAAACCTTCACCAAGTGCCGAAGTTCGTTACTGCTGATTAATGGCTTTACATGTCACAAAAAATAGAATTCTATACACAAATTCCCTCCCTCCACTAATTCTACTAAATTTGGTTGTAATTTCTACTGAAACCTAAGGGGATCTAAATTCAGTTCAGTTAACCCATGAGGGTTCCAGGCCTTGTTCCTGCAATATGGAAGCTAAAATATGTTCAATACAACATTCAATGAAACAGATTTTTTTTCTAACTGAAAAACTAGCATATCTCGGCATGAAACTATAGGCAAGCAGAGGTGCAAATGAGCCCTATAGATATCTTTGTAAGTGGATATTTACCATACTATCCACCCAGGGATTTAGGTAAATGTGTTTGAGCTCCAAGCCTGTTACCGTTGCCTCCCTCCTCCAACATCCACCTGTACCACTATAATTCTGTACTGGCCTCTTTTTCAAATTTTGTCATTTGGAACAATTCATTGTAATGAGGCGGCTGTGCTGATAAATTCACCTCTGCTACATCAGTTTTGTGTAACTGATACTGATGGACATTCTGTTTGTTACTTGCATGAACATATGGGGCACCTGTGCCTACCTTCTAATAGGAGGAACAAATTCTGAGCAAAAAGGTAAAACATGCTCTTTCCAGAGTGCTGAATAAGACCTCCATATATTTGTAGTCCAAAAGGTGGGGAGATTTGGAGGCAAGAACCAGCGCTCACCATTCTATCCTTTTGGGTAAACTTAAACATTGCAGTAGTGTCACTTGTTTGCTGTGGCTACTCCAAAATTGGGGTAAAATGTTGTGGCTGTAGTCTAATTATACCATTATTTGATAGAAACGTGGTTTGATGCTTCCACTTCTTTATTATGATACCTCATCTTACACCACTAGGGGAGAGGGTTGCAATGGTTTGTGCTGCAGCAGAATGTATCCCAAATGGTTCCTTATACTTATACACCAGTCTTTCTTGCTCAGAAGATATGATGCAAGCTGGTCTAAAATGAAGTCTGCAGTCACTCTGTGTGACTCCAGACTTTTGGATCCCCCCAGCCAGTACCATAGCTACCAGTAGAGGGCCCCACGTTCAGAGAGGTCCACCCTGAGCTACGTTGCCCTTAACTACATTGTCGTGAGCAGCTCACTAATATTGCTAACAGCTGCAGTAGAGCAGGAGAACACAGGCTCTGGTTGCTTTATGCCCACAGTCTACAGAATGGCAGGATGATGCAGTGCCTGGAGTGATGGCACATGCACAGGACGTCTGATTCTTGGCACGGTCATGTCATCGCGCTGCACCGGGCTTCCGATATCCAGTGCATCAATGCTTTGTAGGATCCTGGTTTAGGTGAGTATATGATGTTTTTTATTTGAACTAAAACTTGTGATGTGACGTGAGGACATCATGAACAATGAGGGAAGGGGCCCCTCAAATATTACAAGGGCTACTGTGATGGGCCCTCAGGGTGCTGGGCTATTATACTGTACGGGAACTACTGTGGGGGCCATTATAAAGAGCGACTACTAATGTGGGATCCATTATACAGTATAAAGTTTGGAGGCTACTGTGGAGGACCCTCAAACAATGCTCATATGGAGTTGTGGGACCAACATGCTGTGTAAGGGAACTGTGTGCCCACCACAACGTGTATAAGGGAGCTGTGAGCCCACCAGACTGTATAAGGGAGCTGTAGGCACACCATACTGTGGGGATCAGTGGGGGAATGATAATCTGTGTAGGGGAGCTGTGGGGAGCATTATACTGTGCATAGGTGAGCTGTTAGCCCACTATACTGTATATAGAGGAGCTGTACATGGGGGGACTCAGAGGACATTATTACTTTAGATGGATGGACATTATTAAATGTTCAGTGGGCACTTAAGAAGCATTGTTATAGGGGCATTCAGGGTATTGTGATCATCAAGGGGGCACAAAGGGGGTATTATTACTTTTTAGGGGTAAAATGTGGCCACTACTTTCTAGGGCAGTGACACAGGATATTAATATTTTATAGGGGCAATTTTACCATCTAGAGGGCATTTCACTTTGTAACGAGCACAGTGGTGGGTATTCAGATGAGCAATGTTATTGTACCACACAGCAGATGCAGTAATAGGGTGACATACAGTGGGGGAAATAAGTATTTGATCCCTTGCTGATTTTGTAAGTTTGCCCACTGACAAAGACAAGAACAGTCTATAATACTGTAATAAGGGTAGGTTAATTTTAACATTGAGAGATAGAATATGTAAATAAAAAATCCAGAAAATCACATTGTATAAATTCTAGAAATTCATTTAGATTTTGCAGTGAGAAATAAGTATTTGATCCCTCTGGCAAACAAAACGTAATACTTGGTGGCAGAACCATTGTGAGCAAGCACATCAGATGTTTTTTGTAGTTGATGATGAGGTAATGTTTCCACCTCCATGCTTGACAGTTGGGACGGTGTTCTTTGGGTCATAGGCAGCATTTCTCTTCCTCCAAATACGGTGAGTTGAGTTAATGCCAAAGAGCTCAATTTTTGTCTCATCTGACCACAGTACCTTCTCCCAATCACTCACAGAATCATCCAAGTTTTCATTGGCAAACTTCAGATGGGCCAGCACATGTGCCCTCTTGAGCAGGAGGACCTTGTGGGCTCTGCAAGATTTTAAACCTTTACGGCGTAATGTGTTACCAATGGTTTTCTTGTGGTCCCAGGTACCTTGAGATCATTAACAAGCTCCCCCAGTGCAGTTTTAAGCTGATCTTTCACATTCCTCATGATCAATGATACCCCGCTAGGTGAGATTTTGCATGGTGCCCCAGATCGATGTCAATTGACAGTCATTTTGTATTTCTTCCATTTACTTACTATTGCTCCAACAGTTGTTTCCTTCTCACCCAGCATCTTGCATATGGTTTTGTAGCCCATTCCAGCTTTGTGAAGGTCTATGATCTTGTCCCTGACATTGTTAGAAAGCTCTTTGGTCTTGCCCATGTTGTAGAGGTTAGAGTCTGACTGATTAATTGAGTCTGCGGACAGGAGTCTTTCATGAACGTGACTATGTAAGACAGCTGTCTTTAATGCAAGTAACGAGTTGATTAGGAGTGTCTAACTGGTCTGTAGGAGCCAGAATTCTTAAGGGTTGGTAGGGGATCAAATACTTATTTCTCACTGCAAAATGCAAATACATTTATTGAATTTATACACTGTGTGCAGAATTATTAGGCAAGTTGTTTTTTAGAGAATTATTTTTATTATTGATCAACAACTATGTTCTCAATCAACCCAAAAGACTCAAATATCAAAGCTTGATATTTTTGGAAGTTGGAGTGGGTTTTTTTTTTAGATTTGGCTATCTTAGGGGGATATATGTTTGTGCAGGTAACTATTACTGTGCAGAATTATTAGGCAACTTAATAAAAACCAAATATATTAACATCTCACTTGTTTATTTTCACCAGGTAAACCAATATAACTGCACAAAATATAGAAATAAACATTTCTGACATGCAAAAACAAAATCCAAAAACAATTAGTGACCAATATAGCCACCTTTCTTTATGTTGACACTCAACAGCCTTCCATCCATAGATTCTGTCAGTTGCTTGATCTATTTACGATCAACATTGCGTGCAGCAGCCACCACAGCCTCCCAGACACTGTTCCGAGAGGTGGACTGTTTTCCCTCCCTGTAGATCTCACATTTTATGAGGGACCACAAGTTCTCTATTGGGTTCAGATCAGGTGAACAAGGGGGCCATGTCATTATTTTTTCTTCTTTGAGACCTTTACTGGCCAGCCACGCTGTGGAGTAGTTGGAGGCATGTGATGGAGCATTGTCCTGTATGAAAATCATGTTTTTCTTGAACGATACCGACTTCTTCCTGTACCACTGCTTGAAGAAGTTGTCTTCCAGAAACTGGCAGTAGGTCTTCACTCCATCCCCAACCCAAAAAGGTCCGACAAGTTCATCTTTGATGATACCAGCCCATACCAGTGCCCCACCTCCACCTTGCTGGCGTCTGAGTTGGAGTGGAGCTTTCTGCCCTTTACTGATCCAGCCTCTGGCCCATCCATCTGGCCCATCAAGAGTCACTCTCATTTCATCAGTCCATAAAACCTTTGAAAAGTCAGTCTTAAGATATTTCTTGGCCCAGTCTTGATGTTTTATCTTATGTTTCTTGTTCAAAGATGGTCATTTTTCAGCCTTCCTTACCTTGGCCATGTCCCTGAGCATCGCACACCTTGTGCTTTTTGATACTCCAGTAACGTTGCAGCTCTGAAATATGGCAAAACTGGTGGCAAATATCATCTTGGCAGCTTCACACTTGATTTTCCTCAATTCATGGTCAGTTATTTTGCGCCTTTTTTTCCCAACTCGCTTCTTGCAACCCTGTTGGCTATTGGCCATGAAAAGCTTGATTGTTCAGTGATCAAGCTTCAAAAGTTTGGCAATTTCAAGACTGCTGCATCCCTCTGCAAGACATCTCACAATTTTGGACTTTTCAGAGCCCGTCAAATCTCTCTTCTGACCCATTTTGCCAAAGGAAAGGAAGTTGCCCAATAATTAAGCACACCTTATATAGGGTGTTGATGTCATTATACAACACCCCTCCTCATTACAGAGATGCACATCACATGATTTACTTAATTGGTAGTTGGCTCTCAAGCCTGAACAGCTTGGAGTAGGACAACATGTATAAAAAGTATCATGTGATCAAAAATACAACTTGCCTAATAATTATGCACGCAGTGTACAATGTGATTTTTGGGATTTTATTTTTTATATTCTATATCTCAATGTTAAAATTAACCTGCCCTTAAAATTATAGACTGTTCATGTCTTTGTCAGTGTGCAAAATTACAAAATCAGCAAGGGATCAAATACTTATTTCCCCCACTGTATGACAGGATTAGGAGTTTGTGCAGGTTGGGAATAGATGAGGACAGGGCTGGAAATGTGAGAAGGTAAATGTGTTTTTGTTTTACTGTAATCTCTGCATACTAGTCGTGGCTGGAGAAGTTGTCTTGTCAGTCTGGGACAGATGAAAAAGATGGAAAAAGTGAACAACTCCAATAGAAGGAACGTAATCTGAAAGTCATCTAATATATAACTGTACTATAATCACTTGTATGGTCTGCAGGACTTGTATCTACCACTATAAGGTCACTGAATGGCGGTAATATCAGCCTGGTCATCTGCTGAGGTTCCCCTCCACCCACAATGACGCCACTGTAGTTGTAACCAGGGCCCACTCAGACGTTTTGTCCCCCTGACTTGAACCCGCAGCTATGCCTCTGCCCCCAGTGCATGCACTGTGCGCCGCGATGATTCACCGGTTTCTGAGCCAGCAATGGCTGTCAGGTATGCGATATGTATACTCCCATGCAGAAGCCATCTAGTAGGGGGCAGAGTCACTCCATACAAATGTATAGAGTGAGGCCATGCACAGTGGGTGGCTGCACCCACTAGAAGGCTGCGCCCTCGCTCCATACAGTTGTATGGAGCAAGGCTGCACCCAATAGACGGCTTCTGCACGGGAGTATGCATATTGCATACATCACTACCATTAGCAGCTCAGAAAACATTGAATCCTTGCTGGTGTATAGTGCGTGCGCTGGGGGGATTCATAAGTCTGCAGACACACAGAGTCACTGCAGACTTTTCATTTTACACTGGACAACACCTTTAAGTGGTTGGCCAAGATTTAAAGCAAAATAATATAAGGCAAGGAGATGAAATAGAAAAAAAAAACCTCACCTGTATAATCCCTTGCAGCTCCAACAATGCTCCTGTTCCTTGCTGTTGTTTATTTACCATGCTGCAGCCAATCACTACCATCAGCATTTAACAGCACTTTGCTGCTACAAAGGAAACAGAAAGTGGTGATGACACCAAACTGGCAAAATTAGACTGGAAAGGTAGTCTCTTGCACATTATCTTGTTAAATCTTGGACAATATACATAAATGGATGAGAAACAATGATAATAAGGTGTCCATGATACATGGTCCATATATGGACCCATGAAGTACAGACTGGCCACAGGTCTCCCGACTTCAACAGCCTCACATATACCCATGAAGTGGTTAAATTTAAGCCAGGAGATACAAGGCTCTGTCTGTGGAAAAAAATTGGAAATGTGCACAGCCCTATAGACTAACATTGGTCCGAGTACGATCCGATTTTGTCAGATGGTACGTGGACCTATAATATGCTAGTTTGCACCCACCCTTAGGCAGATTTTTATTAAGTACCGGTATATCAACCTTGCCATTCCACTTCAATAAAATGTTAAAATTAAAAACAGAAAGGACACGAATGTCATTCAAGTTGCAACTGTGTGCTGTCCATTTTTAGACTGACTGGTTGCTATGAGAAGCTGGGGAAACCGACATCAGCTTTTTTTTAGCATATTAAAAAAATGGATTACAGACAGATGGTAAATGGACAAACAGAACAAAAACAGATGAAAAAACAGATTCAGCACACATGAAAAATCACTGCTATGTGAATTTGGCCTTAGACTGAGTTGCTTTGTGCCTGATAATAAGGCCGGGGACACACACAACGTATAAAAATACGGTCCATTTTACACGGACGAGAATCGCACAAATGTCTACAAAACAGTGATCCGTGTGCAGTGCGAGGATGCGATTTCCTCGCATCAAATTATCCATGCTTGTAGATTTAGTTTTCAGAGCTGCATCTATTAGCCAGAATAAGTACATGTGGGGGTTGCCTGGTTGCTAGAGAATCCCCACATGTACTTGGCAATGAAGGCTAGGTCTCCGAGTGCTTGCATGTACTCGGAGGATGCCCGGGCGTGCTCGGGAAATCTCGAGTACCGAGTATATTCGCTCATCACGGTGGCGCAGTGGTTAGCACTGCAGCCTTGCAGCGCTAACCCTGGGTGGGTTCTAATCCCACCCAGGACAACATCTGCAAAGAGTTTGTATGTTCTCTCCGTGTTTGCGTGGGTTTCCTCCGGGTTCTCCTGTTTCCTCCCACATTCCAAAGACATTCCGATAGGGATTCTAGATTGTGAGCCCCATCAGGGACAGTGATGATAATGTGTGCAACCTGTAAAGCGCTGCGGAATATGTTAGCGCTATATAAAAATAAAGATTATTATTATTATCCGTGTAACATCCGTATGGCATCCGTATGGCGAGATTTTCTCGCCGGCTTGCAAAACTGACATAAAATGGATCCATGGCCTCAAAAATTATTGAAAACATATATACAGTGTAAATATATATATATATATATATGTGTCAGTGAGACACATATATATACATATATTTATATTTCATACAGCGCTAGAGAGCAGAAAAGCCAGTAATTCAATTGCCGGCTTTTCCTATCTCCTTCTCAAACCCGACAGGATATGAGACATGGTTTACATAGAAGTAAGCCATCTCATATCCCTTCTTTTATTACATATTCCTCTAGTAATGTAAGAAGTGTCTTTGTGTCAAATTTGGGGTCTCTAGCTATTAAATTAAAGGGTTAAATCCCGGAAAAAATTGGCGTGGGCTCCCGCGCAATTTTCTCCGCCAGAGTGGGAAAGCCAGTGACTGAGGGCAGATTTTAATAGCCTAGAGAGGGACCATGGTTATTGCCCCCCCCTCCCCTGGCTAAAAACATCTGCCCCCAGCCACCCCAGAAAAGGCACATCTGTAAGATGCGCCTATTCTGGCACTCAGGGTATGTTTCCACGTTCAGGAATTGCTGCGTTTTGATGCTGCATTGAGCCGCAGCATCAAAAACGCAGCGTCCAGATGTTACAGCATAGTGGAGGGGATTTCATGAAATCCCGTCTCCACTATGCATTAAAAGACGCATGCGGCATACCCGCGAAAACACAAATGCGGCGTGTCTTTTAAGAAAGCATCATGCCCTTTGTTATGAACAGGTGATTCAGAACCACAATGGACCTAGTGGTTAAGAGCACACAAAGTGACCTGATAGTTACTAACATAGGACGAGCTCTGAGACGTGGGAACTCTGCTGACCGCAATCCCTAATCCTAGCATACCACACTAGAGGTAGCCGTGGATTGCGCCTAACGCTCCCTATGCAACTCGGCACAGCCTGAGAAACTAACTAGCCCTGAAGATAGGAAAATAAGCCTACCTTGCCTCAGAGAAATTCCCCAAAGGAAAAGGCAGCCCCCCACATATAATGACTGTGAGTTAAGATGAAAATACAAACACAGAGATGAAATAGATTTTAGCAAAATGAGGCCCGACTTACTGAATAGACCGAGGATAGGAAAGATAGCTTTGCGGTCAGCACAAAAACCTACAAACAACCACGCAGAGGGGCAAAAAGACCCTCCGCACCGACTAACGGTACGGAGGTGCTCCCTCTGCGTCTCAGAGCTTCCAGCAAGCAAGAAAAACCAATATAGCAAGCTGGACAGAAAATATAGCAAACAAAAGTAACACAAGCAAAACTTAGCTTATGCAGGGCAGACAGGCCACAAGAACGATCCAGGAGAAAGCAAGACCAATACTGGAACATTGACTGGAGGCCAGGAACAAAGAACTAGGTGGAGTTAAATAGAGCAGCACCTAACGACTTAACCTCGTCACCTGAGGAAGGAAACTCAGAAGCCGCAGCCCCACTCACATCCACCAGAGGAAACTCATAGACAGAACCAGCCGAAGTACCACTCATGACCACAGGAGGGAGCTTGACCACAGAATTCACAACAGCCCTTACATTGCAGAAACAACACAAGGACAGCGCAGGTGACCTGCCAGTGACCTCAGGTGCAGATTTGGTCAGGATTTTACCTGCATAAAATCCTGACCATATCCTGATGCAATCCTGAACGTGGACACATACCTTCAACCTCTCTCTTCCCACTCCCCTGTAGTGGTGGGATATGGGGTAATGAAGGGTTAATGTCACCTTGCTATTGTAAGGTGACATTAAGCCAGGTTAATAATGGAGAGGCGTCAATTATGACATCTATCCATTATTAATCCAATAGTATGAAATGGTTAATAAAACACACACACATTATTAATAAGTATTTTAATGAAATAAAGACACATGGTGTTTTAATATTTTATTATACTCTTAATCCACCTGAAGACCCTTGTCACCTGAAACAAAGTTAAAAAAAAAAAACAACAATATTCCATACCTTCCGTCATTACAGTCTTGTCCCACGCTGTAATTCCATCTGAAGGGGTTAAATCATGTTACACCCAGGAGCTCTGCTAATGCAGCTGTGCTCCTGACTGTAAAACTTGGTGGGTGAATGAATGGAATGCAGGGGAATGTACTGTAGTTACCTCGAGTCGCGGTGATGTGCCCTCTGCTGGATGAACTCATATGAACTCGAGCGTGGGAAAATATTCTGAAAAGTTCCCAGGCTCGAGTTCATATGAGTTCATCCAGCAAAGGGCGCATCACCGCGACT
This sequence comes from Ranitomeya imitator, assembly GCF_032444005.1. Classification (NCBI taxonomy): domain Eukaryota; kingdom Metazoa; phylum Chordata; class Amphibia; order Anura; family Dendrobatidae; genus Ranitomeya; species Ranitomeya imitator. The sequence continues at coordinate 391,361,493 of NC_091287.1, read as the reverse complement.
CGAGGTAACTATAGTACATTCCCCTGCATTCCATTCATTCACCAAGTTTTACAGTCAGGAGCACAGCTGCATTAGCAGAGCTCCTGGGTGTAAAATGATTTAACCCCTTCAGATGGATTAACAGTGTTGGACAAGACTGTAACGACGGAAGGTATGGAATATTGTTTGTTTTTTTAAGTTTGTTTCAGGTAACAAGGGTCTTCATGTGGATTAAGAGTATAATAAAATATTAAAACACCATGTGTCTTTATTTCATTAAAATACTTTTTAATAATGTGTGTGTGTTTTATTAACCATTTCGTACTATTGGATTAATAATGGATAGGTGTCATAATTGACGCCTCTCCATTATTAATCTGGCTTAATGTCACCTTACAATAGCAAGGTGACATTAACCCTTCATTACCCCATATCCCACCACTACAGGGGAGTGGGAAGAGAGAGGCTAAGTGCCAGAATAGGCGCATCTTCCAGATGTGCCTTTTCTGGGGCAGATGTTTTTAGCCAGGGGGGGGGGCCAATAACCATGGTCCCTCTCTAGGCTATTAAAATCTGCCCTCAGTCACTGGCTTTCCCACTCTGGCGGAGAGAATTGCGCGGGAGCCCACGCCAATTTTTTCTGGGATTTAACCCTTTAATTTAATAGCTAGAGACCCCACATTTGACACAAAGACACTTCTTACATTACTAAAGAGGAATATGCAAAAAAAAGGGATATGAGATGGTTTACTGTATGTAAACCATGTCTCATATCCTGTCGGGTTTGTGAAGGAGATAGGAAAAGCCGGCAATTGAATTACCGGCTTTTCTGCTATCTAGCGCTGGATTAAATATATATATATACCTATAATATGTGTACACATTTATTCTACCTATTCTATTCTATTCTGTCAGTGTGATTTTACTGTACACTGCGCTGAATTGTCGGCTTTTCTATAGAACACCGGTGCGTTTTTCTCGCAACTCACACTGATGGTCCGTGTGTAATCCGATTTTTTTCTCTCCCCCATAGACTTTCATTGGCGATTCTTGGCTGCATGCTGCGATTTTACTTGGATCCAGAATACGGCAGAGAAAACGGATAATAGGAGCTGCCCCATTGATCAACATTGAGCCGAGTGCTATGCGACTTTTTATCGCATTGCACTCGGCCTTATTACGGTCTAGTGTGACTCCGGCCTAAGGGTATGTTCCCACATCTGTAATCGGTAGCGCTTTGGACGCAGCACGTCAGCTGTATTCAAAGCGCTGACGGCTTTTGAACTCATTCGATTCCGCATGTGATCACTGAACCGTGTGGAATCAACGCATCCAATACATTGTATGGGTGATATTTCTCTTGCAGAGGCTCGTGTCTCCACAATATAAATTGACATGCTGCGGTCTGGAAAAACACGCCGCATGTCCATCTCCGCAGGGAAGCTGCGGGCATCGGTACACGCGTAGTGGACATGGGAAACATCTGACCGCTGCGTGTTGGAGGCTGTGGATGTATAACTTCTGCTTTGTTTTTTTTTTTTTAAATGTGCCTTTTCATCTCAAAACTGCATTATTGATCTCTTAAACATCCATACAGGACTCCCTTCTGATTATTTGCACTGATATTCCTAGCATTCTACAGATATAATACAACCAGATAGAAGTTACTCTATAAAAAAAAACATTCTACTCTGAAATTGTATGCCTGTGTCAGGTAGCCACACAGATTTAGTTCACCTGGCCCCATGGGCAAATATACACAAGCGTGCTTCAGGAACTATACACGCAGGCTCACTTCCATTATAAGAGTTGTCCCCCATATGTTACCGTTCTAATTTACAGACATTGCTAATTAATTTCGATTCATTGTAACATTTGTGCCAGAGATGCTAGAGAATATATATTTTCATTATGAACAGAAAGATCAACAACATTATCTGACTAAACATTCACCATTATAGTGTTATTATCATGTTTTCACAGTGTCTCCTAGTATAAAAATGCACTTAGCTGCAAATGAATCCTCAGCTACAAATAGTCAGACGAATACTTCTGCAATGCCTTTTGGGAACTAGATTCAGCTTCTGGTCTTTTGTGTGAAGACTAGTGTTGAGCATTCCAATACTGCAAATATCGGGTATTGGCCGATATTCACTGTATCGGAAATTCCGATATCGAGTTCCGATACTTTTGCGATATTGGATGCTGGAATCAGAAGTTCCTATAGTGCAATGATGCACTATCATGGAGTGTGGGCGGTGCGTGGGCGGAGACTGCGTGTGTGTGTGCGGGTGTGGTCTGTGCGTGACCGTGGGGAATCTGTGTGGGCCTGCCGGGGGTCTGTGCGTGCCTGCCAGGGGTCTGTGCGGGCTGCCGAGGCTCTGTGCAGGCTGCTGGGGGTCTGTGCGGGCTACTGGGGGTCTGTGCAGGTTGCCGGAGGTCTGTGCGGGCTGCCGGGGGGTCTGTGCAGGCTTGTCGGGGCTCTGTGCGGCCTGCCGGGAGTCTGTGCGGGCCTGCCGGGGGTCTGTATGGGCCTGCCGGGGCTCTGTGCGGGCTGCCAGCGCTCTGTGCGGGCTGCCGGGGCTCTGTGCGGGCTGCCAGGGGTCTGTGCGTGTGTGCAAACATTGTCCGATGGGACTACAAGTCCCATTGGACGATGCCTGCTACAGTGACAGTGATTGACACATTAGCCAATGATGGGACTGTAGCAGTCCCATCATCCGGCTAATGTGTTGAATGTTAAAAAAAAAAAAAAACACTCCATACATACTCCATACATTCGTGCTACATACATGCATGCTACATGCATGCTACATACATGCATGCTACATACATGCATGCTACATACATGCATGCTACATACATGCTACATAAATGCATGCTACATACATACTGCATACATACATACAACATACTACATACATACTACATACTGTAAGACTCATGCTGGTGTGGTAGATGGAGGCAGGTATATCTCGCTCAGGTGTTTGTCCTATGTGAATTAGGCCACTCAGTATCTTCAGGGTGCTAATGGGTTAATGATTGCAGGAATAAAAGATGACCAGCTGGGTGTTTCCAGTGTCTGCCTGGGGCACACAGATTGCCTGCCTGTGTGAGACAAACGTGAGTGAAGAGCTCTGCTCAAGATCTGTATGATGTTAGCTGGGTGGGAGAAGCCCCCCCAGTTGTTGAGATAGCAACGTATTTGTTTAGTTAGTGCCGGACAGGCTAGGGTTTATTTTTATGTTTTGTTTTTTGTGTTGCTTTCACGTTAATAAATCTGACCTGAGGTCAGCCTGCTCAGAAACCTGCTGTACGCCTCAGATTCAATGCACAAACCACGTGTCCTTTGACCCCAGCAAAGGCGATCCCAGAGTGTTTTGTCACAATACATACATACTACATACATACTACATACATAGTGCATACATACATACAACATACATGCTACATACATGCTACATACATGCTACATACTACATGCATACATATTACATACATACTACATACATATTACATACATACTACATACATACTACATACATACATACTACATACTACATACATACTACATACAATACATTCATACATTACATACAATACATACAGTACATATAACAGAGTACATACTCACCATCACTTGTCACTTTGTTCCCCAAAGCCAGTGTCATCTGTAAAAAATATTAAAATAACAACCAACCAAAATACTCCCTGATCCGCAGAAATCCACGAGTGTCCCACGACGATCTCCTGTGGAGAACGGCAGCATCAGCTGATGCGACCGCTCTCCAGGGGCTCCAGGAATCCAATGACGGGAGGAAGGTATCCTTCCACACTGTATTCATCCGCCGCTGTAAAAAAATAGTCTCTAGTCTCACTTTTGGCATTGCTGTATGAGAAATTTTCCCACGCAGCAATTGCCATAAAGTGAGACTTTGAACTATAGCAACCTCAGTGATGCATTGCAGGAGCCATTGTCTCCTGTCAGTGTGTCACTGAGGGTCCTATAGAGCAGTGACATCACCCGATGTCACTGTTCTATAGGGGAGATCGTCGTGGGACACTCGTTATTAATTGGACTACGACGGACAGGTAGTATACGGTTTTTTATTTCACATTTTTTGCAGGTGCTGAAGAGGGAAGAGAGGGGCTAAGTGCCGGAATTGGCGCATCTTACAGATGCACCATTTCTGGGGCGGCTGCAGACTGGTATTTGTAGCTGGGGGGGGCAATATCCATGGCCCCTCTCTAGGCTATGAATATCAGCCCGCAGCTGTCTGCATAGCCTTTCTGGCTATAAAATATAGGGGTACCCCATGTCATATTTTGTTAGCCAGTAAAGGCTAAGCAGACAGCTGCGGGCTGATATTCATAGCTATTGTAAGGTGACATTAAGTATTTTAATATTCTTCATTTAACCATACTTACCATACTTCAGCGCCTGCAAAAAACATAAAATAATAAACCGTATACTACCTGTCCACCGTAGTCCAATTAATAACGAGAGTCCCACGACGATCTCCCCTATAGAACAGTGACATCGGGTGATGTCACTGCTCTATAGGACCCTCAGTGACACACTGACAGGAGACAATGGCTCCTGCAGTACATCACTGAGGTTATTATAGTTCAAAGTGTCACTTTATGGCACACATGCACAGACCCCCGGCAGCCCGCACAGACCCCCGGCAGCCTGCACAGAGCCCCGGCAAGCCTGCACAGACTCCCAGCAGGCCCGTACAGACCCCCGGCAGGCCCGCACAGACACCCGCAGGCCCGCATAGACCCCCGGAAACCCGCACAGACCCCCGGCAGGCCCGCACAGACCCCCGGCAGGCACGCACAGACCCCCGGCAGCCCGCACAGACCCCCAGCAGGCACGCACAGACCCCCGGCAGCCCGCACAGACCCCCGAGAGGCCTGTACAGATCCCCGGCAGGCCCGCACAGACCCCACCCGCACACACAGACACGCACAGTGTCCACCCACGCACCGCCCACACTCTTCCTCCCTCCAGAACAGGATGTAGAAGGACGGAAAGGGCTTATTTACATTCCGATATTTGTGTCCCATTGACTTGCATTGGTATCGGGTATCGGTATCGGCGATATCCGATATTTTTTGGATATTAGCCGATCCAATCCGATACCGATACTTCTGGATATCGGAAGGTATTGCTCAACACTAGTGAAGACATATTTATACGTGGTAGATTTAGCAAAAAAATGTTTAAAAGCATTAAAGAATAAGAGGAAAGTGAGATATGTTATCCTTAATGAAATCCAATGAAATACTTTACAAACATGAACAAAACATGCTGAAAAAGTACATACATAAATGGATGTAGCTCCAGAAATTCATTGAGACAAAAGGTGCAAACATTGGGAAAAAATGTATTTTCATTATCACCATTATTAGTCTATTTCTAGTAAAGGTGCTGCTTGAAAGAGGATTCAAGCATTGCGAGAATAAAGAAGCTCACACACAAATCCTAAGTAAAAATATATAATTTACGATATAAGGTATTAAAGGATACTAAGGCTGTGTGCACATAGTGCATTTTTTATGCATTTTCTTGGCATTTTCTTTGCTCGGTAATGGGCCAAAAATGCTATGGAATCGTTATGCAAGCTAATTCAATGACAATCTTGAAGTGTTGTGCACATGATCAGTAAATTTTCTTTGAGCATTTGCAGTGCGTTTTTTTCTGCATGTCAATTCTTTGTGCTTTTCTGCAGCGTTTTTCACCCATTAACTTCAATTGAGTCAGTCAAATCTACAGCAAAAATGTAGGTATAAAAATGTTTGCGGATTTGCTGAGCTTTTGTTTGCGTTTCACCGGCTTTCTATGGTGTTTCCTACGCTGTCATCTGTGTGACAGCGTGGGAAACACCGGCGCAGAGGTTCTTATTGGCGCTAAAAATACCGCTGGTAAGACCATCTGTCAAAGCGCTGCAGGTCACACTTTCAGTTGTCAGCGTGACCCCGAAGCGGTGACCTGCTGTAAAAAGCTGACCGCATGTCAGCAGACATAGGCTGATGAGACTACTGCTCCCATCGGGCTACGTCTGCTGTCAGTAATAACGGTGACAGCAGGTGCCGCTGATGGGAGACAGTCTTATCAGCCGGCGCCTGTGCTCACTGAAAAAAAAGTAAAATAATTACATACATATTCAAATAAAAATAAAAAACCCATTATACTCACCTACCACCAAATCCCCGATGCTCTCGTCTCCTAGAAAAAATGCCGGGTAGAGATGTGACTGCTCTATCAGGCTGCCGGCGATACACTGATAGGAGGTAATCACTCTTGTAGTGTATTACTGAGCTGCCGTGAGAAAGTTCACCGGAGTTCATCAGCTGATCAGCTCCGGTGTGTCACGACCCACAAGGGTTGGTTCAGTGCACAGCACAACAAACACCAACAACAGGATGAGAAAGGGGGGAGGAAGGCCCTAACAATAGGGAACAGGGGATGGGGCACCTCCTAACACAGTCTGTGCCTATCACTAAGCTCCCCTAAAGCTCTATGCAGGTCCTTTCCCCCACCACCATCACGTGCCTAGTCCCTAGCTGTCACCTCACTAATAGTGATGAGCGAATAGCATTGTTACTCGGGTCTCTCCGAGTATTTGTTAGTGCTCGGAGATTTAGTTTCCGTTGCCTCAGCTGCATGATTTACAGCAGCTAGACAGCCTGAATACATGTGGGAATTCCCTAACAAACAGGCATTCCTCACATGTATTCTGCCTGTTTAGCAGCCATAAATCATGCAGCTGAGGCAACGAAAGCTAAATCTCCGAGCACTAACAAATACTCGGAGATCATCTGAGCATGCTCAGGGAGATCCGATCAACAATGCTATTTGCTCATCACTACCTCACTAAACCCTGGCTAGTGCACTGGCTGGCAAGGATGCTAGCCTCACCACTATAGATGGTACAGACACCGGCGATAGTGACAAATATGAGACAGACAAGGTAAATAAACAAGTAACTTAGCTCCTGGCTCCGCTGCAGAGCTCCACACCGAAGAGGATATGGAAACAGAACTCCACAAAAGTAGCAGATACAGCGTTGACACCAGAGAGCTGCACACTCCAAGGCTGGTCTACATAGAATAACTATCACTAACAGTCAGCTGATGCGGCACGTGACTATTTAAAGGATGGTGGGAGTCGTCAACACCCACATCAGCTGACCAGCAGCGCAGCAGCTGCCAGCAAGGAAGCTGACATTAACCCTTGCTGGCTCAAAAGTAAAAACCGCGTTTAAATTAAAGCAGAACTAGAGCTGTCACGGCTTCTACAAATGTGTAGTGACACGGTGCTCTCACTTACGGCACTGCTGTGTGAGAACTTTCTCACGACAGCTCACTGATACACTGCGGGAGCAATTACCTCATGTCAGTCTATTGCCGGCTGTCTTTGAGATCAGTCACATCAGTGACTGCTCTCAAAGTCGTTAGGATCATCATGGGACATGGATTACCTTCTCTGTGGACAGGTAAGGAATATTGTGGTTTATTATTTTATTTTTGTTGCAGACGTTGGCTTTGGTGGATTAGGCACTCGGTGAGTATAATTATTAAAATTACACGGGAGCCCACGCTATTTTTTTCTTTAAAATTAACAGTTGCTGTTTGGTTACAGTCTATGTATATTTGCTCTGTTAACACTTCTACATAGGCTGGTGACAATGTGTGTATAGGTTTGTGTGTGTTTGTGTTTACTTATCGGATTGGTAATGAAGGTGTCAGGCTGACACCTTTTCATTATTAAACCTAGGGCTTGGTGTCTATGACAGCTGCTGACACCAAACCCTAATCCCATTGGATTTATTTAGCTCAAAAAAGCCTTCATTGTTGTTCAAAAACGCATGCAAAAAGCGCATACAAAAATGTGGAAAAAACGCATAAAAAATGCACATTTTTGCCACAGCGTTTTTCCTGCAGAGAAATTTCTGCAAGCAAATACTCAACACACATAGCTTAAATGCACATATCAGTTGTATAAAAAATGTATATCAGCAAGACACAAATATCACACAGAATCAGAGCACAATAAAACCTGTGTAGTCAGTTTGCTTCAGTACTTCAGGGGATGCTGGCTGTCATATACTCCAACACTAAAGATAAGAGAGTGTGAGATAAGATAAGTGAGAGTGGTCTCCAGATATCTGTTTGAAAAATGAATCACATACCTTGCTGTAAGCTACCTTTTTATACCTGTATACCTGATGTATTCATTGTTTCACTATGTGTCACAACTAGTGAAAAATCCCCTTTAACAGCCATGACCCCCATCCCTCCCCCACCCCAATATGTGGTTGCATACTATGAGCTCTTACTATCACACATTCCACAATATTGGTATAATCTTGCATAGTTTTTGAATTGTTAGATTCACAAACATAAGCATTTATTACAAATCCCTAACACATCGGTACTTTATTGGTAGAACATATCAAACCACAAAACAATAAGTAGTGCTAAATGTCAAAATCAGGAAACAGGAATAAAAATTGCCTTGCGACAGTACTAATGCTTTGGGCTCACCTGGTTGAGATGGATTATCTAAAGGTACCGTCACACTAAGTGACGCTGCAGCGATACCGACAACGATCCGGATCGCTGCAGCGTCGCTGTTTGGTCACTGGAGAGCTGTCACACAGACCGCTCTCCAGCGACCAACGATGCCGGTAACCAGGGTAAACATCGGGTTACTAAGCGCAGGGTCGCGCTTAGTAACCTGATGTTTACCCTGGTTACCATTGTTAAAGTAAAAAAAACAACCACTACATACTTACCTACCGCTGTCTGTCCTCGGCGCTCTGCTTCTCTGGTCTGGCTGTGAGCACAGCGGCCGGAAAGCAGAGCGGTGTCATCACCGCTCTGCTTTCCGGCTGCCCGGCGCTCACAGCCAGAGCAGAGAAGCAGAGCGCCGAGGACAGACAGCGGTAGGTAAGTATGTAGTGGTTGTTTTTTTACTTTAACGATGGTAACCAGGGTAAACATCGGGTTACTAAGCGCGGCCCTGCGCTTAGTAACCCGATGTTTACCCTGGTTACCAGCGAAGACATCGCTGAATCGGCGTCACAAACGCCGATTCAGCGATGTCAGCGGGAGAGCCAGCGACGAAACAAAGTTCTGGACTTTCTTCCCCGACCAGCGACATCACAGCAGGGGCCTGATCACTGCTGCCTGTCACACTGGACGATATCGCTAGTCAGGACGCTGCAACGTCACGGATCGCTAGCGATATCGTCTAGTGTGACGGTACCTTAATTTAGGTGAGTAGAACGGATCAGAGGCAATGCTGCAGTGGAGTATGTCATGATGGGTGGCATGTGGACAGCGAGGGGCAGTACAGCAGAATATATAGTATGGCATATAAACAAGTGACGCGTATGTAGGAGTGGTGGAGCTCATTGTCTGCTCCTTGATACTCTAATGGGTTAAAAGTATTTTATATGAATGCATGTTATAAAACGGTAACAGTCACTGAGGCTGCAGTGTAGCCTAGGCAGGGTGTAAGGGCTGGCCCAGTTTGGGAGGGGGGAACTGAGTGTTAGTGTCAGGTTCAGGAAGTGTCAGACAGTGGAGGGACAGTAGTGTGAAGTGTCAGAAGCAGTCTCACGCATTGGGCTTCTAGGGACAATGTGAGTCCAATACTCTCGGGAGTGGATTACCAAAAATAACCTTCCGCCTACCAGCCTGGGGAACCTTGAGATGGACGTCAGGGCCTATGGGCGCACTCAGCCTGTGAAGCTACAGGGAACGATGGACTCAGACTACATGGGGCAGAATGTATTGCAATCCGGGTGCACTGCTAGTGGTGGAGAAGAATTCCTAGTGCTAGAGAAAATGGCAAGAGGGATGCTCCACCCATACGGAGAACCAGGGTGAAAGTTGTGTCCGGTACCTGTGGGAAAGACGACAACCATTGGGCCTTATCCTGTATGCCTGCTTGTAAAGTCTGTAATTCATTAAGTAAAAGTTGAAGTGTTTTTACAAGTTTTGTGTCCCTTGAATTGATTGCTGCTGAGGTTCCAGAAGAGCAAAACCTGAAGCCAATGGAGGCATCAAAGTAAGTGTGATGCTGTAGCATGAACATCAGAAGTAGAAGTTAAGACAATAAACACCTGGTTGAAGCTCAGTCAAGTGAACTATATGAATCTTGTCCGACAGTTGAGGCAACTGTGGACAATATTATATATAATACCGAAGCTCCTGACCTGTGCCAGAGCTAGCCTACAGCTAAAAAGTCTATGGCAGGGTGATGATGGCTGAGACGTTCACTTGGTTGCCTGAGAAACTTAGTATTGACTGCTAAAAAGGGAGATAATAAAAATAAATAATAATTTTATTTATATAGCGCCAACATATTCCGCAGCGCTTTACAAATTATAGAGGGGACTTGTACAGACAATAGACATTACAGCATAACAGAAATCACAGTTCAAAATAGATACCAAGAGGAATGAGGGCCCTGCTCGCAAGCTTACAAACTACGAGGAAAAGGGGAGACACGAGAGGTGGAGGGGAGATGGATATAGGTGAAGGAAACTAGGCCTGGAGCTTGTTCCTGGGACAGATAAATAACAAATGTTGATTTGACTATAATTCCTCACAGTACTGGATTCCTGTAGTGATATATAATATTTGGAATCAAATGTGAAATAATGAGTCAAATGAAAAAAAACTCTTGGTGGATTGCAAGATCACAGTAAGATCTTAGTTGACAACTATGGATCGCCCCCAGACACAGGGCCACGCGTTTCGGTACCGGGCCTCTCTGGTTCGGTTCTGAGGCTGTCACGGTGGCTAGACCCGGTCCGCGACCCTGCTAAGGGGCGTCCAATAAAGATGGTACAGTCTGTCAGGGATTCGTGACGCCACCTGTGGTGTTCGGTCAGGGTGACCGATGCTGCTGTGGGGTCCGCTGGGGTGATGGAATGGCAGTTGGATGGTATACCTTCCCACAGGTGAAGTATGTCCCCAGGGCTTCCCAGTAAGATGAATGGTGATGGTGTGAGGTGCAGGCAATAACGAGGACACAAGGTTGCAGTCTCTTTACTGTAGACTTCAGGACAATCCAGAGAATCCAGAGCACATTTAACAGGGCTATCAGAGACCGGCCGGTCCGATAGGCACTTCCAGAGTTTCCTTCGCAGATGGAAATCGTTGCCTACCACTAGCGCCTGTGTGTTGTAGTCCTACCCTGCTGAGCATTCGGAATAGTCCTTACAACTGCTGTTCTCGTTCGTCGTTCTCTACAGCTCTCTCTTTAGTTCCAGATGTTGCTAGTTTCTCATCCCCCAGTATGTTTTGGCTAGGACGCACCCGTATGATGGGAAGGCCTGGAGGTCTTCCGGAACCCTAGAGATGCCCCTCTCCCACTGTTGCCCCCTATGTCTTCTTAGGAAATTTAAGGTAGACAGCCAATCTATAATTAACTGTCCTGCGGAGTTCGAAATAAGGCCTAGAGTCAGTTACTCCCGCGGTGTTCTGGCCACCGGCTACGCGCCTCAGTAGGATGTTGCCTCGGTCTCACGGCACGACTCCTACTGGTACTCCTTTGTGCTTGATCTCGTTTACACTGTTCCACAATATCCTTCCCTTCGTGTCTCTTTCTTAGGATACCGCCGCAAGGTAGTGCAGGCGTGGTTCCGTTACGTTCTGTTCGCTAAACACCTGCCAGGTTCCCACGCCTGACAGAGACCCCCCTGTGTCTCCTCCCTGCAACACCCCCTGCCACAGGATGTTGCCTGAATCCAACCCAGTCAGCTTCTGACTAACTTCCTCCCCAACCCCTAGTTTTACCAGTGTGAAGCGTGGCCCAATAAATAAAGCCTTTTTCTCCCCCTAGTGGCCGGAATGTGAAGTGTAATGTGTTCTGGTGATACCTGGTCAGGAGAATTCCTTCAGTGCCATCAGACGTACCATCACTCCCCTTAGTGGCAGAGCGTCATACTGCAACGACCAGATCTCTGGGGTGCTGCAACTACACATTTGTTGTTTTTTTTAGAAATGAGCAAAAGGATTCTGTAACAGAGGATAGAGCCAGAGGGCAAAATTGGGTATGCACATTTTTTTGCTCATCTCTAGTGGATTTGCATACATTTTAAATCTGCAATATAGTTACATAGTTACATAGTTAGTAAGGCCGAAAAAAGACATTTGTCCATCCAGTTCAGCCTATATTCCATCATAATAAATACCCAGATCTACGTCCTTCTACAGAACCTAATAATTGTATGATACAATATTGTTCTGCTCCAGGAAGACATCCAGGCCTCTCTTGAACCCCTCGACTGAGTTCGCCATCACCACCTCCTCAGGCAAGCAATTCCAGATTCTCACTGCCCTAACAGTAAAGAATCCTCTTCTATGTTGGTGGAAAAACCTTCTCTCCTCCAGACGCAAAGAATGCCCCCTTGTGCCCGTCACCTTCCTTGGTATAAACAGATCCTCAGCGAGATATTTGTATTGTCCCCTTATATACTTATACATGGTTATTAGATCGCCCCTCAGTCGTCTTTTTTCTAGACTAAATAATCCTAATTTCGCTAATCTATCTGGGTATTGTAGTTCTCCCATCCCCTTTATTAATTTTGTTGCCCTCCTTTGTACTCTCTCTAGTTCCATTATATCCTTCCTGAGCACCGGTGCCCAAAACTGGACACAGTACTCCATGTGCGGTCTAACTAGGGATTTGTACAGAGGCAGTATAATGCTCTCATCATGTGTATCCAGACCTCTTTTAATGCACCCCATGATCCTGTTTGCCTTGGCAGCTGCTGCCTGGCACTGGCTGCTCCAGGTAAGTTTATCATTAACTAGGATCCCCAAGTCCTTCTCCCTGTCAGATTTACCCAGTGGTTTCCCGTTCAGTGTGTAATGGTGATATTGATTCCCTCTTCCCATGTGTATAACCTTACATTTATCATTGTTAAACCTCATCTGCCACCTTTCAGCCCAAGTTTCCAACTTATCCAGATCCATCTGTAGCAGAATACTATCTTCTCTTGTATTAACTGCTTTACATAGTTTTGTATCATCTGCAAATATCGATATTTTACTGTGTAAACCTTCTACCAGATCATTAATGAATATGTTGAAGAGAACAGGTCCCAATACTGACCCCTGCGGTACCCCACTGGTCACAGCGACCCAGTTAGAGACTATACCATTTATAACCACCCTCTGCTTTCTATCACTAAGCCAGTTACTAACCCATTTACACACATTTTCCCCCAGACCAAGCATTCTCATTTTGTGTACCAACCTCTTGTGCGGCACGGTATCAAACGCTTTGGAAAAATCGAGATATACCACGTCCAATGACTCACCGTGGTCCAGTCTATAGCTTACCTCTTCATAAAAACTGATTAGATTGGTTTGACAGGAGCGATTTCTCATAAACCCATGCTGATATGGAGTTAAACAGTTATTCTCATTGAGATAATCCAGAATAACATCCCTCAGAAACCCTTCAAATATTTTACCAACAATAGAGGTTAGACTTACTGGCCTATAATTTCCAGGTTCACTTTTAGAGCCCTTTTTGAATATTGGCACCACATTTGCTATGCGCCAGTCCTGCGGAACAGACCCTGTCGCTATAGAGTCACTAAAAATAAGAAATAATGGTTTATCTATTACATTACTTAGTTCTCTTAGTACTCGTGGGTGTATGCCATCCGGACCCGGAGATTTATCTATTTTAATCTTATTTAGCCGGTTTCGCACCTCTTCTTGGGTTAGATTGGTGACCCTTAATATAGGGTTTTCATTGTTTCTTGGGATTTCACCTAGCATTTCATTTTCCACCGTGAATACCGTGGAGAAGAAGGTGTTTAATATGTTAGCTTTTTCCTCGTCATCTACAACCATTCTTTCCTCACTATTTTTTTAAGGGGCCTACATTTTCAGTTTTTATTCTTTTACTATTGATATAGTTGAAGAACAGTTTGGGATTAGTTTTACTCTCCTTAGCAATGTGCTTCTCTGTTTCCTTTTTGGCAGCTTTAATTAGTTTTTTAGATAAAGTATTTTTCTCCCTATAGTTTTTTAGAGCTTCAATGGTGCCATCCTGCTTTAGTAGTGCAAATGCTTTCTTTTTACTGTTAATTGCCTGTCTTACTTCTTTGTTTAGCCACATTGGGTTTTTCCTATTTCTAGTCCTTTTATTCCCACAAGTTATAAACCGCTTACACTGCCTATTTAGGATGTTCTTAAACATTTCCCATTTATTATCTGTATTCTCATTTCTGAGGATATTGTCCCAGTCTACCAGATTAAGGGCATCTCTAAGCTGTTCAAACTTTGCCTTCCTAAAGTTCAATGTTTTTGTGACTCCCTGACAAGTCCCCCTAGTGAAAGACAGGTGAAACTGCACAATATTGTGGTCGCTATTTCCTAAATGCCCAACCACCTGCAGATTTGTTATTCTGTCAGGTCTATTAGATAGTATTAGGTCTAAAAGTGCTGCTCCTCTGGTTGGATTCTGCACCAATTGTGAAAGATAATTTTTCTTGGTTATTAGCAGAAACCTGTTGCCTTTATGGGTTTCACAGGTTTCTGTTTCCCAGTTAATATCCGGGTAGTTAAAGTCCCCCATAACCAGGACCTCATTATGGGTTGCAGCTTCATCTATCTGCTTTAGAAGTAGACTTTCCATGCTTTCTGTTATATTTGGGGGTTTGTAACAGACCCCAATGAGAATTTTGTTACCATTTTTCCCTCCATGAATTTCAACCCATATGGACTCGACATCCTCATTCCCTTCGCTAATATCCTCCCTTAAAGTGGACTTTAGACAAGACTTTACATAGAGACAAACCCCTCCTCCTCTCCGATTTTTACGATCCTTTCTAAACAGACTGTAACCCTGTAAGTTAACTGCCCAGTCATAGCTTTCATCTAACCATGTCTCGGTTATTCCCACTATGTCAAAGTTACCTGTAGATATTTCTGCTTCTAGTTCTTCCATCTTGTTTGTCAGGCTTCTGGCGCTTGCGAGCATGCAGTTTAGAGGATTTTGTTTTGTTCCAATCTCCTCACTGTGGATTGTTTTAGAAATGTTCTTACCTCCCTTCTGAGTATGTTTTCCTGGGTCGTCTTTGTTCGAGTCTAATGTTTTTCTTCCCGTCCCCTCTTCTTCTAGTTTAACGCCCTAAATATCTTATTTAGATCTAATATAGATCTAAAGTAAACAAATATAGGTACAAATATAGGTACAGACTTCCAAATCCTTTTTTTTTTTTTTTATTAAGTTGTGCAGGATTAAAAAACACATCTTTCTTCTAGAAACAGCGCCACATCTACTGTATATAAGAGTTTTGTCTGATATTGCAGCTTAGTTCCATTGAAATTAATTAGGCTGAAATGCAATAGCTCAAACTGTAGACAAACTGTAGTTTTTTAAGAAAACTCTATGGCTATCAATTAGACTGGCATATCAAGTCAAGTTTAAAAAACATTTATCACTGGAGACATTTGCACCAAATGTAGTAATATATGCAGATACGTTTTCACATTTGAGCCTGTTTAATAGTCAGGAAAAGAAACTTATGAAGTTGATTTGCACCAAAATTCTGGTTTTCCTGTTAATAAATCTTATAGTAATAATTTTATTTCTATATGTTGGTGCTATAGAAAAAAAATTATTATTATTATTACCGTATATACTCGAGTATAAGCTGAGATTTTCAGCCCACTTTTTTGGGTTGAAAGTCCCCCTCTCGGCTTATACTCGAGCCATATACCCGGGTGTCGGCAGGGGAGGGGGAGCGGGGGCTGTGTAGTCATACTTACCTGCTGTGGCGCGGTCCCTGCAGTCCCTGGCTTTCCCGGCGCTGCAGATTCTTCCTGTACTGAGTGGTCACATGGCACCACTCATTACAGAAATGAATAGGCGGCTCCACCTCCCATAGGGGAGGAGCCGCATATTCATTGCTGTAAATGATCGGTAACTGTGACCGCTCAATTACAGGAAGAAGCTGCAGCGCCGGGGAAGCCAGGGACTGCACAGCGCCAGGAGCAGGTAAGTATACGGGGAGGGGTAGCGCAGCGCTGCGCGATATTTACCTGCTCCTCGCTCCAGCGCCGCTCCGTCTCCAGCGTCCTCTAGCAGTGACGCTCAGGTTAGAGGGCGCTGTGACGTAGTCAGTGCGCGCCCTCTGCTGAGCGTCAGTGCTGGAGACGGAGCCGCACGAGGAGCAGGTAATTATTGAAAGCGCCGGCACCCTGAGCAAGAGAGGTGAGTATGTGATTTTTTTTTTATGGCAGCACCAGTAGCATTATATAAGGAGCATCTATGGGGCCATAAAGAACGGTGCAGAGCATTATATATGGCACAGCATTATATAATGAGCATCTATGGGGCCAAAAAGTACGGTGCAGAGCATTATATATGGCACAGCTTTATAAGGAGCATCTATGGGGCCAAAAAGTACGGTGCAGAGCATTATATATGGCACAGCTTTATAAGGAGCATCTATGGGGCCAAAAAGTACGGTGCAGAGCAATATATATGGCACAGCTTTATATGGCACATCTATGGGGCCATAAAGAACGGTGCAGAGCATTATATATGGCACAGCTTTATAAGGAGCATCTATGGGGAAATAATGAACGGTGCAGAGCAATACACCGTATATGGGGCACAGCTTTATAAGGAGCATCTATGGGGCCATAATCAACGGTGCAGAGCAATATACCGTATATAGGGCACAGCTTTATAAGGAGCATCTATGGGGAAATAATGAACGGTGCAGAGAAATATACCGTATATGGGGCACAGCTTTATAAGGAGCATCTATGGGGCCATAATCAATGGTGCAGAGCAATATATATGGGGCACAGCTTTATAAGGAGCATCTATGGGGCCATAATCAACGGTGCAGAGCAATATATATGGGGCACAGCTTTATAAGGAGCATCTATGGGGCCATAATCAACGGTGCAGAGCATTATATATGGGGCACAGCTTTATAAGGAGCATCTATGGGGCCATAATCAACGGTGCAGAGCAATATATATGGGGCACAGCTTTATAAGGAGCATCTATGGGGCCATAATCAACGGTGCAGAGCAATATATATGGGGCACAGCTTTATAAGGAGCATCTATGGGGCCATAATCAACGGTGCAGAGCAATATATATGGGGCACAGCTTTATAAGGAGCATCTATGGGGCCATAATGAACGGTGCAGAGCATTATATGTGGCACAGCTTTATATGGAGCATCTATGGGGCCATAATGAACGGTATAGAGCATTCTATATAGCACAGTTGTATATGGAGCATCTATGGGGCAATAATGAACGGTATGAAGCATCTATTTTTATTTTTGAAATTTACGAGTAGCTGCTGCATTTTCCACCCTAGGCTTATACTCGAGTCAATAAGTTTTCCCAGTTTTTTGTGGCAAAATTAGGGGGGTTGGTTTATACTCAAGTATATACGGTATTAATAAATCTGCAATACTATGTGCGCACAATGAGCATTTGGTGAGTTTTTGATGTTGCAAATTTCCTACACCAATTAGCTAAATTAGGTTACTTGTGTGGATTACATGTGAATTTAGTGTGCTCATAGCGGAAAAATGCTAAATATCCATGTGTTTCTTACCTGCATATATTCTGCATCTAATTAAATTCTACAGGGAAAATCTGCACCTAAAACTATGTGTACTCAGAGGAGATAGAACAAAGTCCAGCTCACCAAGGTCGACATCCTTGGAGACTCGGAGCACGGAACCGCTGTGTCAGGGCATAGGAAATCAAAGAAGAAATGAGGAATCCAGCTCAACGAGGTAGTGAAAAAAACTTCTTTTTTTATTCACTTGGAAATATATTCAGTGGAGGATAAAAACATCAGCAGTTACAAAAAATAAAAAGCGATATCAACACGTTTCTGGTGACCAAGCACCCTTAATCATGATAGCATGATTAAGGGTGCTTGGTCACCAGAAACGCGTTGATATCGCTTTTTATTTTTTGTAACTGCTGATGTTTTCCAAGTGAATAAAGAAAGAAGTTTTTTTCACTACTTCGTTGAGCTGGATTCCTCATTTCTTCTTTGTACTCAGAGGAGACATGGACATGTTGTGAACTTCAAACATGCACCGCAGATCAGTTTTCACTGATAAAAAAAAAAAAGTACTGTGGGCATGAGATTTCTATAAATCCCATCCACTTTGCTGAAAATGCAACATGGTATGATTTTTTGCAGAGCAAAAAATGCAGCTTCAAAAACTAAAAAAAAACTTATTGTGGGGCTTTAACGTTAAACGTATACCCATGATAACTAATCGCCACATGCCTTTAATAGAGTCACCCATTGCAGCCGGCTCTATTCAAGTGAATGAGTATGACTACAGTTCCTTCGAAGGGAGCGCTGCTGTGGAGGGAAAACTCTTAACTGTGCCGATACTTCAGGTAACAAATGGTAACATTCAGTGAAACATATGTTAATTGGGAACACTTGTCCCAGTTCTCTGTCCAATTATTGCTGCCCAGATGAATCCTTTACCAGCAAACCTATGGGCATAACAAATCCATGCTGTACTATGTTGTCTCCGCAATTTGTCTCACTATATTGTCCTTTTGTGAAATAAATGTAGCTCCATCTATCTGCACTTATTGTTAATAAACCAATCAGCTTGGGATCAAAAATGATTATAGTTTCACCGCAAATATCTTAATATGAGAAATGATGACAGTAGGGGAATAAAAAGTATAAATGTGTCACTAAAACTTGAGTCTATTCTTGAGTACACCCCTAAAGACTGTGCCTCTTTCATCCGTATCACAGCAGGGGACTGTATTGTACCTGCAGCTATGTGTCTGAGCGGCTTCTGTGTTTCCTGGAGGTTGATTCATCATTGATTTACTACAGTTTTGCACTTGGCCAAAAAAACAGTCACGTTTATCAATAAAAATGTCAGTCTTATAAATGAAAGTACGTCAGCTCACTGCAGGAAAGCCAATGTAAAATGTCCTCTGCTGTGTTCTTTTACTTACCAAGCCTTTGTGAAGCTGAAAAAGATGTCAAGAAGAGTCTCTGTGCACAAACCAAAACTTAACACCAACTGGTTGTGACTGCTACAACTGACTTGTCTCTCTACTAATATTAATCGCAAAAATGAAATGACATGATATTCCAATTATCCAGTAATGATGGTAATGTTACACAGATAAAATGTGATAACGTATAAAAATGAATACATTCTAGAACACTTTAAGCCAGGGCATCTATACCATGCCTATAAAATATTCAACTCCTACTGTTCAGCACCAGAATTTAAAGTCTGGGTAGATGCCTCCTGTGCTGAATGATGCTGTCAATCAATTAGCATTGCAGGATCCCAGCCGCCACACACTCATGTTGCTGATTGGCTAAGAGCCACTGTCTATTTCACCGCAGGCCACAATGCTGCTCCCAAATGGTCTTTGTAGCTGGATGCTAGGAACGGTACCCATCACCCAAGCTTCAATTTTATTTGCTGTAGTTAGACAGTTTAGTACCTAGATATCTTACAAAAGCCATTGCTTAATGCATGGTCACATGAGCATGTTTCATTCTACAAATAACATGAATAACTATTATATAGACACATTATATATATAGTTTGGAAAAAAGTATTTAGTCAGCCTCTAATTGTGCAAGTTCTCCCACTTAAAAAGACGAGAGAGTACCTATTGACATCATAGGTAGACAACAACTATGAGAGTCAAAATGAGAAAACAAATCCAGAAAATCACCTTGTCTGATTTGGCAAGATTTATTTTGCAAACTATGGTGGAAAAGTAGTATTTAGTGATTAACAAAAGCTCATCTCAATATTTTGTTATGCATCCTTTGTTGGCCATGACAGAGGTCAAACGTTTTCTGTAAGTCTTCACAAGGTTGGCACACACTGATGGCATTTTGGCCCATTCCTCCATGCAGATCTCCTCTAGAGCAGTGATGTTTTGGGACTGTCACTGGGTAACATGGACTTTCAACTTCCTCCAAAGGTTTTCTATGGGGTTGAGATCTGGAGACTGGCTAGGCCACTCCAGGACCTTCATATGCTTCTTACAAAGCCAGTCCCTTGTTGCCCTGGCGGTGTGCTTGGGATCATTGTCATGCTAAAAGACCCATCAACGTTTCATCATCAATGCCATTGCTAATGGAAGAAGGTTTGCACTCAAAATCTAACAATACATGGCCCCATTTATTCTTTCATGTACAAGGATCAGTCGTCTTGGTCCCTTTGCAGGGAAACAGCCTCCAAGCATGATGCTGCCACCCCCTTGCTTCACAGTAGGTATGTAAAACTGTTGGAAGGAAAAAAGCGCAATAGGGTCTTAGCCGAGTAATAAGAGATAAGCTCTAATTAGATTTACTCACCAGATAGTGCCCAAAACAGAGGCTCATACAAAAATTAGCTGCTGCAGATCCACCAGTCTCCTTGTGACCAGCCAAGGTAAAAAAAAAAGTGGAAAAAAAGGTGGATTATCTCCGCGTCGCTTAAAGGATAGGAATCCAGATGGAGGATCAGATGAAATGGGAGCACTATGACTCCATCAGGATACCACAAATGTATATACATAGATAGACGTTTGACAGTTCTTAAATAGATACCAGATTCAAAATTCGGCGCCAACAATGTCACATGACATGTCAAAGTTCATGGAAGAAAAATCCAATATCATACAACAATATTCATTACAAAGTAATCCATTTCTAACATAGTTTTTTTATATTTCTATTGTAGGAACAGGAAAAAAAAACTTAAAGTAAAAAAACTGCTATTTAGAAATAAATTGTAAATTAAAGGACGAGAACCTACAGATCAAAAAAAAAACTTTTCTCAAGAAAGGATTCACATATCTGAATGACATAATCAGACAAGTAACCATCCATGTGGACCTATTTTAGGCAGGGCCGTATTTGCCACTAGGCACTTGAGGGCATGTGCCTAATGCACCAGGATGCGGGGGAAAGGGGGGGGGCAGCACTGTTTTTGGTGCGTTTTTGTTTACGGTTTTGGTGTGGTTTTTTTCATGTGTTTTTGGGGCTATCGTGTCTCTTTGTGCATGCTAATAAACTTGAGTGCCCCAGAGAAAAAAAGCTATTTCTGTAGATCCATACCTCTAGATCCTTTGAAAAGCCAGTAATTCATGTGCCGTTACAGTAAAATCACACTGACAGGTTAGAAAAGAATAGATATATACACATAGAATACATAGCTATATAGATGTCAGTGACACACACACATTATACATATGCATATATATATATATATATACACACATATATATATATATATATATATATTTATTTATTATAGAGCCATTTATTCCATGTCACTCTAAAGGTGAGGAGGGGTATACATAATAAAAAAAACAAGTACAGTAATCTTAAACAACACATGTCACAACTGGTACAGGAGGAGCGAGGACCCTACCCACAAGGGCTCACAGTATATTTGTAACGAATGGAAACGGAGGTACAGATGTAGAAGTTCAGATTTGTATTTATTAAGGTTTGATGTGGAACCACTAGACCACAGTCCGGGGGGCTCCGAAGGGGGCATTACTGCGTGAGCCCCAGGCACCCGTAGTAATTCCCCTCAAACAGGGACAGAATGGAATGCCTGGAGGACATGGGTGCTACCTTCAGTTAGACCCCCATACTCGTGGCGGCTGTCCAAGAGGAACAGACGAATCAGCAAGGTTAGCCGGTATTGCAGAGTTGACTGGAGGATACCGGGTGTAGAAACCGGCACCGGGGGTCCTGGCGTGGTCCGGAAATGAGGCTGGCGGACTGGCAGGGCTAGACGGGTCCAGCATAGATACTGCGGATGCAGTCCAGAATAGCCGGGTAACTGGTAGCAGAAGATCTGTGGAGACAGACAGAATAAGCGGAGTTCCTTGCAGATACTTCAGAAACAGAAGCACAAGATAACAGGAATCGGACGTTAGCAACAGTAGATACTTGTTGCTCCGGCGCCCTCACTATGGTGGAAGGGCTAGAAATAATAGACAAACACACGCCATTGGTTAGAGGCAACATTTGGAAAATGCACACTGTCTCTTTAAGAGACCGGGAGCGAGCGCCCTGCACGGGAACCTGCTGGCCGCACGCCAGGAAGCAGGAGAGGAAGGGGGGTGGGGACTGCGTCCAGACAGTGTGAAGCCAGTACAGAGCGAGAGTCCCAACGGAGACCCCATGGAGGTACAGTAAACAGACCGGGTGTAACAGTATCCCCCTCTTTACGCCCCCTCTTTTTCAAGCCTGCATAGAATTTTTTCAGAAGAAGAGGAGCACGGATATTCTCTCTAGGCTCCCATGACCTCTCCTCAGGACTGAAGCCCCTCCAATCCACCAAAAAATAGTTCTTACCCCTTATCCTTTTAGTGGCCAAGATATTCTCTACCTCAAAAACATCCTCCTCACTGACGGGATTCGGAGTGGAACCAGGATCTTTAAAAAATGAACTCAAAAGTATGGGTTTGAGGAGGGAAACATGAAAAGAATTAAGCACACATAAGGAAGCCGGCAGTTTCAATTTGTACGAGACTGCATTAATCGGTTTCAGGACTTCAAAAGGACCGATGAAGCGGGGACCCAGTTTCTAAGAGGGCATCTTCAGACGGATATATTTGGAGGAGAGCCATACCTTATACCCTGGCCGGAAGGAAGGAGCCTCCAGAAGTCTTTTGTCCGCATGCTTCTTCATACGTAGTGAAGCTCTCTTTAAGGCAACCTTAGTGTCGCTCCATACTTTTGAGAATTCCTCCATAAAAGGTATCAGCTGCAAGAACGCCAGAAGACCCAGAGATGGGAAACGGAATCCTGGGTTGGAGCCCAAACACAATCTGAAAGGGAGATTTACCAGAAGACTCACTTACTTGATTGTTGTACGAGAATTCTGACCAAGGCAGCAACTTGATCCAGTCATCATGATGTACGTTGACGAAGTGACGCAAGAATCCTGTCAGAATTTGATTGGTCCTCTCTACTTGCCCAATGGATTGAGGGTGATATGCAGATGAGAAGTCCAGCTCCACTTGTACAGACTTAAAAAGTGCTCTCCAGAATTTGGAGGTGAACTGGACACCCCTGTCGGATACGATATGGAGAGGAAACCCATGAAGATGGAAAATATGTTGAATTAAATGATCAGCAAGCTCTGAAGCAGATGGAAGACCAGGTAACAAAACAAAATGCTCCATCTTCAAAAAAGATCCACCACAACCCAGATAACTGAACATCCAGTGGAGACGGGAAGATCAGTAATAAAGTTCATTGCGATGTGCTGCCAGGGTACTGAAGGAACAAACAGAGGTAATAACCGCCTGGAGGGCAAACGCTTATCAGTCTTGTTGCGAGCACACGACGGACAGGCAGCAACATACTCCTGAACATCTTTGCCCATGGTAGGCCACCAGTAGTTATGGGAGATGAGTTGCAGAGTCTTCCTTTGTCCGGCATGACCGGCCAATTTAGAAGAATGACCCCACCGAAGAACTTGTTTACAATCTGAGGTAGATACAAAGGTTTTACCTGGAGGGACTCGAGCAAGATTAACTGCGGCCACCGATACTAATCTGGACGGTTCAATGATGTGGTGCGGTTCTTCCACAAAATCGGGAAGCAAAGTCGCTCTGGAAAGTGCATCGGCTTTAATGTTCTTATCAGCTGGTCGGAAATGAAGAACAAAATTAAATCGAGCAAAAAACAAGGCCCACTGGGCTTGACGAGGATTCAGTCTCTGAGCAGATTGAAGATAAGCAAGATTCTTATGATCCGTGAAAATGATAACCTGATGAGCAGCACCCACAAGAAGATGATGCCACTCCTGCAGAGCTAACTTGATAGCTAATAATTCACAATCTACTACGGAGTAATTCCTCTCTGAAACAGAATAGACTTTCGAGAAAAATCCACAAGTGACCATCCGGCTGGACGACGACTTCTGGGTGAGAGCTGCGCCAGCACCTATGGTGGAAGCGTCTACCTCAAGCAAAAATTGTTTTTTGGAGTCCGGTCGATGAAGTACGAGTGCGGAGAAGGCCTGCTTTAAGGAAGTAAAAGCCTCCTCAGCCTCAGGTGTCCATCCCTTGGCATTCGCGCCTTTCCGGGTCAAAGCCAAAATGGGTGCTACTCGAGTGGAAAAATTTGGAATTAACAAGCGGTAATAGTTGGCGAACCCCAGGAACCGTTGTATTGCCTTCAAACCGCATGGACGAGGCCACTTTAGAATGGCAGACACCTTCTCAGGATCAATCCTTAAACCTGTAGACGAGATGATATAACCCAGAAAAGGCAGAGAGGATTGTTCAAAGAGACACTTTTCAATTTTAGCATAAAGTCTGTTCTCCCTGAGTCTTTTTAAGACCATACGTACATGTTTCCGGTGGGAAGCTAAATCAGCAGAGAAGATCAGAATGTCGTCCAGGTAAACAACAACACAAGAATAAAGCAGATCTCTGAAAATGTCATTTACTAATTCCTGAAACACTGCTGGTGCATTACTTAGTCCGAAAGGCATTACCAGGTATTCGTAGTGTCCATCCCGGGTGTTAAAGGCGGTCTTCCATTCGTCTCCCTTAAGAATGCGTACCAGATTGTAAGAAAAGAGAACAAAGAACCGAACTCATGCCCAAATAATCATATTAAATATAATTTATTTGTGAAGAAATACACTATATGGTAGGGGGAAAAGAAACCAAAAAAGGGGGCGCTATACCAAGGAGACAGAGCAATATTGTAAACAGAGTCCTGGAGTGGTTACATGATAATACAGTAAAAAATAGATGGATGAATAAATAAATGTATGTTACCAAACCCAGAACTAAGACAGAAATAATGGAATATACACACAAAAAATATATAGATATGATGAAAAACAATAATATGTACAGGGATACACCCTTACAAATTGAGTTGCAAGTGCAACCACACTAGACGTAAAAATTACGTAGCCTGAAGTGTGCAGTGTGAAGGATAAGTCCTATACCATAGTGTAATATGTTGGGAATAATGCCTGGAGCAGAGATTACCTGCAGCGCTGCCGTCTCCTGGATGTGCCCGTCCCCGACACGCGTTTCGGCGTAAGCCTTCGTCAGGGGACACAGATGTAGAAGTTCACATTCGTATTTATTAAGGTTTGATGTGGAACCCCTAGACCACAGTCAGGGGGCTCCGAAGGGGACATTACTGCGTGAGCCCCAGACATCTGTAGTAAGTCCCCTCAAACAGGGACAGAATGGAATGCCTGGAGGACACGGGTGCTACCTTCAGTTAGACCCCCGTACTCGTGGCGGCTGTCCCAGAGGATCAGACAGATCAGCAAGGTTAGCGGATATTGCAGAGTTGACTGGAGGATATCAGGTGTAGAAGCCGGCGCTGGGGTCCTGGCGTGGTCCGGAAATGAGGCTGGGGGACTGGCAGGACTAGACGGGTCCAGTGAAGATACTGCGGATGCAGTCCAGAATAGCCGGGTAACTGGTAGCAGAAGATCTGTGGAGACAGACAGAATAAGCGGAGTTCCTTGCAGATACTTCAGAAACAGAAGCGCAAGATAACAGGAACCGGAAGTTAGCAACAGTAGATACTTGTTGCTCCGGCGCCTTCCCTATGGTGGAAGGGCTAGAAATAATAGACAAACACACGCCATTGGTTAGAGGCAACATTTGGAAAATGCACACTGTCTCTTTAAGAGACCAGGAGAGAGCGTGCGTGCGACTTAAGAACCCTGCCCGGGAACCTGCTGGCCCCACGCCAGGAAGGAGAGGAAGGAGGGGTGGGGGCTGCGTCCAGACTGTGAAGCCAGTACAGAGCGAGAGTCCTGACAGAGACCCCCTGGAGGTACAGTAAACAGACTGGGTGTAACAATATTGCATAGATAGATAGATAGATACACAGTGTTCCAAATTATTATGCAAATTGGATTTAAGTGTCAAAGATTTAATTGTTTTGTTTTTCAAATAAACTCGTGGATGGTTTTTTGTCTCAGGGCTCAAAGGATCATTGAAATCAATCTTAAACAAATGTGATAATTAGTTTTCCAGGTGATTCAAATTAAAGGAAAACTACTTAAAAATGATGTTCCACCTTATTAAGCAGGTCACTGGTTTTAAGCAATATGGGAAATAAAAAGGATTTCTCTGCTGCTGAAAAATGTTAAATAGTGCAATGCCTTGAACAAGGTATGAAAACATTAGATATTTCACGAAAACTAAAAGGGCCACTGTCACCCCCTCCAGCCGTTATAAACTAAAAGAGCCACCTTGTGCAGCAGTAATGCTGCATTCTAACAAGGTGGCTCTTTTAGTTTTGTGTTCATGTATTACTAAAATAAAGCGCTTTGAAACTTTTCAAAAATACCTATCTTTGTACCTGGAGGCGGGTCTGAAGCCTCCTCTGTGAAGCGCCCAACTGCCGTCACTCATCTCTTCTGGGGCGATGGCCGCCGCCCCCTGCGTGCTGTTCTTCATAAATCCAGCGCCTGCGCTGTGTGTGCCTGCCTGGGGCAGGCGCATTGAGAATTGGCAGTCATAGCTCAGATGCCGGGATCCTGACTGCGCCTGTGTGGGCAGTGCGGCCACCCTGTTACTGAATCTCCGCCCCGCACTGTGTTATGCATTATGCACAGTGCGGGGCTGGGATTCCTGGGCAGATTCCTGCACAGACCGACGCTGGAAGGCGGGGAACCTGGAGGAGCGTCTGACAAGCGCAGTGCGCATGCCCAGGAATCCCAGCCCCACACTGTGCATAATGCATAACATTTAAGAACAGCGCGCAGGGGGCGGCGACCATCGCCCCAGAAGAGATGAGTGACGGCAGTTGGGCGCTTCACAGAGGAGGCTTCAGACCCGCCTCCGTGGACAAAGATAGGTATTAGGTGACTCTTAGTTTATAACGGCTGGAGGGGGGTGACAGTGGCCCTTCAAGAGTGACCATCATACTGTGAAGAGATTTGTGACTGAACCATAGCACAGACAGAGTTCATGCAGATAAAGTCATAATGAAGAAGGTTTCTGCCAAATTCATTGGATTAAGAGAGCAGCTGCCAAAATACCATTACAAAGCAGCAAACAGTTATTTGAAGCTGCTGGTGCCTCTGGAGTCCCTCAAACCTCAAGGTGTAGGATCCTTCAAAAGCTTGCTGTGGTGCATAAGCCTACTATTCGGCCTCCCCTAAACAGTGTTCACAAGCAGGAACGGTTGCAGTGGTCCCAGACATACATGAAGACTAATTTTCAAACAGTCTTGTTTACTGATTAGTGTCGAGCAACCCAGGATGGTCTAGATGGATGCAGTAGTGGATGGTTGGTGGATGGCCACCATGTGCCAACAAGGCTGCGATGTCAGCAAGGAGGTGGAGGAGTCATGTTTTGGGCCAGAATCACGGGGAAACAGCTGGTAGGGCCCTGAAGGTGTGAACATGACCTCTGCAAAGTACTGTATATAGAGTTTCTGAATGACAACTTTCTTCCATGGTATAAAAAGCAGAAACATGCCTTCAGGAGTAAAATCATCTTCATGCATGACAATGCACCATCTCATGCTGCAAAAAATACCTCCGAGTCATTGGCTGCTATGGGCATAAAAGGAGATAAACTCATGGTGTGGCCATCATCTTCCCCTGACCTTAACCCTATAGAGAACCTTTGGAATATCATCAAGCAAAAGATCTATAAGGGTGGGAGGCAGTTCACATCAAAACAACAGCTCTGGGAGGCTATTCTGACTTCATGTAAAGAAATACAAGCAGAAACTCTCCAAAAACTCACAAGTTCAATGAATGCAAGAATTTTGAAGGTGATATCAAAGAAGGGTTCCTATGTTAACATGTAACTTGGCCTGCTAGGATGTTTTCTAGTTAAATGGCTTTTTTGTTCAGTTATTGTGACCTCTTAGGCTGGTTTCACATTTGCGTTTTTGCGGTAAAAAAACGCAAAAAAACGCATGCGTTTCCCCCCCCCTATATTTAACATTAAAAACGCATGCTTTTTTTGCATGCGTTTTGACGTGTTTTTGCAACGCATGCGTTTTTTCTCTGCATGCGTTGTGTTGCAGAAATGCAACATGTAGTAATTTTTGCGGCGTTTTTTTAAAAACTATTGATGTCTATGTAAACGCATGCGTTTTTAAGCACATGCGTTTGTTTGCGTTAAAAATGCATGCGTTTTTATTTTAAAAAAAAACAGAAAACACACTGATATGCCACCCCCTACCATAAAGGTGATAAAGGGATCCTAACCCTAAAGGGATCCTAACCCTAACCCTAAAGGAATCGTAACCCTATCCCTAACCCTACCCCTAAAGGGATCCTAACCCTAACCCTACCCCTAAAGGGATCCTAACCCTATATGGTTAGGGTTAGGATCCCTTTAGGGTTAGGATCCAT
This sequence comes from Ranitomeya imitator, assembly GCF_032444005.1. Taxonomy (NCBI): domain Eukaryota; kingdom Metazoa; phylum Chordata; class Amphibia; order Anura; family Dendrobatidae; genus Ranitomeya; species Ranitomeya imitator. The sequence goes on along the minus strand of NC_091287.1, from coordinate 391,333,096 downwards.
TTAGGGTTAGGATCCCTACCCCTAACCCTATTTCTGTTTATAGTGGGTTTTTTACTTTATTTTGATGATTGGCAGCTGTCACACATTTCTCAGCATGCGTTTAAAAAACGCAAACGCATAAAAAAACGCATGTAAACGCATCAAAACGACGCGTTTTTTTCACCACATGCAAAAATGCATGCGTCAAAAAAACGCAGCGTTTGCACGCGTTTACATGCGTTTTTTCACCATGCGGGTTTTTTTTAAACGCATGCGTTTTGAAACGCAAGTGTGAAACCAGCCTTAATGCTGCAAATTCCACAAAAGAGCATTTTTAGTTCTTGAAAACATATCAAATGTTTAAAAATTCTACTATGCTTAATAATTTGGAACAGTTTTTTGAGTTTTTATTCATTTTGGAGATTATACTGTTATCATTGGGAGGTTTCTTCAATAAAATTTGATGTATACTCTAACGGATGATGACTTTTATTAGACTGACTGTCATTTGCACCAACCATTTAGGAAAATCTGAGAAAAATGTCATTTGCATAATGTGACACCCCAGGGTCCTGGTTGTCACACTGGCATTGATTTCCTCATGGGGAGAGTGATATCACGCTTGGAAGCGATGAAGGATACCTTTCACCAAGTAATCACATACACACAACACGTTCATACTCCAGGCCAGAAGGGGGAGCTCTAAAACCTGGTTTAGGGTGAACTTCCCTATAAATACATTCTGGTCTGGAAGGAAAGCAGTCAGCCAGTTAGTGCCAGATGGCAGAAGAGAAGCATTCTGTCAGAGGACAGAGACGAAGGCAGACGAACATAGAGTGTCAGAAGATCTGAAGGGGCCTTGTAGTCAGATGTACTACAGCTCTTGGAGAGAGGAAACTTAGATGGAATGAACAACTTGTAGAAAGTGTGCAGGAGAAAAAAGGCACAGGAGAGTAACACCAGGGGAGCAGAGCAGTGATTTGGCTACATCCCTGGCTAGCGCAGATTCCGGTAGCCGGAAGACCGAGGCTGTGCCGGACTCTAAGGGGCATAGCAGAAATCGGCAGGACAGCTGTAGTTTAAGTTACCTGTTCGCCTTCACACCCAGGAGGCACAGTGACATATAGGGCCCGGGTCGAGATAGAGACCCTGTAAAAAAGGCTCGAGTCACCTGTCATATGGGTTTGTGTCTTAACCTATATGGGGGACAGAGAGGAACTGTGAGGATCTTATCAGAAGCTGTAGGCAGTAAGGGACTACAACACCACCACGCTTTGAGGAAGGCTTTCATCTCCACCTGGTAAAGGGGACTCTGGAATCACTTCCAAGCCAGCCGGACCCTGCCTGTACCTGTTATCTGGTGCCCTGGACTGCGGTTGCCTGAAGCTTCAGTAAACCAGGTAAAAAGACTTCAACCCCATGTCCTCGTTCTTCACTGCACCTTCTCTCACCATCTTCACCTATACACCAGGAGCCCTGGGGACCTACTTCACCTGTGGGAAGTTATACCATCTAGCTGCCTTAACACCACCTCAGAGGACCCCTTTAAGCAGCGTCGGTCCCCACTTACTGAATACCACAGGTGGCGTCACGAACATAAACTTTAATGAATATCCCTTTTAGATTGGTACCCAGGTCCACAGACTGGGTCGCTGCCATGACACATCCGCTTAAGTACCGGTACCGAGTACCCCTCAGCCCTGGCAGGTGCTCCAATAACAATTGGAACATGGTGTAGAAAGATAGACAAAAAGCCAGCAATTCATATGCAGTGTAAAGCATAATCACAGCGTGACAGGTTACAATAGAATGGATAGAATAGATATATACACATAGAATACATAGATATATAAATGTCAGTGACACACATATGTATGTGTACGTATTTATATTACATAAATAGATAGATGGAAGAAAAGCCGGCAATTCATCTGTCGTTTACTGTAAAATCACTTCAGGAGTCGACAGGATAGAAGAGATAGATTACATATAGTAAATACAAATAGAATAGGTACATATATAGAGGTCTGTGACAAATACAATTAGTGCAGTGTGTGTGCAGCTTTTACTGTACACATATTTAATAAAAGATTATCAGAAAAAAATGGTGTGGCTCCCGCACAATTTTTGTAACCGGCAGAGGGAAAGCTGATGGCTGGGAGGGGATAATAACCATGGAGCTTCCCAGGCTACTAATATCAGCTCACAGCTAAAAAATTAACCTTTACTGGCTATTAAAATGTAGGGTCCCCCTATAATTAATAACCAGCAAAGGTTATGCAGACATCTGTGGGCTAATATTAATAGCCTGGGAAGGTACTATGAATATTGCCCCACAGGCTAAAAACATCAGCTCTCAGCTGCCCCAGACAGTGGCGTATCCAGGGGGGGGCAGCCGACAGGGGGGCGCCAGCGGGCCGTCAAGTGTCAGCAGTGTAACTACCGCACAGCAGAGCCCCTCCACCGCAGAGAGCCGCACACCACAGCTGTTGCTGCCGCTGCTCTGTGCGCACAGGACCTTTGATGAGGTCACAGGAGGGGAGGAGTCAGGAGTCACATAATCAAGGGCCTCCGTGTAGTGCAGGACTCTGCTGGTTCTCATGGTGCTGGACAAGGGTAAGCTTTTGTGTGGATGTAGCGGAGCCGTGTGTGTACGAGTTGTACAGAGCGGAAGCCTTGTATGCAAGGTGTATGGAGCGGAGCAGGGTGTGTATGAGGTGTACGGAGCAGAGCCGTGTGTGTACAAGGTGTACGGAGTGGAACCGTGTGTACGAGGAGTACGGAGCGGAGCTGGGTGTGTACGAGGTGTACAGAGCGGAGCCGTGTGTGCAAGGTGTATGGAGCGGAGTTGGGTTGTACGAGGTGTACAGAGTGGAAGCCGTGTGTGCAAGGTGTATGGAGCGGAACTGGGTGTGTACGAGGTGTACAGAGTGGAACTAGGTGTGTGCAAGGTGTATGGAGCTGAGCAGTGTGTACGAGGTGTACAGAGCAGAGCAGTGTGTGTACAAGGTGTATGGAGCGGAACTAGGTGTGTGCAAGGTGTATGGAGTGGAGCCATGTGTGTACGAGGTGTACGGAGCGGAACTGGGTGTGTGCAAGGTGTATGGAGCAGAACCGTGTGTACGAGCTGTACAAAGCAGAGCCGCGTGTGTACGAGCTGTATGGAGCGGATCTGCATGTGTACAAGGTGTACAGAGTGGAGCCGTGTGTCCAAGGTGTACAGAGCTCAGCCGCGTGTGTAGGAGTAACCAGACGTGGCCATTATACTGTACGCAATATTTCTGTGTGTTTGTGCGTGCATGCGTAGCGCTGAGGGTGAATGTGCAGAGAAGTAAATGGTTGTGTGTGTGTACGGGGAGGAGAGGCTAGGGCAATGATGGGGCTGACAGGGAGGGAATGGGCAATGATGGGGTGGGGGGAGGCAATGATGGAGGTGGAAATTGGAATGGGCAATGATGGTGGTGGGGGAGAATGCAATGATGTTGGGGAGGAGGAAATCATGGAGGTGGTGGAAAGGGCAATAATGAAGGGGGGAAGAAATGATAGAGGTGATAGAATGGACAAGGATGGTGGTGGTGGAAAGCACACTGATGATATTGGAGGGGGAGAAAATGATGGAGGTGGTGGAATGGGCAGGTATGGTGATGGCGGCGGAAAGGACAATGATGACGGTGGTGGAAAGGGCAATGATGGGGATGGTGGGGGAAGAGAAAATGATGGATATTGTGGAAAAGGCAAAGGAGGAAATGATGGAGGGGGTGGAATGGGAAATTATGGGGTGGTGGGGGAGAATGCAATGATAGTGGTGGTGGAGAAGGCAAAGATGGAGGTGGTGAAGAGAGCAATGATGGGGTGGGGTAGAGGAAAATAATGGGCATATATACAGTACAGAAGAATGGGGGGTATATCTGAGGAAACAGTATGGGGGATGGGTGCAGACAGTATGAGGAGCGAACGGGGGAATTTATGTGGACACAGTATGAGTAGCGATGTGAAAAATGTATATGGACAGAGTACGGGGAGTGAGGGTGATGGGATGTGTGCAGACACAGTATGGGGATTCAGGAGAGCAGGCAATATAGAAAGTGAGGGGGTAAATATATGAGGAGACAGTATGGTGAACAGGAGGGATGTGAGAGGAGACAGTATGAGGAGGGAGGGGGAGAAAAGTGAGTGGGCACAGAATAGAAACTGAGTAGTGGGGGCGTAGCATGGGAGACAGTGTAAGGGCACAGCCAGGAGGGGACAGTATACCAAGGAGGGGGAGTGTGATGAGAGTACAGTATAAATACTGGGCCCTATAGAGGGGACACAGTGTGAGAGGACAGTGTGAAGAGGGGGCCAGTATGGAAAGGAGAGGTCAGTGTAAAGGGCATGAACCATAAGAGGGACAGTGTGGGGGTCATATTTTGTGCAGACAATATAGTGAGGGGCAATTTTTTATTCAGGAGCATTGTAATCACACTTGTATCTTTAAGGGCATCATGTGGAGATTTTCTGCCAAAGAGCGGAGAAGATGGAGGTCTGTAGAGACGGCTGTGAATGAGAAAACTCATCATGGGGTCTGGACAAGATGAAGAAAAGAAGAACGGCTCCAGAGGCGACGTCATCTATAAGATACCTGGATGTAAATGTTATTTGTGATACTAACTCTCATGTTTTTATTTATGTTTGGAGCATTAAAGGGGAAAAGGGGATGTCCAGGTTTGTAATGAGTCTGCAGTCATTCTTTGTGACTGCAGACTTCTGAGTTCTCACAGTGCGCCCTGCACACTGTCAGGGTTCTCTCGTGCTGGGGATTTACATTAATGCGGTCACATGCTGTCTAGATATGTGTGGCCTCACTCAATGAAAAAGAACTGATTGAGGCCGGGCACGTCTAGTCAGAATGTGGTCTGAAATATACAAATCACATGCTTGTGCTGACATGACTGTCCACCGGCAAGGGAGAATCCTAAAAGTGTGCAGTGCATGCGTTATGAGAATTCAGAAGCTGCCATGTCAGGATTCAGTTCTGTAGGTTCCAGTAGTCGTCACATGGACACTTCACTCATATGTGATTTTTATACTTATGGTCCTGTGACAACGAGCTTCTCTTCTGCTTCTCAGTTTTTCACTGAATATTGAGAGCATTAGGGAGAGCAGCTCGTGGGTACATGACTAAGTGTGCAAATCGCATATGTCCTGGGGGGGTGTCAAAATTTATTCTTACCCCGGGTGCCAGAAACCCTAGATATACCTCTGGCCCCAGAAAAGGTGCATCTCTAAGATGCACCAATTTTATCACTTAGCCTCGCTCTTCCCACTTGCCCCGTAGCAGTGGTTCACCGCAATGAAATTCTCCCCGTGAAATTGCCTATCATGTGACTTTCTCACGGTACTAGCGAGGATCTCACTGAGGTCACCGCAGCTCATTGTGGGAACGGAGCCTCAGTGACATCACCGCTAGTCACTGAGGCTGCGCTCACAGTATCTTATTCGCAAGTGGTTCTCAGCCTGAACGGTCGCATCTTGGCACCGTCCAGGTTGAAAACTACTTATCCCCCAGACATGGATTATGGTGTGGGACAAAACGACAGAGAGGTGAGGGATATTGTTGTTTTTTATTTTTGGTTTATTACAGGAGAACGAGGGCTTCGGTGGAATTAGGCAAGATCGTAAGTGTGGCTTAATTGAGATTATTAAAGGAGTCTGTTATTTTTCTCACCTACTCTCACCTACTGTATTCTCACCCATCCCTTGTAGATTGTGAGCCTTCGCGGGCAGGGTCCTCAATCCTCCTGTACCAGTTATGACTTGTATTGTTTAAGATTATTGTACTTGTTTTTACTTTGTATACCCCTCCTCACATGTAAAGCGCCATGGAATAAATGGCGCTATAACAATAAATAATAATAAATAATAATAATAATTTATTCAATTAAAGGACTTTATTCTTGATGTCTGTTTTCTTACAATGTGACTATGGGGTTAGTAATGGGGGCATCTTATTGACGCCTCTCCATTACTAACCTTGGGGCTTCATGTCATCGGACAATACAAAGTTGAGATCAACCCCACAAATACGAACCCCACTTGCCACTGTGCTACAAGGCAAGTGGGAAGAGCCAGGAGAAGCACCAGAATTGGCACAACTAATAGATGTGCCTTTTCTGGGCAGCTGCGGGCTGCTATTTTTAGGCTGGGGGCAATATACATGGCTCATTACCAGCCAGAGAATACCAGCCCCTAGTTGTCTGCTTCAGCAAGGCTGGTTGTCAAAAATGGGGGGACCCCATGCCGTTTTTTTTATTAATTATTTAAATAATTAAAAAATACAGTGTGAGGACCCCTCTATTCTTGATAACTAGCCTCGCTGAAGATGACAGCTGAGGGTTGCAGCCCCAGCTGTGAGTTTTGCCTGTCTGGTTATCAAAAATAGGGATACACATGCAGGTTGTTTTTTTTTTATTATTTATTTACAGCACAGGAGCGGCTAATGAATACTCCCATCATCCGCTCCTGCTCTGTTATTAGTGGCAACAGGTGTCGGATGATGGGAGCAGTAGTCCCATCAGCTGACACCAGTGACAGGAGGTAAACTTTATACCTCTGATCACAGCTGAGCGCTCCCACTGTCTTTTGACAGCGTGGGAACCGCGGCTCTCTGACCGGAGGGGATGGTCATAGAGCTCTGTTAAAGGGACAGGGTTTCCTCCACAAAATATCAAACCTTATGTTATCAACAGGGAACCGTCCGTACACCTCTATTGAAGTCTGATATTAAGTATTATCGCCGAACTTGGCTATTAATAATATCCACTTAATACGCCTCAACGTTATCTTTTTCTTATGTTATATACTAACTGAGACAAAACAGTGTAACAATAAAGGGTAATTATTACACACACGTCTGCAGTCTATAACATACATATATATTTATACCCAAGCTGGCGACTATAAATATATATATATATATATATATATATATATACAAATATACAGATATACAACTCTATTACAGTAATATCACTACAGTATACAGTGATATCCCAACAAAATCACACAGTAATAACCCACAATAACCAGTAATATCACAACAATATCACCACAATATAATAACCCACAATTAACTGCCCTATTACCCAAATCACACATACAATATCAGCCCTCCCAATCTATAGCTTACTAACCCTAAGGCCTACTACACAGTAACACGACAATGAATATAACATCATTATTATATATATATATATATATATATATATATATATATATATATATATATATATATATATATATGATTCAGGGAAAAGGACTGGATTTTTCTTATGTCCTTAACCCCCTTCACCGGCTGAGTTAATGGTGCTCAGCCTGACTTCCGTGCAGTTGGGTGTCCAGTCTTTTGGTCCTCCTGCAGATCATGAACAGTACAATATATATAAAATAATGACCAGGAGAAAAATGACAGTACGAAGTGGCATTGGGTTTTATTACAGTCTCCTCCTCATGGCTGAAATCTGAGAGATGTTTCAGCTCGGCACCAAAAGTAAGAGGGGTGTTCTGGAGTCTCTCAGGGGCATCTCTGGAGTGATAGGTGCTCTTCTACATAGATACCTAAAATGGGACATAGTAACATAGTAACATAGTTAGTAAGGCCGAAAAAAGACATTTGTCCATCCAGTTCAGCCTATATTCCATCATAATAAATCCCCAGATCTACGTCCTTCTACAGAACCTAATAATTGTATGATACAATATTGTTCTGCTCCAGGACAAAAGGAACAATACGCTCTGGGAGATCTCCCAGTGCAGTTAATAAACATCCTTAATTGATGCTTCCCTGTCCCCCCAAACTCACTTATTCTTTATACTTTTACTTCAGGGTGACCTCCCCCTGTTAACTTTTCTTGAGCTGCCCAGTAATTAGCTAATGCCTCAACTCTCCCGAACCCCACAAAATTAATGCAATTTTCTTATAGTTTGATCCTAGTCAATTGCCTCTGTTTCCTATACAGACACCCCTACCAGTTTTCCACAATACTTAACACCCTAGGAAAACTAAACATTAAACTAAGGTACACTGACTTTAGTTGTATCCTGCATCAGGTCTTAAATAAAACCATGTTATCCATCCAAACTTCAAGGTCTTAGCAGCACACAGTATAACATGACACTCTGTAATACTATTGTAGGAACTCTAGGATTCTGGTAGCATGGGGAAATGAACAGACAGAGATGGGTTTCTTTAGTGCAAATAGTGTATTTGTACCACAGCAACAACACTCAAAACAATATACTGATAACTCGCAATGAAACAAGTCCCTTAACCATATACAGAAAATCGGAAGAGTTCTGAGAGCAGAGTCCTCGGCAAGGTGAGTGTGACGGGTGATGTGGTGCAGATCCAAAACACTGTTGGTGCAGAAAGAGTCAAATCCAGGTATGTAGTAAACACAGGGAAATCCAGAATAAGTCCTCAGGTTAATCCCAGGTGTAACATGAACACGAGTAAGTCCCGAAACAAGTCCTCAAGTTGATCTCAGTTGTGGCATAAACACGGGTAAGTCCAGAACAAGTTCACATTAAAGTATTATACTGGTGTAATTTCCAGTAGCTCCCACCAGGGGGAGTAAATGAAGGATTAAGCAGCAAAACACAGTCCAGCAGCAAAGTTCCAAAAACACAGTTCCAAAACAGAGTTCTTACCAGGAGGAGTAAACCAAGGGTAAGTTCCAAAGCCAACAGACTGAGAGTGTAGCTTACATAGGCAGAGAATGTCCAGAGCCACGGGTAGAAGCACAGTAGAACAAGCAGCTGAGCTGAAGGGGAAACAGAAGCAGAATACTCCAGCAAAGAGGCTGACACCTGACCCGGGTTTTAAACAAACGAACAGAAAGTAGGACAGACAAACAGCAAACTCCATCTTAACAAAGGGCAAAATTATTCACAAGGTGACTTGGAAAACCCGGAATACTGACACACTCCATCGTATACATCCGTTATCTGTCCATGCTTCTTCGCCTATCTTAGTTTATGTAACAACAACCTTTATCCAATCTAAGATGAACAGGAAACCAAACAAAGTCAATTATACAGCTGAACTTCAAGGACTAGGTGAACACACCTCCCTACCTATCTTAGCTCAAGCAACAAATCAGAGCATCCATGGATGTGACTATTACCCTGTGTTCTGTGTTAGTCTAATCATTATGAATTCTATGGAAAACTGGAGCTAAAAAAAGTACCAGTAAATAAACCTCATTTACTTCACAAGGTGTCTGATAGAAAACAGCAAACAACCAACAACTAAAGGTACCTTCACACTGAGCGACACTGCAGCGATACCGACAACGATGTCGATCGCTGCAGCGTCGCTGTTTGGTCGCTGGAGAGCTGTCACACAGACAGCTCTCCAGCGACGCCGGTAACCAGGGTAAACATCGGGTTACTAAGCGCAGGGCCGCGCTTAGTAACCCGATGTTTACCCTGGTTACCAGCGTAAAAGTTAAAAAAACAAACACTACATACTTACCTTCCGCTGTCTGTCCCCCGGCGTTCTGCTTCTCTGTGCTGTGTAAGCACAGCGGCCAGAAAGCACAGCGGTGACGTCACCGCTGTGCTTTCCGGCTGGCCGGCGCTCACAGCCAGTGCAGGAAAGCACAGCGCCGGGGACAGACAGCGGAAGGTAAGTATGTAGTGTTTGTTTTTTTAACTTTTACGCTGGTAACCAGGGTAAACATCGGGTTACTAAGCGCGGCCCTGCGCTTAGTAACCCTATGTTTACCCTGATTACCAGTGAAGACATCGCTGAATCGGCGTCACACACGCCGATTCAGCGATGTCTGCAGGGAGTCCAGCGACGAAACAAAGTTCTGGACTTTCTGCAGCGACCAACGACATCACAGCAGGATCCTGATCGCTGCTGCCTGTCAAACTGAACGATATCGCTAGCCAGGACACTGCAACGTCACGGATCGCTAGCGATATCGTTCAGTGTGACGGTACCTTAACAAATCCTGTTATCATTGTAATCACATTGCACCTCAGATAAGGCCCTTCTGCCTCCTGTCTGGTCCTCACTGGTCTAACAATACATTTCACTTACAAAAGGGCCCCATCATGCCCCTCTCCATGCCGTACATACCTAGAGCAGCATGGCTCCCACAGTATTCTGGATAGTCACATACATTAAATAACTTTAAAGAAAGGCTCTGCAGCCTGTTTGAAGTTTACCCTTTGACAGAGCATCAGAAAATTAACATTTTGACTGGTCAGCTGATTGGTGCGGCCCTGAGAGAGGTAAAATCCTGGCCAGATGTGGATAAAAGGACTGTGCAGCAGATCTTTACTAAGCTAAAAATTACCTTTGACACCCGCACTGCTGCAGAAACAAAAATGAAGTTCTTCGGGTGTAAGCAAAAAGCACAGGACAGTATACAGGACTATGCCCTTAATTTGCAGGAAGGGCTCCGGGCTGTTAATCAAGTGGATCCTAACAGTGTACAGGATGGAGATAGACTCTTATAAGAGCAGTTCATTGAGGGGCTCCTGTCTAGCACCCACAGGACTCAGTTACGCATCCTGGCCTTGCAAAACCCTGACCTGGACTTTGCGCAATTTAAGGACAGAGCCATCCGGGTGCTACACGAACCTCCACCCAGCCGTGCAGTGCCTCTTAAGCGTCCAGCCCTCACCTACCACCAGGAGGTGGCATCATACCCTCAGGTCCCCACTGAAGCTGATGCACAGGTCCTAGATGAGGATTCTTCTACAGGACTAGGCCTCCAGGTGCAGGAGCTGACAAAGAGTGTTGCTGCATTAGCCCGGATCGTACAGTCTCTACAGGAATCCCCTAAGGAGAGGAGCAAGCTGGCTTCTAGACCGGAGGATGTCCCCTGGCGATGACAGAAGAGGATCCTGCCGACAAGAGGGAGAGACGACGACCGCTATAACCAGGATGGACGACCCATCTGCCGCCGCTGCAACCAGGCAGGACACATTGCAAGGTACTGTCATTTAAACGAGCGACCACTGGGGCAGAGGGCCAACCCCCAGGAATAGGACGACCAGGCCCACACAACTGGTGAGCCAAGTACATCGGAGGACGACCTGTTCTCCCCATTGTGATCGACGGCATCCAGATGAACGCTTTGTTGGACACAGGTTCACAGGTTACAACCATGCCTTACATCCTTTATAAGTGTTATTGGGCCGATACTGGCATTACCCGTGGTCCAGATAGTGACTTAACGATAGTAGCCAATAATGGTCAGCCTTTGCCGCAGGTGGGATACAAGGAAGTCACCATTAAAGTGGGGCAGGTAGAATTAAAAGCCCAAGGGATGGTGATTGTTGATATTGATCGACGTGAATGTAACCCTATGATGACCATTGGTACTAATGTTATTGAAAATTGGCAGAGGTTAGAGGTCTTGTTACAACAGGTGGCAGAAACTGCTGGTTCCAGTGACCAGAGAGTCCTCCAGAAGGAAATCAGAGCCCTGGTACAAAGACAACAGGTAGAACTATCTGGTGGAGAAATTGGCAGAATCACAGTGATTGCCTTGCGCAGGTGTGTACTATGGAGGACAGAGAATGAACTTCAATCCAATATTGCAGCCAGCATGCAGCCAGCGGGTAAAGAAAGGGTGAATCAAACACCCAAAAACCCCGCCTCCATGGCTGAAGATTGTTCCCTCCAAATTCAGGTGACAGTGTCCCTTTAAATGCATCTCAGAAGAAGGGAAGGAAGCTCTTGAGCCATTTTTTTTTCTCCAGTCTATTCTGTGTTCTCTTCCCTCTTAATCTCTGGGTGGCTACGGAACCTAGTATTAACATGAATGTTCAGGAGTTAGTTTCTCGGGTGGATCAGCTTGCTGCTAGGGTACAGGGTATTTCAGATTTTATTATTCAGACTCCTGCCTTAGAACCTAAGATTCCCACTCCTGATTTATTTTTTGGTGACAGATCCAAATTTTTGAGTTTCAAAAATAATTGTAAACTGTTTATTGCATTGAGACCCCGTTCTTCTGGTGATCCCATTCAGCAGGTTAAAATCATCATATCCTTGCTGCGTGGTGACCCACAGGATTGGGCATTTTCCCTGGAATCTGGCAATCCTGCTTTGCTTAATGTTGATTCTTTCTTTCAAGCATTGGGGTTATTGTATGATGAGCCTAATTCTGTGGATCAAGCTGAGAAGATCTTGTTGGCCCTGTGTCAGGGTCAAGAAGCGGCAGAATCGTATTGCCAGAAATTTAGAAAATGGTCTGTACTGACTAAATGGAATGAGGATGCCTTGGCGGCAATTTTCAGAAAGGGTCTTTCTGAATCCATGCTGGTCTGAGTGATTCTATGTCTCTGGCCATTCAGATTAATTGGCGCTTGCGCGAGCGCAGAGTTGTGCACACTGTGGCGTTGTCCTCCGAGAGGAGCCCTGAGCCTATGCAGTGTGATAGGATTTTGTCTAGAGCTGAACGACAAGGATTTAGGCGTCAGAATAGGTTCTGTTTTTACTGCGGCAATTCTGCTCATGTTATTTCTGATTGCCCTAAGCGTACAAAGAGAATCGCTAGTTCTGTTACCATCAGTACTGTACAACCAAAATTTCTGCTATCTGTGACCTTGATCTGCTCATTCTGGTGTTGCATAATTTGCATGATGATATTGTGCTGGGTATTCCATGGTTACAGCTACATAATCTGGTGTTAGATTGGAAATCCATGTCTGTGACTAGTTGGGGTTGTCAGGGGGTTCATGATCACGTTCCTTTGATGTCGATTTCCTCTTCCCCCTCTTCTGAAATTCCTGAGTTTTTGTCAGATTTCCAGGATGTATTCAATGAGCCTAAATCCAGTTCCCTTCCACCACATAGGGACTATGATTGTGCTATTGACTTAATTCCAGGTTGTAAGTTCCCTAAGGGTCGACTTTTCAACCTGTCTGTGCCAGAACATGCCGCCATGCGGAGCTATATTAAGGAGAAGGGGCATATTCGGCCATCTTCTTCACCATTGGGAGCAGGTTTTTTTTTTTTGTTGCCAAGAAGGATGGCTCCTTGAGACCGTGTATTGATTATCGCCTCTTGAATAAGATCACGGTCAAATTTCAATACCCTTTGCTTACTGATTTGTTTGCTAGGATTAAGGGGGCTAGCTGTTTTACTAAGATTGACCTTCGAGGGGCATATAATCTTATTCGTATTAAACAGGGTGACGAGTGGAAAACTGCATTTAATACGCCCGAAAGCCATTTTGAATACCTAGTGATGCCATTCGGACTCTCTAATGCCCCATCTGTGTTCCAGTCCTTCATGCATGATATCTTTCGGAGTTATCTTGATAAGTTCATGGTTGTATATTTGGATGATATTTTGATTTTTCCGATGATTGGGAGTCTCATGTGAAACAGGTCAGGATGGTATTTCAGATCCTCCGTGATAATGCTTTGTTTGTGAAGGGGTCGAAGTGCCTCTTTGGAGTGCAGAAGGTTTCTTTTTTGGCCTTCATTTTTTCTCCCTCATCTATAGAAATGGATCCGGTTAAGGTTCAGGCCATTCATGATTGGATTCAGCCCACATCTGTGAAGAGCCTTCAGAAATTCTTGGGCTTTGCTAATTTTTATCGTCGTTTCATTGCCGACTTCTCCAGTGTGGTTAAACCTCTGACCGATTTGACGAAGAAAGGCGCTGATGTGACGAATTGGTCCTCTGCGGCTGTTTCTGCCTTTCAGGAGCTTAAACGCCGATTTACTTCTGCCCCTGTGTTGCGTCAGCCGGATGTTTCTCTTCCATTTCAGGTTGAGGTTGACGCGTCTGAGATTGGGGCAGGGGCCATTTTGTCTCAGAGGAATTCTGATGGTTCCTTGATGAAACCGTGTGCCTTCTTTTCTCGGAAGTTTTCGCCTGCGGAATGCAATTATGATGTCGGCAATCGGGAGTTGTTTGCTATGAAGTGGGCATTTGAGGAGTGGCGTCATTGGCTTGAGGGGGCCAAGCACCGTATTGTGGTCTTGACCGATCATAATCTGATTTACCTTGAGTCTGCCAAACGACTGAATCCTAGACAGGCTTGATGGTCCCTGTTTTTCTCCCATTTCGATTTTGTGGTCTCGTACCTTCCTGGTACTAAGAATGTTAAGGCGGATGCCCTCTCTAGGAGTTTTTTTCCTGATTCCCCTGGGGTTCTTGAGCCAGTCGGCATTCTGAAGGAAGGGGTGATTCTTTCTGCCATCTCCCCTGATTTACGACGGGTTCTTCAGGAATTTCAGGCTAATAAACCTGACCACTGTCCAGTGGGGAAACTGTTTGTTCCTGATAGATAGACTAGTAAAGTGATTTCTGAGGTTCATTGTTCTGTGTTGGCTGGCCATCCTGGGATTTTTGGTACCAGAGATTTGGTTGGTAGGTCCTTTTGGTGGCCTTCTTTGTCGCGGGATGTGCGTTCTTTTGTGCAGTCCTGTGGGATTTGTGCGCGGGCTAAGCCTTGCTGTTCCCACGCTAGTGGGTTGCTTCTGCCTTTGCTGGTCCCTGAGAGACCTTGGGCGCATATTTCTATGAATTTTATTTCAGATCTTCCGGTTTCCCAGAGGATGTCGGTTATCTGGGTGGTTTGTGACCGGTTTTTTAAGATGGTTCATTTGGTACCTTTGCCTAAATTGCCTTCCTCTTCTGATTTGGTTCCGTTGTTTTTTCAGCATGTGGTTCGTTTGCATGGCATCCCGGAGAATATTGTGTTCGATAGAGGTTCCCAGTTTGTTTCTAGGTTTTGGCGGGCCTTTTGTGCTAGGGTGGGCATTGATTTGTCTTTTTCTTACGCATTTCATCCTCAGACAAATGGCCAAACCGAGCGAAATAATCAGACTTTGGAAACTTATTTGAGATGCTTTGTGTCTGCTGATCAGGATGATTGTGTGGCGTTCTTGCCATTGGCCGAGTTTGCCCTTAATAATCGGGCTAGTTCTGCTACCTTGGTTTCGCCTTTTTTTTGTAATTTTGGTTTTCATCCTCGTTTTTCTTCAGGGCAGGTTTAGCCTTCTGATTGTCCTGGTGTGGATTCAGTGGTTGACAGGCTGCAGCGGATTTGGGCTCATGTGGTGGACAATTTGGTGTTGTCTCAGGAGGAGGCTCAGCGTTTTGCTAACCGTCATCGGTGTGTTGGTTCCCGGCTTCGGGTTGGCTATTTGGTCTGGTTGTCTTCCCGTCATGTTCCTATGAAGGTTTCTTCCCCTAAGTTCAAGCCTCGGTTTATTGGTCCTTATAGGATTTCTGAGATTATCAATCCGGTGTCTTTTCGTTTGGCCCTTCCAGCCTCTTTTTCCATCCATAATGTGTTCCATAGATCTTTGTTGCGGAAGTATGTGGTGCCCGTTGTTCCCTCTGCTGATCCTCCAGCCCCGGTGTTGATTGATGGGGAGTTGGAGTATGTGGTTGAGAAGATTTTGGATTCTCGTTTTTCGAGGCGGAAGCTTCAGTATCTGGTCAAATGGAAGGGTTATGGCCAGGAGGATAATTCTTGGGTTGTTGTCTCCGATGTTCATGCTGACGATTTGGTTCGTGCCTTTCATTTGGCTCGTCCTGATCGGCCTGGGGGCTCTGGTGAGGGTTCGGTGACCCCTCCTCAAGGGGGGGGTACTGTTGTGAATTCTGCTCTTGGGCTCCCTCCGGTGGTTATGAGTGGTAGTGCTGCGGTAGTTGGATCGCAGCATTTATCAGGTGTATCCATTTTTTGCAATTTGGGCTGGGCTATTTAAGTCCTGCTTTATCCTTTAGTCAGTGCCAGTTGTCCATTGTTTTTGGAGGATTCACATCCATACTTGGTCTCTCCTGGTCTGCTGTTCATTTCTTCAAAGATAAGTTCTGGCCTTGTTTTTGCTGCTGTGGACCTTATAGTCTGTGCATTTTCTTGTTTTGTTTTGTCAAGCTTTGTCAGTGAAGGATTTTTTCCAGCCTAGCTTTGTCTCTGGAGATGCAGATATACCCTCCATGTCTTTAGTCAGATGTGGTGTTTTGTATTTTCTGTGGTGGATATTTTCTAGTGTTTTAATACTGACCGCATAGTACTCTGTCCTATTCTTCCTTTTTAGCTAGTATGGCATCCTATGCTAAATCCTGATTTCATGTCTGCGTATGTTATTTCCCTCTCCTTTCACAGTCAATATTTGTGGGCGGCTGTCTATCCTTTGGGGATTTTCTCTGAGGCAAGATAGTTTTCCCGTTTCTGTCTTTAGGGGTAGTTAGTTCTTAGGCTGTGTCGAGAGGTCTAGGGAGTGTTAGGTACCCCCCACGGCTACTTCTAGTTGCGCTGCTAGTTCAGGGTTTGCGGTCAGTAAAGGTACCACCTTCTCCAGAGTACGTCTCATGCTGCTCCTAGGCCACCAGATCATAACACTCTGCAGGACAAATAGAAGATTGGTGTCAGAAACTACACGTGGGCACGGATTCTACACCTTCACACCAGAAACAAGGGGTTTAGCGAGGGGGGAGGGGTCCAAGAGTATGAACGGGTCTTCAGTAAACACCCACTAGATTTTGGGCAGGTAAAAGGGGTACAACATCACATCCCCACGGGAAGTCATCCACCCATCAAGGAGAGGTACCGGCCTGTACCTCCAGCTCATTATCAGTGTGCCAAAAGTATGTTGCGAGAGATGAAGGAGGCTGGGGTACTCAGAGATAGTTGTAGCCACTGGGCAGCTCCATTAGTCTTCGTCAGGAAGAAAGATGGCACCATGAGAATGTGTGTAGATTATAGGCAAATAAACACACAAGGATGCATACCCGTTGCCTAGAATAGAAGAGTCATTGGCTGCATTAAAATCTGCTAATTACTTTTCTACCTTGGATCTCACCAGTGGGTATTGGCAGGTTCCCGTAGCAGACGCGGACAAGGAGAAGATGGCCTTCACAACACAATGGGTCTCGCTGAATTTAATTACATGCTGTTTGGACTGTGCAACGCCCCAGGGACATTTCAGAGAATGATGGAGTGCTGTCTTAGGCACAAGAACTCCGAAACTGTCTTGTTGTACCTGGACGACGTCATTGTCTTCTCCAAGACATATGAGGATCACCTGAAGCACCTGGCCGAAGTGTTTGAAGCCCTGCCCAACTTTGGCTTGAAGGTGAAACCATCTAAATATCACCTGTGAAATCCAAAGTACAGTACCTGAGCCATGTGGTGAGCTCTGAAGAAGTGGCCCCAGACCCTGACAAGGTTACCGTGATCAAGAACTGGCCAAAACCCAGTAACCTCCATGAAGTCCGAAAGTTCCTCGGGTTGGTAGGCTATTACAGAAGATTTATTAAAGACTTCACCAAGGTAGCCGCACCACTGTAAGACCTGTTAGTGGGCCAATCTAAGAAAACCAAGGGTAAGAATACTCAGTTTGATTGGAACGATGGGCTGGAAGGATCCTTCATCCGGTTGAAGTTGGCTCTCACAGGAGATGAGGTACTGGCCTACCCAGAATATGACCAACCGTTTGTTGTTTACACGGGTGCCAGCAATGTGGGATTGGGAGCAGTACTGTCCCAGGTACAAAAAGGCAAAGAGAGGGTAATTGCACACGCCAGCAGGAAGCTTCAACCTACAGAAAGGAACCCTGAAAATTATAGTTCCTTTAAGCTGGAGTTCCTCGCCATTGTCTAGGCAGTGACAGAAAGGTTCCAGCACTACCTGGCCTCAGCAAAATTCACAGTATATACTGATAACAATCTGCTGGCTCACCTGGAGACGGCAAAACTTGGTGAATGGAGCAGCGATGGATGGCTCGGTTGTCTAATTATGACTTCACTATCAAGTACCGTGCAGGGCACAAGAATGCCAACACTGATGCGTTATCCAGAATGCCCAACCTACCAGATGTAGGAGAGGATTCAGAGGAACTTGAGGAAGTAGAGCTGCCAGCTTTCCATCACCCTGGAGCGACTCAGTACTCACATTGTGTGAGAAACAGGCACAGAAACAAACAAGAAGCCACGCTGAACACTTTGCCCCACCATGAATGGGCAGAGACACAGGACAGTGACCCCGCGGTCCGTCTGGTGAAAGAGCTGTTGACGCAGGCAGATTTGCACCCTGGTCCAAATGATCCGCGGGAGATGCAACAACTGTGGAAGGAGAAAGTCAAACTATTCATCTACGATGGTAAGCTGTGCCGAAGAAACATCGATCCATGCACTCATGAATTAGTCTGGCAAATAGTGGTCCCAAGACAAGATGCGCCAATGGCTTTGGAAGCATACCATGATGGAGCAGGACATTTCGGATGGAAGAAGTTGGAGATTCTGTTATGTGGGAGATTTTACTGGATTGGCATGAGGAAAACCATTGAAAAGTGGTGCCGAGAGTGTGGCCCATGTAACCTGCGCAGAAAGGACCGTGACAGCCAGAGGGCTCTTCTACAGCCCATAGACACCAAACAGCCACCTGAACTGGTGGCCTTGGACCAAGTGAAGCTAACTCCAAGCCGGTCAGGCTATGTCTACGTTTTGACTATTGTGGCTCACGACTCCAGATTCCTGGTAGTTGTACCTGTCAAGGATCAGACAGCAAAGACAGCAGCCAGAGCCTTCCAACAGCATTTCTGTAGACCACATGGATATCCAGAAAAAGTACTTACTGACCAAGCACCTGCCTTTGAAGCGGAAGTATTTCAAGAATTCTACAACCTGTATGGATGCAAAAAAATCAGAACAAATCCATATCACCCGCAAACCAACGGAATGTGTGAAAAGATAAACCAGGTGGTAATCGATCTGTTAAAGACCTTTCCTTTATATGAAAGGAACTTATGGCCAGAGATGTTACCAGACTTGGTAGACTTGTACAACCACATTCCAGTGAATTCCACCAACTGTACTCCAGCATACCTGATGAGTGGAAGATCTAGTAAAATACCAGTTGATCTAGACATGGGAGTCCTAACCCCAGAAAATATCTCACCAGATACAGATTGGGATACTGGGAGATAAGAAAAATACCGTCAAGTACAAGAATGCGTAGAGAG
The DNA here is from genome assembly GCF_032444005.1 of Ranitomeya imitator. Lineage (NCBI taxonomy): Eukaryota > Metazoa > Chordata > Amphibia > Anura > Dendrobatidae > Ranitomeya > Ranitomeya imitator. The sequence goes on along the minus strand of NC_091287.1, from coordinate 391,314,127 downwards.
AAGTCTATCACAAGCGAGACAAAAGCAAGAGAGAGACTATAACCAACGTGCCCCTGCAATTCCCTTGTCACCAGGTGAACAAGTGCTCAAACGTAAAAGGAGATTGCACAAACTTGATGACCAGTGGGAAGCAGAACCGTATACTATCCTACCTTCAAACTTTGACAACACGAAAGGCTCCCTTATCAGTAAAGATGGAGGGGAAACTTCAACTGCAGTATCCAGAGACCATCTCAAAGTATGCCCTGATAAATTGAGGAACAGAGAAACAGACCCAGGAACATCTCCACCCATGGAAGAAGAAAAGAAAATTCACACTGTTCTTGGAGATTTTCCCCAGTCTTGGGTTCAGATACATCAGTCCATAGTGATACCTGTCTTAACTTTTCCCCAGCCGGAAATACAAGAAAAAAGTGACTCAGAACAATCCTGAACTAGAAGAGACTCTACAACAGCAGATTCAAGAAGCCAATGTCACCCCAGCAGTGGAACCAGAAAATCCACCCTCTGCTATTGGTGAAACTGTCAGACCAATGGTGAATCTGAGAACTCGCAGACAATTACCTAGTATACAGTTAGGGCCAGAAATATTTGTACAGTGACACAATTTTTGCGATTTGGGCTCTGCATGCCACCACATTGGATTTGAAATGAAACCTCTACAACAGAATTCAAGTGCAGATTGTAACGTTTAATTTGAAGGGTTGAACAAAAATATCTGATAGAAAATGTAGGAATTGTACACATTTCTTTACAAACACTCCACATTTTAGGAGGTCAAAAGTAATTGGACAAATAAACATAACCCAAACAAAATATTTTTATTTTCAATATTTTGTTGCAAATCCTTTGGAGGCAATCACTGCCTTAAGTCTGGAACCCATGGACATCACCAAACGCTGGGTTTCCTCCTTCTTAATGCTTTGCCAGGCCTTTACAGCCGCAGCCTTCAGGTCTTGCTTGTTTGTGGGTCTTTCCGTCTTAAGTCTGGATTTGAGCAAGTGAAATGCATGCTCAATTGGGTTTAGATCTGGAGATTGACTTGGCCATTGCAGAATGTTCCACTTTTTGGCACTCATGAACTCCTGGGTAGCTTTGGCTGTATGCTTGGGGTCATTGTCCATCTGTACTATGAAGCGCCGTCCAATCAACTTTGCAGCATTTGGCTGAATCTGGGCTGAAAGTATATCCCGGTACACTTCAGAATTCATCCGGCTACTCTTGTCTGCTCTTATGTCATCAATAAACACAAGTGAACCAGTGCCATTGAAAGCCATGCATGCCCATGCCATCACGTTGCCTCCACCATGTTTTACAGAGGATGTGGTGTGCCTTGGATCATGTGCCGTTCCCTTTCTTCTCCAAACTTTTTTCTTCCCATCATTCTGGTACAGGTTGATCTTTGTCTCATCTGTCCATAGAATACTTTTCCAGAACTGAGCTGGCTTCTTGAGGTGTTTTTCTGCAAATTTAACTCTGGCCTGTCTATTTTTGGTATTGATGAATGGTTTGCATCTAGATGTGAACCCTTTGTATTTACTGTCATGGAGTCTTCTCTTTACTGTTGACTTAGAGACAGATACACCTACTTCACTGAGAGTGTTCTGGACTTCAGTTGATGTTGTGAACGGGTTCTTCTTCACCAAATTAAGTATGCGGCGATCATCCACCACTGTTGTCATCCGTGGACGCCCAGGCCTTTTTGAGTTCCCAAGCTCACCAGTCAATTCCTTTTTTCTCAGAATGTACCCAACTGTTGATTTTGCTACTCCAAGCATGTCTGCTATCTCTCTGATGGATTTTTTTTTTTTTTCAGCCTCAGGATGTTCTGCTTCACCTCAATTGAGAGTTCCTTTGACCGCATGTTGTCTGCTCACAGCAACAGCTTCCAAATGCAAAACCACACACCTGGAATCCACCCCTGACCTTTTAACTACTTCATTGATTACAGGTTAACGAGGGAGACGCCTTCAGAGTTAATTGCAGCCCTTAGAGTCCATTGTCCAATTACTTTTGGTCCCTTGAAAAAGAGGACGCTATGCATTACAGAGCTATGATTCCTAAACCCTTTCTCCGATTTGGATGTGGAAACTATCATATTGCAGCTGGGAGTGTGCACTTTCAGCCCATATTATATATATAATTGTATTTCTGAACATGTTTTTGTAAACAGCTAAAATAACAAAACTTGTGTCACTGTCCAAATATTTCTGGCCCTAACTGTACCTACACAATGCAGGTCTACACATATCTAATGCACTAGTGGGTACACTACAACAGACATGGTAGACCAGGAAGTACGTAGGTCTACTCATAGCACCAAGGATCAAATCCCAGCCCATTATAGGGTCTGTCAATAATTGGTGTTACCTGTTTAAAACTTTGCATGTATTCTGTTACAGGTTAAAAATGGACATTGAGGTAATGGATATTGATTACCCAAAATTTTTTATTGTAAATAGTTTGGCACCCTCAAGGTGCACCCTGGTTCTGCCCACTTGCTGGCGAGAGTAGAGCCTTCTTTGTTTCTACGGACCAAAGACAAAACCTGATGTACTGTTTAACTTACGGACATGGACACCCTGGTATAAGGCCAGATAAACTTTTATAAATTAGTTTTGCAACGTTCAAGAACTGTGCCTCCTGTAAGGGATGAAAAGTTTAACCTGTTTTGATGTGTTTCCAATGTAGTTACAAAAATATCTAGTAAATATCTATCTAATACCAGGAGTACTGATTTTAACAGGGGGGAATGTGGCACCCCAAGTGGGATTCCCTTTTGTAGATTATCACACACACAACACCTTCCAAATCCAGGCCAGGATGGGGAGCTCAAAACCCTGTTTTAGGGCAGCTTCCCTGGATAAAGATCCTGGTTTGGAGGCAGAGTGAGTTCAGTTAGTGCAGACAGTTTGTGTGCGAGGACAGACAGGGATGGAGCAAAGTGGAAACACAGGAGTCTAGGAGGCTACGAGTAGGCTCCCAGGGAGTCAGTGCGCAGAGAATTCGGGAACCGGGAGCCCGAGGCTTATGCGGATTATAATACACAGAGCAGAACCGAAGGGCATTGAATTACATGGATTTTGCCCATAATTACCTTTGGCACAGTAGCACCTTGGAGCCTGGAGTCACTGTGAAAGGACCCCAGTAAGCATGGATCAAGCTGCCTGCCATACAGGTACCTGTGTCAGGATAGGAGAACGAATAAGCACCTTATTTGAGACACTTAGTAGCAATAAGTACCTCAGAAACAGTGAGCGCAGAGTGGAAGGCCCCTACCTGACCTACCAAGGTACCCCGCTTGTCTCTGGATTGCCCGGACTCCTAACCAACCTGTTGCTGGTACCGTGGACTGTGGCCTGTCACCCACAAGTAAACCAGGTAAAGACTTATCACTTGTATCACTTGTCCCCTTCATTTATTCACCGGCTACACCATCCACGCCACACACCATAAGACCCCTGGGCACCCCGCTTCACCTGTGGGAAGTGTAACATCTGGGCTGCCACAACATCCCCCCAGGGGCACCCCTTTTATGCAGCGTCGGTCCCCCTATTGCCCGAACTCCACAGGTGGCATCACGACAAACTTTGAACATTAACCCCTTTAATGTTGATGCCCAGGGCCACGGACTGGGTTGCAGCCACCGTGACATCCCCCTTTGTGACCGGACCCGGTACCGAGTACCCCACTGCCCTGTGGGCGCGTCAGATATCTAATACTGGAACTTCAGTAGTGGGGTAATTAACTATAAATTGTAAATTGCAATGGTTTTTGAGATACAGTGGGGAAAATAAGTATTTGCTACACTGCAGATTTTGCATGTTTTCCCACCTACAACGAATGGAGACTGCTGTAATTTTCATTGTAGGTACACTTCACCTGTGAGACAGAATATAAAAAAAAAAACCTGAAAATCACATTGCATGATTTTTAAATCATTAAATTGCATTTCATTGCATGAAATAAGTATTTGATCATCTACCAACCTGCAAGAATTTTGGCTCTCACAGACATGTTACTTTTTTTTTTAAGAAGCCATCCTACTCTGCAGTCATTACCTGTATTAATTGCATTTGTTTGAACTCATTATTTGTATAAAAGAAACCTGTCCACACACTCAATCCTTCACACTCCAACCTCTCCACCATGGCCAAGACTAAAGAGCTGTCTAAGGACACCAGAGACAAAATTGTAGACCTGCACAAGGTTGGGATTGATTAAAGGATGGATAATAGGCAAGCAGCTTGGTGAGAAGGAAACAACTGTTAGCACAATTATTAGAAATTAGAAGAACAATATGACAGTCAATCTTCCTCGATCTGGGGCTCCATGCAAGATCTCGCCTCGTGGTGAAAGAATGATTCTGAGAAAACTCAGAAGCAGCCCAAAACTATACGAGATGATCTGGTAAATGACCTGCAGAGATCTGGAGCCAGAGTCTCAAACATTAAACGTTAGCAACACACTACGTAGTCCTAGATTAAAATCCTGCAGGGCATGTAAGGTCCCCTCGCTCACACCTGCACATATCTAGGCCCATTTGAAGTTCAATAATAACCATCTGCATGATCCAGAGGAGATATGGGATCAGATGAGATCAAAATAGAACTTTCTACTCCACTCATTGTGTTTGGAGGAAGAAGGATGAGTACAATCCAAGAACACCATCCAAACTGTGAAGCATGGTGTGGGAACATCATACTTTGAGGGAGCATGTCTGCAAAGGGGACAGGACGACTGCACCGTATTGAAGGGAAGATGGATGGAGATCATTTATCGTGAGATTTTGGCCAACAACCTCCTTCCCTCAGTAAGAGCATTGAAGATGGGTCATGGCTGGGTCTTCCAGCATGACATTGACCCAAAACACACAGCCAGGGCAACTGAGGAGTGACACCATAAGAAGCATTTCAAGGTCCTAGAGTGGCCTAGTCCAGACCTGGGCCCAATAGAAAATCTTTGGAGGAAACAAACTCAATGTTGCCCAGAGAACAGAACAGCACAGAAAGAGATACTGTAGCTTCTAACATGTCTTTGTAGCAGAGCACTATAGCACTTTAATCCCTACCACAGGCTAGTCGTCCCCTGATGAATTGGCCTGGAGGAAACGCGTCGGGACATGGTTTGAGGGAAAGTGCAGGGCATGTTTAATTCAGGGGTAGTTGTGGGAGCTTGGGGAATAGACTACTGCTAGCCCCATAGGGACCAACAGAGTATTGTCTGTCCCTTCTACTTGGCCTGAAGCTGATGATCCAGGACCTGTTTAGTCTCCCCCCATCAATCTACCGGAATTGGTGAGATTGTTCCTTTTTATTTACATTTTGATTTAACAGTCTTTATTGCTGCAGGGTCCGTATATTCATCAACTGTGAATTTGTTATATTTGTAATCTCTAAATGCAGCTAGGTGAACAGTGTTGAATTTTTGGTATTTAGTATCTGGTATATTGTACAGAATTTTGCACTTTCCACACTGTTTCCAGATGCTAGACAGATTTCTTTTTTTAGATATTATATCTGAAATCCATTTTTAACTTTAGTAAGCTGTTTAAACTGTTCTGATGCTACATTACCCTTCATCAACAGTACTTCAGCTGAATATCCCAAAGGGTGGCACATATATATTTTTGTTTCTTTTAAAGAATATATTAAAAGTTAAATTTTAATGCTCACATTCTGCTATACATTGACATTTTTGTGGGATCCAGTATTAGATCATTTCTATGGTCAAATTTTCCTTATAGCTATATTGTCATGCTACAGCACAAGCAAGATGATGTAATTTTTTTCCAAACCATAAGATATACAGTATGTAAAATAGGGGGCAGGTCACTGAGGGATCAGTGACCTGTCAGAAGCTATACTGGTTAATACCTAAGCAGAGCACCACATAAAGATCCCCTCCAAAGGCCGCCCCGAAGCACGAGAATCTCTAACTGAAAACTGAAAATAAAGATTAAAACAACAACCACAAGACAGATTTAACCCCTTAGTGACAGAGCCAATTTGGTACTTAATGACCGAGCCAATTTTTGCAATTCTGACCATTGTCACTTTATGAGGTTATAACTCTGGAACGCTTCAATGGATCCCGCTGATTCTGAGACTCTTTTTTCGTGACATATTGTACTTCATGTTAGTGGTAACATTTCTTCGATATTACTTGTGATTATTTATGAAAAAAACGGAAATATGGCGAAAATTTTTAAAATTTTGCAATTTTCAAACTTTGTATTTTTATGCCCTTAAATCAGAGAGATATGTCACAAAAAATAGTTAATAAATAACATTTCCCACATGTCTACTTTACATCAGCACAATTTTGGAAACAAAATTTTTTTTTGTTAGGGAGTTATAAGGGTTAAAAGTTGACCAGCAATTTCTCATTTTTACAACACCTTTTTTTTTAGGGACCACATCACATTTGAAGTCATTTTGAGGAGTCTACATGATAGAAAACAACCAAGTGTGACACCATTCTAAAAACTATACCCCTCAAGGTTCTCAAAACCACATTCAAGAAGTTTATTAACCCTTTACGTGCTTCACAGGAACAGAAACAATGTGGAAGGAAAAAATGAACATTTAACTTTTTTTTGCAAACATTTTAATTCAGAACCAATTTTTTTATTTTCACAAGTGTAAAAACAGAAATGTAACCATAAATTTTGTTATGCAATTTCTCCTGAATACGCCAATACCATATGTGGGGGTAAACCACTGTTTGGGCGCACCGCAGAACTTGGAAGTGAAGGAGCGCCGTTTGATTTTTTTAATGCAGAATTGGCTGGAATTGAGATCGGACACCATGTCACGTTTAGAGAGCCCCTGATGTGCCTAAACAGTGGAAACCCCCCACAAGTGACACCATTTTGTAAACTAGACCCCTTAAGGAACTTATCTAGATGTGTGTTGAGCTATTTGAACCCCCAAGAGCTTCACAGGAGTTTATAACGTAGAGCCGTGAAAATAAAAAAATCGCATTTGTTTACACAAAAATGATCTTTTCGCCCACAAATTCTTATTTTCACAAGGGTAACAGGAGAAATTAGACCACAAAAGTTGTTGTGCGATTTCTCCTGAATACGTTGATACCCCATATGTGGGGGTAAACCACTGTTTGGAGAGCACCGCAGAGCTTGGAAGAGAAGGAGTGCCGTTTTACTTTTTCAATGTAGAATTGTCTGGAATTGAGATCGGACGCCATGTCGCGTTTGGAGAGCCCCTGATGTGCCTAAACAGTGGAAACCCCCCACAAGTGACACCATTTTGGAAACTAGACCCCTTAAGGAACTTATCTAGATGTGTGGTGAGCACTTTGAACCCCCATGTGCTTCACAGAAGTTTATAACGTTGAGCCGTGAAAATAAAAAAATCGCATTTTTTCTACAAAAATGATCTTTTTGCCCCCAAATTTTTATTTTCACAAGGGTAACAGGAGAAATTAGACCACAAAAGTTGTAGTGCAATTTCTCCTGAGTACGTCGATACCCAATATGTGGGGGTAAACCACTGTTTGAGGGCACTGCAGAGCTTGGAAGAGGAGTGCCGTTTTACTTTTTCAATGTAGAATTGTCTGGAATTGAGATTGGACGCCATTTCGCGTTTGGAGAGCCCCTGATGTGCCTAAACAGTGGAAAACCCCCCACAAGTGACCCCATTTTGGAAACTAGACCCCCCATGGAACTTATCTAGATGTGTGGTGAGAACTTTGAATGCCCAAGTGCTTCACAGAAGTTTAGAATGCAGAGTCGTTAAAATAAAAAATATTTTTTTTTCCACAAAAAAGATTTTTTAGCCTCCAAGTTTTTATTTTCGCAAGGGTAACAAGAGAAATCGGACACCAAACGTTGTTGTACAATTTGTCCTGGGTAGGCTGGTACCCCATATGTGGGGGTAAACCACTGTTTGGGCGCACGGCAGAGCTCGGAAGGAAGGAGCGCCGTTTTGGAATGCAGACTTTGATAGAATGGTCTGCGGGCGTTATGTTGCGTTTGCAGAGCCCCTGATGTACCTAAACAGTAGAAATCCTCCACAAGTGACCCCATTTTGGAAACTAGACCCCCCAAGGAACTTATCTAGATGTGTGGTGAGAACTTTGCATTCTAAACTTCTGTGAAGCACTTGGGCATTCAGAGTCGTGAAAATAAAAAAATATTTTTTTTTCCACAAAAAAGATTTTGTAGCCCCCAAGTTTTTATTTTCACAAGGGTAACAGGAGAAATTGGACCCCAAAAGTTGTTGTCCAATTTATCCAGAGTACGCTGATGCCCCATATGTGGGGGTAACCCACTGTTTGGGCGCACGGCAGAGCTCAGAAGGGAGGGAGCACCATTTGACTTTTTGAGCGCAAATTTGGCTGTCGTGTTTGGAGACCCCCTGATGTAACTAAACAGTGGAAACCCCCTAATTCTAGCTCCAACCCTAACCCCAACACACCCCTAACACTAATCCCAACCCAATCCATAATCCTAATCACTAACCCTAACGATAATCACAACTCTTACCCCAAAACAACCCTAATGTCAACCCTAACCATAACCCTAATCAAAACCCTAAATCCAACACAACCCTAATCCTAATCTCAACCCTAACCTCAAACCTAACCCTAATCCCAATACACCCCTAATCACAACCCTAACCTTAACCCTAATCCCAAACCTAACCCTAATCCCAAGTGTAACCCTAATGCCAACCCTAACCCTAATACCAACTCTAATCCAAACCCTAACCCTAATCCCAAATCTAACCCTAACTTTAGCCCCAACCCTATCCCTAACTTTAGCCCCAACCCTAACCCTAAAGCTACTTTCACACTTGCGTCGTTTGGCATCCGTCGCAATCCGTCGTTTTGGACAAAAAAACGGATCCTCCAAATATACCCGCATGATGCGTTTTTTGCCCATAGACTTGTATTGCCGACGGATCGTGACGGATGGCCACACGTCGCGTCCGTCGTTCACTGGATCAGTTGTGTTTTGGCGGACCGTCGGCACAAAAAAGTTCAATGTAACGTTTTTTTGTATGTCGCGTCCGCCATTTCTGACCGCACATAAGTGGCCGTAACTCTGCCCCCTCCTCCCCAGGACATAGATTGGGCAGCGGATGCGTTGAAAAACTACATCCGCTGCCCATGTTGTGCACAATTTTCACAATGTGCGACGTAAGTGTGAAAGAACCCTAACCCTGAATTTAGCCCCAACCCTAACCCTAGCCCTAGCCCTAACCCTAGCCCTAACCCTAGCTCTAACCCTAATTTTAGCCCCAACTGCTGTTCTCCTGCCGGCCGGCAGATGGAGACAGATGGCGGGCGCACTGCGCATGCGCCCGCCATTTTCTTTTGCCGGCGGCCAGGAGGAGCAGCAGGAGGACCCAGGGACACAGGTGAGTATGGCAGGGTCCCCGAATCCCCCTATTTCTCTGTCCTCTGATGTGCAATCACATCAGAGGACAGAGAATTACACTTTGACTTTTTTTTTGGGGAAGGGGGGTCGTCGGTAAACAGTTAATCATGTTCTCTGGGGTCTCGGCTACCCCCGGCAGCCGAGACCCCGGAGAAAATCCGACTCTGGGGGGCGCTATTCACTTTTTCCACAGCGCCGTTAATTAACGGCGCTGTGGTTTAGGTACCCTTAGCGGCCGCCGTTAAAAGGCGTATCGGTGGTCGCTAAGGGGTTAATCAACCCAGGTATCATTTTATCCAGTATAATGGCGCCAATCTGACACTGTCTGTAGTTTACTGAGCAGCACAATTTTACTTATAGGTTCCCTTTAATATTCAAATGTTTTATTGTGGACAGTTTGTTACAATTCGTATTTTGTTATGTCACCCTTACCCCTACTGGCAACTAAGCCAGTTTTGCTATTAGACCGTTTTTGATTATCTTCCCTATTGTGTGCACTTTTAAGAAGTGAAATCATGATGTAGATTTTACATGTAAAGATTTTTTTTCCGGCTGTCTAAAAGCAACAAAAAACACTATATTGAAGGTTTATGGTTTTTTTTTTTTACATTTTAGAACCATGCAGGATTATGGTTGCTGTTTCTAATTGCTAAGGATATACCAATGTATTGTTTGAAGTCGGTCTCAGGGTATTTGATTCAGAAATTTTCAGCGGTTTCAAATTCAAAGCACAGTTTTTCCTGCCATGACCAGAATATAATTTTGTTTGCTTTTACAAATCATAAGATTTTATGAGGAGAGCAGGAGATTAAAGTCTGTAAGCCACAATTGTATGCTTTATGACTAGGTCAAAAATCCTAGGAGTTATGCCTAATGCTCATCTGTATAGAAGTGCCTGATTAAAAAAAGGCTTTGCAGAAGTTAATCCATGTATCAATATTATATTATACATGATATAATTATCATACCATTTCATTTAAATTAAACTTATTTACCTCTTCTGCAAAAATGGGAAAAAACTGTGTTGTTTTGTCCAGATACTTGATTTTTTATTTTAAAACAAATGACTTTGTTCACAAGTTTTCTTCTCATCGTACTGTAAGAAAAGCTGCTCTGAAGCACAACTGACTGCTTTATCAAATTAAATAATGTACAGACATCATGTACAGAAGGGAAGATAGGGCATATTCATTTAGTAGATTTTGAAATTTGAGGAATTCCCAGCACATTTCCAGTTTTTTTTTCAACCAAACTGCATCTATGACAGTTCTTTTATGATTACAGGTTTCTTTCAATACCATCTAGATAATCATTTCCTTGGTTCCAATACCAATATTTTTTTAATAATAACAACAACAACAACAACAACAACAATAATAATATAACATATGCACTTACATAGGAAAGACAACACTAAATATTTTTTTTTAGTATTTCTAAAAAGTTAACATAATTCCTGCCATAGTGTACAATAGTTTGCCTTTTCAAGTGACTTTTCAGCAGAGGTGGATCTAGGTTTTCCAGCACCTGGGGCAAGAATTCAGTTTGACAGCCCCTCATATACACAGCTGAAGCAGCTTAAGTAGTCATCAGGTGACCACTTACATGAAATTTGCTCACTTACAGGGAAAGTACTTCCCATGACAAAGCTGCTCTTGCACCTATATGCGTGGGACTCTCCACACACCCCTGGTCCCTGGGATGATTGCCTATGATGGTATCCTCTGTCTTTATTAACTGAAGGCCTGACCAATCTCTATTGTGACTGCATGGCTATGTGATTTGTTCCTTGGCATTTATTCCCTATTTGCACATTAGCTGCAGGGTTCCTTCAGCACTACCTTCCTACAGTCGCTAATTTCATTACATGTCTTCTTATTGTGCACCCCCTAGTGGTCCACTCTGTACCACTAACATCTATCGGGGCACTCATCTTTACTTTTTCTTCCACACATGCACATGCTGTAGGGAGTTGACTTTTTATATTCTTGGCTATGATATCAATTGTGGGGACGTTCATTTTTGGCTGGTTGTTACTTTCTTGAGGTACCTTATATATAAGTGATTATTCATTTTCCAAGACTGTCTAATTTGTTGCCTGTGGCTCATATATGCTGTTTTTTGGTGCTCTTATTGACTATATTTTGAATTATAACTGCACACGTTTTGCCACTTAGGCCATCTTGGATTCAGGGGTGTTGCAATGTTGTCACATTGTTTTTTTCTTATCTTACCGTATGTGTTTTGGTGACAATAAAAGTGTGCTTTTAAATGAGGTGTGTCCAAACTTTTGGTCTGTACTGTATATACAGTACAGATCACAAGTTTGGACACACCTTCTCATTTAAAGATTTTTCTGTATTTTCATGACTATGAAAATTGTAAATTCACACTGAAGGCATCAAAACTATGAATTAACACATGTAGAATTGCATACTTAAAAAAGTGTGAAAAAAACTGAAAATATGTCTTATATTCTAGGTTCTTCAAAGTAGCCACCTTTTGTTTTGATAACTGCTTTGCACACTCTTGGCATTCTCTTGATGAGCTTCAAGAGGTAGTCACCGGAAATGGTCTTCCAACAATCTTGGAGTTCCCAGAGATGCTTAGCACTTGTTGGCCCTTTTGCCTTCACTCTGCAGTTCAGCTCAGCCCAAGCAGAGTGATCTATTTCAAGTGTTTATTTCTGTTTACGTTGATGAATATGGCTTACAGCCAATGAAAACCGAAAAGCCATTATATCAGTAAATTAGAATTAACAAAAAAGCACCTGCAAAGGCTTCCTAAGCAGTTCAAAAAATGTGCTTTAGTCTGTTTCAGTAGGCTCCACAATCATGGGGAAGACTGCTGACTTGACAGATGTCCAGAAGATAGTCATTGACACACTCCACAAGGAGGGTAAGCCACAAAAGGTCATTGCTAAAGAAGCTGGCTGTTCACAGAGTGCTGTATCCAAGCCCATTAATGGAAAGTTGAGTGGAAGGAAAAAGTGTGGTAGAAAAAAGGTGCACAAGCAACCGGGATAACCGCAGCCTTGAAAGGATTGTTAAGAAAAGGCCATTCAAACATTTGGTGGACATTCACAAGGAGTGGACTGCTGCTGGTGTCATTGCTTCAAGAGCTAACACATACAGATGTATCCAGAACATGGGCTACAAGTGTCGCATTCCTTGTGTCAAGCCACTCATGACCAATAAACGCCAAAAGCGCCTTACCTGAGCCAAGGAGAAAAAGAACTAGAGTGTTGCTCAGTGGTCCAAGGTCTTGTTTTCAGATGAAAGTAAATTTTGCATTTCATTTGGAAATCAACATCTCAGAGTCTGGAGGAAGAGTGGAGAGGCACACAACCCAAGCTGCTTGAGGTCTAGTGTGAAGCTTCTACAATCAGTGATGGTTTTGGGAGCCATGTCATCAGCTGGTGTAGGTCCACTGTGTTTTATGAAGACCAAAGTCAGCGCAGCCATCTACCAGGAAATTTTAAAGCACTTCATGCTTCCCTCTGCCAAAAAGCATTTTGGAGATGGAAATTTCATTCTCCAGCAGGACTTGGCTCCTGTCCACACTGCTAAAAGTACCAATACCTGGTTTAAAAACAACAGTATCACTGTGCTTGATTGGTCAGCAAACTTGCCTCCTGACCTTAACCCCATAATCTATTTGGTACTGTAAAAAGGAAGATGAGAGACACCAAATCCAACAATGCAGATGAGCTGAAGACTGCTATCAAAGCAACCTGAGCTTCCATAACACCTCAGCAGTGCCATAGGATGATCACCTCCATGCCATGCCGCATTGATGCAGTAATTGATGCAAAAGGAGCCCCAACCAAGTATTGAGTGCATTTACTGAACATACATTTCAGTGAGCCAACATTTTGGATTTTAAAATAATTTTCCAAGCTGGTGTTATAAAGTATTCCAATTTACTGAGATAATGACTTTTGGGTTTTCATTGGCTGAAAGTCATAATCATCAACAAACAGAAATGAACACATGAAATAGATCACTCTGTATGTAATGATTCTATATATGAGTTTCAATTTTTGCATTGAAGAACTGAAATAAAGTAACTTTTTGATGATATTCTAATTTTGTGAGAAGCACCTGTATATCACTAGATTTCATAGGCTGTCACTGGAATCCTCTTCCACTCCTCCATAGTGACATTACAGAGCAAGTGGATGTTGGAGGCCTTCCATTTGAGGATGCCGCACAGATGCTCAATAGGGTTTAGGTCTGTAGACCTGCTTGGCCAGTCCAGCACCGTAACACTCAGTTTCTTTAGCAAGGTAATAATCGTCTCGGAGAAGAGCTTGGTGTCATTATGTTGAATGTTGCCCTGTGGTCCAGTTTCCAAAGGGAAAAGATCATGATCTGATTCAATAAGTCACAGTACATTGGCATTCATGGTTCCCTTGTGATGGAAATATATATCATATAGATCTCACTTGCGTATATACTCCTATATAATTATATATATACTCATGTATACTCATATATCCACAGCTAATATATACACTATAATCAACTGCTTAAAATGTCTGACAAACGGATATAAGCCAGACAGGCTGCTCGGGGATTTCCAGCAGAAAGCGGAACAGCACCAGATGTATTAAGTGATGATCAGATGTCTCAACTTTGTTCTAGATGCTGACCGCTACACTTTTGCTTAATCAGCATTCATATGTGCATTAATCAGAATATTCCATATATATTTACATAACCAATAACAGAGGAGCTAGACAATATGGTAATAAACTAACCACCCCTAACCACCTCCATTCTATATGCAATTATAAATTCATGTATGTACAATAAATCATCAGTATTGGTGGAATGTTATTGTCACAATGGTGTACAGTCCATTTTTGATGAGTGCTCAAAATACTCAGTCTTATTGGGAACAGCCGCAGCACACACAGGGATAGATTTATCCAAACCAAATTTCCATAACATCTGGCACCTGCATGCGGGGCAATGGACGAAATGCATGGGGACCCTGTTGACCGGAGAGACGGAGGTGTTGGCCATGGCCTTGGTTCATGGGACAGAGACTGCGCAGCTCCATAAGTAAGGTAAGAAAATGTTATCTTAAAAACCTGAAAGTCCCCTGTGCCCAGTCCGGGTCTATACCTCTTGCCGGTCAGGTGTGGTCACCACCGCATTCCCAGGTAGTGTATAAAGTCCAAGCTCGTATCCAAACCCTGGGATATAAGTCAAGGTGTCTGCTGTGTGCCGTGTATGTGTTCCATGCTTGTGTAGATCCGGGAGACAGTTGGATTGTTTGTAGTGGCTTGGTAACAGACGGCAGGAGGTCAAATCATTCGATAAGTTATTGCAGGATTCCCATGCATAGGAGGGACAAGTAGTCCCGGGACAGGTAGTCCCATGTTCCAGGATCGGGTAGTGATAACTTAGAGGGCAACCGTAGATTCCCGTAGCACTGGCGAGCCAGTTAGGATGACCGGACCGGGGCTGTAGGATCCCTGCTTGCTGTGCTTGTCACTCAGGCGGCCCGGGTACAGGTGTGCCCAGTGCGATTGGCAGTAGTCTGTTCCCAGAGCAGATAGCACCTGCCACAGAATAATAAAGAGGGCATTGGTTCTCCCGGACGTCTGTATCGGTTTTTGATCATGTCATGTACTGTTCCTTTAAGTGATAACAGTTGTAAGTGCATACAATTGTAAAGAGAAGTTTTTTTTCCTTCTCCACGCTTCTTTCTCCTCTGCTGCTAGCAAAGATATATCCATTGTAAATCACACTGTCAGATATGTTTTTGCAAAATTTCTTGTTTCTGCATTCTGAGACAAGTGCTAGCTACAGTGTAGCAATTTTTTTGAAAGAAGTGAAACTAAGTGGTATCTGTAACTTGCTGTGAGCTACTTGTTTTTAGATAAGTGATTTTGGTGACTTTGGATACAGCAGCAAAAGAAAGGGGAAGTGTGTGTGTGACTGCGTTTGAGCACAGAAAGTGTTAAAGCCGCTTTAACTTTTTATCTTTTGAAGTGTTTCCTTCTGTATCAAAATTTTAAGTTTTTTTGTTTTTGTACCAAGTTTGAGACGGTTTTCTTTTCCTTTTTATATCAACTCCTTGTAATGAACTTTTTTGAAAGTTTTTCTTTACTTATTTGTTTTTTTATACCAATCTTTTTGGAGTTTTTGTTGTTTTTTTTCCTTTCTTGTTTGTTTTTGCCATGGGGCGTAAGATGGGCATACAGGAGTGTTTTTTTTTGTTTGTTTTTTTATATTCCTGGAGAGAAAACAGCCTCTCAGATAGTGGCAGAACAAGAAGGTGTTAAGTATGTGAAGAATTTTAGAAGATATAAAGTATGTGAAATCCATCAGAATGGCAGACTTCAAACTGTAGAATGGCGTATTGAGAAAGGAAAATAAGGGAAGTTAGCTGATGTTGAATTGCTGAATACTAATACATGGTATAAAGTAGCAGCAGAGCTTACATCGATTAGGTGGTACAGAAAGATATGTGAGCAAATCAGGAAGTGATTTTTATGTGTATAAGATAGGGAAAGGTATTAAGCCATCAGCGCCTCCCCATACATTAGGCATGTGCAGTCTGCTCTCAACAGAATCCATGGTATAGGGAGTTTTTGCACAGTATGTGGCACGCCCTGTCCCTCCCTACAGGGAGAAGGCATCACTGATCCAACCATACCCTCTCAGACTGCACAGGGGGGAGGAATTCTCTTCTCTATCCTCTTTCTTTGTCACTTTCTCTCCTCCTTCTTCACCTTCTCTCTCCTTTCTTCTCCTTCTCCACACCTCTTTCCTCCTTCACTCACCCATTTTCTCTCCTCCTTCACTTCCCCACCACACCTATCTCCTCTTGCTCTTCCTTCTCCACATCCAGCTCCACACCTCTTCTCCTCCTCTCTCTCCTCCACACCTCCCATCTCCTCCCGCTGTTCCTTTTTCTCACTCCTCACCTCCTCCTATACACCCGTCATCAACCCCTCCTTATTCTTCATCTCCTCCTTGTCCTTCACCACTCTCCCCCTTCTCCACACCTCCCATTTTTCCCTCCGTCAGTTCCTCTCTCTCACTCAACACGCGTCCTGCGCACCTTAAACCTCTCCTCCTTCTCTGCCCCATATATCTCCTCCTGTTTCACACTCTTCTTCTTCTTCTGTGTTCCTGGCTGGGCCAACGCCCAATTCAAACAATGTGGTACCTCTGTATTCAGTGCTTACAGGCACAGTCCAGCCATTGCCAGTTTTGATATCGGCAGGGGCGTAACTACCAAGGTCGCAGGGGTCGCAGCTGCGACGGGGCCCGCAGTGGTTAAGGGCCCGGCAGTTAGAGTAGCGTAGCTGTGGGTGGCCCCCCAGCTCCCCCCCGTAGCTCCGGTGGGCAGTTACCTTTTGCTGGTTGTACTCACACTTGTTCCCGCTGCTCTGGAGTCACCAGCACTGTGGCCAGTGCCCGCCTTCCCCACGTCTCTGTGTTCTGCTCAGGGCTAAGCTCTACTGTCTGCCGGGCATGGAGCTGAGGGAGGCAGTACCCAGCAGGAAGGCTCAGCTGCTGCCCGGTGGAGGCTGGGTGCTGCCCACATGTATCCTGTGCACTAACGGCTTCTTCTCCAACCTCAGACCCTCAGAAACTTTTCTTAACTCTGTACCTGATGGTGCCAGACAAGAACCTCACAGAGAGGCAGGTGGGTGCTGGCTCATCATCCCCCCTGGTGTCGTGATATAGATCTTGGAGACGTGTGCATAGAGGGGCCCCATGTGTGAGGTGACGGGGCAGAGACGGGGGCCACTTGTGTGAGGTGGCAGGGCAGAGAGGGGCCCCCTGTGTGGTATTGAGACGCGTGTGTACGAGGAGTAAGGAGCAGAGCCGCATGTGTACAAGGTGTAAGGAGCAGAGCCGAGTGTGTACGAGGTGGAAGGAGCAGAGCCGCATGTGTACAAGGTTGTTATGATACGGTGGTCTAGGAGCAACATGGAACGAGCTCTGAAGGAAGTGGTAACTGTACTGACCGCAGTCCCTAAGCTCAATACAACACTAGAAGTAGCCGTGGAATGCTCCTAACTCTCCCTAGGCATCTCGTCATAGCCTAAGAGCTAACTACCCCTAAAGAAAGAAGCAGGAAAGCTATCTTGCCTCAAAGAAAATCCCCAAACTATAGATTAGCCCCCCACAAATAATGACTGAGTGGAGAGGGAAAAGACATACACAGAATGAAACCAGGATGAGCACAGGAGGCCAGTCTAGCTAAATAGATAGGACAGGATGGAATACTGTGCGGTCAGTATAAAACACTACAAAAATCCACGCAGAGTTTACAAAAAAATCTCCACACCTGACTAAAGGTGTAGAGGGCAAATCTGCCTCCCAGAGCTTCCAGCAAGACAGAATTAATTCACACTGATAAGCTGGACAAACATAGAAAGCACAGAATGGATAAGTCCACAATCTATGGACAGAAAAGAGCAAGCAAAAACTTAGCTTTGCTTAACTGGTCAGGATAACAGGGAACTCCAAAGAGATGTGAATCCAACCAGGAACCATTTACAAGTGGCACTGGCTGAAGGAAGAGCCAGGCCTAAATAGCCGAGCAGAAGAGACGATAAGTGGAGGCAGCTGATGACAGCTAACTCCAAGGAGCAGCCATACCACTAGAAACCACAAGAGGGAGCCCAAGAGCAGAACTCACAAAAGTGCCACTTACAACCACCGGAGGGAGCCCAAGAGCAGAATTCACAACAGTGCCCCCCCCTTGAGGAGGGGTCACCGAACCCTCACCAGAGCCCCCAAGCCGATCAGGACGAGCCAAGTGAAAAGCACGAACCAAATCGGTGGCATGGACATCGGAGGCAACAACCCAAGAATTATCCTCCTGGCCATAACCCTTCCACTTGACAAGATACTGAAGCCTCCGCCTCGAAAAACGAGAATCCAAAATCTTCTCAACCTCATATTCCAACTCTCCCTCAACCAACAGCGGGGCAGGAGGGTCAACCGAGGGAACAACGGGCACACATATCTCCGCAACAAAGATCTATGGAAAACATTATGAATGGCAAAAGAGGCTGGAAGAGCCAAACGAAAAGACACCGGATTAATAATTTCAGAAATTTTATAAGGACCAATAAACCGAGGCTTAAACTTAGGAGAAGAAACCTTCATAGGAACATGACGAGAAGACAACCAAACCAAATCCCCCACACGAAGCCGGGGACCAACACACTGACGGCGGTTAGCAAAACGTTGAGCCCTTTCCTGAGACAACGTCAAATTGTCCACCACATGAGTCCAAATCTGCTGCAGCCTGTCCACCACATAATCAACACCAGGACAATCAGAAGGCTCAACCTGCCCAGAAGAAAAACGAGGATGAAAACCAAAATTACAAAAGAAAGGTGAAACCAAAGTAGCCGAACTAGCCCGATTATTAAGGGCAAACTCGGCCAACGGCAAGAAAGACACCCAATCATCCTGATCAGCAGACACAAAGCATCTCAAATAGGTCTCCAAGGTCTGATTAGTTCGCTCAGTTTGGCCATTAGTCTGAGGATGAAACGCCGAAGAAAAAGGCAAATCAATGCCCATCCTAGCACAAAAGGCCCGCCAAAATCTAGAGACAAACTGAGAACCTCTGTCAGACACAATATTCTCCGGAATGCCGTGCAATCGAACCACATGCTGAAAAAATAATGGAACCAGATCTGAGGAGGAAGGCAACTTAGGCAAAGGTACCAGATGGACCATTTTAGAGAACCGGTCACAAACAACCCAGATAACAGACATCTTCTGGGAAACAGGAAGATCCGAAATAAAATCCATGGAAATATGCGTCCAGGGCCTCTCAGGGACCGGCAAAGGCAAAAGCAACCCACTAGCACGGGAACAGCAAGGCTTGGCCCGGGCGCAAGTCCCACAGGACTGCACAAAAGCACGCACATCGCACGACAAGGATGGCCACCAAAAGGACCTAGCAACCAAATCTCTGGTACCAAAAATCCCAGGATGACCAGCCAACACTGAACAATGAACCTCAGAAATTACCTTACTTGTCCATCTATCAGGAACAAACAGCTTCCCCACTGGACAGCGGTCAGGCCTATCAGCCTGAAATTCCTGAAGCACCCGCCGCAAATCAGGGGAGATGGCAGAAAGAATCACCCCCTCCTTAAGAATGCCAACCGGCTCAAGGACTCCAGGAGAATCAGGCGAAAAACTCCTAGAGAGGGCATCAGCCTTAACATTCTTAGATCCCGGAAGATACGAGACCACAAAATCAAAATGGGAGAAAAACAGGGACCATCGAGCCTGTCTAGGATTCAGCCGCTTGGCTGAGTCGAGGTAAATCAGATTCTTATGATCGGTCAGGACCACCGCACGGTGTTTAGCTCCCTCAAGCCAATGTCGCCACTCCTCAAACGCCCACTTCATAGCCAACAACTCCCGATTGCCGACATCATAATTGCGTTCCGCAGGCGAAAACTTTCTGGAAAAAAAAGCACACGGTTTCATCAAAGAGCCATCCGACTCCCTCTGAGACAAAACGGCCCCTGCCCCAATCTCAAAAGCGTCAACCTAAACCTGAAAAGGAAGAGAAACATCCGGCTGACGCAACACAGGGGCAGATGTAAATCGGCGTTTAAGCCTCAGAGGACCAATTCGTCACATCAGCGCCTTTCTTCGTCAAATCAGTAAGGGGCTTAGCCACACTGGAAAAGTTGGCATTGAAACGGCGATAGAAATTAGTAAAGCCCAAAAATTTTTGAAGACCCTTCACAGATGTGGGTTGGATCCAGTCATGAATAGCTTGGACCTTAACAGGATCCATTTCTATAGACGAGGGAGAAAAAAATAAAACCCAAAAGAGACCTTCTGAACTCCGAATAGGCACTTAGACCCCTTCACAAATAAAGCATTATCACGAAGGATCTGGAACACCATCCTGACCTGCTTCACATGAGACTCCCAATCATCGGAAAAAATCAAAATATCATCCAAATATACGACCATGAATTTATCAAGATAATTGCGGAAAATATCATGCATGAAAGACTGGAACACAGATGGAGCATTAGAGAGCCCAAATGGCATCACAAGGTATTCAAAATGGCCTTCGGGCGTATTAAATGCAGTTTTCCATTCGTCACCCTGTTTAATACGAACAAGATTATATGCCCCTCGGAGGTCAATCTTAGTAAACCAACTAGCCCCCTTAATCTGAGCAAACAAGTCAGTAAGCAAAGGCAAGGGGTATTGGAATTTGACCGTGATCTTATTAAGAAGACGATAATCAATACAGGGTCTCAAGGAGCCATCCTTCTTAGCAACAAAAAAGAAACCCGCTCCTAATGGTGACGAAGAGGGCCGAATATGCCCCTTCTCCAAAGATTCCTTAACATAACTCCGCATGGCGGCATGCTCTGGCACAGACAGATTGAAAAGTCGGCCCTTAGGGAACTTACAACCTGGAATCAAGTTAATAGCACAATCACAGTCCCTGTGCGGAGGAAGGGAACTGGACTTGGGCTCATCAAATACATCCTGGAAATCCGACAAAAACTCAGGGACCTCAGAAGAGGGGGAAGAGGAAATTGACATCAAAGGAACGTCACTATGTACCCCCTGACAACCCCAACTAGTCACAGACATAGTTTTCCAATCCAGCACCGGATTATGTTCCTGTAACCATGGAAATCCCAGTACAACAGCATCATGCAGGTTATGCAACACCAGAAAATGGCAATCTTCCTGATGTGCAGGAGCCAAGTACATAGTCATCTGTGTCCAGTACTGAGGTTTATCCTTGGCCAAGGGTGTAGCATCAATACCCCTCAAAGGAATAGGGCTCTGCAAAGGCTGCAAAGAAAAACCACAGCGCCTGGCGAATTCTAAATCCATTAAGTTCAGGGCAGTGCCTGAATCCACAAATGCCATGACAGAAAAGGACGACAATGAGCAAATCAGAGTCACAGATAAGAGAAATTTAGGCTGTATAGTACTAATGGTAACAGACCTAGCGACTCTCTTAGTACGCTTAGGACAATCAGAGATAACATGAGCCGAATCACCACAGTAAAAACACAGCCTATTCTGACGTCTGAATTCCTGCCGTTCTATTCTAGTCAAAATCCTATCACATTGCATAGGTTCAGGACTTTGCTCAGAGGATACTGCCATATGGTGCACAGCTTTGCGATCGCGCAGACGCCGATCAATCTGAATGGCTAGAGACATAGATTCGCTCAAACCAGCAGGCGTAGGGAAGCCCACCATAACATCTTTAAGGGTTTCAGAAAGACCTTTTCTGAAAATAGCAGCCAGAGCCTCTTCATTCCATTTAGTGAGCACAGACCATTTTCTAAATTTCTGGCAGTATAACTCTGTCGCTTCCTGACCTTGACACAAGGCCAACAGGGTTTTTTCTACATGATCCACAGAATTAGGTTCGTCATACAATAATCCGAGCGCTTGAAAAAAATGCATCTACATTCAATAATGCCGGATCCCCTGTTTCAAGAGAAAAAGCCCAGTCTTGAGGGTCACCACGCAGCAAGGATATGATGATTTTTACTTGCTGAATGGGATCACCAGAAGAACGGGGTTTCAAAGCAAAAAACAATTTGCAGTTATTTTTAAAGTTCAAAAACTTGGATCTGTCCCCAAAAAACAAATCAGGAGTAGGAATTCTAGGCTCTAAAGCCGGAGTCTGGACAACATAGTCCTGGATACTCTGTACTCTTGCAGCAAGTTGATCCACACGAGAAAACAAACCCTGAACATCCATGCCAAAGTATATATCCTGAACCACCCAGATATCAAGAGGAAAAAAAAGACAAACCAGAGCACAGAAAAAAAAATGGTTCAGAACTTTCTTTTCCTTCTTTTGAGATGCATTTAATTCATTTTTGGCCACTTGTACTGTTATGATACGGTGGTCTAGGAGCAACATGGAACGAGCTCTGAAGGAAGTGGTAACTGTACTGACCGCAGTCCCTAAGCTCAATACAACACTAGAAGTAGCCGTGGAATGCTCCTAACTCTCCCTAGGCATCTCGTCACAGCCTAAGAGCTAACTACCCCTAAAGAAAGAAGCAGGAAAGCCATCTTGCCTCAGAGAAAATCCCCAAAGGATAGATTAGCCCCCCACAAATAATGACTGAGTGGAGAGGGAAAAGACATGCACAGAATGAAACCAGGATGAGCACAGGAGGCCAGTCTAGCTAAATAGATAGGACAGGATGGAATACTGTGCGGTCAGTATAAAACACTACAAAAATCCACGCAGGGTTTCCAAAAAAATCTCCACACCTGAGTAAAGGTGTAGAGGGCAAATCTGCCTCCCAGAGCTTCCAGCAAGACAGAATTAATTCACACTGATAAGCTGGACAAACATAGAAAGCACAGAATGGATAAGTCCACAATCTATGGACAGAAAAGAGCAAGCAAAAACTTAGCTTTGCTGAACTGGTCAGGATAACAGGGAACTCCAAAGAGATGTGAATCCAACCAGGAACCATTTACAAGTGGCACTGGCTGAAGGAAGAGCCAGGCCTAAATAGCCGAGCAGAAGAGACGATAAGTGGAGGCAGCTGATGACAGCTAACTCCAAGGAGCAGCCATACCACTAGAAACCACAAGAGGGAGCCCAAGAGCAGAACTCACAAAAGTGCCACTTACAACCACCGGAGGGAGCCCAAGAACGGAATTCACAACACAAGGTGTAAGGAGCAGAGCCGAATGTGTACAAGGTGTAAGGAGCAGAGCCGCGTGTGTTGTGAATT
This sequence comes from Ranitomeya imitator, assembly GCF_032444005.1. Taxonomy (NCBI): domain Eukaryota; kingdom Metazoa; phylum Chordata; class Amphibia; order Anura; family Dendrobatidae; genus Ranitomeya; species Ranitomeya imitator. The sequence continues at coordinate 391,290,959 of NC_091287.1, read as the reverse complement.
CTGTGGCTGAATTCACTCCTGTGTTCACAAGTGGTACTGCAGCTTCTGGGCTTCCTCCCTCAGGTGTTCTGGTGAGCTCGTTGGCTGCCTTGTTATTTAACTCCACCTGATTCTGTCTTCCTTGCTCCTTGTCAATGTTCCAGTGTTGGATCTGAGCTTCTGGATCTTTCCTGTGGCCTGCTGCTCTGCTTAGATAAGTGCTTCTTTGCTTTTGTTGCTGTTTTTTCTGTCCAGCTTGTCTATTCGTTTTTGCTGGAAGCTCTGAGACGCAAAGGGTGTACCGCCGTGCCGTTAGTTCGGCACGGTGGGTCTTTTTGCCCCCTTTGCGTGGTTTTTTGCTTTAGGGTTTTTTGTAGACTGCAAAGTTCTCTTTGCTATCCTCGCTCTATCTAGAATATCGGGCCTCACTTTGCTGAATCTATTTCATCCCTACGTTTTGTCTTTTCATCTCGCTAACAGTCATTATATGTGAGGGGCTGCCTTTTCCTTTGGGGTATTTCTCTGAGGCAAGTCAGGCTTGTATTTCTATCTTCAGGCTAGTCAGTTCCTCAGGCTGTGCCGAGTTGCATAGGTAGTGTCAGGCGCAATCCACAGCTGCCTTTAGTTGTGTTTAGGATAGGTTCAGGTATTGCGGTCTACAGAGATTCCACGTCTCAGAGCTCGTTCTATTGTTTTTGGGTTATTGTCAGATCACTGTATGTGCTCTGATTACTGGCACACTGTGTTACTGGATTGCCTTCATAACAGTACAAGGAGCCAAAACTAATGATTCTCAATAGAGGGAAAAAAGAAGTTCTGACATCATTTTTTTTTCTCAGCTCTGTGTTCAGTCTTTTTTTTCCCCTAGACATTAGGGTGCTTCAGGACACAGCTGTGGTCATGGATATTCAGGCTCTGTGCTCTTCAATGGATAATCTCGTTATAAATGTACAAAAGATTCAAGATATAATTGATCAGAAATCTATGCTAGAACCAAGAATTCCTATTCCTGATTTGTTTTTTGGTGATAGAACTAAGTTTCTGAGCTTCAAAAATAATTGTAAGCTATTTCTGGCCTTGAAACCTCATTCTTCTGGTAATTCAGTTCAACAGGTTTTGATTATTATTTCTTTTTTGCGCGGCGACCCTCAGGACTGGGCATTTTCTCTTGCGCCAGGAGACCCTGCATTGGGTGGTGTCGATGCGTTTTTCCTGGCGCTCGGATTGCTGTACGATGAGCCTAATTCAGTGGATCAGGCTGAGAAAAATTTGTTGGCTTTGTGCCAGGGTCAGGATGATATAGAAGTATATTGTCAGAAATTTAGGAAGTGGTCAGTACTCACTCTGTGGAATGAATCTGCGTTGGCAGCTTTGTTCAGAAAGGGTCTCTCTGAGGCTCTTAAGGATGTCATGGTGGGTTTTCCTATGACTGCTGGTTTGAATGAGTCTATGTCTTTGGCCATTCAGATCGGTCATCGCTTGCGCGAGCGTAAATCTGTGCACCATCTGGCGGTATTGTCTGAGATTAAACCTGAGCCTATGCAGTGCGATAGGACTATGACCAGAGTTGAACGGCAAGAACACAGACGTCTGAATGGGCTGTGTTTCTACTGTGGTGATTCCACTCATGCTATTTCTGATTGTCCTAAGCGCACTAAGCGGTTCGATAGGTCTGCCGTCATTGGTACTGTACAGTCCAAATTCCTTCTGTCCATTACCTTGATATGTTCTTTGTCATCGTATTGTCATGGCGTTTGTGGATTCAGGCGCTGCCCTGAATCTGATGGATTTGGGTTATGCTAAACGTTGTGGGTTTTTCTTGGAGCCTTTGCGGTGTCCTATTCCGTTGAGAGGAATTGATGCTACACCTTTGGCCAAGAATAAACCTCAGTACTGGACCCAGCTGACCATGTGCATGGCTCCTGCACATCAGGAAATTATTCGCTTTCTGGTGCTACATAATCTGCATGATGTGGTCGTGTTGGGGTTGCCATGGCTACAAACCCATAATCCAGTATTGGATTGGAACTCTATGTCGGTGTCCAGCTGGGGTTGTCAGGGGGTACATGGTGATGTTCCATTTTGGTCTATTTCGTCATCCACTCCTTCTGAGGTCCCAGAGTTCTTGTCTGATTATCAGGATGTATTTGAAGAGCCCAAGTCCGATGCCCTACCTCCGCATAGGGATTGTGATTGTGCTATCAATTTGATTCCTGGTAGTAAATTCCCTAAAGGTCGTTTATTTAATTTATCCGTGCCTGAACACACCGCTATGCGCAGTTATGTGAAGGAATCCCTGGAGAAGGGACATATTCGCCCATCGTCATCACCACTGGGAGCAGGGTTCTTTTTTGTAGCCAAGAAGGATGGTTCGCTGAGACCGTGTATTGATTACCGCCTTCTTAATAAGATCACTGTTAGGTTTCAGTATCCCTTGCCATTGTTATCTGACTTGTTTGCTCGGATTAAGGGGGCTAGATGGTTCACTAAGATAGATCTTCGTGGTGCGTATAATCTGGTGAGAATCAGGCAAGGAGATGAATGGAAAATGGCATTTAATACGCCCGAGGGTCATTTTGAGTATCTAGTGATGCCGTTCGGACTTGCCAATGCTCCATCTGTTTTTCAGTCTTTTATGCATGACATCTTCCGTGAGTATCTGGATAAATTCCTGATTGTTTACTTGGATGACATTTTGATCTTCTCAGATGATTGGGAGTCTCATGTGAAGCAGGTCAGAATGGTTTTCCAGGTCCTGCGTGCTAATTCTTTGTTCGTGAAGGGATCAAAGTGTCTCTTCGGTGTGCAGAAAGTTTCATTTTTCGGGTTCATCTTTTCCCCTTCTACTATCGAGATGGATCCGGTTAAGGTCCAAGCCATCCAGTATTGGACTCAGCCGACATCTCTGAAAAGTCTGCAAAAGTTCCAGGGCTTTGCTAATTTTTATCGTCGCTTCATCTGTAATTTTTCTAGCATTGCCAAACCATTGACAGATTTGACCAAGAAGGGTGCTGATTTGGTTAATTGGTCTTCTGCTGCCGTGGAAGCTTTTCAGGAGTTGAAGCGTCGTTTTTGTTCTGCCCCTGTGTTGTGTCAACCAGATGTTTCTCTTCCGTTCCAGGTCGAGGTTGATGCTTCTGAGATTGGAGCAGGGGCGGTTTTGTCACAGAGAGGTTCTGGTTGCTCAGTGTTGAAACCATGTGCTTTCTTTTCCAGGAAGTTTTCTGCTGCTGAGCGTAATTATGATGTGGGCAACCGAGAGTTGCTGGCCATGAAGTGGGCATTCGAGGAGTGGCGTCATTGGCTTGAAGGAGCTAAGCATCGCGTGGTGGTATTGACTGATCATAAGAACCTTACTTATCTCGAGTCTGCCAAGCCCTTGAATCCTAGACAGGCCCGTTGGTCGTTATTTTTTGCTCGCTTCGATTTTGTGATTTCGTACCTTCCGGGCTCTAAAAATGTGAAGGCGGATGCTCTGTCTAGGAGTTTTGTGCCCGACTCTCCGGGTTTATCTGAGCCGGCGAGTATCCTCAAGGAAGGAGTCATTGTGTCTGCCATCTCCCCTGATTTGCGGCGAGTGTTGCAAAAATTTCAGGCTAATAAACCTGATCGTTGTCCGGCCGAGAAACTGTTCGTCCCTGATAGGTGGACTAGTAAAGTTATCTCTGAACTTCATTGTTCGGTGTTGGCTGGTCATCCTGGAATCTTTGGTACCAGAGAGTTAGTGGCTAGATCCTTCTGGTGGCCATCTCTGTCACGGGATGTACGTACTTTTGTGCAGTCCTGTGGGATTTGTGCTAGGGCTAAGCCCTGCTGTTCACGTGCCAGTGGGTTGCTTTTGCCCTTGCCGGTCCCGAAGAGGCCTTGGACACATATTTCGATGGATTTCATTTCTGACCTTCCCGTTTCTCAAAAGATGTCATTTGGGTGGTCTGTGATCGCTTTTCTAAAATGGTCCATCTGGTGCCCTTGGTTAAATTGCCTTCCTCCTCTGATTTGGTGCCTTTGTTCTTCCAGCATGTGGTTCGTTTACATGGCATTCCTGAGAATATTGTTTCTGACAGAGGTTCCCAGTTTGTTTCAAGGTTCTGGCGAGCCTTTTGTGGTAGGATGGGCATTGACCTATCTTTTTCCTCGGCTTTCCATCCTCAGACTAATGGCCAGACCGAACGAACCAATCAGACCTTGGAAACATATCTGAGATGCTTTGTTTCTGCAGACCAGGATGATTGGGTGTCCTTTTTGCCGTTGGCTGAGTTCGCCCTTAATAATCGGGCCAGCTCGGCTACCTTGGTCTCTCCATTTTTCTGCAATTCTGGGTTCCATCCTCGTTTCTCTTCAGGACAGGTTGAGTCTTCGGACTGTCCTGGTGTGGATTCTGTGGTGGACAGGTTGCAGCAGATCTGGACTCAGGTAGTGGACAATTTGACCTTGTCCCAGGAGAAGGCTCAACTTTTCGCTAATCGCAGACGCCGTGTGGGTCCCCGACTTCGTGTTGGGGATCTGGTTTTGTTATCTTCTTGTCATATTCCTATGAAGGTTTCCTCTCCTAAATTTAAACCTCGTTTTATTGGTCCGTATAGGATTTCTGAGATTCTCAATCCTGTGTCCTTTCGTCTGACCCTCCCGGACTCCTTTTCCATACATAATGTATTCCATAGGTCGTTGTTGCGGAGATACGTGGCACCTATGGTTCCATCTGTTGAGCCTCCTGCCCCTGTTTTGGTGGAGGGGGAATTGGAGTATATTGTGGAGAAAATTTTGGATTCTCGTGTCTCTAGACGGAAACTCCAGTATCTGGTTAAATGGAAGGGTTATGCTCAGGAAGATAATTCCTGGGTTTTTGCCTCTGATGTCCATGCTCCAGATCTTGTTCGTGCCTTTCATGTGGCTCATCCTGGTCGGCCTGGGGGCTCTGGTGAGGGTTCGGTGACCCCTCCTCAAGGGGGGGGGGGGTACTGTTGTGAATTCTGTGGCTGAATTCACTCCTGTGGTCACAAGTGGTACTGCAGCTTCTGGGCTTCCTCCCTCAGGTGTTCTGGTGAGCTCGTTGGCTGCCTTGTTATTTAACTCCACCTGATTCTGTCTTCCTTGCTCCTTGTCAATGTTCCAGTGTTGGATCTGAGCTTCTGGATCTTTCCTGTGGCCTGCTGCTCTGCTTAGATAAGTGCTTCTTTGCTTTTGTTGCTGTTTTTTCTGTCCAGCTTGTCTATTCGTTTTTGCTGGAAGCTCTGAGACGCAAAGGGTGTACCGCCGTGCCGTTAGTTCGGCACGGTGGGTCTTTTTGCCCCCTTTGCGTGGTTTTTTGCTTTAGGGTTTTTTGTAGACTGCAAAGTTCTCTTTGCTATCCTCGCTCTATCTAGAATATCGGGCCTCACTTTGCTGAATCTATTTCATCCCTACGTTTTGTCTTTTCATCTCGCTAACAGTCATTATATGTGGGGGGCTGCCTTTTCCTTTGGGGTATTTCTCTGAGGCAAGTCAGGCTTGTATTTCTATCTCCAGGCTAGTCAGTTCCTCAGGCTGTGCCGAGTTGCATAGGTAGTGTCAGGCGCAATCCACAGCTGCCTTTAGTTGTGTTTAGGATAGGTTCAGGTATTGCGGTCTACAGAGATTCCACGTCTCAGAGCTCGTTCTATTGTTTTTGGGTTATTGTCAGATCACTGTATGTGCTCTGATTACTGGCACACTGTGTTACTGGATTGCCTTCATAACACGCGTGTGTACAAGGTCTAAGGAGCAGAGCCACGTGTGTACAAGGTGTACGGAGCAGAGCCGCGTGTGTGCAAGGTGTACGGAGCAGAGCCGCGTGTGTACAAGGTGTACGGAGCAGAGCCGCGTGTGTACAAGCTGTACGGAGCAGAGCCGCGTGTGTACAAGGTGTACGGAGCAGAGCCGTGTGTGTATGGGCTGTAAATTTCCGAGTCGGGAAGAATGGTACACGGCTGTGGGCAGAGCCCAGCATGTACACTGTGGAGTATTGTGTGTACTTGCCAGCGTCAGAATGTGCAGTGCGCATGCTCCGGAGCCAACCAGTACACCCAATACACTCCCACACTGCACAGGTCCGGAAATGACGCACTGCAGCGTCATACCAGGAAGAAACAGCACACAGATTTCAAACGCCGGGAGTGCGCTTAGAATTAGAGCGAGGGAGGACACGAACGCCCAGAGTCTGCACTTCCGAAGACATCGCCCTAATTAGTATAGGGACATGTTAGTTATAAAATCATTTTTCTCAGCGATTACAGGGCAGTATTAGGTCAGACTATACAACATTGCAACAAAACTATTGTGTGCGAAATGAATAGGGAAAATGTAAATTTCAGTGGGAAATATTTTGGCGCGGGGCCCCCATTTGAAAGTTCGCATCGGGGCCCCTCACTTTGTAGTTATGCCACTGGATATCGAGGAAAGAAGGTGAAAATCCCCCTACACACAATGCAGTAGGCAACCCCCAGACACATCAGGCAGCAGACAGCTCAGCCCTGGGTGCAGAGGGGGGAGGACTGACATCACCATCTGCTGATAATGTACAACTTCAGCACCGGTCAGAGCTGCCTACATTCACACCAACATAGAACTATAAGCCTTTGCTTCAGCAAGGGGTCAGACATCCTCACACGAAAAGGTAACTTCTAAGTCCAAAATCTGCCAGTGTATGACCCCAGCACACGCTATCAACTATTCCTCTGATGAAGAGGAGGAGGGAACATCATACATGCTGCCTAGTACTAGGAAAAGAAACCCACAGGGACCAAGAATGCAGGGGCAGATAGAAGCACTACCAATACACTATGTACACTTCACCCCAAGTCAGGTGACCAGCATGCTCAACAATCTTCCAGACCCAGAGATGTACCCTATGCCATTTTACCAAAGAATGTAGCAGAACCAGCGAACATATACAGCACCTGGGATGATCTCTGGGCCATAAATGGAAATAGAAGCAGGTGATGCACTCTGGCCAATCATGAAGGAACAATTCAAACTTCCAGCAGAATTAGATGTACACGCTTGGGAGTCAGGGCCACAGCTAATTGAACAGCTCAGAGAGTGGGCCAAAGGTAGATTGGCAGGACAAGCCCTCAGCTTACATAACATGAGCCAAGACAAGACAGTTTATGGAGAAGTTTCATGGCAGAGTAATGCAAGTTTTCCAGGACCTGAGCTTCACCATTCATGACCAGATACACAGGCAAATGTTGGCACAGGCCTTTGTGCATGGACTAAGAGAGCCAGTCAGGAAACCACTGATAGTGGTTAGGTCCGGGAACAGGTCAATAGCAGTGGACTGACCCAGCAAAATGGGTCATGTGCGCCTAAGACTGTTGCCAAATTGCCTCCAAATCTGCCGCCATTATAGCTGAGAACACCGGAAGGGGAGCCAGAAGTGAAGACGCTGCAAAGTGCCGAGCGACACACCGGAAGAACAGCTGCAGACTCTGGAGAGGAGACACCGACCTCAATAAGGTAGGCAAAGGAGAGAAGCTATGGCAGAACAGGGGGAAGAAGTGGTGGCAGGTGCAGCTGCAGCCCTTGTAATGCCCCAAGACCTTGGGTTGGATGCAGCCGCCGGTCTTATGGCACCCCCGGGCCTCGCCACGGACGCACCTGTAGGCCCCATCTTACCACCAGGCCCCCGCAGCTTCAATCAGCAGGCTGGACCCCACTGTGGCTACAGTGCCCATCATGCCATTGTCCACAGTAGCCAAAGGGATTGAGTCCCAACCAGGAGTGCAGAAGATGGCCCCTCCCATGGTGACCACTGACCTGGAAGCGCAACCATCCTACAGAGACAGAAGTGTCAAGTGTTACAACTGTGGCAAGTTTGGCCATTTCTGGAACTAGTGCAGAGCACCCATGCAACCCAAGAGTTGGTCCAGAGAAACACGTCAAGGAAGAAGTATCCTGTCCATAGGACAGGGGCAAGCCAGGTCCGCAAGACACTACACTCCTGACAGGTAAAATCCCATCTGCAGAACCAATACCTCAAATTACCCTGAAAGTGGATGGCATTGTCAGATCTTTTCTTCTGCACATTGGTGCAGCCAGAAGTGTGATGAGACATGTGGAACTCCCCGATCCCACCTGCCTATCAGAATCCTCTGTGTCTTGCATGGGCATTGATGGTCAAGTCAGACATTCTCAGCTTACAAAGCCTCTGAGCGTGTGCACTCAGCCAGGACACTCTATCCTGTCCCAGTTTGTGGTGTCAGGGACCTGCCACTCAATCTGCTGGGAGCGGACCTACTGCAGAAGCTGAAGGCGACCACAGTGTTCCAGGAAGATGGGATCGTGACACTTTCTTCATCCCTGACCCAAGAAGAATCATGCTGGCAGCCCTACAAGAACTTCAAACAACCGACGGAGGCCTACCCAAGGAGGTACAGAACGTAGTACCAGAAAGTCTATGGTCTAAGGGATCCCAGGACATGGGAAAATCTCAAGTTGCCCCGGTACGGGTGTCACTCAAGCCAGGTACCCCGTACCCTTGAAGGACCCAGTATCCCCTTTCCATCACCTAGAGTCAAGCTGTCTCTGACCAACTGAAGGTCAACCTGGAAATTCCTTGCACATCGCTTTGCAATACCCCGCTTTTCCTGGTCAAGAAAAAGAAGGTAAAAGGAGAGCCAGCCAAGTTCAGAATGGCACATGACCTGAGAGCTGTGAATGACGCCACGGTGTTTGAAACTCCAATTGTGCCAAATCCGCACACTCTGCTCTCAAATGTGCCTGCCACAGCAAAAGTGTTCACAGTGACCAACCTGGCTAATAGTATGAGTATGGAAATATAAACTGATGACGACCTTTGACACAATCTGTGCAGGAATCAATGTTTCGCATGGATTTATGTCTTTTAACATCAATTAAGGAATTTGCTATTCAGACCTTCGGGGGTCATCACAACATAGAACCAGACCCATTCAGAGTACCATAAAACATTAAGACTTCCCTATGACCTGTTCCAATATCTATATCTATCCCTCTCACATAGTGATAATTCTGCTTCACGTCACTTGTCTTATCTATAAAGGCACAGATGATTGGCCTCGGGGAGACCAAAACATCCAACATCGCGGAGACACCATCACGTGTTTCTCAACGCAGTGATTCCAGAACACTGCCCCCATCCCTTATGGGAAATATGCAGATGCATGTAAAGAAGCTGCGGAGACACCATCACGTGTTTCTCAACGCAGTGATTCCAGAACACTGCCCCCATCCCTTATGGGAAATATGCAGATGCATGTAAAGAAGCTGCGGAGACACCATCACGTGTTTCTCAACGCAGTGATTCCAGAACACTGCCCCCATCCCTTATGGGAAATATGCAGATGCATGTAAAGAAGCTGCGGAGACACCATCACGTGTTTCTCAACGCAGTGATTCCAGAACACTGCCACCATCCCTTATGGGAAATATGCAGTGCTTCACGTCACTTGTCTTATCTATGACATTATTTCTGTGCTGTGTTGTGTATAAATATGTGATTCTTCAGAATTTGAATTTGTCTTTGCCTGATGAAGCGACCTGCGTAGTCTCGAAAGCTTGCAATTTGTTACCATCTTTTCAGTTAGCCATTAAAAGGTATCAACCACTGAGGACCCATACGTCTAAATATTTTTCTATCTACTGGCTAACACTGTACAAAGATATATATCTTTACTGTATTAAAATAACAATAAAATCTTTAATTAGAATTCTACAATAGAAAATAATGGAGTGGAGTTGCTTCCCTTTGCAATATAATTTAGGTTGTGATTAGCCATGGGTTGGAAATGATACTTCTTCAGCAAAGGTGACCATTAAATATAAACCTCATGACATACAATTTAACTTCACATCAGACCTTTCTTAGTTTGTCATGTGTTTTGTTGTATTCTTTGCAGCAATTAGCCGTCATTTATCCTTTTCTACAACCCCTTTGTGTTTAATTCTGCAAAGCAGTAATGGATGTGATTCAGATTTGCCCTCTCTTATTACAAAGGAGAGTCTATTAGAAGAAATATACACGTACATAATGAAATAAGTATGAAGATGGAGAATTAGCAAGACCTAAAGGTTTTATGGGGACATTTTGAAAGGGCATTCTGCCTTCTAACTAAGTCAGTGAGGTTCCTAAATAAGAACAATAAAGAAAGCACAGCATGCAAATCTAAAATTAAAAACAAAACACACTAGGGTATTATATGGATATACTTGTCCTTTATTGGAGTGTAGAGAACTAAAAGATTAGTGCTATTAAAATCATCCTCACTCTATTAAACTCAGACGTTGTAATTGCATCTTTTTGCTTTCAAATTCACGAAAACCGATACGCTAATTTTTGCTTTATTCAAAGTAAACCTAAGGGAGAATTTTAAGGACTCTTGAGTTTTTGTAGGACATTGTGTTTCCTGTAAAGTAAGCCAAATGTTTTATTATTCTAGACAAATCCGTTGTACATTGAATCTTTAAATTCAGTTCCATTCTTTGACAAAAATAGACTTTTTTTCAGCACGAGTAAAGGCATGACATGTAAATTGATTTATCAACGGTAAACAACAATCTCCAGCGCCAAGTACAATATTCAATCTATCAGATTGGATATTTCCACTCTTTCACCTGTGTATTCCACCACTATGTTAACTTAAACCAACCAGTCATGTGTGTGTCCATCATACAAAAGATTTTCCAACATGCATCTTTAATATTATGTGAATTTTACATAAATAAGTATCCAAAATGCAGTTTAGCACACCACCAACTTTATCCTCAGATTTCTTGGATTAGATATAAGATAACTCACGGTCATAAGGAAAAAGAAAATGACTGAATTGTGGAAAAACACAGCCTGAAGTTGAAAAGATAATCACAAGCTATAGAGAGATCTAGAGAGAATATATATATACAGTGGGGCAAAAAAGTATTTAGTCAGTCAGCAATAGTGCAAGTTCCACCACTTAAAAAGATGAGAGGCGTCTGTAATTTACATCATAGGTAGACCTCAACTATGGGAGGCAAACTGAGAAAAAAAAATCCAGAAAATCACATTGTCTGTTTTTTTTAACATTTTATTTGCATATTATGGTGGAAAATAAGTATTTGGTCAGAAACAAAATTTCATCTCAATACTTTGTAACATATCCTTTGTTGGCAATGACAGAGGTCAAACGTTTTCTGTAAGTCTTCACAAGGTTGCCACACACTGTTGTTGGTATGTTGGCCCATTCCTCCATGCAGATCTCCTCTAGAGCAGTGATGTTTTTGGCTTTTCACTTGGCAACACGGACTTTCAACTCCCTCCAAAGGTTTTCTATAGGGTTGAGATCTGGAGACTGGCTAGGCCACTCCAGGACCTTGAAATGCTTCTTACAAAGCCACTCCTTCGTTGCCCTGGCGGTGTGCTTTGGATCATTGTCATGTTGAAAGACCCAGCCACGTTTCATCTTCAATGCCCTTGCTGATGGAAGGAGGTTTGCACTCAAAATCTCACGATACATGGCCCCATTCATTCTTTCATGTACCCGGATCAGTCGTCCTGGCCCCTTTGCAGAGAAACAGCCCCAAAGCATGATGTTTCCACCACCATGCTTTACAGTAGGTATGGTGTTTGATGGATGCAACTCAGTATTCTTTTTCCTCCAAACACGACAAGTTGTGTTTCTACCAAACAGTTCCAATTTGGTTTCATCAGACCATAGGACATTCTCCCAAAACTCCTCTGGATCATCCAAATGCTCTCTAGCAAACTTCAGACGGGCCCGGACATGTACTGGCTTAAGCAGTGGGACACGTCTGGCACTGCAGGATCTGAGTCCATGGTGGCGTAGTGTGTTACTTATGGTAGGCCTTGTTACATTGGTCCCAGCTCTCTGCAGTTCATTCACTAGGTCCCCCCGCGTGGTTCTGGGATTTTTGCTCACCGTTCTTGTGATCATTCTGACCCCACGGGGTGGGATTTTGCGTGGAGCCCCAGATCGAGGGAGATTATCAGTGGTCTTGTATGTCTTCCATTTTCTAATTATTGCTCCCACTGTTGATTTCTTCACTCCAAGCTGGTTGGCTATTGCAGATTCAGTCTTCCCAGCCTGGTGCAGGGCTACAATTTTGTTTCTGGTGTCCTTTGACAGCTCTTTGGTCTTCACCATAGTGGAGTTTGGAGTCAGACTGTTTGAGGGTGTGCACAGGTGTCTTTTTATACTGATAACAAGTTTAAACAGGTGCCATTACTACAGGTAATGAGTGGAGGAAAGAGGAGACTCTTAAAGAAGAAGTTACAGGTCTGTGAGAGCCAGCAATCTTGATTGTTTGTTTCTGACCAAATACTTATTTTCCACCATAATATGCAAATAAAATGATAAAAAAAACAGACAATGTGATTTTCTGTTTTTTTTTTCTCAGTTTGTCTCCCATAGTTGAGGTCTACCTATGATGTAAATTACAGACGCCTCTCATCTTTTTAAGTGGTGGAACTTGCACTATTGCTGACTGACTAAATACTTTTTTGCCCCACTGTATATATAAAGCTGAATGCGTGTATGTGTGTATGTCCGGGATTGGCATCTGCACCGTCGCAGCTACAGCCACAAAATTTTGCACACTCACATGTCTGGGCCCCGAGAGCGTCATAGGCTATGTTGTGAGGCGAAATTTTAACCCCGCGCGTTCCAATTCCCCAAACAATTTTGCCCCTATCTACATAATGGGGAAAAGTGAAAGGAAAAGTGTTGGAGGCGTCGCAGCTACAGCCACAAAGTTTTGCACACTCACACGTCTGGACCCTGAGAGCGTCATATGCTATGTTGTGAGGTGAAATTTTAACCTCGCTCTTTCCAATTCACCAAACAATTTTGCCCCTATCTACATAATGGGGAAAAAGTGAAAGGAAAAGTGTTGGAGGCGTCGCAGCTACAGCCACAAAATTTTGCACACACACGTCTGGACCCTGAGAGCATCATAGGCTATATTGTGAGGTGAAATTTTAACTCCGCGCTTTCCAATTCACCTAACAATTTTGCCCCTATCTACATAATGGGGAAAAAGTGAAAGGCATTTATGTGCCCCCGGACCCGGTTGGCAGAGGGGGCCCGCATCGGGCCCCGTCTCATCTGCTCACCGAGCCCCTTCCAGTGCTGTGGCAGTTCCCAATTGACGTGCGGGCGCGCGCCCGCACGTCAATAGTTAACAACAGCCGCCAGCCAATTGGAGGCTGGCAGCTGAAGTCGGCTGCAGCGCACACGTCGCAGGCATCTGATGTCATTGTTAGTCGCCGGCGAGTGTGCGCTGCTGGAGGGAGCTCGCCGCCTGGAGCGCTGGTCAGGTGAGGAGACTATGTTTTTTTTTGTTTTTTGATAAGCTAACGGTGGACACACTGGGGGCAATGCTGGAGGACACACTGGGGGCAATGCTGGAGGACACACTGGGGCAATGCTGAGACACTGGGGCAGATTCCTGGAGACACTGGGGCAATGCTGGAGACACTGGGGCAATGCTGGAGACACTGGGGCAGATTGCTCGAGACACTGGGGCAGATTGCTGGACACACTAGGGCAATGCTGGAGGAAACGCTAGAGCAGATTGCTGGAGACACTGGGGCAATGCTGGAGACACTAGGGCAGATTGCTGGACACACTGGGGGCAATGCTGGAGGACACACTGGGGCAGATGATTGCTGGACACACTGGGGGCAATGCTGGAGACACTGGGGCAGATTGCTGGACACACTGGGGCAATGCTGGAGACACTGGGGCAGATTGCTGGACACACTGGGGGCAATGCTGGAGACACTGGGGCAGATTGCTGGACACACTGGGGCAATGCTGGACACTGGGGATGATTGCTGGACACACTGGGGCAATGCTGGAGACACTGGGGCAGATTGCTGGACACACTGGGGGCAATGCTGGAGACACTGGGGCAGATTGCTGGACACACTGGGGGCAATGCTGGAGACACTGGGGCAGATTGCTGGACACACTGGGGCAGATTGCTGGAGGACACACTGGGGCAGATTGCTGGAGGACACACTGGGGCAGATTGCTGGAGGACACACTGGGGCAGATTGCTGGAGGACACACTGGGGCAGATTGCTGGAGGACACACTGGGGCAATGCTGGAGGACACACTGGGGCAGATTGCTGGAGACACTGCGGCAGATTGCTGGAGACACTGGGGCAATGCTGGAGACACTGCGGCAGATTGATGGACACACTGGGGGCAAGTTGTGAATTCCGCTCTTGGGCTCCCTCCGGTGGTTGTAAGTGGCACTTTTGTGAGTTCTACTCTTGGGCTCCCTCCGGTGGTTTTAAGTGGTATGGCTGCTCCTTGGACTTAGCAGTCTGCAGCTGCTTCCACTGATTGTCTTTCTGCTCGGCTATTTATGCCTGGCTCTTCCCTTCAGCCAGTGCCACTTGTCAATGGTTCCTGGTTGAATTCACATCTCTCTTGGATTTCTCTGATATCCTGACCAGTTCAGCAAAGATAAGTCCTTGCTTTGCTCTTTTCTGTCCACATGTTGTGGACTTATTCGTTCTGTGTTTTGTCCAGCTTGTCAGTATGGATTAATTCAGTTAAGCTGGAAGCTCTGGGAAGCAGATTTACCCCTCCACACCTTTAGTCAGGTGTGGAGATTTTTGTAAACTCTGTGTGGATTTTTGTAGTTTTTAATACTGACCGCACAGTATTCTATCCTGTCCAATCTATCTAGCTAGACTGGCCTCCTGTGCTTCATCCTGGTTTCATTCTGTGTATGTCTTTTCCCTCTCCACTCACAGTCATTACTTGTGGGGGGCTATCTATCCTTTGGGGATTTTCTCTAAGGCAAGATAGTTTTCCTGTTTCTATCTTTAGGGGTAGTTAGTTCTCAGGCTGTGACGAGGTGCCTAGGGAGTGACAGGAGCATTCCACGGCTACTTCTAGTGTTGTGTTGAGCTTAGGGACCTAAGTCAGTACAGGTACCACCTCCTTCAGAGCTCGTCCCATGTTGCTCCTAAACCACCAGATCATAACAGGGCAATGCGGAAGGACACACTGGGGCAGATGATTGCTGGAGACACTGGGGCAATGCTGGAGACACTGGGGCAGATTGCTAGAGACACTGGGGCAGATTGATGGACACACTGGGGGCAATGCTGGTGGACACACTGGGGCAGATGATTGCTGGAGCCACTGGGGCAATGCTGGAGACACTGGGGCAGACTACTGGACACACTGGGGCAGATGATTGCTGGAGACACTGGGGCAATGCTGGAGACACTGGGGCAGATTGCTGGACACACCGGTGGTAATATGCTGGACACACTGGGGCAGATTGCTGGACACACTGTCTGGGGGCAATGCTGGACACACTGGGGCAGATTGCTGGACACAATGGGGCAGATTGCTGGACACACTGGGGCAGATTGCTGGACACACTATCTGAGGGCAATGCTGGACACACTGGGGCAGATTGCTGGACACACTGGGGGCAATATGCTGGAGTCAGACACTGGGGCAGATTGCTGGAGACACTGGGGGCAATGCTGGACACACTGGGGCAGATTGCTTGACACTGGGGCAATATGCTGGACATACTGGGGCAGATTTCTGGACACACTGGGGGTAATATGCTGGACACACTGGGGATAATATGCTGGAGTCAGACACTGGGGCAGATTGATGGAGACAGTGTCTGGGGGCAATGTGGACACACGGGCAGATTGCAGGACACTGGGGCAATATGCTGGACACACTGGGGCAGATTGCTGGGCACACTGGGGGCAGAACTGGAGGCATGGGCAGAATGTAGACACGGGGCAGAATGAAAGACATGGGGTAGGATTGGATCATGGGGCAGGATGGATACGATGGAGACAGATGGGGCAGGATGGGGAGATCATATGGTGTAAAATGGATACTCATGAGTGCAGGATGGGAGAACATATGGCTGGAGCCAGGAATGAGACACACGGGGCTAGCGTGGGGATTATTATTACCATAGGGGCTAATTAATTGATATTATTACTGCAGTGATGTATTTATTTTATTTTTTGAGTATACTGTTTTAAATGGGGGGGCGGTCCTGTTACTGTGCAGAGTGACACCATATCGCCTTTTTTTCTTCATGTGGTGTAATGTAGAAGTTGTGAAAAATTAAGTAATGTGTTCTGCAAGCGGAGCTCGAGATAACTGTTATTTCCTGCAGAAACCAGTCCTGTCTGGAAGAAATGATGGCGGTCTGTGCTGGATGAAAGATGAAGGACTTCACCTAGAGACGTCACTGGTGAGTCAGTGTTACCTATACACTGACACTATACACTGTATACTATATACAGATGTCCTGTGTACAATGTCACCAGTGATCACTGTATTACCTATACATTATATACAGAGCTCCTGTGTATAATACCACCCACCAGTGATCTCTGTATTACCTCTACACAGAAACTGCATACTAAGTACAGATCTCCTGTGAATACTGGTACTTATGGTGATAGTATTGTGGTTTTTTTGTTTTTTTTCATTACTGATCAGTATTGTAGTATTCAGTCACTATGTGGTGGTAATATGTGGTCTAGAAATGGTGTTGTGGTATTTGTCCTTTGTATGTGCTATTTGGTCACCAAGTGGTGGTAATATGTTGTCTTGACATGGCGCGGTGGTATTTGTTCCTTGTATGTGATAATATTCGATCACTGTGGTTGTAATTTGTGGTCTGGTCATGGTGCGGTGGTATTTGTTCCTTGTATGTGATATTATTGGTCAAAATATACCTAACTTGTATTGCAGATTTTAACAAATATTTAATAGATTACAGTAGAGTAGGGCCCAGCCATTTTTCTGGAATAATCTGGTTCGGGTATATCATGACCCCCGTCTCATGACCCCCGTCACATGACCGGGGGGGGCCCACAGTGTCTGAACAGCCCGGGGCCCTGGCTAACCTTAATCCACCCCTGAATAAGACACTTTTTGTAGTGAAAAAGAACTGAAATAAATTCACTTTTTGATGATATTCTAATTTAGTTATTAGCACTTGTATATTTTGACAAAGTCACTGATAAAGTGCTGGAAGGGAGATACGGTATGTTTCACAACACTTAATGATGTCAGTGATATAATAGCCAGAGATTTGTCTCAAGCACACTAAGTGCGGCGAGGGGTTAAAAGCTAATTTGTATAATGGGCCGATTGACAATTGAAAGCAAAATGTTGATGTCCTTATGGAGTTATTTCTTATTTTACAGGGGATTTTAAGTTGTGTGTATTTTTTTAATATCTCAAAATTTGGGCTTTATGAATTCATATATCTTTTCTTTCTGTGATTATCACAGTATGTTGTTTACGTAATCAAAGTGCTATGCATTATGGCGGACAGACGTATAGGATTAATTCCCTTAATTAGGAATATAATGAAATTTCAAGACAATCAAGAGATTATGAACTGATTTATATCAAACAATAAGATGTATACTTTAAATAATGTTCTATTTTTTCAGGGGTGGACACTGACAGCCTGTGGCAATAAAGCTATATACATGTAATAATTTTACATAGCGCCCTCTCGTCCTTTACATTCTCTTGTTATTTATTGCTCTGTTTTTTATTACATACTTATTTATTAGATATAGAATGCAATGAGGGCTGATGGAGCATGGAAAAGCTACTTTGCTGAAGGAGATGATGGACTGGTCTTCTAGTCAGATGCTGCCCCATTAGCAGTTGTTTTATATCTAACAAGAGAGGACTATGTGATATAGAGAAGTCGCTGTGAATAACATGAATACGCTATGTAAGGGATGGCGCTATATATAACAAGAGATGCTTCTACGTAATAGTGAGACAGTGCTGAACATTACAGAGGACACTATATAACAAGGGACAGCACCATACAGGTCCTTCTCAAAAAATTAGCATATAGTGTTAAATTTCATTATTTACCATAATGTAATGATTACAATTAAACTTTCATATATTATAGAGTCATTATCCACCAACTGAAATTTGTCAGGTCTTTTATTGTTTTAATACTGATGATTTTGGCATACAACTCCTGATAACCCAAAAAACCTGTCTCAATAAATTAGCATATTTCACCCATCCAATCAAATAAAAGTGTTTTTTAATAAACAAAAAAACCAACAAATAATAATGTTCAGTTATGCACTCAATACTTGGTCGGGAATCCTTTGGCAGAAATGACTGCTTCAATGCGGCGTGGCATGGAGGCAATCAGCCTGTGACACTGCTGAGATGTTATGGAGGCCCAGGATGCTTCAATAGCGGCCTTAAGCTCATCCAGAGTGTTGGGTCTTGCGTCTCTCAACTTTCTCTTCACAATATCCCACAGATTCTCTATGGGGTTCAGGTCAGGAGAGTTGGCAGGCCAATTGAGCACAGTAATACCATGGTCAGTAAACCATTTACCAGTGGTTTTGGCACTGTGAGCAGGTGCCAGGTCGTGCTGAAAAATGAAATCTTCATCTCCATAAAGCATTTCAGCCGATGGAAGCATGAAGTGCTCCAAAATCTCCTGATAGCTAGCTGTATTGACCCTGCCCTTGATGAAACACAGTGGACCAACACCAGCAGCTGACATGGCACCCCACACCATCACTGACTGTGGGTACTTGACACTGGACTTCAGGCATTTTGGCATTTCCTTCTCCCCAGTCTTCCTCCAGACTCTGGCACCTTGATTTCCGAATGACATGCAAAATTTGCTTTCATCAGAAAAAAGTACTTGGGACCACTTAGCAACAGTCCAGTGCTGCTTCTCTGTAGCCCAGGTCAGGCGCCTCTGCCGCTGTTTATGGTTCAAAAGTGGCTTTACCTGGGGAATGCGGCACCTGTAGCCCATTTCCTGCACACGCCTGTGCACGGTGGCTCTGGATGTTTCCACACCAGACTCAGTCCACTGCTTCCTCAGGTTCCCCAAGGTCTGGAATCGGTCCTTCTCCACAATCTTCCTCAGGGTCCGGTCTCCTCTTCTCGTTGTACAGCGTTTTCTGCCACATTGTTTCCTTCCAACAGACTTACCATTGAGGTGCCTTGATACAGCACTCTGGGAACAGCCTATTTGTTGAGAAATTTCTTTCTGGGTCTTACCCTCTTGCTTGAGGGTGTCAAAGATGGCCTTCTTGACATCTGTCAGGTCGCTAGTCTTACCCATGATGGGGGTTTTGAGTAATGAACCAGGCAGGGAGTTTATAAAAGCCTCAGGTATCTTTTGCATGTGTTTAGAGTTAATTAGTTGATTCAGAAGATTAGGGTAATAGGTCGCTTAAGGTACTGTCACACTAGACGATATCGCTAGCGATCCGTGACGTTGCAGCGTCCTCGCTAGCGATATCGTCCAGTGTGACAGGCAGCAGCGATCAGGCCCCTGCTGGGAGATCGCTGGTCGGGGAAGAAAGTCCAGAACTTTATTTCGTCGCTGGATTCCCCGTAGACATCGCTGAATCGGCGTGTGTGACACCGATTCAGCGATGTCTTCACTGGTAACCAGGGTAAACATCGGGTAACTAAGCGCAGGGCCGCGCTTAGTAACCCGATGTTTACCCTGGTTACCAGCGTAAAAAAAACAAACAGTACATACTTACATTCAGCTGTCTGTCCCTTGCCGTCTGGTTCCTGTACTGACTGCTGGCCGTAAAGTGAAAGCAGAGCACAGCCACAGCGGTGAGTCACCGCTGTGTGACTCACCGCTGTGCTGTGCTTTCACTTTCACTTTACGGCCAGCAGTCAGTGCAGGAACCAGACGGCAAGGGACAGACAGCTGAATGTAAGTATGTACTGTTTGTTTTTTTTACGCTGGTAACCAGGGTAAACATCGGGTTACTAAGCGCGGCCCTGCGCTTAGTTACCCGATGTTTACCCTGGTTACCGGGGACCTCGGGATCGTTGGTCGCTGGAGAGCTGTCTGTGTGACAGCTCTCCAGCGACCAAACAGCGACGCTGCAGCGATCCGGATCGTTGTCGGTATCGCTGCAGCGTCGCTAAGTGTGACGGTACCTTTAGAGAACCTTTTCTTGATATGCTAATTTATTGAGACAGGTTTTTTGGGTTATCAGGAATTGTATGCCAAAATCATCAGTATTAAAACAATAAAAGACCTGACAAATTTCAGTTGGTGGATAATGAATCTATAATATATGAAAGTTTAATTGTAATCATTACATTATGGTAAATAATGAAATTTAACACTATATGCTAATTTTTTGAGAAGGACCCGTACATAGCTAGAGAGGATGGTACATAATAAGGCCGGTTTCACACGTCAGTGGCTCCGGTACGTGAGGTGACAGTTTCCTCACGTACCGGAACCACTGACACACGTAGACACAGTGAAATCAATGCATCTGTGCAGATGTCATTGATTGTTTGCAGACCGTGTCTCCGTGTGCCAAACACGGAGACATGTCAGTGTTCGTGCGAGCATGAATTACACGGACCCATTAAAGTCAATGGGTCCGTGTAAAACACGTACCACACACGGACGTTGTCCGTGTGCAGTCCGTGTGCCGTGCAGGAGACAGCCCTACTATAAGCGCTGTCCCCCCCACTGGTGCTGAAGCCACGATTCATATCTTCCCTGCAGCAGCGTTTGCTGTAGAGAAGATATGAATAATCGTGTTTAAAATAAAGATCCATGGACCGTTCCCGGCACATTAACCCCCGGCACACCACGATCAAACATGATCGCGGTGTGCTGGCGGTATAGGGAAGCATCGCGCAGGGAGGGGGCTCCCTGCGGGCTTCCCTGAGACCCCCGGTACAAGGCAATGTACTCACCTTGTACCGAGCGTCTCCTCCCTGCAGGCCCTGGATCCAAAATGGCCACGGGGCTACTTCTGGGTCCTGCAGGGAGTACTTCTGGGACCAGAGCAGGCTCTGTTACCTAGCAGCAGGGCACGCCAGATCGCTGATCTGACACAGTGCTCTGCAAAGTCTCAGATCAGCGTTCTGTCACTATACAGTGATGTCCCCCCTGAGACAAAGTAAAAAAAAAAAAAATTTAGATGTGTAAAAAAAAAAAATAAATTCCTAAATAAAAAAAAATATAAATATTGTTCCCATAAATACATTTCTTTAACTAAATAATAAAAAAATAAAAGTACACATATTTAGTATCGCCGCGTCTGTAACAACCCGACCTATAAAACTGTCCCACTGGTTAACCCCTTCAGTGAACACCGTAAAAAAAAAAAAACAAGGCAAAAAACAACGCTTTATTAACATACCGCCAAACAAAAAGTGGAATAACACGCGATCAAAAAGACGGATATAAATAACCATGGTACGTCATCTTGTCCCGCAAAAAACGAGCCGCCATACAGCATCATCAGCGAAAAAATAAAAAGTTACAGTCCTCAGAATAAAGCGATGCCAAAATAATTATTTTTTCTATAAAATAGTTTTTATTGTATAAACATAAAAAAATGATATAAATGAGGTATCGCTGTAAACGTACTGACCCGAAGAATAATACTGCTTTATCCATTTTACCAAACGCGGAACGGTAAAAACGCCCCCCCCCCCAAAAGAAATTCATGAATAGCTGGTTTTTGGTCATTCTGCCTCACAAAAATCGGAATAAAAAGCGATCAAAAAATGTCACGTGCCCGAAAATGTTACCAATAAAAACGTCAACTCGTCCCGCAAAAGACAAGACGTTACATGACTGTGGACCAAAATATGGAAAAATTATAGGTCTCAAAAAGTGGTAACGCAAAAAATATTTTTTGCAATAAAAAGCGTCTTTTATTGTGTGATGGCTGCCAATCATAAAAATCCGCTAAAAAACCCACTATAAAAGTAAATCAAACCCCCCTTCATCACCCCCTCAGTTAGGGAAACAAACATTTTTAAAAAAATGTATTTATTTCCATTTTCCCATTAGGGTTAGGGCTAGGGTTAGGGCTAGGGTTGGGGCTAGGGTTGGGGCTAGGGCTGGGGTTGGGGTTATGGCTAAAGTTAGGGTTGGGGCTAAAGTTAGGGTTGGGGCTAAAGTTAGGGTTGGGGCTAAAGTTAGGGTTGGGGCTAAAGTTAGGGTTGGGGCTAAAGTTAGGGTTGGGGTTACATTTACGGTTGGGATTAGGGTTAGGGGTGTGTCAGGGTTAGGGGTGTGGTTAGGGTTATGGTTGGGATTAGGGTTAGGGGTGTGTTGGGGTTAGGGTTTCAGTTAGAATTGGGGGTTTCCACTGTTTAGGCACATCAGGGCTCTCCAAACGCAACATGGCAATTGCAGCCAATTCTGCATTGAAAAGTAAAACAGTGGTCCTTCCCTTCCGAGCTCTCCCGTGCGCCCAAACAGGGGTTAACCCCAACATATGGGGTATCAGCATACTCAGGACAAATTGGACAACTATTGGAGTCCAATTTCTCTTGTTACCCTTGAGAAAATAAACATTTTGGGGTCTAAAAAACATTTTTGTGGAAAAAAAATTAATTTTTATTTTCACGACTCTGCGTTATAAACTGTAGTGAAACACTTGGGGGTTCAAAGCTGTCAAAACACATCTAGATAAGTTCCATGGGGGGTCTAGTTTCCAAAATGGTGTCACTTGTGGGGGGGTTTCTACTGTTTAGGTGCATCAGGGGATCTGCAAATGCAACGTGATGCCTTCAGACCAATCCATCTAAGTCTGCATTCCAAATGGCGCGCCTTCCCTTCCGAGCTCTGCCATGCGCCCAAATGGTGGTTCTTTCCCACATATGGGGTATCAGCATACTCAGGACAATTGGACAACAACTTTTGGGGTCGAAATTCTCCTGTTACCCTTGGGAAAATACAAAACTGGGGGCTAAAAAATAATTTGTGAAAAAATTTTTTTTATTTTCACGGCTCTGCATTATAAACTGTAGTGAAACACTTGGGGGTTCAAAGCTGTCAAACACAGCTAGATAAGTTCCTTAGGGGGGTCTACTTTCCAAATTGGTGTCACTTGTGGGGGGTTTCAATGTTTAGGCCCATCAGGAGCTCTTCAAACGTGACATGGTGTCCCATCTCAATTCCAGTCAATTTTGCATTGAAAAGTCAAATGGCGCTCCTTCCCTTCTGAGCTCTGCCATGCGCCCAAACAGCTGTTTACCCCCACATGTGGGGTATCGGCGTACTCAGAACAAATGGCACATCAACTTTTGGGGTCCAATTTCTTCTCTTACCCTTGGGAAAATAAAAAATTGGGGGGCGAAAACATCATATTTGTGAAAAAATATGATTTATTTTTACGCTCTGCATTATAAACTTCTGTGAAGCACTTGGTGGGTTAAAGTGCTCACCACACATCTAGATAAGTTCCTTAGGGGGTCTACTTTCCAAAATGGTGTCACTTGTGGGGGGTTTCAATGTTTAGGCACATCAGGGGCTCTCCAAACGCAACATGGCGTCCCATCTCAATTCCAGTCAATTTTGCATTGAAAAGTCAAACGGCGCTCCTTCCCTTCCGAGCTCTGCCAAGCGCCCAAACAGTCGTTTACCCCCACATGTGGGGTATCGGTGTACTAAGATCAAATGGCACAACTGTTGGGGTCCAATTTCTACTTTTACACTTGGAAAAATAAAAGAAATTGGAGCTGAAGTAAATTTTTTTGTGAAAAAAAAGTTAAGTTAATTTTTTTTTAAACATTCCAAAAATTCCTGTAAAACACCTGAAGGGTTAATAAACTTCTTAAATGTGGTTTTGAGCACCTTGAGGGGTGCAGTTTTTAGAATGGTGTCACACTTGGGTATTTTCTATCATATAGGCCCCTCAAAATGACTTCAAACGTGATGTGGTTCCTAAAAAATATTGGTGTTGTAAAAATGAGAAATTGCTGGTCAACTTTTAACCCTTATAACTCCCTAACAAAAAAAATGTTTGGTTCCAAAATTGTGCGGATGTAAAGTAGACATGTGGGAAATGTTACTTATTAAGTATTTTACATGACATATCTCTGTGATTTAAGGGCATAAAAATTCAAAGTTGGAAAATTGCAAAATTTTCAAAATTTTCGCCAAATTTCCGTTTTTTCACAAATAAACGCAAGTTATATCGAAGAAATTTTACTACTATCATGAAGTAGAATATGTCACGAGAGAACAGAATCATTAAGATCCGTTGAAGTGTTCCAGAGTTATAACCTCATAAAGGGACAGTGGTCAGAATTGTAAAAATTGGCCCGGTCATTAACGTGCAAACCACCCTTGGGGCTTAAGGGGTTAATACTTCCGTTCCTGCTGTTACAAACAGACAGAGTTGCAGAAAGCTAAAAAAACTGAGATTTTACAAAAGGCCCAAGAAGATTACAAAGAAACATCAGATAAACATCGCAAAGCCCCTCCTACCCTTCAGGTCAGTGACAAGGTTTGGCTTCTACAAAAAAAACAACATACTGTCTTATGAACTTGGTCAAAAATTAATTTCAAATTTCTGCACAAAGTAACCCAGCTGCTTTCCGTTTAAAATTCACCCTGTGTTCCATGTATTCTTGCTCAAACCATTTAGTGACAACCCATTTCCAGGAAGAAATCAGCCACCTCCTCCACCAGAAAAAGTCCATGGGGAAGAAGAGTACATTGTGGATGAAATTCTGGACTCTAGAAGATTTAGAGGAAGACTACAATATTTGGTGCAATGTAGGGGTTACGAACAAGAAGATAATTCATTGAAGCCAGAGGGCAACGCCTATGCATCCAGGCTTATAAGAGCTTTTCATCAGATACATCCACAGAAGCCAGTGCCTGAGATATCCAGAGGCCATCCTGGAAGGAGGGGAGTACTATCAGGACTCGAACCCACTTGTTTCCACCCTGAGTTCATGGTTTGCTCCATACTGATTGAACACCCTATTTAAACCTGGCATTGCACTTTCTTCCTTGCGAGATTAACCCAACAGGGGTCAGTCCAGCGACATACACAACAGGATGGTAAAGGGGAGAGGAAGGCCCTGACAATAGGGAATGAGAGATGGGACACCTGAGTTCCAACCTGAACTTGTCCCTGCACTCCCCTAACACCCTAAGCTGGTCTTTCTCCCCATTGCCATCAAGTACCTCGTCCTTGCCCCCTCACACTGCCCTCGTTAGTGCACTGGCCGACAAAGTCGATAGCCTCACCACTGCAGATGGTACAAACACAGGGGATAGTGAGAAGCACGAGAAAGACAAGGTAAATACACAAAACTTAGCTTCAGATTCCACTGCCAAGCTCCACACAGAGGATACGGAAACAAGACCCTGAAATCCACAGAAGAAACATTCAGCATTGACACCATAGAGCTCAACTGCATGGCTAGTCTACATAGAAAACTCTATCCCCAACAGTCAGCTGATGTGTCAGATGACCATTTAAAGGATGGTGGGAGTGGTCACCATCCACATCAGCTGACTAGCAATATAGCAGCTGCCAGCAAGAAAACAGACATTAACCATTGCTAGCCTGAAATGAAAAAAAAGCTTCATTTAAATCCTATCAGAGCTAGAGCTGCCACAAATCCAAACCTGTATCTTGACAATTGAGCTAACAGCCTCTACTCAAGCTTCCTTTCACTTGCTGCTTATCCTCAAGATACTACTGCTGTTCCGTGTACATGGCTATCCCCAACTATGCCATGTGCTGCTTCTGAAAACTACACTGCTGCTCCTGTGTACCGACTCCTTGGCTATTCCTGACTACACTACCTGCCGCTACTGCCCCTAGTGGTTGCAATACTGCTACTCCAACCCAGGTCAGTTCATAACAGTCACTATGTGCGTGGCAATAACCATGGATACCTAAGCTACTGCAATGTCTACACATGGGGTAAGCAAGAAAGCTAACCGAGAACTATACTATATTTCTAATTGGAGGCATTTGCTAATATAACTATACATAATAAATAATGGGATAGGATCGTGGAGATGGGAATACTTCCTTAAAGACTGCGCTATACATAATTAATGATTACACTATACACTACACTAAAGGTAGGGTGCTATAGTTATGTTCAAAAGTTTACGTACCCCAGCAGAATTTTTGCTTTCTTGGCCTTTTTTTTTTAGAGAATATAATAATCTTTATTCTTATATAGCGCTAACATATTCCGCAGCGCTTTACATTTTGCACACTTTATCATCGCTGTCCCCGATGGGGCTCACAATCTAAATTCCCTATCAGTATGTCTTTGGAATGTGGGAGGAAACCGGAGTACCCGGAGGAAACCCACGCAAACACGGAGAGAACATACAAACTCTTTGCAGATGTTGTCCTGGGTGGGATTGGAACCCATGACTCCAGCGCTGCAAGGCTGCTGTGCTAACCACTGCGCCACCGTGCCGCCCAATGAATGAACACCAAAACTTTGTCTCCACTCATGGTTAGTGGTTCGGTGAAGCCATTTTATGTCAAACTACTGTGTTTTCTCTTTTTACATCATGACAACTCAAAACATCCAAATGACCCTGATCAAAAGTTCACATACCCCATTTCTTAATACCGTGTATTGCCCCCTCTAACACCAATGACAGCTTGAAGTCTTTTGTGGTAGTTGTGGATGAGGTTCTTTATTTTCTAAGATGGTAAAGCTGCTGTGGAGAAACCAGATTGTATCTTAATTTCCAAGACAACCATGTTTTTTCAAACCAAAAAGAACTGACTTATCTGTATATTGGCTTGTGGATTTAAGTGTTTATGTCTGGTGGTTCAAGAAGACAGACTTGCAAACTGATATTCTATTTAACATATGTGTAAGTCTGTAATAGTGACTTGTACATAGTGTGTGTTTATCTTTGTTTATTGATGTATGCGGATATGCTAATAGTGCATTGTATTCAGGAACCAGCTTGTGGACTTCAAAAGCAGAGAGGGAAAGACTGTGAAAATAGATTGAATGGTCAACTTGTGCTACTTGATATCACCATTGTTTACCTTATCTTGATTTTGGACTGAAGAACACTTGTGAATCTAAAAATAGCTTACAGGCCTCAGGTATAAAAGAGACTTCTTTCCTTCTGGTTGTGAGGGTACATCGGACCCGGCGGAAAGAACACAGGACTGCTCTCGGATATCTCCCTATGCTTGTCATTACATCTTCTCTGCGTGCATACCACAGATGGAGTAGCGACCCTGGGAGCTCTGACGTAACATCTACCATTATCTCGGAGAGTCAGTGGAAGGTTGAGTGTTGTGAATTCTGTGGCTGAGTTCACTTCTGTGGTCACAAGTGGTATTGCAGTCTCTGGGCTTCCTCCCTCAGGTGTTTTGGTGAGCTCGTTGGCTGCCTTGCTATTTAGCTCCACCTGAGTCTGTCTTCCTTGCTCCTTGTCAATGTTCCAGTGTTGGATCTGAGCTACTGCATCTTTCCTTGGGCCTGCTGCTCTGCTAGATAAGTGCTTCTAGTTTGTTTTCTGTTTTTTTCTGTCCAGCTTGCTATTGTCTTTTGCTGGAAGCTCTGAGAAGCAGAGGGGTGCACCGCCGTGCTGTTAGTTCGGCACGGTGGGTCTTTTTGCCCCTTTGCGTGGTTTTCGTTTTAGGGTTTTTTGTAGACTGCATAGTTCTCTTTGCTATCCTCGCTCTGTCTAGAATATCGGGCCTCACTTTGCTGAATCTATTTCATTCCTACGTTTGTCTTTTCATCTTGCTAACAGTTATTATATGTGGGGGGCTGCCTATTCC
This sequence comes from Ranitomeya imitator, assembly GCF_032444005.1. Classification (NCBI taxonomy): domain Eukaryota; kingdom Metazoa; phylum Chordata; class Amphibia; order Anura; family Dendrobatidae; genus Ranitomeya; species Ranitomeya imitator. The sequence goes on along the minus strand of NC_091287.1, from coordinate 391,263,381 downwards.
TTTGGGGTATTTCTCTGAGGTAAGTCAGGCTTGTATTTCTATCTTCAGGCTAGTCAGCTCCTCAGGCAGTGCCGAGTTGCATAGGTAGTTGTTAGGCGCAATCCACTGCTGCTTATAGTTGTGTGAGGATAGATCAGGTACTGCAGTCTACAGAGATTCCACGTCTCAGAGCTCGTCCTATTGTTTTTGGTTATTGCCAGATCTCTGTATGTGCGCTGATTACTGCACGCTGTGTTGCCTGATTGCCAGCCATAACAGTACAAGGAGCCTCACCAATGATTCCCAATAGAGGGAAAAAAGAAATCCTGACATCATTTTTTTTTCTTAGCTCTGTCTTCAGTCTTTTTTTTTCCCCTAGACATTAGAGTGCTTCAGGACACAGCTGTGGACATGGATATTCAGGCTCTGTGCTCCTCAATGGATAATCTCGTTGTAAATGTACAAAAGATTCAAGATACTATTGATCAGAAATCGATGCTAGAACCAAGAATTCCGATTCCTGATTTGTTTTTTGGTGACAGAACTAAGTTCCTGAGCTTCAGAAATAATTGTAAGCTATTTTTGGCCTTGAAACCTCATTCTTCTGGTAATCCTATTCAACAGGTTTTGATTATTATTTCTTTTTTGCGCGGCGACCCACAGGACTGGGCGTTTTCTCTTGCACCAGGAGATTCTGCATTGAGTAATGTTGATGCATTTTTCCTGGCGCTCGGATTGCTTTACGATGAGCCTAATTCAGTGGATCAGGCTGAGAAAAATCTGCTGGCTTTGTGCCAGGGTCAGGATGATGTAGAGGTATATTGTCAGAAATTTAGGAAATGGTCAGTGCTCACTCTGTGGAATGAATCTGCACTAGCGGCTTTGTTCAGAAAGGGTCTCTCTGAAGCTCTTAAGGATGTAATGGTGGGATTTCCTATGCCTGCTGGTTTGAATGAGTCTATGTCCTTGGCCATTCAGATCGGTCGTCGCTTGCGCGAGCGTAAATCTGTGCACCATCTGGCGGTACTGCCTGAGAGTAAACCTGAGCCTATGCAGTGCGACAGGACTATGACTAAAGTAGAACGGCAAGAACACAGACGTCTGAACAGACTGTGTTTCTATTGTGGTGATTCTACTCATGCTATTTCTAATTGTCCTAAACGCACTAGGCGGTTCGATAGCTCTGCCGTTATTGGTACTGTACAGTCCAAATTCCTTTTGTCCATTACCTTAATGTGCTCTTTGTCATCGTATTCTGTCATGGCGTTTGTGGATTCAGGCGCTGCCCTGAATCTGATGGATTTGGATTATGCTAAACGTTGTGGATTTTTCTTGGAGCCTTTGCGGTGTCCTATTCCGTTGAGAGGAATTGATGCTACACCTTTGGCCAAGAATAAGCCTCAGTACTGGGCCCAGCTGACCATGTGCATGGCTCCTGCACATCAGGAAGTTATTCGCTTTCTGGTACTGCATAATTTGCATGATGTGGTCGTGTTGGGGTTGCCATGGCTACAAACCCATAATCCAGTATTGGATTGGAACTCTATGTCGGTAACCAGCTGGGGTTGTCAGGGAGTACATGGTGATGTTCCATTTTTGTCTATTTCGTCATCCATTCCTTCTGACATCCCAGAGTTCTTGTCGGACTTTCAGGATGTATTTGAAGAGTCCAAGTCTGATGCCCTACCTCCGCATAGGAATTGTGATTGTGCTATCGATTTGATTCCTGGTAGTAAATTCCCTAAGGGTCGTTTATTTAATTTGTCCGTACCTGAACACACCGCTATGCGCAGTTATGTGAAGGAGTCCCTGGAGAAGGGACATATTCGCCCATCGTCGTCACCATTGGGAGCAGGGTTCTTTTTTGTAGCCAAGAAGGATGGTTCGCTAAGACCGTGTATTGATTACCGCCTTCTTAATAAGATCACTGTTAAGTTTCAGTATCCCTTGCCATTGATTTCTGACTTGTTTGCTCGGATTAAGGGGGCTAGTTGGTTTACTAAGATTGATCTTCGTGGTGCGTATAATCTGGTGAGAATCAGGCAGGGAGATGAATGGAAAACGGCATTTAATACGCCCGAGGGTCATTTTGAGTATCTGGTGATGCCGTTCGGACTTGCCAATGCTCCATCTGTTTTTCAGTCTTTTATGCATGACATGTTCCGTGAGTATCTGGATAAATTCTTGATTGTTTACTTGGATGACATTTTGATCTTCTCAGATGATTGGGAGTCTCATGTGAAGCAAGTCAGAATGGTTTTCCAGGTACTGCGTGCTAATTCCTTGTTCGTGAAGGGATCAAAGTGTCTCTTCGGTGTGCAGAAAGTTTCATTTTTGGGGTTCATCTTTTCCCCTTCTACTATCGAGATGGATCCGGTTAAGGTTCAGGCCATCCAGGATTGGACTCAGCCGACATCTCTAAAAAGTCTGCAGAAATTCCTGGGCTTTGCTAATTTTTATCGTCGCTTCATCTGTAATTTTTCTAGCATTGCCAGACCATTGACCGATTTGACCAAGAAGGGTGCTGATTTGGTTAATTGGTCTTCTGCTGCCGTGGAAGCTTTTCAGGAGTTGAAGCATCGTTTTTGTTCTGCCCCTGTGTTGTGTCAACCTGATGTTTCTCTTCCGTTCCAGGTCGAGGTTGATGCTTCTGAGATTGGTGCAGGGGCGGTTTTGTCACAGAGAGGTTCTGGTTGCTCAGTGTTCAAACCATGTGCTTTCTTTTCCAGGAAATTTTCTGCTGCTGAGCGTAATTATGATGTGGGCAACCGAGAGTTGCTGGCCATGAAGTGGGCATTCGAGGAGTGGCGTCATTGGCTTGAGGGTGCTAAGCATCGCGTGGTGGTATTGACTGATCATAAGAACTTGACTTATCTCGAGTCTGCCAAGCGCTTGAATCCTAGACAGGCCCGTTGGTCGTTATTTTTTGCTCGTTTTGATTTTGTGATTTCATACCTTCCGGGCTCTAAAAATGTGAAGGCGGATGCTCTGTCTAGGAGTTTTGTGCCCGACTCTCCGGGGTTATCTGAGCCGGCGAGTATCCTCAAGGAAGGAGTCATTGTGTCTGCCATCTCCCCTGATTTGCGGAGAGTGTTGCAGAAATTTCAGGCTAATAAACCTGATCGTTGTCCGGCCGAGAAACTGTTCGTCCCTGATAGGTGGACTAGTAAAGTTATCTCTGAACTTCATTGTTCGGTGCTGGCCGGTCATCCAGGAATCTTTGGTACCAGGGAGTTGGTTGCTAGATCCTTCTGGTGGCCATCTCTGTCACGGGATGTGCGTGCTTTTGTGCAGTCCTGTGGAATTTGTGCTAGGGCTAAGCCCTGCTGTTCACGTGCCAGTGGGTTGCTTTTGCCCTTGCCGGTCCCGAAGAGGCCTTGGACACAGATTTCGATGGATTTCATTTCTGACCTTCCCGTTTCTCAAAAAATGTCGGTCATTTGGGTGGTCTGTGATCGCTTTTCTAAAATGGTCCATCTGGTGCCCTTGGTTAAATTGCCTTCCTCCTCTGATTTGGTGCCTTTGTTCTTCCAGCATGTGGTTCGTTTACATGGCATTCCTGAGAATATTGTTTCTGACAGAGGTTCCCAGTTTGTCTCGAGGTTCTGGCGAGCCTTTTGTGGTAGGATGGGCATTGACCTATCTTTCTCCTTGGCCTTCCATCCTCAGACTAATGGCCAGACCGAACGAACCAATCAGACCTTGGAAACATATCTGAGATGTTTTGTTTCCGCTGACCAGGATGATTGGGTGTCATTTTTGCCGTTGGCTGAGTTCGCCCTTAATAATCGGGCCAGCTCGGCTACCTTGGTCTCTCCATTTTTCTGCAATTCTGGGTTCCATCCTCGTTTCTCTTCAGGACAGGTTGAGTCTTCGGACTGTCCTGGTGTGGATTCTGTGGTGGACAGGTTGCAGCAGATCTGGACTCAGGTAGTGGACAATTTGACCTTGTCCCAGGAGAAGGCTCAGCTTTTCGCTAATCGCAGACGCCGTGTGGGACCCCGACTTCGTGTTGGGGATTTGGTTTGGTTATCTTCTCGTCATATTCCTATGAAGGTTTCCTCTCCTAAATTTAAACCTCGTTTTATTGGTCCGTATAGGATTTCTGAGATTCTCAATCCGGTGTCTTTTCGTCTGACCCTCCCAGACTCCTTTTCCATACATAATGTATTCCATAGGTCGTTGTTGAGGAGATACGTGGCACCTATGGTTCCATCTGTGGAGCCTCCTGCCCCTGTTTTGGTGGAGGGGGAATTGGAGTATATTGTGGAGAAGATTTTGGATTCTCGTGTCTCTAGACGGAAACTCCAGTATCTGGTCAAATGGAAGGGTTATGCTCAGGAAGATAATTCCTGGGTTTTTGCCTCTGATGTCCATGCCCCAGATCTTGTTCGTGCCTTTCATGTGGCTCATCCTGGTCGGCCTGGGGGTTCTGGTGAGGGTTCGGTGACCCCTCCTCAAGGGGGGGGGTACTGTTGTGAATTCTGTGGCTGAGTTCACTTCTGTGGTCACAAGTGGTATTGCAGTCTCTGGGCTTCCTCCCTCAGGTGTTTTGGTGAGCTCGTTGGCTGCCTTGCTATTTAGCTCCACCTGAGTCTGTCTTCCTTGCTCCTTGTCAATGTTCCAGTGTTGGATCTGAGCTACTGCATCTTTCCTTGGGCCTGCTGCTCTGCTAGATAAGTGCTTCTAGTTTGTTTTCTGTTTTTTTCTGTCCAGCTTGCTATTGTCTTTTGCTGGAAGCTCTGAGAAGCAGAGGGGTGCACCGCCGTGCTGTTAGTTCGGCACGGTGGGTCTTTGTGCCCCTTTGCGTGGTTTTCGTTTTAGGGTTTTTTGTAGACTGCATAGTTCTCTTTGCTATCCTCGCTCTGTCTAGAATATCGGGCCTCACTTTGCTGAATCTATTTCATTCCTACGTTTGTCTTTTCATCTTGCTAACAGTTATTATATGTGGGGGGCTGCCTATTCCTTTGGGGTATTTCTCTGAGGTAAGTCAGGCTTGTATTTCTATCTTCAGGCTAGTCAGCTCCTCAGGCAGTGCCGAGTTGCATAGGTAGTTGTTAGGCGCAATCCACTGCTGCTTATAGTTGTGTGAGGATAGATCAGGTACTGCAGTCTACAGAGATTCCACGTCTCAGAGCTCGTCCTATTGTTTTTGGTTATTGCCAGATCTCTGTATGTGCGCTGATTACTGCACGCTGTGTTGCCTGATTGCCAGCCATAACAGTTGAGGCCCTGTAATGTGCACCATCTTGGTGTAATTACTGAGATTGTTGTTTGCTATTGACGTTTTTGGTTCAATAAAGTATTGCTACACTGTTTGACCTTGTTGTCTGTGTAGTGTATTGCCCACTGGGAGATAGAGCGGGCATTCAGTGGTATAAGCCCTGGTCCATTCAGTCTTGCTAAAGACAGCCAGGCTAATGGATGAGAGCACCCACTGACCCCATTTCCTGTAAATTCCTGGGCTGTCTAGAATGAACTGAGTGCTTGAGATCTCCCCAGAGTGGTTCAATGATATGGAGGTCAGGAGACTGAGATGGCCACTCCAGAACTTCACTTTGTTCTGCTGTAGCCAATGACAGGTCGACTTGGTCTTGTGTTTTGGATCATTGTCATGTTGAAATGTCCAAGTATGTCCCATGCGCAGCTTCTGGGCTGATGAGTGCAAATATGTCTACAGTATTGTTAAAAGTCTGTCTGGATCCCAGAAACTCACTCAATTTTCATTCACACACATTGATTACAACCAAACAGGTCATAGGTGAGGATGCTACCTTAAGTAGCCATTCAAACCCATATGTGCAAACTCTGTGCATGTTATCAGGCCAAAATCACAAGGGTATGTAAACTTTTGATCAGGGTCATTTGGATGCTTTGGGTTTTCATTATAATTCAAAAAGAGAAAATACAGTAGTTGGACAATAAATGGCTTCATCCAACCACTAACCATGAGTGGAGAAAAAGTTTTGGTGTTATTCATATTCTCTGAAAAAAGGCAAAGAAAGCAAAAATTCGGCTAGGGTATGTAAACTCTTGAGCCCAACTGTATATATAATAAGGCTACTTTTCTGTATCCATGTGATGCTTGATTTTTTTCTTCTTAGACAGCACACAGACCCACTGAGGAAGACCTATTCTAAACTTCAAAAACAGATCAGAACAGGACATGCTAAGAGTCTTGCAGATCTCATTCTCGGATCCGTGATCTTCACAGATATGCAAATGGCTCTATGAAACTAAGTCCATGCGCTGTCAAATAAAAAAATCTGGCAATCCACGGACATTTCACACAAATGTGAGAGTCAACCACAGAAAAAAATCACGACAAAAAATCCCAAAAAATATTTAGAATAATACATAAGTTTATTAAAGGATCAGGTAAAAGATGACAAACATAGGAGATAGGAAGGGAATACAACCACATAACACGTCTCAAAAAAGGACACTTCACAGGACTAAAGGACAATCATAGCATTATATACAGGCAACACAGGACAAACCTGCTAGTATTTAAATGTAGTACTAAATAGATATTGCACGGTGCCCATACTGCCTGATTATACACTAGCTAAGTGCTAGGGTGTAGGATATAGGTCCAAAAGGATGGAAGGGGCCACAACAGAGCCACATAACATGAATAATATATTTACCCGTATAGCACCAAGAGAGGAGTCCCGGAGTGTCCACCCCTTTGTCTTTGCGACTTTTCCCGTTGCAACGTCCATATAGGATTAACATATATCACAGTATATAAACATTTATGCTCTTACGTATGGTTACTGTGATTGTATGCCTTCATGAGGTGTGTTGACGTTAAATGTGAGAGTGTAGTCTAAGGGATTTTACAAATAACAGTGTCACTCTATGTCAGACAGAATAAATACTTACATCCAGTGACCATTGACGTCGTGTCTGATTAGAGCCATTTTCTGTTTCTTCTCCTTCTAGTCAGTTCTTCACATCAACATTTCCAACGACTCGTCAATATTATAATTATTTATATAGCACCATTAATTCCATGGTGCTGTACACGAAACCAGGGAGGCACGGTGGCTTAGTGGTTAGCACTGCAGCCTTGCAGCGCTGGGGTCACACCAAGGACAACATCTGCAAGGAGTTTGTATGTTCTCCCCGTGTTTGCGTGTGTTTCCTCCGAGTACTCCGATTCCTCCCACATTCCAAAGACATACTAATAGGAAATTTAGATTGTGAGCCCCATCAGGGGAAGGTGCTAATACTGTCTGTAAAGTGCTGTTGAATTAATAGCGCTATATAAATTAAAAAAATATATATATCACTTACAGTAAACAAAATAACAATGACAGACTGGTACAGAGGGAAAAGGACCCTGCCCATGCGGGCTTATATTCTACAGGATTATGGGAAAGGAGAAAGGAGACAGTAGGTCAGGGGTTGCAGTAGCTCTGATGGTGTTGAGATGGCTGTGTGGTCATTAGAGTTTGTAAGCTTTCATGAAGAGATGGGTTTCAGGTTCCGTTTGAAGGATCCTATTGTGGTGGATAACCGGATGTGTTGTGGCACAGAATTCCAGAGGATGGGGGATATTTGGGAGAAATCTTGGAGGCGACTGGGTGAGGAGCGAATAAGCGTGGAGGAGAGAAAGAGGTCTTGGGAGAACCGGAGATTAATTGAGGGAAGATATTGACAGGATAGTTTGGAAATATATGGAGGAGAAAGGTTATGGATGGCTTTGTAGGTCAGTGTTAGTAGTTTAGTTAAGTAAATAAGGCAGCACACTGCAGCGCTAAAACATGCAAACTTGAAAACACGAAATTTGAACTGCATTACTGCACTAGAAATATGAAAAATGAGAGCTTTTAGCGCATAAAAATGGCCAATTTTATGTGTACCTGGTAGCCTCTTTACGGCATCTCTCTTATACCAGGTCCTACGCTTGCCTTCCTCGCTGAGAATAAACATAAAATTGGCCATTAGTTTATTAGTTGTCCCAGGCCAAGGGTATAGATTGAGAAGAGAAGGGGTCCTAGAACAGAGCCTTGAGGGACACCAACAGAGAGGGGGCGAGATGAAGAGGTAGTATGGGAGTGCAAAACGCTAAATGTGCGGTTGGTAAGGTATGAGAAGATCCAGGATAGGGCAAGGTCTTTGGCACCAAAGGAAGAGAGGATCTGTAGTAGGAGGCAGTGGTCAATTGTGTCAAAGGCAGAGGACGGGTCCATAAGGAGGAGTATAGAGAATTGTCTGTTAGCTTTGGCTGTAAGTAAATTGTTAGTAAGTTTGGTCAGGGCAGTCTTAGTGGAATGGTGGGGACGGAAGCCAGATTGTAGGTTGTCAAAGAGTGAGTTAGATGGAAAGTTCAGCGTGAACATTTTCATGTCACAATGATCACCGCAGTTCTGGAAAAACAAGGTCAGATATTGTATATATACACATTTGTCTCCCCCACATTCCACCCCTGACTTCAGATATGTACCCCACCATTTATATACAATCAGCCATATACCAAAATATATTTAAAATATAAAAAAAAACTAGTGTTAAAAATATAATAACCAAACTCTGTCTCTCCATTAACTATAATTTCCAGAACCCAATAAATATTATAACTTAATCAGCGTCTTACTCCAACCCTTCATCAACCCCATCTCATCGTCCTTTCGTCAGTGTACTGTTGCCCACTGTATTGCTCCCTTTAGTGTATTGCCTCCCTAGATCATTGCTCCCCCACTGCATTGCCTCCCCTTGTTTATTGCTCCCCCAAAGTATTGCCTCTCCAGTTCATTGGTCCCCACTGCATTGCTCCTCCAGTTTATTGCTCTCCACTGCATTGCTCCTCCAGTTTATTGCTCTCCACTGTATTGTCTCCCCAGTTTATTGCTCCCCAATGTATTATAAAAATAAACAAAAAAAACAGGCATTCTTTCACTGTCTTCTTTGTCCGCTCCTCCGTCGCAGTATCACTTTTTTCTTCTTGCCCGGAACTTTCTAACTGACCCAGGCATATGCAGAGTGATGACACACCTGTCTGTGTCACAGAGAGTGCTAGGCAGGAATTTAAGGACGTGTTTCTGCGTCTGCAAAGCCATTTTCTCCCATAGGCAGAGAAGCCACAGGAACGATCCCTGCCCGACACGTCGCCTATGATGAGGGCAATCTGGACCCCTTGGAGTCTCTGGACAGATTGCTCTAATTATTAATCGCCCTGCAAGGGTTGCCCTCCACCTCTGGGCCCTGATGCAGCTGCATCGGCAGTTTGTTTCCTTATTCGGAAAAATTAACATCTTACAGAATTTTGCTTGACTTATGATGAATAATTTATCATTTAACAGATATTATTTTTATAAAGAACAAGTTACAGAAATATGAACACTACACGTAACATGTCTTTTAGAGGTTTTAGAATTAGTCATTGATAAGTCACCTGAAACTGACAGAGTTACATAGGTTGGAGGTTTTTAAGACATGGCCCGGAGAGAGCTTGAAATATCTTTGCTCGTTATTCCATTAATATGATTTTGCTTTTATAGCTTTTCAAGCATTAATAGTTAATATTTATCTCCCAGTTAGGTTTTTTAAAAAAAAAAAACACATTCTAGCATTTGATATATGACACCAAAGAGCAAAGGTGGCTGACAATAAGATCAGTAAATAAATAAATACTGTAGCATAGTTAATGAAATATCGCAGTTCATACCTTTGGAGTTTTTTCTGTCTGCTTGCATCATGTGCATATAAGGGTAAGTTCACAGAGGGCGTTTTTGCTGCTTTTTTATGCAAATTTTCGCTGCTTTTTACAATACTAGCAAAGCACATTGTTTTTTTGTGTGGTCAGTATTTTGTGCTTTGCTGCGTTTTTTGAACATAGAGCATGTCACTTTTTCACCCATTGACTTGATTTGGTGTTGAAAAAAAACACTGCAAAGAAAGCAGGTATCATTATTTGCTGAGTTTTTGCTGCTGAAAATCCAAGGAAATTAGCATGAACAAAGAGGAAAAAAATGCATCAAAAAACACAACAAAAATCACACCTAAACACGCGTTTTTGACGCAGCTTCTTTCCTGCCAAGAAGATCAGGTTTTGCTGTGGAAAAAAAGCAGCAAAACACCCTGTGTGAACTTACCCTAAGGATGTGGCCTGCCTTTCTCTTGAACTGGGCATTATTCATGTGGTCTCCCTCGGCTGTGTTTCCACTACTTGGATACAGTCTGTCTCAGCCCTCATCTACATGCATGTCACTTGACAAATGGTAAGGGTTTTAATATAAGAGTTAGGACTGTCCCAATTACGACGATTGCCATGACGAGGCGGGATGGCTTTCGCAATTTTTTTTATAAAAAAAAAAAAACACCATGTTAACTTTACTAAAGTTAACTGTATATTATATTCATGCGCTATCCTGTTTATTTACTATAGGATATTTAATCATTATGTTTCTGTTCTTGGTTTTATTTGTTCAGTGGCTTACACGCTGCATGCACACCAATTTATACTTCAGTTCATAACTTTTTTTAATAATAATAATAATGTGGAGATGTGCATGATCAACCTCACCTCCATTCAGATGAAGCTCTGCAAAAAAACATTTGGTCAAGCAAGCTGTATCTCACTTCAAAGGAGTATTTCCAGAGGACAACATCAATTAAGATCGGTATCGAATCAGATGAACATTACTTCCCCTTGTAGGACTTTGGTCTGTGTGTTACATTTAAACAGTCACTGTCATTTCAACAAACTTATTAAATTGACAACATAGACAGTATCAAATGTTTTACATATTTCATTATCAAAAATGTTTTTTCCGTAAAAAATTGTTACTATCTGAGCAATTTGCTCTTGACTGCCAGTTGCAAAACTTATCAGTCTATAGTTACAGACAAGCAGGATGGATTAAGGAGTGGGAGTGTGTCCTTACAGCCGCTACACAGCATAAAGTAGAAAACCAGCTGCTCTTCCGTCTGGATCTGTGTTTTTTTTGGACGTCAAAGGAATGCTTTGGAGAAGCTTTGCTGTGTTGTAAATTATTATTCCCAGAATTGTAAGCTAAGGCTAACATGCAAACAATTTGAGCACAAAACCTACTTGAAGATGTTGTCTTTGTTGGATTGGGTAGAGCCCCGTATATTTTTTTAGTTGTAGGTGGGATTAGACTTTGGTTGTGATATGTGCATGAATGAATCATATGTAAATATTTGTTTCAATGTAGACAAAGTACAAATTAGCCAACAGACTAAATGGTAAATGTGAGATGTTAAATATGCAATACAATTGAATAAGGTATCAAATTTTAAGATCATTTAATTAAAGATGAAATACAAATAAAACAACACTATTCGGTTTATTTTGTCTTCCATTAAAACACCTCACTTCTTAAACACACAATTTAGCAAATGATTTACAACCATAAGGTATAAAAGATAATACAAAAATTACACCAAGAAATCCAGCAGTTCTTTTAGAGAAGACACATAATATCCAGTTTGTGGTCAATCTAAAAATCCCACACAATTATTATTATTTATATAGCACCATTAATTCCATGGTGCTGTACATGAGAAAGGGGTTACATACAGAGTTATAGATATCGTTTACAGTAAAGAGGTTTACGGTGACAGACTGGTACAGAGGGGAGAGGACCCTGTCCTTGCGGACTTACATTCTATACAATCAGCAGTAGCAGTCATATGACAGGCCATAATAATAGTTGCAAATGATTCACAATTCTGCACCCTACATTGCACTCTATATCTTGTATTAGGTCTTTATATTGAGATATTTAATACCATTTTAATGAACAGTAGGTGGTACGTTATTTTTAAGACTGATGAAATCTGAAAACGGCTTTTTGGAATTGGCTACTTTAATTGCTTTTCCTATTCAGTCCTCACAGCCTATTAACATTGTGGAGAGCTCTTGATACACCAAAATATTGAAGAAAAAGAAAAGAACAATAAAACAGAACATGATGTCCCAGCTCTAATTGGCAGACATCTGTTTACTGCTCATCTGTGATTGTGACGGAATCCGAACACTTAAGGGGGCGGTCCAAAGCTAAAATAGATTTGAATCCTAAATCTGAAATTTAATGTCCTAATGTAATCTTTTTTCGAATATGCTTTAATTAAAAGCTATCATTGCATCACTATGCCAACTGCTCTTTTAACCACTTCCTATGTGATGATACTGTGAGAATCTGAGTGCACGCTGCGATCCTCAAACGAGTCATCATCGGGGCAGAGGCTGTAGTCACTGCCACAGCCTCCGCTTCATCCTGAAACAAAATGTCATCAGTTAAGTCTGTTTCAGGGGCTGGGCTAATGCCTGCTTTAGTCATTTGCGGGGGTGACAATGGTCTCTCTTGCTTGTTTTCTCCTTACAATACGCACTGTTAGTCCACTTTCTTGTTGGCTCATCACTTCTCATCAGAGACGACGAGGAGGTGCATTGTTACTGTGCACAGTGACAAGAATCTACTGAGCATACATCTGAACTGACAACCAACGCATGCTCAGTAGACTAGCCCAACCCCTGAAATGGACGCCACTGATGATGCATCATTTCAGGGTGGTGGCAGATGCTTCAGCAGTAGCTACAGCCTCTGCCCCCGAATGATTATACATTGGTCTTTTTTGTTCATTCCCTACCAGAGACCTTGGAGTTTGAGGGTTCTGCGCAGGATCTTAGTTGTTTCCAGCATTGCACTTGTATGGACAGAGTTCAGATGTTGCTCCTGGGATCTGTTGTAGCCATTTTCCTAACTTAGCGGTCATTGCATCAAGTGATCCTATCACCACTGGAAGCACGGTTGCCGTCAGTGAATTGTGAGGAGCTTTCGGGTCTTCACATCTGCAGATTCCATATCCGCTTTGGGCCAGCACACTATGCCAGCAAGGCATCGGATAACTGGCAGGGCATATGTATTGATGGCGCAGATTTTATTCTTCCCATTGACCTGGCTCTTCAGGACCTGTCTTACCCTTTGATGGTATTTGGATGTTGCTGCTTTTCTTGCCTCCTCATCATGGTTACCATATCCCTGTGGGATGCCGAGGTACTTGTAGCATGTCTGTACATCTGCTGTGTGCCCTGCTGGTAATTTCACTACATCAGTCTTGACTACCTTGCTACCTTTATTACCAACCGAAGAGACCAAAAGAAATGAAGTATAATAACTCAAAAAGAAATAACCATATAAAATTGTATATTTATTAGTGCCAAATCAGCAACACTAAAAATATATATCGGAAACAAAATATCCAGATATATAATCAGAATAATAACAAAATACAGAGACATTTGAGTATTGAGAAATGGGTGCAGTAAAAACAATGTTGCACCAAAGATAACGGAAAACAGGGGGGGGGGGGATTTTTAAGGGGTCACAAGTACCTAGTAATACACAATAGTCGCTGACAACAGGGGAAGATAAAGTACACAGTGCTAAAGAAATCCCCTGGCAGCCATCTCAGGTGGGAACATAACGTCAAGTACCGGGTAAGTAGCCCATAGCTCAACAACACCCACAATAATCAAAGTATAGAGAGACTAAACCCATAACCCCATCTTACCCTTATCCTTCTCCATGGTTAACAACACGCGTCCCTACGCGCGTTTCGCCCACAGCTTCGTCGGGGGGCCCAGTCACAATTCTCCAGCCCAAAGATCATCCCGATGTCTTCGCTGTAGATCCTTGTCAGGTGAATCAGTCAATTGATGTCTCATTCGTTTTTCACATACAGATTGATGTCATCCATGTAGAGGAGGTGGATGATGGTGCTTCCACTCTTGAACTTGTATCTATAGTCAGACATTGTATCTGACTGAGGATTTCTAGCCTATGCAGAACAGCAATGAGGACAGTGCATCACCTTAGTATTTGATGGTCTCTTGTGCTAGTTGTCTTGAATTGACTTCCAATGTTGTTCTCCATAGCCCCATTGAGTTTCTGAGGAAGGTTCTTAATTTCTTGTTGACATTGTAGAGTGCCAAGAATTCACAGATCCATCTGTGTGGCATTGGGTCATAGGCTTTCCTGTAATCAATCCAGACTGTGCTGAGATTGGTCTGTCTGGGTCTTGAGTGACTGCTCTATCTACTAGGAGCTGGTGCCTAGAGCTTCTGGTGGTGGTCCCAATGCCTTTCTGACCTGGATTCATGTACTAGTTCATATGGTTCTGAATATTGGTGGCTATGATGCCTGACAGGAGTTTCCATGTTGTTGTAAGGCAGGCTATTGGGTGGTAGTTGGATGGAACTGTTCCTTTGTGAGGATCCTTCATGATCAGCACTGTTTTTCCTTGTGCTAGCCTGCTTCTAGCAGTTGGTTGATCTGCTTTGCCATGCATTCATGTACATGATTTCTTTAGCCGGTAGGTGTGGATCATGTCTGGGCCAGGTGCTGTCCAGCTCTTCATGTTCTTGACCCACTGTTGGATGTCTGCTTCTGTTAGACTACTTTCACACATCAGGTTTTTGCCATCAGTCACAATCCGGTGACTTTTGAAAAAAAAATAAAAAAAATGATCCTTTTTTTCCCGCCGGATCCGTTTTTTCTCATAGAGTTGCATCCGTGCCGGATTGCGCCTGATGGTCACACGTTTCATCCGCTTTTTGCCAGATCCGTCAAAAAAGCTGTTTCCGGCAGATGGAGAAACCGTACAGAAGAATGTTTTTTCTGTCCGGCGAAAAATGTATGAAACTGAGATGTGAAATGATGAATCCGGCCTCCGAGTCTGGCTTCTCATGCATTCTCCATACAAATCATGCAAATTTTCCGTTCTGGGGTCTCTCTCTCTTCCTGGGTTAATTTAAAAAAAAAACACGGATCCAGCAAAAAAAAATGGATCCGTTGCATCAGTTTTTCACAATTTGCAACGGATCCGTTTTTTCAAAAATTTGCCGGATCCTGCCCAACTGCAAAAAACTGATGTGTGAAAGTAGCCTAATTGTGACTGGTTCTTGCTCTAGGTGGTTGCTGTGTTTCATTCTCAGATGCTGAAGCCACATTGCACTAGTACTGTGCTTTTTTTCCTTCTCCCATATGTTCCTCCAGTATTCAGTATTGTTTAGTCTGTGCTATTGGTGGAGTTGCTGCCTTTGTGCTGTTACTCTGTAGAGATATATATATATATATATATATATATATATATATATATATATATATATATATATATACACACATATATACACACACACACATACACACACACATATACACACACACACATATACACACACACACTAGATGGTGGCCCGATTCTAACGCATCGGGTATTCTAGAATATGCAAGTCCACGCAGCCACGTAGTATATTGCCCAGTTACGTAGTATATTGCCCAGCGACGTAGTATATTGCCCAGCCACGTAGTATATTGCCCAGCCACGTAGTATATTGCCCAGCGACATAGTATATTGTCCAGTAATGTAGTATATTGCCCAGCCACGTAGTATATTGCCCAGCCACGTAGTATATTGCCCAGCCACGTAGTATATTGCCCAGTGACGTAGTATATTGCCCAGCGACGTAGTATATTGCCCAGCCACGTAGTATATTGCCCAGCCACATCGTATATTGCCCAGCCACGTAGTATACAGCAGAGCCACGTAGTATATTGCCCAGCCACATAGTGTACAGCACAGAGCAACGTAGTATATTGCCCAGCCACATAGTATACAGCACAGCCACGTAGTATACAGCACAGAGCCACGTAGTATATTGCCCAGCCACATAGTATACAGCACAGCCACGTAGTATACAGCACAGAGCCACGTAGTATATTGCCCAGCCACGTATGTCAACGGTTAAAAAATAAACGCTCACCTTCCGATCCGAGGGCCCCTTGTAGTTCTGTCGCCTGTGCGAGGTAGAGGCAGCAGCTTCCGGTCCCAGCCTGCTCGCGCAGGGCCTATGATGACGTCGCGGTCACATGACCGTGATGTCACGGCAGGTCCTGCTCACGCAGGCGCGCAGGGCCTGTGATGACGTCGCGGTCACATGACCGTGACGTCACGGCAGGTCCTTCTGCCAGACGATCTGTGCCAACAGAACGTGGCGGTTGTATCGCGAGGAGCGAGAAAGGTGGCGTAGGCGAGTATATAATCGTTTTTTATTTTTTAAATTATTTTTAACATTAAATGTTTTAACTATTGGCGCTGCATAGGCCGCGTCAATAGTAAAAAACTTGGTCACACAGGGTTAATAGCAGCGGTAACGGAGTGCGTTACCTGCGGCATAACGCGGTCCGTTACCGCGGGCATTAACTGTGTGAGCGGTGAGCGGAGGGGTGTATGCGGGCGCAAGGCAGTCAGTGCGGGGAGTAAGGAGCAGCCATTTTCTTCCGGACTGTGCGCGTTGCTGATTGGTCGCGGCAGCCATGACAGGCAGCTGCCGAGACCAATCAGCGAACGAATAACCATGACAGAACGACAGACAGACAGACGGAAGTACCCCTTAGACAATTATGTATATAGATTATATATATATATATATATATATATATATATATATATATATATATATATATATATATATATATACACACACACAGTGGGGCAAAAAAGTATTTAGTCAGTCAGCAATAGTGCAAGTTCCACCACTTAAAAAGATGAGAGGCGTCTGTAATTTACATCATAGGTAGACCTCAACTATGGGAGACAAACTGAGAAAAAAAAATCCAGAAAATCACATTGTCTGTTTTTTTAACATTTTATTTGCATATTATGGTGGAAAATAAGTATTTGGTCAGAAACAAAATTTCATCTCAATACTTTGTAATATGTCCTTTGTTGGCAATGACAGAGGTCAAACGTTTTCTGTAAGTCTTCACAAGGTTGCCACACACTGTTGTTGGTATGTTGGCCCATTCCTCCATGCAGATCTCCTCTAGAGCAGTGATGTTTTTGGCTTTTCGCTTGGCAACACGGACTTTCAACTCCCTCCAAAGGTTTTCTATAGGGTTGAGATCTGGAGACTGGCTAGGCCACTCCAGGATCTTGAAATGCTTCTTACGAAGCCACTCCTTCGTTGCCCTGGTGGTGTGCTTTGGATCATTGTCATGTTGAAAGACCCAGCCACGTTTCATCTTCAATGCCGTTGCTGATGGAAGGAGGTTTGCACTCAAAATCTCACGATACATGGCCCCATTCATTCTTTCATGTACCCGGATCAGTCGTCCTGGCCCCTTTGCAGAGAAACAGCCCCAAAGCATGATGTTTCCACCACCATGCTTTACAGTAGGTATGGTGTTTGATGGATGCAACTCAGTATTCTTTTTCCTCCAAACACGACAAGTTGTGTTTCTACCAAACAGTTCCAGTTTGGTTTCATCAGACCATAGGACATTCTCCCAAAACTCCTCTGGATCATCCAAATGCTCTCTAGCAAACTTCAGACGGGCCCGGACAAGTACTGGCTTAAGCAGTGGGACACGTCTGGCACTGCAGGATCTGAGTCCATGGTGGCGTAGTGTGTTACTTATGGTAGGCCTTGTTACATTGGTCCCAGCTCTCTGCAGTTCATTCACTAGGTCCCCCCGCGTGGTTCTGCGATTTTTGCTCACCGTTCTTGTGATCATTCTGACCCGACAGGGTGGGATTTTGCGTGGAGCCCCAGATCGAGGGAGATTATCAGTGGTCTTGTATGTCTTCCATTTTCTAATTATTGCTCCCACTGTTGATTTCTTCACTCCAAGCTGGTTGGCTATTGCAGATTCAGTCTTCCCAGCCTGATGCAGGGCTACAATTTTGTTTCTGGTGTCCTTTGACAGCTCTTTGGTCTTCACCATAGTGGAGTTTGGAGTCAGACTGTTTGAGGGTGTGCACAGGTGTCTTTTTATACTGATAACAAGTTTAAACAGGTGCCATTACTACAGGTAATGAGTGGAGGAAAGAGGAGACTCTTAAAGAAGAAGTTACAGGTCTGTGAGAGCCAGAAATCTTGATTGTTTGTTTCTGACCAAATACTTATTTTCCACCATAATATGCAAAAAAAAAATGATAAAAAAAACAGACAATGTGATTTTCTGGGGTTTTTTTTCTCAGTTTGTCTCCCATAGTTGAGGTCTACCTATGATGTAAATTACAGACGCCTCTCATCTATTTAAGTGGTGGAACTTGCACTATTGCTGACTGACTAAATACTTTTTTGCCCCACTGTATATATACATACATATATATACACACACACACACACACACATATATTACATATACACACATTAAATATATTCATAAATAGTAGTTAGAGAAGAGAGGGAACAATAAGGACTTTTTAAAGTGTAATAGAATAAAGATTAGATTATGACACTTAATAGAAATGTAGGATTAAGGATTAAAGTACATTTTAGTTTCAGACCACCCCTTTAAGAATGAAGTATTTAGGGTCAGTGTACAAAGACAAAATAAGAACAATCTTTCCCAAACACAAGCTGTCTGAAGGGTTCTCAATTTAGTCCTGATATTATCTAAACCCATTCTTAGAACTAATGATAAATCTGCTTTATTTCATCCATCCATATGCAGCCTGAACAATTTTTTTACATTAACGATTTTTTTTTATATTGTGGGCCATGTAAAATTAACCCCTTAGCGATGGAGCCAAATTTTTAAAATCTGACCAGTGTTAATTTATGTGGTAATAACTCTGGAACGCATCAACAAATCCCAGTGATTTTGAGACTGTTTTTTCGTGACACATTATACTTCATGATAATGGTAAATTTAGGTCGATATGTTTTGTGTTTATTTATAAAAAATATCAGAAATTTGAGAAAAATGTTCAAAATTTGCAATTTTCAAACTTTGAATGTTTAACCCTTTAATCCAGATAGTCATAACACACAAAACATTAATAAATAACCTTTCCCACATGTATGCTTTACATCAGCATCATTTATAAAATGTTCTTTGTTTTGCTAGCATTTTAGGAGGTTTAAAAATGTAGCTGTAATTTTTCATTTTTTCAAGGAAATTTACAAAATTTATTTTTTTAGGGGCCTATCCATGTTTGAAGTGCCTTTAGGGGTCCCATATATTGCGAAACCCCAAAAGTTATAACATTTTAAAAACAGCACCCCTGACATATTGAAAACTGCTGTCAGGTACTGTAGTTTATTAACCCTTCAGGTGCTTTACAGGAATTATTGCAAAGTGGCAAGACAGAAATGAAAATGTGTATTTTTACCACCTAAATGCTGATAACTTCTGAACAGATTCCTACAGCCGTCAGACTCTAAGGCCACTATTTGATCATGAATTGCCACGGCAAACATCAGGACCACACAATCATGATCTGAGGGCACCAATTGGGATAAATATGAAGCCCCCACATGCTGTTAACCATTTATATTATGAAGTCACTATTGACAGCAGCATCTAAAGGTACCTTCACACATAACGATATTGTTAACGATATCGTTGCTATTTGTGACGTAGCAACGATATCGTTAATGAAATCGTTATGTGTGACAGCGACCAACGATCAGGCCCCTGCTGGGAGATCGTTGGTCGCTGAACAAAGTCCAGAACTTTATTTCGTCGCTGGACTCCCTGGAGACATCGCTGGATCGGCGTGTGTGACACCGATCCAGCGATGTCTTCACTGGTAACCAGGGTAAACATCGGGTAACTAAGCGCAGGGCCGCGCTTAGTAACCCGATGTTTACCCTGGTTACCATGCTAAAAGTAAAAAAAAACAAACACTACATACTTACCTACCGCTGTCTGTCCTCCAGCGCTGTGCTCTGCACTCCTCCTGCACTGGCTGTGAGCCGGAAAGCAGAGCGGTGACGTCACCGCTCTGCTTTCCGGCTCCCAGCCAGTACAGGAGGAGAGCAGAGAAGCAGAGCGCAGCGCTGGAGGACAGACGGCTGTAGGTAAGTATGTAGTGTTTGTTTTTTTTTTACTTTTAGCATGGTAACCAGGGTAAACATCGGGTTACTAAGCGCGGCCCTGCGCTTAGTTACCCGATGTTTACCCTGGTTACCGGCATCGTTGGTCGCTGGAGAGCGGTCTGTGTGACAGCTCTCCAGCGACCAAACAGCGACGCTGCAGCGATCCGGATCGTTGTCGGTATCGCTGCAGCGTCGCTTAATGTGAAGGGGCCTTTAGGGGTTAAACAGATTTGGACGGTGTAAACACTGATCGTGGCTGATACAGCAAGTTGTCAGCTATAGTGTACAGCCGACAGCTGCTGGATTGTCACCTGTATGGGGAGGCTATTCTCTTATATCTCAGGTCAGTTAAAAGACGTATTGGTGGTCATTAAGGGGTCAAACATGCCTGCCACCAACCAGTACTTGTATTCAAAGAATGAATTATTTTCCTAAAGCTTAGAGTTGTTTCTCTGTCTGTTATTCTTCCTGGAAATACATAAATAAAATAACAGTTTCTCTCGTCAAACTGACAATGACATTACTAATTGGACAGTGGCAGGGCGTGACTAACCAGGTACAAATGTGCTACCCCAGTGCTTGTTTATTCATAATCCAGGAGGAACACCACAACAATTCTGTCGTATTGGGGTTTTTTCTTTTTCTTTTTTGTTAAAGAACTCTGCGTTTTCCTATGAGAAGTGCAATTATTTACTAAAAACAGACTTATTATGTAGAGGATCTCTTGCCTGTTCTGACATTTACTCCAGCAAATTCACAAGGCATACAAGCAATTAAATGTAGAAAATAGTTCTAATATCACACAGGACTGCTGACAAGATCACTGTTTTTCTCAGATCTCTTCGCACATAACGTGTTGTTCTTTCAACTTGAAAAATGGACTGGGATGTGATAAAATTGTCATTAAATACACACGGGAAATATATACTATTTGCAATATTATTGTGATGCCTATGTGGATTTGTGTTACTGGAACATATCAGACACTATATTCCCTAAGATTTGTATTTATGTTCCCCTATAGGCTGGACAATTAACCTTTATGCTGCCAGGAAACGAGGCTGCGGTGCGGTAAATAAAGGGTTGGGACGCAATTTTCTTTTTCATTTCACAGGAAAGCTATTTGAAACAAAGCCAAAGAACAATCTGTCCATCTTAAGACAATGGCATTCAGGGTGCACACAGAGTCAGCCACGCCGCGGATCTCTTATTGCAACATGTCCAATTCTATTTGCACGGATCCCTAAGTGTGCTGTTGGTAATAAAAAGCCATTCTAATGTAGAAAAACCTCCTGTAAAGCTAATAGACCTGGGTCAGTTTGCAGTCTCTGGGGGAATGAAATAATCCATGTGCTGGAATTTGAGAACCTCATTGCCCCAGCTCGTCCATCCCGGCTGCAGGTTACGGGCAAACAGCTCTAAGCGTTCCACATCAGGCTTGACAAATTCTTTCAAAATCTCTAAAAGAAGAAGCAGAAACACAAAGAAGAAGACAGTGATGACGGAGAAAAGAAAAAAAAAAATCAATCTTCTTTCAGCTACTGGTAGATGAAAAAGTGGAGTATTTCATTAAAAAGAAGACAGCAAATTAATTTCAAGGATTTCATCAACAGCCCATGCTATTTATAGGCAGGAAATCATTTGAAATAAGCGCCCTTGAGATCGGGAACAATACAGTCAGAGGCTTCAATGGGTCTGATTTATCGGTTTTCATTTAGAGACAGGGAATGAGGATTTTACCGCCTACACAGGTGACTTTTCAATTCTTCAATAGAGTCATCATAGTACTACAGAGCAGGAGGTGACAATGCCGTAAATGCTTCCTGAATGATGGGAACAAAACACCGCTGAAAAGGACAGAACAATTAGTGCGCGGCGATCAGGCTAAAAGTCTGAGGATGAAGACGGTGACAGTAACACCTTAGCACCAGCCGGGGATCTTACAATGCTCTGGCTGGCCTGCCGTAAGTACTCATGGCAATTTAAGGGCTTTCTACCCTGATGTCTGGGGGCTTCAATACAGGATGGTCCTGAAATCATTTCATCTAATCTGTGTAAGCGCAGGATCACCGAGCCTTCCTCTGTCAGGGAAGTCGTGTCACAATTACATCTGCCAGTTGACCTTTGTAATGGAGAGAGATCAGATAAGTGTTTCTTAACTACAGGTGAATTGCTGCTTGTGGTCAATGAGCCGTACTGACAGAGCGTAATGTGTTACAGCCAAGACACTTAACTTAATCTTATTAAAACATCATTGCTTCAAGTGTGAACATAAAAACTGACTGAAATCATTGTCCGTGGCATTTTAACAGGCTCTTAGCCTTACCGTCAATAATACACACATACATAAATACATACACTCCTCAACATTGCAATTGTAATACCAAGAAGGAAAAGTTGTGAAGTTATGGAAATCACAGGATCAATAGGCATGGTAGGTAATAATATGCAAATGATAAAAAAATGTAAACAAAATTTTCAAAACATCTGGATTTATTCAGTATTGTGCATGAACGCCACGTGCTGAAATCTTGGCTGCTATCAATGAGGTCATTAATGGTTGCCTGAGGAAAGTTCTGCCACAATAAATGCACTTGGTCATACAAATTATCAAGATTTGCTGCTGGCAGCTCCCTTTATAATTAACAACCAATAAAGTCCCAGATGTGCTCAAAGGGAGACGCTGCAGGCCATGGTAGCATGTTTCCACCATGCAGGCTGCTTACAGTAGCATGAGCAACATGTGGCGTGACATGGCATTGTCATGTTGACAAATGACCGTACCATTGGTTCCATTATCAAATCAATGTAGCGCTGAGGTGTTCATGTACCTGGAGTGAAAACTACCATACATTATGCCACCCCACACCGTAATCTCAGGAGTATGACCGGTGTGATATAGCCTCGTGGAGGCCTCTTCATGGCATTTCCCATGTGCTTTCCAATCCAGTCTCCGGATACATTGCTAAAGTCCTCGCCCACCCACTACAGCCTCCGTTGCTGCATTCCAGACTTGGCAAACACCATGAAGAGGAATTCATAAAGGAACGTCACATCCAACCAACAACAAAAATTTTGGTTCGGGGTTGCATAATGTACAGTAGCCAGACCTCTTCTATTGCGAGTACATTAACAGCTCGGAGTCACATTGAGTGATATGGCTGCTTCACCAAAGTGTCCCAGGAGCAGATTTTCAATAAGACAAAGCAAGGCTGCAGTTTGCTTGTGCTACTATGAGCAGTCTCTGTGGCCTAAACATGCTACCGTGGCCCGCAGTGTCTCTGGACTCGCCTCGTATCAAGCACATCTGGGATATCATTGGTCGGCAATTGGAAAGGAAGCTGCCAGGAGAAGATCTTGATAATTTACTTAAGTGCTTTCAGCGTGGCACCTGAATGAGGCCTAATTTCTACAAAAAAATTGTTTTGTCTACAAAATAAAAGCAGGACCAAAACCCTATGTGCAGAACAATAATATTACGACGCATCAAAGAGGTATAGAGCTGAACTTCAAGAATTCCAATTCCACTGTTCAGTAATTGAAACATTATTTAAAGGACAGGACATTTCCATCTTTAAGACTGCAGAAAATCCAATCCTTTGTGGCTACAAGTAATGTATCCAAAGTTAAGATGGCAAGAAGTTCAAACCAATAATTTCTAATTTTTTAATCAATAGTATTTGTCATCATTTAAAACATATTATATAAAAAACAAAGTAGTGCGAATACCATAATTTTTGTCCTTGTAAATGTTAGAGGCAATTTTAATAAATTCTTTACAGCCATCAGAGTCATCCTGCCCTTTGTTAATATGAGGTTAGAATATATACAAGGCTGCACTTTGCAAATCAGAGGTTTTTCTAAGCAGAGTCATCTGTACAATGTTGTTTGAATGGGTTGGTTGCCATGGTTACAAAGTTTCCAAACTACAATGCACAGAGCAGCTGCCGAAGTGTTATGCGCATGCAAACGTCACCGTAATATGGCCTTGTTTCATACAAGTGCACTTTAAACCACACAACAAAAAAAAACACAAATGTGAATAACAAAGTACGCGCACCGCACATCCCCATGAACCCAGACTGGGTACAGCGCACACTATAGAATAATGATGTATAGGCAGACAAAACCGAACATTTCATCTACTCACAATGCTGATGCACAATGCTCCTCAATTTAAAAAGTTTGTTTTCCTAACTTTCCAACTTCAAGGACCAAATATTAAAATCCATCTTTTATTGGTTTGTTTAAAAGAATGGTGATAAAGAGCACTAGAAAAAAAAACAAAAAAAACTTGGTACAACGTGCTAAATCTTGTACCAAGTCTTAGCTTTAGGCCGGTGTCACACTAGAGTTTAGCATTGGATGCAATATGCTAATGACACTCGGCTGCAGCTCTGCTGCGAGCATGATCCGAGCGTCATACTACAGTGTTCGGATTCTCCGGCATGAGAGAATCGCAGCACAAGTGCGGAGGAGACTGAGAAAGTCATTTCTCCATTGCCTGTTACAGAGTCCAATGTTTCACACACACCCATAGACTTGTATGGGTGCGTGTGACGTGATTCTTGGATGCACTCGCAGCACGCTGCAATTGTTTTCTCATGCCGAATCGGCATAAGAAAATAATCACTGATCTGCACGGCCCCATAGTGTAACATTAGGCTAAGTGCTAGCCGATAAAACAGATTAACCCTCAGATTAAATAGTAGGAACATGTTGGCAAAATTTAAAAACTTTAACGTGTTTGGTCCTCATATGCTCTAAGGCCCAGATTCATCAAAGTTTTTATGCAATGGTGGTACAGGGGCACGGCAATACCTCCTTGTTAGATTTAGGACTAATGGTGGCATTCCTTCTGCCAGACATCTTACTCCAATCGCTGGAGTGGCATTCCTTACTTCAGAAATCAGTCTCTGGAGTGCACAGGCGCTGGGAAAGATCAGAGAGGCCCAGCGCCTGCACATGGCTGTACTTTGCTCTGGCCTCAACAGGGCAGATAAGTACACCTGCGCAGGAGCGCGATGCTGGGGAGCCTGTGAAGCAAGGAGCGGGCGGCGTCACAAGAAGATAGGAGGAGCCGCACATGACAGCTTCCCCGGGTGAGTATAATAAAACTTATTTTTCTTATCTTTCAGGTCGGATTAGGGGCTTATCTACAGCATTATAGAATGCTGTATATAAGCCCTGAAAGGGGGTGTCCGTATCTTATATCAGCCAAACCTGGTGACAGGTTCCCTTTAAGACGCGTGCTCCTTTTGATGGATCAGAGTCGTCTAACTACAGCACACCCCCTTATTATCAAGATCAGTGTGAAAAACGCCAGTCTTGATAAATCGGAGACTAGGATTTCAAAGCCTTTCTTAAAGTGTCTAACCCTTTGACTGCTAGTATATACAGTTACGTCCATATATATTTGGACAGTGACATTTTTCTAATTTTGGTTATAGACATTACCACAATGAATTTTAAACAATTCAGATGCAGTGGACGTTCAGACTGTCAGCTTTCATTTGAGGGTATCCACATTAAAATTGGATGAAGGGTTTAGGAGTTTCAGCTCCTTAACATGTGCCACCCTGTTTTTAAAGGGACCAAAAGTAATAGGACAATTGACTCCAAGGCAATTTCATGAACAGGTGTGGGCAAGCCCTTCGTTATGTCATTCTCAATTAAGCAGATAAAAGGCCTGGAGTTGATTTGAGGTGTGGTGCTTGCATTTGGAAGGTTTTGCTGTGAAGTAAACATGCGGTCAAAGGAGCTCTCCATGCAGGTGAAACAAGCCATCCTTAAGCTGCGAAAACAGAAAAAACCCATCCGAGAAATTGCTACAATATTAGGAGTGGCAAAATCTACAGTTTGGTACACATCCTGAGAAAGAAAGCAAGCACTGGTAAACTCATCAATGCAAAAAGACCTGGGCACCCACGGAAGACAACAGTGGTGGATGATTGCATAATAATCTCCATGGTGAAGAGAAACCCCTTCACAACAGCCAACCAAGAGAACAACACTCTCCAGGAGGTAGGAGTATCAATATCCAAATCTACCATAAAGAGAAGACTGCATGAAAGTAACCACAGAGGGTTCACTGCACGGTGCAAGCCACTCATAAGCATCAAGAATAAAAAGGCTAGACTGGACTTCGCTAAGAAACATCTAAAAAAGCCAGCACGGTTCTGGAAGAACATTCTTTGGACAGATGAAACCAAGATAAACCTCTACCAGAATGATGGAAAGAGAACAGTATGGCGAAGGCGTGGTACAGCTCATGATCCAAAGCATACCACCATCTGTAAAACACGGCGGAGGCAGTATGATGGCTTGGACATGCATGGCTGCCAGTGGCAGTGGGTCACTAGTGTTTATTGATGATGTGACACAGGACAGAAGCAGCCGAATGAATTCTGAGTTATTCAGAGACATACTGTGTGCTCAGATCCAGCCAAATGCAGCAAAACTGGTTGGTCGTCGTTTCATACTACAGATGGACAATGACCCAAAACATAAAGCCAAAGCAACCCAGGAGTTTATTAAAGCAAAGAAGTGGAATATTCTTGAATGGCCAAGTCAGTCACCTGATCTCAACCCAATTGAGCATGTATTTCACTTGTTAAAGACTAAACTTCAGACAGAAAGGTCCACAAACCAACAGCAACTGAAAACCACCGCAGTGAAGGCCTGGCAGAGCATCAAAAAGGAGGAAACACAGCGTCTGGTGATGTCCATGAGTTCAAGACTTCAGGCAGACATTGCCAACAAAGGGTTTTAAACCAAGTACTAGAAATCAACATTTTATTTAAAATTATTTAATCTGTCCAATTACTTTTGGTCCCTTTAAAAACAGGGTGGCACGTTAAGGAGCTGAAACTCCTAAACCTTTCATCCAATTTTAATGTGAATACCCTCAAATAAAAGCTGAAAGTCTGAACTTCAACTGCATCTGAATTGTTTTGTTTAAAATTCATTGTGGTAATGTCTATAACCAAAATTAGAAAAAGGTTGTCTCTGTCCAAATATATATGGACTTAACTGTATGTATTGATTGTACACTCCTCAAAATTGAAATTGCAAAACTAAGAAAAAAGTTGTAGAGTTATAGAAACCACAGTATCGATATTGGTAAGGATACGCAAATAATGAAAAAAGAGAAAACATTTACATCATCCCTATTTATTCAGTATCAAGTATGAGAGTGGCAAGCAGCAATACAAGCCCTTTGATGCCTTGGCTGCTATCAATGAACGTCTGAGGAATGTTCACGTCTAAAGGTACCTACCTTCACGCTGAGCAACTTCACAACGAGAACGACAACGATCCGCGACATTGCAGCGTCCAGGATAGTGATCTCGTTGTGTTTGACACGCAGCAGCGATCTGGATCCCGCTGTGACATCGCTGGTCGTAGCTAGAAGTCCGGAACTTTATTTGGTCGTCAGGTCAGCGTGATTCGTCATGTTTGACAGCAAAAGCAACGACGCCAGCAATGTTTTTACATGGAGCTAACAACCAGCAAGAACGATAAGTACGTCACTGGATCGCTCCTGCATCGTTCTGGTGTTGCAGTGTTTGACATCTCTACAGCGACGCTGCAGCGATCGGCTCGTTGTCTATATCGCTGCAGCGTCGCCGAGTCTGACGGTACCTTAAGAACCAACAAGCAGGTTGTGGCCAACTACATGCCCATTGTCAATCTCTGCCAGCGATTCTGCAGCTTCCATGGACATCACATCGACAGAGCACTGCCATTTTGATGGGACGTGACTGCTGATGTCATGCTTTGTAACAGCTGGTTCTCCCCTTCCTGTGTGAAGACAGCCGTCAATCAGTGTGATGTAAGCAATTACGTACCTTTGACAGAGCAATCCAGAAGAGGAAGATCTGCTCTGTTGACGTAAAGAAGTAGAATCGGCAACAGTCCGTGATCGCTCAGAGCTGGGCAGGACAGGGAGATATGTCCACAGTAAAAAAATAAACAAAATAAAGGAGTCCTGGTTAACCCCATTACGGCCATGTGCACACGTTGAGTATTTGGTCAGTATTTTACCTCAGTATTTGTAAACCAAAACCAGAAGTGGAACAATCAGAGGAAAAGTATAATAGAAACCAGTCACCACTTTTGTATTTTTCACCCACTCCTGGTTGCCTTACAAATACTGAGGTAAAATAATAAAACAACTCACCAAATACTCATCATGCGCACGTGGCCTAGGGATCATGCCTAATTTGAACTGACGGTCCACTCTTTTTTGTGTGTTTTCATCACATTTTAGGAGTTCATTTTTTTCCTTTTTTCTCAACCTAGCTTTTTTTTGCCAAGATGCAGCAGCATTTTGAGTTTTATACACCAAATCTAATTTATTAACTATTTATGATGAGAAATTGAAATCATAAAAAAAAAAAGAAAAAAAAAAAAAAAAAAAAGAGTAGATGTGTTTTTTGAGGTTTTGGTGTTTTTATATTTTACGATATTCATCCACTGCAGAAATAAAGTTATCTTTATTCTGTAGGTCAGCACGAGAGAATACCACATTTACGTAGTTTTTTTTAGGTTTTATTCCTTTTATAATATCAATACTTTTTTTGTGTTGCTGTACTATGGGAGTGATAATGATTATGGACTTTTTGATCACTTATTTTATTTTTTTTTTTGCAAGGGGGGACCATGGAGCCACAATTCCAGGGTGCATAATTAATGTCTTTTCACATTCTAATGAAAATTGTCATGTTAAGTAATGTGTGAAAAAGCAGTGATATGATAAGACATTGCAGGATACTGGTGATATAAATGGATAGAAATAGTGATATATGTCAAACACACACACCATAATTCAAAAAAGTAACTTCAAAGTACAGTCACCCATTAAATGTATATATTTTTAAACCATATATGCTTCATAGTGGGATCCTAAAATGGGATGCGGACATAGCCTTAAATATGAATAAAACGTTTTCTATTAGCTTAGGAAACAATTAAATATGTAAAAATTTAGAAGAAAAAAAAAATACTAATAGCCTTTTCTTTATTGTCCTGCAACATCTGACATACTTCTGACAGCAAGTACACTGGAGATCATCTACTCTCAAATTTCAGAGGACAGTTTTGAAATGGTCTCCATGGAGCTGGGCTTCTCGCCTATTTTTAGCAATGTAGAACGGAATAACTATTCAATATTATATTCCACAAGAGACTTTTGTCTTTTATTCTAACACTATAGGTTTACAGCCTTGGTTTTACACCAAGAAATAAGAATATTCTATTTAATGGCTGCTCTGACAGGAAATACGGTAAGTAAAATAAAGTACCTGTGACTTTTGTACAGTTCTGAATTCATCTTAGATTAGTAGGATTCTGGCAAGCAGAATCTGGGTTATATTGAAAAACGCTGATGAACTTCATCCAGAGAGCGACCCCCCCCCCCCCCCCCCCCAAAAAAAAAAAAAAAAAAAAAAAAAAAAAAAGAGTCCTTTAGTAATTTGTCCGTACTCACCAAGCAACTGAAACAAAGGAGATCAATAATTGTGTCAAAGCTTTTACATGTCTATAAATACAAGGCCAGGAAATACATACCGATGTAGATGTTAAATCTCTTGCTTATTTTCCAGTATCCTCAGCCAACAGTAAAAACATGAAGTTTAAATGAAAAGAACATAAAAAAATTATATATGAAAGTCTGAGTTAGCTAAAGCTAAACATGAAAGAGAAAGTGACTGCAGACTTGTACCCCAAGGCCAGACAACCCCTCTATGTGACTGCAGACTTGTACCCCAAGGCCAGACAACCCCTCTATGTGACTGCAGACTTGTACCCCAAGGCCAGACAACCCCTCTATGTGACTGCAGACTTGTACCCCAAGGCCAGACAACCCCTCTATGTGACTGCAGACTTGCACCCCAAGGCCAGACAACCCCTCTGTGACTGGAGACTTGCACCCCAAGGCCAGACAACCCCTCTATGTGACTGCAGACTTGTACCCTAAGGCCAGACAACCCCTCTATGTGACTGCAGACTTGAACCCCAAGGCCAGACAACCCCTCTATGTGACTGCAGACTTGCAACCCAAGGCCAGACAACCCCGCTATGTGACTGCAGACTTGTACCCTAGACGTACCCTAAACTAAACATGAGCGGCTCAGCTCAACGCAAGTTTCCCCTTTAACCCCGAAAGTGGTTTGCAGTTAATGACCAGGCCAGTTATTACAATTCTGACAACTGTCACTTTATGGGGTAATAACTCTGAAACGCTTCAACAGATTCTGGTGATTCCCAGACATATTGTACTTCATGATAGTGGTAACATTTATTTGATATGACTTATGCGCTTATTTGTGAAAAAAAAAACCAGAAATTTGGCAAAAATTTTGCAATTTTCAAACTTTGAATTTTCAAGCTCTTAAATCACAGAGATAGGTCACACAATAGTTAATAAGTAACATTTCTCACTTGTCTAAATTACATCAGCACAATTTCGGAACCAGCATTTTATTTTGTTAGGGAGTTATAAAGGGTTAAAAGTTGACCAGCGATTTTAAATTTTTCCAGCAAAATTTACAAAGTCATTTTTTTTAAGGGACCACATCACATTTAATCCCTTTCTGACATTTGTCGTAATACATCCCTGTGCCCTGGGCCTATTTGACCAGGGACTTCTTATTACTGCATGGCGTATTACTGCATCGTATTACAGGCTGTGTGCGGGCGATCGTCGCCTTGGTGTCAGCTGATTCTAACAGCTGACACCTGGCACTAAGTGCCAAGAGCGGTCACACACCACACCCGGAACTTTAACCCCCTAAATGCTGCGATCAAACGCAATAGCAGCATTCCGGGAGCTGGCAGAGGGATGACAGCCCCTCTGCCTTTGGATTGGTGAGCCCGCAACGTGACGCGGGGGTCCCGATCATTGCTATGGTAACCCATGGTGATGGCATACAGGTCACAAGAGCTAAGAAAGTTGCTGATCAGCCTGCAAAAATGATAGTCCCATAGTGGTACAAAGTAAAAAAGTTTTAAAATATTGTTTTAAATAATTGTAAAAATACTTAAAAAAAAAAATCAAAAGATATTGTTTCCGCAAAAAAATATTTGTATGAAAAAAAAAATAAAAGTACAAATATTTGTTATTGCCGAGTCCAAAATGACCTGACCTATAAAACCGTCCCACTATTTACCCCTTTACTGAACACCATATAAATAAAAGAAAAAAAACAATGCTTTATCATCATACTGCGAAGTGTAAAGTGTAATAAAAAGCGATCAAAAAGATGGATTAAAAGAAACATGGTACCGCTGAAATGTCACCTTGTCCCGCAAAAAACAAGCCACCATACAGCTCTATCAGCAGAATAATTAAAAAATTATAATAATTTTCTCTAGAAAAGTTTTTATTGTGTAAAAGCACCAAAACATCAAAAAATGATATAAATGAGGTATGGCTGTAATCGTACTGACCCCAAGAATAAAACTGCTTTATCAATTTTACCGTACACAGAATGGCATAAACCCAACCTCCCCCAAAAAATTTTAAATGCTGGTTTTTGTTCATTCTGTCTCCCATAAATCGGAATAGAAAGCTATAAAAAATGTCATGTGCCCGACAACAGTACCAATAAAAACGTCAACTTGTCCCGCAAAAAACTTGCTCTGACATGACTCTGTGGGCCAAAATTTGGAAAAATTATAGCTTTCAAAATATGGTGATGCAAAAACCATTTTTTGCAATAAAAAGCGTCTTTTAGTGTGTGACAGCAGCCAAACATAAAAACTAGATATAAATCTGGTATCGCACCGACCCGAAGAATAAAATCGACATATCACTTATACCACATGAGAAATTATGTAAAAAATAAATAAAATCAATTTTTCACATGCTATTTATTTTTTTCATTCTGCCTCCCAAAGATTGCAGTAAGGCACTGCACACATTTATCCTGCGCTCTGTGCTGAGTGCTTTCACCCGGATTTGTGTCTAAAATACTTGATTCAGACAGAACTTTTAGCAGAAGATTCCCTATAATGAGGTAGATGGAGGCACTGTGGACGACATTTGACCTGTGATCCTGCAGTGTTCATCATTTTAGGATTGCATAAAAGTGCCGCAGGTCAGTTTTGTGCACTTCTGAAATGGACACCGTTGAACAAGGGCCAGACAGAATTCAGAGTAACTCTGCTGCCTCATTATAGTGAATGGATCCCTTGGGGGGTTTTCATCTGAATCACGTCACCCAGAGATTTAGATGGAAACCCCAAAGTAAGTGCTCAGTGTACAGCGCAGGATAAATGTGATCCCAAACATTATGTAAAATGTTCCAAATAAAATCTTCAACTCAATCCACAAAAAATGCAAGCCCTCACTGTGGTCTGTCATCTGTTAATGAAAAAATAGAGGGCTTCCACGTTACTGGTAGCACAAAGGTTCTGGAAAAGCGAAATGGATCTTCACCCGCCAAAAGAAATTCATCAAATTCTCTGCTCCCGGATCCAAATGCCCCCTCCCTTCTGAGCCCCACAGTGTACCTAAACCACATACTGCATCCACATTTGGCATTTCTGAAGCAATGAGAGACGGCCTAACTTACGGGTGCTTGCCTCCAGAAGCATGGGCTGGGCATAACGTACTGGTAACTGCAACAAACTGGTCACTACAGTGTACTACAACGGCAGTTTGCAATCTTCACTCGGCAACATTCATTGCTACTCGTTTCTGGAAAATACCCATGGAATCAAAATGATCATTACATCTGAAGATAAATTCCCCAAGGGGTAGTTTCCAAAATGGGGTTACTTGGAGTTAATGGGTGGGGGGTGGAATTCTGCTCTTCCTGCAATTAGGGGCACAGTATATGAAGTCTGCAAACTATTTTAAGAACATCTGTGATCCAGGAGGCAAATAGCACTCTGTTCCTCCCTAGTCTCTCCGTGTGGCTTAGTACTGTACAGCCAAGTATTGGGTAATGCCACGTTCAGTAAAAATTGAAGGACAAATTTTGGTGCCATTTTTACCCACTTGTGTGAAAATGTATTTTGGTGGTATTCCCCCATATACGGGATATCAGCATACTCAGAAGAAGTTACACAACAAACTGAACGGTGCAATTTCTCCGGTTACCCTAATGACAATGCAAAATTTGGGGCTGAAATAATATTTTTGTGAGGAAAATGATAATTTATTATTTTCACGGACCAAAGTTATAAACTTCTGCAAAGCACTTGGGGGTTCAGGGTGCTCACCAGACATCTAAAAACATTCTTTGATGGGTCTAGTTTCCAAAATGGGGTCAATTGTGGGTGGTTTCCACTATTTAGGCACATCAGGGGCTCTCCAAATAGGACATGACATCTGCTAATGATTCCAGGAAATTTTACATTCAAAAAGTCAAATGATGCTCCTTCTCTTCTGAGCTCTGCCCAAACAGTGGTTTTCTCCCTCATATGGAGTATAGGCATACTCAGGGGAAATTACATAACCAAATTTGGGGTCCATTTTTTCTTGTTACCCTTGTGGAAATAAAAAAAAAAAATGGATCTGAAATACATTTTTGGGGTATTTTGTTCAATTTTTTCCACATTCCAAAAATTTGTGAAGCACCTGAAGGGTTAATAAACTTCTTGAAAGTGGTTTTGAGTAATTAATGGAATGTGAAAGGAAAAAAATGAACATTCAACTTTTTTTTACTAAAATGTTATTTTAGACTCAATTTTTTTTTTATTTTCACAAAGGTAATAAAGAAAAATTGGACCCCAAACGTTGTTTTGCAATTTTTCCTGAGTACGCTGATACCCCATATGTAGGAGAAAACAATGGTTTTGGGTCATGACAGGGCTCGAAAGGGAAGGAGCACCATTTGACTTTTTGAATGCAAAACTCGCTCGAATTGAGAGTGGATGCCATGTTGTGTTTTGAGAGCCCCTGATGTGCTTAAACAGTTTAAAACCCCCACAAATGATCCAGTTTTGGAAATTAGACCCCTTAACCCCTTCATGACCCAGCCTATTTTGACCTTAAAGACCTTGCCGTTTTTTGCAATTCTGACCAGTGTCCCTTTATGAGGTAATAACTCAGGAACGCTTCAACGGATCCTAGCGGTTCTGAGATTGTTTTTTCGTGACATATTGGGCTTCATGTTAGTGGTAAATTTAGGTCAATAAATTCTGCGTTTATTTGTGATAAAAACGGAAATTTGGCGAAAATTTTGAAAATTTCGCAATTTTCACATTTTGAATTTTTATTCTGTTAAACCAGAGAGTTATGTGACACAATAGTTAATAAATAACATTTCCCATATGTATACTTTACATCAGCACAATTTTGGAAACAAAATTTTTTTTTGCTAGAAAGTTATAAGGGTTAAAATTTGACCAGCGATTTCTCATTTTTACAACGAAATTTACAAAACCATTTTTTTAGGGACCACCTCACATTTGAAGTCAGTTTGAGGGGTCTATATGGCTGAAAATACCCAAAAGTGACACCATTCTAAAAAATGCACCCCTCAAGGTACTCAAAACCACATTCAAGAAGTTTATTAACCCTTCAGGTACTTCACAGCAGCAGAAGTAACATGGAAGGAAAAAATTAACATTTAACTTTTTAGTCACAAAAATTATCTTTTAGCAACAATTTTTTTATTTTCCCAATGGTAAAAGGAGAAACTGAACCACGAAAGTTGTTGTCCAATTTGTCCTGAGTACACTGATACCTCATATGTTGGGGTAAACCACTGTTTGGGCGCACGGCAGGGCTTGGAAGGGAAGGAGCGCCATTTGACTTTTTGAATGAAAAATTGGCTGCACTCTTTAGCGGACACCATGTCACGTTTGGAGAGCCCCCGTGTGCCTAAAAATTGGAGCTCCCCCACAAGTAACCCCATTTTGGAAACTAGACGCCCCAAGGAACTTCTCTAGATGCATAGTGAGCACTTTGAACCCCCAGATGCTTCACAAATTGATCCGTAAAAATGAAAAAGTACTTTTTTTTCACAAAAAAATTCTTTTAGCCTCAATTTTTTCATTTTCACATGGGCAACAGGATAAAATGGATCCTAAAATTTGTTGGGCAATTTCTCCTGAGTACACCGATACCTCACATGTGGGGGTAAACCACTGTTTGGGCACATGGTAAGGCTCGGAAGGGAAGGAGCGCCATTTGACTTTTTGAATGAAAAATTATCTCCATCGTTAGCGGACACCATGTCACGTTTGGAGAGCCCCTGTGTGCCTAAACATTGGAGCTCCCCCACAAGTGACCCCATTTTGGAAACTAGACCCCCCAACGAACTTCTCTAGATGCCTAGTGAGCACTTTAAACCCTCAAGTGCTTCACAAATTGATCTGTAAAAATGAAAAAGTACTTTTTTTTCCACCCCAAAAAAATTTTTGCCTCAATTTTTTCATTTTCACATGGGCAATAGGATAAAATGGATCATAAAATTTGTTGGGCAATTTCTCCCGAGTACGCCGATACCTCATATGTGGGGGTAAACCACTGTTTGGGCACACGGCAGGGCTCGGAAGGGAAGGCGCGCCATTTGACTTTTTGAATGGAAAATTAGCTCCAATTGTTAGCGGACACCATGTCGCGTTTGGAGAGCCCCTGTGTGCCTAAACATTGGAGTTCCCCCACAAGTGACCCCATTTTGGAAACTAGACCCCCCAAGTAACTTATCTAGATGCATATTGAGCACTTTAAACCCCCAGGTGCTTCACAGAAGTTTATAACGCAGAGCCATGAAAATACAAAATAATTTTTCTTTCCTCAAAAATGATTTTTTAGCCTGGAATTTCCTATTTTGCCAAGGGTAGTAGGAGAAATTGGACCCCAAATGTTCTTGTCCAGTTTGTCCTGAGTACGCTGATACCCCATATGTGGGGGTAAACCACTGTTTGGGCGCACGGCAGGGCTTGGAAGGGAAGGCACGCCATTTGGCTTTTTAAATGGAAAATTAGCTCCAATCATTAGCGGACACCATGTCACGTTTGGAGAGCCCCTGTATGCCTAAACATTGGAGATCCCCCACAAGTGACCCCATTTTGGAAACTAGACCCCCCAAGGAACTTATCTAGATGCATATTGAGCACTTTAAACCCCCAAGTGCTTCACAGAAGTTTATAACGCAGAGCCATGAAAATAAAAAATAAAAATTATTTTCTCAAAAATGATATTTTAGCCTGCAATTTTTTATTTTCCCAAGGGTAACAGGAGAAATTTGACCCCAAAAGTTGTTGTTCAGTTTCTCCTGAGTACGCTGATACCCCATATGTGGGGGTAAACCACTGTTTGGGCACATGCCGGGGCTCGGAAGTGAAGTAGTGACGTTTTGAAATGCAGACTTTGATGGAATGGTCTGCGGGCGTCACGTTGCGTTTGCAGAGCCCCTGGTGTGCCTAATCAGTAGAAACCCCCCACAAGTGACCCCATTTTAGAAACTAGACCCCCCAAGGAACTTATCTAGATGTGTGGTGAGCACTTTGAACCCCCAAGTGCTTCACAGAAGTTTATAATACAGAGCCGTGAAAATAATAAATACGTTTTCTTTCCTCAAAAATAATTATTTAGCCCAGAATTTTTTATTTTCCCAGGGGTTACAGGAGAAATTGGACCCCAAAAGTTGTTGTCCTGTTTCTCCCGAGTACGCCGATACCCCATGTGTGGGGGTAAACCACTGTTTGGGCACACGTCGGGGCTCAGAAGAGAAGTAGTGACTTTTGAAATGCAGACTTTGATGGAATGGTCTGCGGGCGTCACGTTGCGTTTGCAGAGCCCCTGGTGTGCCTAATCAGTAGAAACCCCCCACAAGTGACCCCATTTTAGAAACTAGACCCCCCAAGGAACTTATCTAGATATGTGGTGAGCACTTTGAACCCCCAAGTGCTTCACAGACGTTTACAACGCAGAGCCGTGAAAATAAAAAAATCATTTTTCTTTCCTCAAAAATGATGTTTTAGCAAGCATTTTTTTATTTTCACAAGGGTAACAGGAGAAATTGGACCCCAGTAATTGTTGCGCAGTTTGTCCTGAGTATGCTGGTACCCCATATGTGGGGGTAAACCACTGTTTGGGCATACGTCGGGGCTCGGATGTGAGGGAGCACCATTTGACTTTTTGAATACAAGATTGGCTGGAATCAATGGTGGCGCCATGTTGCGTTTGGAGACCCCTGATGTGCCTAAACAGTGGTAACCCCTCAATTCTACCTCCAACACTAACCCCAACACACCCCTAACCCTAATCCCAACTGTAGCCATAACCGTAATCACAACCCTTACCCCAACACACCCCTAACCCTAATCCCAACTGTAGCCATAACCCTAATTCCAACCCTAACCCTAAGGCTATGTGCCCACGTTGCGGATTCGTGTGAGATTTTTCAGCATCATTTTTGAAAAATACGCGGGTAAAAGGCACTGCGTTTTACCTGCGGATTTACCATGGATGTCCAGTGTTTTTTGTGCGGATTTCACCTGCGGATTCCTATTGAGGAACAGGTGTAAAACGCTGCGGAATCCGCACAAAGAATTGACATGCTGCGGAAAATACAACGCAGCGTTTCCGCGCGGTATTTTCCGCACCATGGGCACAGCGGATTTGGTTTTCCATAGGTTTACTTGGTACTGTAAACCTGATGTAAAACTGCTACAAATCCGCAGCGGCCAATCCGCTGCGGATCCACAGCCAAATCCGCACCGTGTGCACATAGCCTAATTCTAAAGGTATGTGCACACGCTGCGGAAAACGCTGCAGATCCGCAGCAGTTTCCCATGAGTTTACAGTTCAATGTAAACCTATGGGAAACAAAAATCGCTGTACACATGCTGCAGAAACACTGCACGGAAACGCAGCGGTTTACATTCCGCAGCATGTCACTTCTTTCTGCGGATTCCACAGCGGTTTTACAACTGCTCCAGTAGAAAATCGCAGTTGTAAAACCACAGTGAAATGCGCAGAAAAAACACGGTAAATCCGCCATAAATCCGCAGCGGTTTAGCACTGCGGATTTATGAAACCCGCAGCGGAAAAATCCGCAGAGGACCAGAATACGTGTGCACATACCGAAACCCTAACCCTAACCCTACCCCTAACCCTATTCTAACATTAGTGGAAAAAAAAAAAAATTCTTTATTTTTTTATTGTCCCTACCTATGGGGGTGACAAAGTGGGGAGGGTCATTTATTATTTTTTTTATTTTGATCACTGAGATATAATCTATCTCAGTGATCAAAATGCACTTTGAACGAATCTGCCGGCCGGCAGATTCAGCGGGCGCACTGCGCATGCGCCCGCCATTTTGGAAGATGGCGGCGCCCAGGGAGAAGACGGACGGACCCCGGCAGCATCGGTAAGTATGATGGGGTGCGGGGGGAGCACGGGGGGGGATCGGAGCATGGGGGGGTGGATCGGAACGCAGGAGGGGTGGAACGGAGCACGGGGGGGGTGGAACGGAGCACGGGGGGGGTGGAACGGAGCACGGGGGGGGTGGATCGGAGTGCAGGGGGGGTGATTGGAGCACGGGGGGTGTTTGGAGCACGGGGGTGAGCGGACAAGAGCACGGGGGGTAGCGGCGCACAGGACGGAGGGGAGCCGGAGCAGTGCACTGGACAGATCGGGGGGCTGGGGGGGGGCGATCGGTGGGGTGGGGGCACATTAGTATTTCCAGCCATGGCCGATGATATTGCAGCATCGGCCATGGCTGGATTGTAATATTTCACTCGTTATAATAGGTGAAATATTACAAATCGCTCTGATTGGCAGTTTCACTTTCAACAGCCAATCAGAGCGATCGTAGCCACGGGGGGGTGAAGCCACCCCCCCTGGGCTAAACTACCACTCCCCCTGTCCCTGCAGATCGGGTGAAATGGGAGTTAACCCTTTCACCCGATCTGCCAGGACGCGATCTTTCCATGACGCCATATAGGCGTCATGGGTCGGATTGGCACCGACTTTCATGACGCCTACGTGGCGTCATGGGACGGGAAGGGGTTAAACCGAGGAGCTTTTTTCGGCTTTCTGTTTTCATTTTTTGCTCCCCTTGTTTCCAGAGAAATAACATTTTTATTTTTCTGTCAATATGGCCAAGTGAGGGCTTGTTCTTTGCGGGCAGAGTTGTACTTTTGAACGATACCATTGGTTTTAGCATGTCGTGTACTAGAAAACGGAAAAGAAATTCCAAGTGCGGTGAAATCCCCAAAAATATGCAATCCCACACTTTTTTGCTTGGCTTTTTTTACTAGGTTCACCAAATGCTAAAACTGACCTGCCATTATGATTATCCAGGTAATTTTGAGTTCATAGACACCAAACATGCATAGGTTCTTTTTTTTTATCTAAGTGGTGAAAAAAAAACTTCAAACTTTGTTAAAAAAAAAATAAAACTTGTGCCAATTTCTGATACATGTAGTGTCTCCATTTTTCGTGATCTCAGGTTGGGTGAGAGCTTATTTTTTGCGTGCCGAGCTGACAATTTTAATGATACTGTTTTGGTGCAGATACAATCTTTTGATTGCACGTTATTGCATTTCAATGCAATGTCGCAGCGACCAAAAAAGTGTAATTCTGGCGTTCTGACTTTTTTTCCTCACTACGCCGTTTAGCAATCAGGTTAATCCTTCTTTTGTTGATAGATCGGGTGATTCTGAACACAGCAATACCAAATATGTGCATGTTTGAATTTATTTTTACTGTTTTATTTTGAATGGGGCGAAAGGGGGGTGATTTGAACTTTATTTTTATATATTTTTTTACATTTTTAAAAACATTTTTTTACTTTTGACACACTTTAATAGTCTCCATAGGAGACTAGAAGCTGCCACAACCCAATCAGCTCTGCTACATAGAGGCGATGATCAGATTGTCCCTGTATAGTAGATTTACTCACTTAGGCCTGTCTCACACGTCCAGATAATTCCAGTACTGGAAAAATCGGTACCGGAGTTATCCGTGTCCGTGTGCTCATGTGGCACATCAGTGTGGCACACGTGCGGCAGCCGTGTGCCGACTGGGTACCACATGCACAGTGCAGGAGACAGCGCTAGAGTTAAGCGCTGTCCCCTGCTTTGGGTGTTGAATCCAGAATTCATTCCTTCTTGCCAGCAGCGTTCGCTGGAAAGACGGAATGAAAAATCAGGGTTGGTTTTTTTGTGTATGTTTAAAAAAGTTCCCGGTCAGCTCCCGCCTCCCTCCCCCTGCGCGCCCGCCCGCTGGCATTAAAATACTTACCAAGCTCCCTCGATGCTTCCTCTCAGCGTCGCTGCTTGTCCTGTATGAGCGGTCATGTGGTGCCGCACATTACAGTGATGAATATGCGGCTCCACCCCGTCACCTCACGTACCGGAGCCACTGACGTGTGAAACCGGCCTTACTATGAGCGCAGACAACTGGGTGGAACTCAAAGCAAGCCTGCACTAAAAACTACATCAAAGGGAGGGAGTCCGACATTGGCATACTATCATGCCCAATGTCGGAAAGGGGTTAAGGAACTTATCTAGCTATGTGGTGAGCACTTTGAACTCCCGAGTTTTTCAGAAAAGATTATAACTAGGGATGAGCGAATAGCTATAGCACTTACCGAATAGCTGCATCGGGAACACGGATAACTGGTGCGCTCCCGATAATCAGCTGTTTGGTGCCGCAGCTGCATGTGTCCGTGGGCTGTATGAGGTTGCAGTCACACTATCAATTTTCTGTCGAAGGAGCTACATTTGGTGTGATAAGATGCGGATTGCAGTGGTACTAATCATTGACACATACAATATTTTGTTTATTGCATTTTATTACACTTCCGTCAAGGTAAAATGTACAAAGCCAGCAAATTAAACATTTTATATTCCGTCTAATTTACATATTAAAGGGAACCTGTCATGTGAAAAAACGGCATTAACATGCAGATATGGGGTTAATCTGCAGGATAATAGTATTATGGACCTACACTTCTAACCCCAGTGCTGAAGAAATGAACCTTATTCATCCAGACACCATTCGGGTCTCAGTCACAGGGGCGGCGCTGGTGCGTTTTAGTCGCTGCTCTGTGCCCACAGAGTGGCAGCTGTAACCGTGGCCCCAGGTCTGACTGACAGCAGCTCAGTATTAGGACTGTCAGCGCCAGAGCACTCTATGCACAGAGCAGTGACTGAACCTGTGCCGGCGCCATCCCGGTGACTGAAATCTGAACGCTGCCAGGAGGAATAAACTACATTTCCTCCTGGCAGTGGGGCTCTAAGTGTGGGCGCCAAGCAGGATTCGAATGCTATTAACCTGCAGATCAACAGCGTATTTTTTCACATCATAGGCTTCCTTTAAATAGGGTAAAACTCTGCATAAAAGCAAATTTATTCTCTTTTTACCTAGAAAGAGAAAACAAAAATGTCAGTTTAAGCTTTATTATTTACAGTTGGGAAGTGCTAATCTCACGCCACTGCATGCAAATATCTACAATTTAGTCAGAAGATAATATCCGCAATTAAAAATGTATGAAATGAAATAATGGCTAAAAGTATAATCACATGGGAATATCTGACAAACATCATCATAAACAATACATCACTAATTCATGAAAATACAATAAGTGCACAAACACTCAGGTTACACAAAACGTCTCTAAAAACGCTTTACAGGGATCATCTACATTTCAATTTTTTTAATGCTAGCAGAGAGTAAACATTTGTAGGAAATTATCTAATTAAAGTGTTTGAAGACAACAAGTCTTTTTTCGGCCTTGCTAGCTATGTTGGGCCTCTTTCACACTTCCGTCTTTCTCCACAAGTTGAAATACGTCGGTTTGTAAAAAAACAGGATCCTGCAAATTTGTATGCAGGATCCTGTATTTTCCCATTGACTTGTATTAGCGACGTATGGGTACACGTTATGTCCATCGTGCACTGGATCCTGAGCATTTTGGCGGACCGTCGTCTGCTAGAAACGTTCAAGGGAACGTTTTTCTGTACGTTGGATCCTGTGTTTCCTACTGAGCATGACCAGCAGGAAATCTCTCTCTCCTCCCCGGGATTTTACACTTTAGATTCCGGACAGTGGACCTGTTGAAACACTGCACCCGCTGCACACGTTATCCACTATTTCCCAAACGTCCGTCGGTACGTCGCGCCGACGCTTTATGACGGCCGACTACTGACGGAATTGTGAAAGAAGCCTTAGGCTATGTGCACACGTTGCGGATTTAGATGCGGATCTGGAGCGTTTTTGGACTGACGGAATTGCATCAAATCCGCAGTGTAGTGCACAAGCAATGTTAGTCAATGTGAAATCGACATTTGGTGTGGTGCGGAATCGTAGCTTTTTTTTCTGCAGCATGTCAATTCTTTTTGTGCATCTGCAGCATTTCTGCACCCATTGACTTCCATTGTGTCAGGCCAATCCACAGCAAAACCGCAAGTTTAAAAAAGATCTGCGGATTTGCTGCGGATGTGCCTGCGAGAAACGCTGCAGATTGGGAGGGGGGAGAGAGTGTGGGCTGATACTGTGTGTGCAGAGAAGATGAGCATGTCTGTCTGCGAATGTCTGAGTGTGCGGAGATGATGTGCAGGGCTGTGTGTGCGGGTGTTAGTGTGTATCTGTGTGTGTGCATGGGTATGTGGGGCTGTATGTATGTGTGTGTGTGTGTGTGTGTGTGTGTGTGTGTGTGTGTGTGTGTGTGTGTGTGTGTGTGTGTGTGTGTGTGTGTGGGTCTGTGTGTAGGCAGGCATCGTCTGATGGGACTGCTAGTCCAATCCGGCTATGCCTGCTACAGTGACAGGTAGCCGGACGATGGGACAGTAGTAGTCCCATCATCCGACTATTGTGTTCAAGTGTAAAAAAAAACCCACATACATATACAGTACACATATAGACATACAGTACATACAACATACAGTACATACTCAGCATACACCTAGTCCCCTTAGCCCTCGATCACCTCTAAAAATAATTTCAAAATAATAAACCAACTGCATACTCCCTGATCCGATGTAATCCATTTAATGAGTGTCCCACGACGATCTCCCGTGGAGATCTGTCACATCGGCAGATGCAACCGCTCTCCACGGGCTCCGTGACACAATGATGGAAGGTATCCTTCCGCACTGTATCCCTCCACCACTGAGAGTACAGCATAGTTCATACTGTCACTTGCAGCACCGCTGAGTGGGAAAATTCTCACGCAGCAGTGTCGTAAAGTGAGAGGCCATTGAACCCTCAGTGATATTGCTGGAGCCATTGTCTTCTGTCAGTGTGTCACTGGATGTGATGTGACAGCTCTATAGGGGAGATCGTCATGGGACACTCGTTATTAATTGGAATGCGTCGGACCAAGAGATTCATAATATAAAAAATAATGTAGCTTTATTAATAATATTTAAAAGAATGAGTACAAAAAACTATTTAAAACAAGCAGAGTGCCACCAAGGGGACAACCATAATCTATTCACACATGTTAAGAGTTTGTGGCGTTCCCCTATGAGGCACTCTGCTTTTTTAAATAGTTTTTTTTTAATCATGCTTTTAAATATTATGAACCCCTTTCTGGACAGAATAGTACGTCGAATGGCAGAACCCCCGCTTTGATGCGGGCTCCGGCCGTGAGCCTGCATCAAAGTTGGGACATGTCAGCTGTTTTGAACAGCTGACGTGCCCGCAATAGGCGCAGGCGGAATCGCGATACACTCTCACCTAGTAACTAGTTAAATGCCATTGTCAAACTGACAGCGGTATTTAACAAGCACTTCCGTGCGTCAGCATGATAACCAGAAGTCTCCTGCAGACCTTTATGGTTGTTGATGCCAGATTGCTGTGAGCGCCACTCTGTGGTCGGCGCTCATAGCAATGCTGTAATTAAGCTACATACTGTAGTGGCGATCTGAGCATCACCGATCAGGCTATGCCAGCTTCTAGCCTCCCATGGAGGTTATTGAAGCATGGCAAAAGTAAAAAAAAATGTTTTTAAAAATATGAAAAAAAAATGTAAAAAAATATTAAAAAGTTCAAATCACCCTCCTTTCAACCCATTCAAAATTAAAAAAATAAATAAAATAAAACATATACCGTATATACTCGAGTACAAGCCGAGATTTTCAGCCCATTTTTTGGGGCTGAAAGTCCCCCTCTCGGCTTATACTCGAGTCATACCCGGGGGTCGGCAGGGGAGGGGGAGCGGGGGCTGTCTAGTTATACTTACCTGCTCCGGCGCGGTCCCTGCAGTCCCTGCTTCTTCCAGCGCTGCATCTTCTTCCTGTATTGAGCAGTCACATGGTACCGCTCATTAGTCATGAATATGCGGCTCCACCTCCCATGACTTTAAATGAGCGGTAACTGTGACCGCTCAATACAGGAAGAAGATGCAGCGCTGGGAAAAGCAGGGACCGCGCCAGGAACAGGTGAGTATGCGGTGAGGGGAGTGCAGCGCTGCACGATATTTACCTGCTCCTCGCTCCGGTGTGGCTCCGTCTCCAGCATCCTCTGGCAGTGACGCTCAGGTTAGAGGGCGCGGTGACGTAGTCAGTGTGCGCCCTCTGCTGAGCGTCAGTGCTGGAGACGGAGCAGCACGAGGAGCAGGTAAATATTGAAAGCGCCGGCATCCTGAGCAAGAGAGAGGTGAGTATGTGATTTTTTTTTATTGCAGCAGCATTCTATATGGCACAGCTTTATGTGGAGCATCCATGGGGCAATAATGAACGGTATGGAGCATCTATTTTTATTTTTGAAATTCACTGGTGGCTGCTGCATTTCCTACCCGAGGCTTATACTCGAGTCAATAAGTTTTCCCAGTTTTTTTGTGGC
Organism: Ranitomeya imitator; assembly: GCF_032444005.1. Taxonomy (NCBI): domain Eukaryota; kingdom Metazoa; phylum Chordata; class Amphibia; order Anura; family Dendrobatidae; genus Ranitomeya; species Ranitomeya imitator. Next base: position 391,218,775 of record NC_091287.1, on the reverse strand, counting down.
AAAATTAGGGGTCTCGGCTTATACTCGGGTCAGCTTATACTCGAGTATATACGGTATTTGGTATTGCAGTGTTCAGAATTGCCAAATCAATAAAAAAAAGAAGTAACCTGATAGCTAAATGGTGTAGCGAGAAAAAAAAATCAAAAAACCCAAAATACGTTTTTTTGGGTTGCCACGACATTGCATTAAAATGCAATAACTGGCGATCAAAAGAACGTATCTGCACCAAAATGGTGTCTATGAACTCAATGACCTGGAGAATCATAATATCGGGTCAGTTTTAGCATTTAGTGAACCTAGCAAAAAAGCTAAAGAAAAAACAAGTGTGGGATTGCACTTTTTGTTTGCAATTTCACCACACTTGGAATTTTTTTCCTGTTTTAGGTCACGGCATGGTAAAACCAATGGTGTCATTTAAAAGTACAACTTGTCCCGTGAAAAATAAGCCCTCACATGGCCTTATTGATAAAAAAAAATTAAAAAGTTATGGGTCTGGGAAGGAGGGGAGCGAAAAACAAAAACGCAAAACCGTAAAAAGCCCCGGTCACTAAGGAGTTAATAAAGTTATATTTTTAATATTAATAATCTCTTCATAATTTATTATCTATTATTAGTGTTATTAGGTACAAGGATGCATTGCTATAATTATTGATTTGATGTGCTATTTTCTTCAGATAAGAGGACACATTTGTGTTAACCTATTGTCCTGATCTACATGTCTCACACAAATGAAACTTCTCCTTTCATTTCAAATAAGCTCTGGAGGCAGATCCCGGCACATAGATCTTACCATCTCATTTACATATTAAGAAAAGCATGGATTTCAAATATCAAAGTAACATTAAATTCAGCTTCCTACAACCTGTTTGCCCATATAGACGGCATAGGCCCCTTTCACACATCAGTTTTTTGCCATCAGTCGCAATTCGTTGAATTTTGAAAAAAAGAATCCATCGAGTATTGCCGTCGGATCCGTGTTTTTCTCATCGACTTTTTAGTGACGGATCGCCTCACGCTTCAGCAGTCGTTCGCCGGATCCGTCGAAAATAGTTTGTCCGGCGGCTGGAGATGAACTTCGAAAAATCGGACCAGTTTGCTCGAATGGAAGCCTATAGGCGCTGGATCCGTCAAATGACGGAATCTGGAGACAGATGGAGCATGCTCCGATTTATTTAGGATCCAATTAGCCAGCCCCCAAAGTTTTCCGCTTTCATCCGAACATAGGTAAAAAAAAAAAAAAAAAAAAAACTTCTCAGGGTTTCCTCTCAACTCCATATATAACATAGAATAAACCCCACGTGTCATTCTCAGTGCAGTGATTGGGTGGATCCAAAGAGACACAGACGCATGATGCGCGGTCTTTCTCGCTCCTTTTCAAGGACGATCGCTTCCAAACGATTCGCCTCAAAAGTAAAATCCACATAGATCTTCACAATGTTTGCAATCACACCTTCCATTTTAGCCACTTGCTCTACAACCTGGGCTGTAGAAACACTGTATATATAGGTTATCATTAGACATTTGGGAGCCTCCCATTAGGCGTTTAAAAAAATAAAACAAAACAAAACAGATCAGTCGTAAAACGAATGAAAAAAACGGAGGAAAAACGGAAGGGGTTAAAAAACTGATGCAATGGATCTGTTTTTTCGCCGGATCAGCTAGTTGGATCTGTTGAAAAAACGGATCCGTCGCATCAGTTTTTCAAAATCTGCGATAGATCCGTCGAGCCAACGGATTGTGACTGAGGGCAAAAAACTGATGTGTGAAAGGGGCCTTAGGAGGATTGATTCTACTGACAGATTTCCTTTAAAGAAGCGCTCCCAGCAAAATTGGTATCCTCTTAATATATTGCAATCATCATATTATATCGCACTGTGTACTTACAATTGCTCATTTTGCCATTCTAACCAGTTATTTTTTCTGTTTTCAATTAGGTCTATGACATTATGTGATCAAAAACTGACTAGCCGAGTCCTTTTAAGCTACGGTATATAGAAACAGGAGGTCAATTTTTAACACGAGTCAAAAGTCACTGCAGGGAGGGGAGGTTACAGCTGGGTCAGGGGTTAAAGAGGGAAATGATTTTTGGAGGGGAAATAAGAAAATAAGATTTCCGGTTTGTACATAGAGCAGAGAAATGACAAGAATTTACTGGGTAGAAAGGCAAAACCAGTAATTGTAAGTACACAGTGCTATATAATATGATGACTGCAATATATTAACAGGATGAAAACTTTTGATGGGAGAGCATCTTCAAGTATCAGCTTATGTATTAAATTGGATAGTTCCAAAAATGAAAATGGGAAACTTTATGGAAGTTTATTTAAGATTTCCAACATTATAACAGCCAAACCTATAGGTTATGTTTCTACAAGGCATATCTGGGAGAGATAGAATTGCCTTAAGGTACCTTCACACATAACGATATTGTTAACGATATCGTTGCTTTTTGTGACGTAGCAACGATATCGTTAATAAAATCGTTATGTGTGACAGCGACCAACGATCAGGCCCCTGCTGGGAGATCGTTGGTCGTTGAAGAAAGTCCAGAACTTTATTTCGTCGCTGGACTCCCTGCAGACATCGCTGGATCGGCGTGTGTGACACCGATCCAGCGAGGTCTTCACTGGTAACCAGGGTAAACATCGGGTAACTAAGCGCAGGGCCGCGCTTAGTAACCCGATGTTTACCCTGGTTACCATCCTAAAAGTAAAAAAAACAAACACTACATACTTACCTACCGCTGTCTGTCCTCCAGCGCTGTGCTCTGCACTCCTCCTGTCCTGGCTGTGAGCGTCGGTCAGCCGGAGAGCAGAGCGGTGACATCACCGCTCTGCTTTCCGGCCGCTGTGCTCACACAGACAGTACATGAGGAGTGCAGAGCACAGTGCTGGAGGACAGACAGCGGTAGGTAAGTATGTACTGTTTGATTTTTTTTACTTTTAGGAAGGTAACCAGGGTAAACATCGGGTTACTAAGCGCGGCCCTGCGCTTAGTTACCCGATGTTTACCCTGGTTACCGGCATCGTTGGTCGCTGGAGAGCGGTCTGTGTGACAGCTCTCCAGCGACCAAACAGCGACGCTGCAGCGATCCGGATCGTTGTCGGTATCGCTGCAGCGTCGCTTAATGTGAAGGGGCCTTTACATTTGTCCTACTCTCCACAGCCCACATGGATAATTTCCTATAAGTATTACTGCACTGACAAAGAAGTAAAAATATAATTTTTTTTACTATGCATCGACAATCTGACTTCATCTGTCAAAGGAAAAATGTGCTATTCAATTAAATACTTGCATTTTCTTGTAGCCAAAAGGGAGTGAACAAAAGGATGCAAAGCAGTCTGCATGACTCCAGGGGGAAGTAATTGTCACTATAGTAAAAAGACACATTCCTTTTATAAAAAGGTTGAAGACATTATTTTACAGCCTAAAGCTTGCATTCAGACAGTGATGGAAGAAATAATATAGAGAAGAATAATGGCCCAGAAAAGATGCTTATTATTTCCATGTTCAAGAGATTAATCTACACATCCTATTTCACACCTGTTGATTTATAACATTTTTACATATCCAAGAAGGAAAAGTTATTTACTAGCTAAATATGTAGAGTTATACTACTATTCTATATATCCTATATATCCATAGAAGAGAAACCACAGTTAGGCTACTTTCACACTAGCGTCGGCCCGACGCACTGCGACGGGCCAAAATACCGACGCATCCTGTCTCAACGCTGCACAATGGTGGCAGCGGATGCATTATTTCAACGCATCCGCTGCCCCATTGTGAGTTTCGGGGAGGAGGGGGCGGAGTTCTGGCCGCGCATGCGGGGTCGGAAATGGCGGACATGATGCACCAAAAAACGTTACAAGCAACGTTTTTTTTGTGCCAATGGTCCGACGCAACCGTCGCACGATGGTTGCGACGTGTGGCAATGCGTCGCTAATACAAGCCTATGGAGAAAAAACGCATCCTGCAGACAACTTTGCAGGATGTGTTTTTTCTGCAAAACGACGCATTGCGACAGAGGCCAAATGACGCTAGTGTGAAAGTAGCCTTATTTACTAAGTGTACGTCACAATCACATGACAGAGAATAGATTTCCCCCTATTCCATGACGCCCAGTATTTCCAAGCCTGCGTGGCTAGATTTTCATTTGCTCTGATCGCTTCTACTGCTGTGGGGTGAGATTTACCTAAAATATAAAATATGTTGTTCTTCTTTCTCAGAAACCAGCGCTAGACTTGCCTGTGATTTCTTCCCACTGATCTGTTGTCAACATCCCTTAAGAAGTAAAACCCCAAGCCAAGCTTATAGACGGTGCCATTGATTTCCTTTGATATTACCAGCCAACATTTCCAAATGCAATTTGTTAAAAAAATCACATGAACAGGAAATATCTGACCCTTAGGGGGTTCCAAGCTGATTTTTGCTTTGTTTAGTGTTGAGAACACAAGTGTTAATAATGCCAATTTCATAGTATCATGATGAGCAAAGTAAAGGAAATTAATCTGCGACCATATGGTGTGTCGACACAAAACCGTATTGTCCCCTAGAAATAATACTGCGCACAAAGGAACATGCCGCTCATGCCTCCAGCATGTGACAGTTCAGTATGGGTCCATAGATATTGTTGGGTATTAATTCCGTTGCCTCCACAGGCAATTTTCATTTCTACTTTTGCGTGCCCCTTTCTTCTGAAAGCCATAACTTATTTTACTACTGACATAGCTGTACAAGGGCTTGTTATTTTGTGGGTCGAGTTTGGGCTTGGAATGACACCATTCTTTTTTACCATACATCAGAATAGGAAAAAAAGGGGGAAAAAAAAATGTATGGTGAAGAAAAATGTAATTTTGCCACTTTTTAGGTTTTGCTTTTACATCCAGATAGTCCAGGTCAGTAGGATTACCATGCTTTAAAGAAAAAAAATCTATTCAAGTTTGGCAAGTGGTAAAAAAAAAAAGAAGAACTTTGTTAAAAAAAAAAAAAAAATACATATTGTATATTTTGGATTTATTTAGTCGTATTCAGAGAGCCGTAATTATTTTTACATTTTTCCGGCGACGGAGCTGACCTGAAAACCTGCATTTCTGGCAGTTTATTTTTTGTTCTTCACAGCAGCTACCTTTTGGCAAAATTTAATTTATATTTTGATATTCCAGACTAACAAACATTGAAATATGATTTTTTTTTTTACTTTTTTAATGTGAATAAAAGGGTGTGATCTGAATTTTTAGATTTTATAAAGTTTTATATTTTTTTAAAACTCATTTTTTTTACTGTCTTTTTTAGCCCTCTTATGTGACCTGACCCGCCATCGGCTGATCGCTTATACTATAATCTGCGGTATCGATGTATTGTAGTACATAGTCAAAATTGAAGATTGTGATCTTCTATGATGGCTGAGAACCAATATGGAATCGATATGGGCCTCCAGATAACCCCCAGCTGCCATGGCAACCCATTAGTGCTTCAGGATTTGGTGAAATGGTTTGCTGGTGATCACTCGCACCGATTCCAATTGTTCCATTTAAACGCCACTGTGGCGGTTTTAATCATGGCAGGATCCTATCTACCCACATAAATGCAGGCTTCATTGTATTGGTTCCCGGCAACAAGAATCGCCTTATCGTGGTTACTTGGTATACATGAATTGGACAATTTATGCGCTAAGTATTCTCATTTTTTCCTATTTTCTAAAGCAGCAATGGAATTTATATTACATATATTTTTTTTTTCCTGTTGTAGCGCTACAGAGAGCAACTTTGTTATATATGGAGAGAGCTACTTTTAGTTTGCACCTTGTGATCAAGGTCACTGCTGATGTGTTGTGGTCACTGGTGATGTATGTGAGGGGAGATGTGTCTCGAAGGTTGCCATCTTCCATGATGTGAAACCCAGAAGTTTCTCTCCAGCATGTTATGTGCTGAGTAGTGTTGAGCGATACCGTCCGATACTTGAAAGTATCGGTATCCGATAATATCGGCCGATACCCGAAAAATATCGGATATCGCCGATACCGATATCTGATACCAATACAAGTCAATGGGACATCAAGTATCGGAATGTATCCTGATGGTTCCCAGGGTCTGAAGGAGAGGAAACTCTCCTTCAGGCCCTGGGATCCATAGTGAAGTGTAAAATAAAGAATTAAAATAAAAAATATTGATATATTCACCTCTCCGGCGGCCCCTGGACATCACGCTGGTAACCGGCCGGCTTCTTTGTTTAAAATGAGCGCCTTTAGCACCTGCGAATGACGTTGCGGCTTCTGATTGGTCGCGTGCCGCTCATGTGACCGCCACGCGACCAATCAGAAGCCGCGACGTCATTCGCAGGTCCTCAATTCCTAGAATTAGGAGTTTAGTGAATGAGAATGACGTCGCGGCTTCCGATTGGTCGCGTGGCGGTCACATGGGCGGCACGCGACCAATCAGAAGCCGCGACGTCATTCTCAGGTCCTAAAGGCGCTCATTTTAAACAAAGAAGCCGGCCGGTTACCAGCGTGATGTCCAGGGGCCGCCGGAGAGGTGAATATATCAATTTTTTTTTAATTTTAATTCTTTATTTTACACATCCCTATGGATCCGATACCGATACCCGATACCACAAATGTATCGGATCTCGGTATCGGAATTCCGATATCGCAAGTATCGTCCGATACCCGATACTTGCGGTATCGGAATGCTCAACACTAGTGCTGAGGTGTTAATCAGCCATGACAGGGTTGGTTTATTTGCGAGTAGGTGTAAGATGGGCGGGATGCCTACTACCATATCTCCACCTCAAGGATGTGGTTGGGGAAGTTAAATGTCCAGCTACTGAGTTTTTTTGCGGTGCTGTGTGTTCGGAGACAAGGAGGTCTCCAATCGGAAGCTCCAGTGGGAGCTGTTCGGTTATTGAATCATGAGGGGACGAATCCCACAGGCATACAGACTATGCTATAAGTTATCATTTATTTTGCAGTTATGCCAGAAAGGCCATGTTTATTTTGTTAAATCCTGATGTGCTTGTCTTTGTTTTCTAGTCTTCAGCAGCTTGTGCACCTAGGCCAGTCAATTCTACCTGAAGGAGAATATCTCATCTCTAACACCGATACATCATTGTGTGTTAAGGAGTTAATCAGTACAATATGCATTCATAAAGGCTAAAGACAGAGTAAAGGGTAGGATGTGTGGCAAAATCTGCAATAAAGCAACAGCAAAATCTGTTTGATGGAAAAAAAAAAAAAAAAGACGTCCGAATGAGACCTATCAGTTTTTGTTTTGTTTTCATAGACAGAACACGTACCCATTATAGTCTATGGGGCTTTTCACACATCTGGGGGGGGGGCATAAAAAAAACAATAAAACTTGCATACTGTTAAAAAAAAAAAAAAAACACATGAAAATTGCCCCTTCCCACCTCTCCCCCTCCCCCCAAGAATGAGGGGAAAAAATTACGCAGATTTTGCTGTGGATTTTACCTTTTGTATTGCACATGGTGAAATTCTATGTCAATCCCATATCAGAATCCAACCATATGTACATTCACAATTACTGGGTGTAAATTACACTCCTAGGTTACAAGCAAAGCCATATCTGCCAGATTTCATAGAAAAATTGTTGTTGCAAAATTGCTACAAACGTCAGCAGTATTCATGAATATGAAGAACTGACATGATGCAGATCTGAAAAACTAACGCATGCTGATGCACAAACAAAGTCCCAAATTCATCATTTGCGCTTTTCTTTTTTGGATTCTGGTATTAGTTGCAGTTTTTGGTATCAATCTCAAAATGGCACATGTGATTCATGAATTTGGTGCAAAGACGAAAATGGGCTTTCTTCCTGTCGAACTGTTTTTGAAACAGGCATCAAAAGTTGTACGCTGGAGCTAAAAGTCACGTAGAATAGCAGAAATTTACATCACAATTATGGTGTACACAAATTGCTCAGTGGGGACTGGAGTTAAAGGGAACCTGTCACCCCCAAAATCGATGGTGAGCTAAGCTCACCGTCATCAGGGGCTTATCTACAGCATTCTGTCCTCTTCTGGTCTTCACGCCACGGCTCCAGCGCAGGCGTACTTTGTCTGCCCTGTTGAAGGCAGAGCAAAGTACTGCAGTGCACAGGCGCCAAAAAGGTCAGAGTGGCCCCTGGCGCCTGCACACTGCAGTACTTTGCTCCACCCTCAACAGGGCAGACAAAGTACGCCTGAGTCGCGGCGTGAAGACCAGAAGAGGACGTCATGGAATGAAGATGGGAGGCGCCGGAGCTGACCTGAGACACCCATTTGACCGGACCGCAGCGGGACTGCCCCTGGGTGAGTATAATCTAACCTTTTTTTCTCCTCTTTCAGGTAACATCGGGGGCTTATCTACAGCATTCCAGAATGCTGTAGATAAGCCCCTGATGACGGTGAGCTTACCTCACCATCGATTTTGGGGGTGACAGGTTCCCTTTAAGGTGTGCTAAACTTTGCAAAAATTGGTAAGAGAAATGTATGTCACCCATGTGTGGGGTCGGCTCCTCATTTGGTTTATAGATACTGAAGCAGAATACTGACCATATTTGCCCAGTGTCCCCTCTTTACCATATAAAAGAAAGCATGAATATCAACCTTATAAAGAACTACATTTACACAAGAACTAGGACTGGACAACAAAATTTTCTCAAAACAGTATGTTGATTGGAAACAGCTTCTTGGTGCAGCTAGACGGTAACATTTCCCATCTCCCTGATGTAGCGACAAATAAAGGATTTACAGAAAAGCTTCCTGATACAGAGTTAAGTGATCTGACCCATTTGTTATTTCCTTGTTTGTACCTTTCAGCAGTACAAGAAAAAAAAAATTCTTTTTAGTACTATTTGTTATAGATCATCTGTACAAAATCCCATAAATCAAGCCTCTTACACGCCACGACTGTATGACAATCTAACCTGTAAAGTAAAAGGATGACCGGCATGATGGCACAGACACTCATTCATAGCTGTACAGAATCCTGAACAGAAGATTAAGAGGCGGTTTTATATCCGAGATCTCAAACAAGAACACTGCGAATATATTGAGTGACCGCTTAGAATTTAGTTTCACCACCCACTTAAATGTACAGTGCCATCCTAAATTATTAACATGAATTTACAGGGTTCTAGTCATGAAAGCAAGCAACGTGCTAATAAAGTATAAAACTGCTCCTTGGACAGTATTATTGTGTTAAAAGACCGCTAAAGCGGGTTTTCTCTGACTTTGATCTGGTCATCAATATGTTGTTTTTATCTGGAGTAAACGCCACCATCGTCCAGATTCTGGCATACATTATTTTTTGTTCCTACGCCTCTCCCTCGCTCTCTTGCCTCTACTATACAGTGAAGATGGGGCCATTTCTGCAAAATTCAGAGGCACAAGAAATAAAAAAAAAATGCTAGACTCAACAGAACAGAGGCATTCATACCAGGCAAAACAATTAGATATTTATGGTAAGTGACAGGTTGTCTTTATATCATATACAGCGGGTGAAATAAGTATTGAGCATGTCACCAAATTTCTAAGTAAATACATTTCTAAAGGTGCTATTGAAATGAATTGCTCACCAGATGACAGTAACAACCCATCCAATGCACACATGCAAAGAAATCAATCCATCGATGTTCATAAATTACGTTGTGTGTATTAATGACAAATGACACAAGGAAATGGTATTGAACCCATGAAGAAAGGTGCCAAAAGCGGTGGAAAGGCATGACACCAGCTGAAATTTATAAGTAATTAGAAAGCAATCCTGCCACTTAATGAAAAATATCAGCTGGTTCAACTGATGGCCTATAAAAAGATGTCTCATTACCAAGGTGCCACACAAGAAACATCTCGTGATGGGTAAAACCAGTGAGCTGTCTCAATACATTCAGAACCTTATTGTTGCAAAACATACTGATGCATGGATAGAAGAATTCTTAAAGGGCACCTGTCACCCCGAAAATCGCGGGTGAGGTAAGCCCACCGGCATCAGGGGCTTATCTACAGCATTCTGTAATGCTGTAGATAAGCCCCCGATGTTACCTGAAAAAGGAGAAAAAGACGTTAGATTATACTCACCCAGGGGCGGTCCCGCTGCTGGTCTGGTCAGATGGGCGTCTCCGGTCCGCTGCGGCGCCTCCTATCTTCTTTCCATGACGTCCTCTTCTGATCTTCAGCCACGGCTCCGGCGCAGGCGTACTTTGCTCTGCCCTGTTGAGGGCAGACAAAGTACTGCAGTGCGCAGGCGCCGAGCCTCTGACCTTTCCGGCGCCTGCGCACTGCAGTACTATCCTCTGCCCTCAACAGGGCAGAGCAAAGTACGCCTAGGCCGGAGCCGTGGCTGAAGATCAGAAGAGGACGTCATGGAAAGAAGATAGGAGGCGCCGCAGCGGACCGGAGACGCCCATTTGACCGGACCGCAGCGGGACCGCCCCTGGGTGAGTATAATCTAACGTCTTTTTCTCCTTTTTCAGGTAACATCGGGGGCTTATCTACAGCATTACAGAATGCTGTAGATAAGCCCCTGATGCCGGTGGGCTTACCTCACCCGCGAATTTCGGGGTGACAGGTTCCCTTTAAACTACTGAAGGTTCCAGTAAGCACTGTCAGGGCCTTAATCCAGAAGTGAAAGGACATCATTTCATCATAAATCAGCCACAACCAGGTGCTCCCCAGCAAGAGTTTGACAAGGGAGTGGAAAAAAAAAAATCAGAAGGGTTGTTCAACAGGACCACCTGTGGAGTGCTACAGAAAGACTTGGGATCAGCAGGTACAACTGTTTCAAAGAAAATTATAAGTAATGAACTCAACCTCCATGGACTGTATGCATGCTCATGACATATGACTCCATTGCTGAGCAAAAAGTATGTTCAAGTGCGTTTAACATTTGCTCAATAGTATTTAGACAAGCCTGTGAATACTAGGATAATATAGTCTTGCCAGATGAGACCAAAATTGAACTCTTTGGATGGCATACTACGCACCATCTTAAAACACCATACCAACAGTGAACTTTGGAGGTGGGAACATCATGGTGGGAAGCTATTTTTCAGCATGCGGCACTGGCAAACGTCATGTAATTGAAAGAAGGATGAATGTTGACATGTACCGAGACATTCTCGATAAAAATCTGCTGCCATCTACAAGGATGAGGATGAAACGAGGGTGGACATTTTAGCAAAACAATTACGGTATCCCAAATACAGCCAAGGAAGCGCACATTTGGTTTCAGAGAAAGAATGGCCCAGCCAATCATCTGTCCTGAATCCAGCAGAAATGGTATGGAAGGATCTAAAGCTCAGAGTCCATAGAAAGAGCCCAAGGAACCTTCAGGACTTGAATTGTGTTTGTGTGGAAGCTTGGGCAAAAAAAAAAAAAAAAATCACACCTGTGCAATGCTTGTGATTAGTTTCTCCACACAGGAGGTGTCTAGAAGCTGTCATTACCAACAAAAACTTTTGTGCAAATTATTAAATACATTTCAGTGTGTTCAATACTTGTCTCCTGGGTCATTTCTCATTATTACACAATTTATGGACATCTATGGTTTGATTTGCAAGTGTGGATTGGATGGGTTATTACAGACATCTGATGAGAATTTCATATCAAGAGCACCTTTAGAAATATATTTACTTAGAAAATTGGGGACATGTTCAATATTATTTCACCAGCTGTTTATGTCTGGCTTCAGTTAGGTTGACGTTTTTAGAACAAAAGAAAAGTTCCATGATGGGCTTTTTCTTCCATTCCAAAAATTGGCCTATAACAAAACCAAGAGCGACCACATAAAATCAATGGGATCCTTCTTTTGTTTGCTTCAGTTACGCAACATTTTGAACATTAAAGGGGTGGTCTGAAACAAACATTTATTTGAATCCTATAAGCGTATTTAATGTCATAATCTAATCTTTTCTTCCAATATAACTTAGTTAAAAAGTCACCATCATTCCCTCACCACTCGGATTTATTTGTTTTACCCATTTTCATTTTCTTGACACTGAGAACTATGAGTGCATGCTCAAAAGGTATGTCATCAGGGGACAGAAGATACAGTTTCTGTCCCCTCTGAAATAAAGAGTCATCAGTGACCTTCGTTTCAGGGGATTGGGCAGTCCCTGCTCTACTGAGCATGTGTCGGTGTCAATTCTGACACATGCTCAGTACGATCTTGTCAATGTGCCATTTTCTTTTTTAATGCACGGTGACAGTGCGCTCCTTCTCTGGCTTTAATTAAAAGCGATGAACCGGCAAGTGCGTATTTTAAGGAGATTACCCTGTGAGCACAGACCAACCTCGACCCCGCATATGACGCCACTTTTGGGGACAGGGTGTTCTCTGCTTTTCCTGCATGCCATTACTTTTTATTTTTCCATTGACAGATGTTTGATGACTTGATTTTTTGCAGTTCAAGCTGTAGTTTTAATTATCACTAATTATTTTGCCATAGAATGTACTAAAAAATGGGAACAAAAATTCAGTGCGATGAAATGGTCAACAAGATGCAATTTCTTCATAGTTTTTTGTTTTATTTTTACGGCAATTCATTAAATGGTAAAAATATGTCCTGGATTCGTGATTATCCAGGTCAGTGTGATACAAACTTGAATCAATTTTTCTTTCAATTTAAGTGACAAAAAAACAAAAACAAAAATCTTGTTAAAAATTTTTGAGACCCATAATATTTTAATTTTATCCCAGTGATGAAGCGGAGTAAAGGCTTGTTTTATGCATGGTGGTTTTTATTGATTCCAATTTGAAGCACAACGATTTTATGGCTTCTTAAAACCACATAATTATGGCATTAAAATGTTTTTCTTTTTACAATATGGGGTAGTTCCATTTATATTTTGATAGATTGGACTTTTATGGATTAGGAGATAATAAAATTTTTTTTCTTTTTTTAATTTTAGTCAAGGGAAAAGGGGGGGGGGGGGAAGAGTTTCCAAAAACTTAAAATCATTTTTTAAATTTGTACTATAACGTGCAATAGAACAGTATTACAGTATGTAGTAAAGATCATTGTCTCCTATGAACCTAAGACTTTGGCTGAGCCTCACAAGAGTACCAAGATGGCAGTGACCCCCTGCTGCTATGGTAAACCATGCAATTGTATCATGAGACCCAATAGGAACTGATACGCGATAGTGCGGTAAAATTCTCTTTGAGTTATTTTTTTTAGGCGTTTTCAGAAGTAGTTTGTAACCTTTTTTTTGGCTGTCATTTAAGCATTTTTGAGACATTTTATGAGTATTTGGTAATGTGTTTTCTTTTTTTAGGGGCTGATTTATGCACATTTTTTAAGTCTATTAAATGAGTAAGCGCAAGCGTTTGTTTGTTTTTTTTTTTAAAGGTAAAAAAATGGTCACAAGATACTCCAAAAGAAGCCTAGGTATCTACCGATTGACTTCTATAGTAAAAGCACGGAGCGCCTAACAAGCAGAAAATGCCTGAAGAAAGGTTGGCTCGCTTCGTGTTTGGAAATCTAAAGCGGTTATAAGAAACTCAAAAGCCTGTACATATGCTCAGAAAATCATTTAGACATAGAAATGAACAAGATTCTTTTCGATGTTTTGGGAGGGCTTCACAGGCAGTTTTCAGAGCTGACGTGCTCCAAATTCACATGAAGAAAAAAAAAACTCTTTGGTGGGATCATACCCTTGATAAGAGATGATACCTCTGGCATCTCTCAGCTCTGGTTAGTTTCTGAGCCCCTTCCACACTTGAAGACCCCTACCCAAAACATTTATTCATGCCCTAATGCAGGAATGGGTTAAACAATAGTAGTTCATTTTAATGACTGAATAGGGCAACAGTATATCTTAAGAGAAAAAAAAACTGTAAGACATTTCCTTAATAGAGATCCCTTGAAAACAGAAAACATTTCAACAATTTACTAATGTATACTCAGTATTCACACTGCTACACTGCAGATTAAAGTCTTGAAAAAAACAGATCATTTCTACCCCGACGGCCGGACGCACTAGCTTCAAGCCAAGGTCTGACGGTGGAGTGGGTGAAGAAGGATGACTGACTCATCGGCCGTATGATAAGTATATCCGGACCTCACTGACATATGTCTACAGCAATTTACTCAACATTTTCTTCAATAATTTCTAATAATAAAATTATCCCCGCCTAAACGGAGAATGTGCTAAAAAGAGACGAATGATACATTGCTAGTCACATCCTTATGAAAACCCAGAGAATACAGTCCATCTGACATCAGGGGAAATCGTAATGCAGAAATGGTTATTTTATGGCACAGATACAATCAAATGTGAAGGGCAGATAGACAACCCCCACACTGCTGACTTATAGGTTCGCTCTCATCAATACAAGACATGTATTGTGCAAGAAAAGACGACGTAAAAAAAAAAAAAGTTGTGATAAAAAGAGTTATCTAATTTTACCTTTGTTAAGGCTTCTCCACTAATACAGGAGGGTGCCAGAGTCTGCAATCAATAGGGCATTTCATGAGCCATTTTTTTCCAGTGTTATTTTTTTATAGTTGTAATCAATGCTATTAACTTCAAACTCGGACGAATGCTACACTTGCTCCAATGTTATACTATAGAGCAGAGTCGACTAGCATTTTACTTCTTTTCTCATGCTGCGATTGGCAGCATATATCAGACACTCATACAAGTCTTTGAGGGCAAAACAACATCGGACTGCACTCGGATGTCATCCGAGTGTAGGCCAATATACGCTGACTCACACAATGGAGAAGATTGCAAAACTAAGTTCTCCATACCCGCGATCCGATTCTCGCATGCGAGAAAATCAGATCATGGTACACTCGGCTGACACTAGCAGCAGAGTTTAAGATGCGGGTCATTTGCATAGAGCATCAGATTCTCTCGTATGACAGCATCATCGGATGCTATAAGGGTATGTATCCACGTTCAGGATTGCATCAGGATTTGGTCAGGATTTTCCATCAGTATCTGTAAGCCAAAACCAGGAGTGGGTGATAAATGCAGAAGTGGTGCATATGTTTCTATTATACTTTTCCTCTATTTGTTCCACTCCTGGTTTTGGCTTACAAATACTGATGAAAAATACTGACCAAATCCTGATGCAATCCTGAACGTGGACACATACCCTAAGAGAGTGTGAGCGAATTCATAAGAGCATTTTTTATAAAGTGTTTTTGGGGGCGATTTCCTCATTTTAGAACTTCCATTTTTAATCCCATCAATAAGCATATTGGCAAAATACTGGCTTCTGAACGAAAACTAGACAAACCTTCAAAATGCCACAGCATTTCCCAAAACTAAAATACTTGGTATATTGACTTATGAATAATTTTCTATACACTTTAAAGTAACATCTGACACCAGTGTTTAAAACAATCAAATAAAAATAGCGATTGTGTGCATCAAATTCCCAAATTCATCAAATTGGACAGGTCGGTCACAGTTTATTAATTACATAAGCAGAGAAAGGGCAATTACATTTCGTAACGGGCGGCTCGCGCCGAGCTCCTGTCCACGATCAACAGGCGAGTTGGCCCAATGAGCTGTTACGAACCTTTGCCCTCCTCCGCTTATTCCGCTGTGACTTAATAAAGGTAACAATGGTTAGTTATAAATATACACACACTTTTTAATCACAAGAAGAGCGGGTACAGATTACGAACATAGCCATTGGACCATGATTCTTACCTACTCTAGTTGATAACACTAGAAATGCACACTTGTGTGAAACGGGTCTAAAGATGGAACCACACATGCCGGTTTTGAGCCATAACCGGAGTTGATCCATCTGGAAGAAAACATTATTCCCCCTTTTCTTTCTGGATTCAGTTGAAGCTTTAGTTAAAACTACAAGTGTGATTCCTTAACAGTAGTATGTGCATTATCTACTTTAATTGGTTATCTGCGCTCTTTTCACTGGATCTCTGGTACTGCCACTAAGGGTGGTCCATCTTCCCTGACCAATGCTCAGCTCAGCCAATATACCGTACTCAATATCTTCTTTCCTTGTCAGAGAAATAAAGTTCCGTAGTATTTAAATGTGCAAAAGTGATCTTCTGTTTTGTCTTTTGTTACAAATTTGGCTTGTATCCTAATCTATATTCTCGTTTGTGGCCTGTCCCAACCTCCTACCAGTTTTCGTTCCCGACCCTAGCTTGTCTGACTGCACTTCAAAACATCACATCATGGAACTACGGTTCCATCATTTGTGAGCTGTTGCCAAGAGACCACTGAGGTTTTGTCATGGAAAACACTGAAGTACGGGGGTCAAAGGGTAAATACCCGGCGGTCCATTAGGCTACATATGTAAAGAGATGGACATATTGATCTGCTCCCCCATGAAGACATCAGTGATGTGTATAATGTGATCTGTTATCTGAATAATATCCTGTGTCTCGTGTACATATTGTGTCATATGAAGCGTAAGAGGTTTGCTTATATATGATAACGTACAGTATTATAATCTATAGTGATGTGATGCATGAAAGACATAGGTTAGGTGGTGTTTACATAGAAAATGGGTGAAAGGGTATATTTCCCCAGCAATGGACTCAGGAAGAGAGAGTTAATGTTGGGACCAGCCCACAGGGGGAGGGTTTACTGCTATGGCAAGTAACCTGCTTCCTGAAGTTAGTCAGAGGACTTAGGCTATGTGCACACTTTGCAGATTCCACTGCGGATTTTTCCGCAGTGGAATTCCAAAATCCGCAGTGAAAACCCGTCGCGGTTTTTACTGCGGATTTATTGCGGTTTTTACTGCGGTTTCTTCTGCGGATTTTCATCTGCAGTTTCCTATTGGAGCAGGTGAAAATCCGCAGAAAAGAAGTGACATGCTGCGGAATGTAATCCGCAGCGTTTCCGCGTGGTTTTTTCCGCAGCATGTGCACTGCGTTTTTTGTTTCCCCATAGGTTTACATTGGACTGTAAACTCATGGGAAACTGCTGCAGATCCGCAGCGGTCAAATCCGCTGCGGAACCGCAGCAAAATCCGCAAAGTGTGAATATAGCCTTAGGGTACCGTCACACAGTGGCATTTTGATCGCTACGACGGCACGATTTGTGACGTTCCAGCGATATATCCGTGACGTTCCAGCGATCTCGCTGTGTCTGACACGCTCCTGCGATCAGGGACCCCGCTGAGAATCGTACGTCGTAGCAGATCGTTTGAAACTTTCTTTCATCGTCTAGTGTCCCGCTGTGGCGGCATGATCGCATGGTGTAACAAAGGTGTGCACGATATTGTATACGATGTGCGCATAGTAACCAACGGCTTCTACATCGCACATACGTCATGAAATTATCGCTCCAGCGTCGTACATTGCAAAGTGTGACAGCAGTCTACGACGCTGGAGCGATACTGTTACGATGCTGGAGCGTCACGGATCGTGCCGTCGTAGCGATCAAAATGCCACTGTGTGACGGTATCCTTAGAGTCTGAATAAGTGACAAGGGTGCAGTGCTGCCCAGTGTTTGCGTGAACAGCAGGAAAGGAGACAATCCAACAATGAGGTAGCATGACTAGGAATTGACAGAAGAGGCAGAGTGGCCTTCTACCTTAACCCCTTCACGAACAGGGGTATTTAAGTTTTTGAATTTCTGCTTTTTTCCCCCTTCTTCCCAGAGCCATAACTTTTTGATTTGTATATTCAATTTGGCCATGTGAGGGCTTGTTTTTTACAGAATAAGTTGTACTTTTGAACACCACCACTGGTTTTAACATAATGTGTACTCGAAAAAAGGAAAAAAAATTCCAAGTGTGGTGAAATTGCAAAAAAAATGCAATTCCACAGTTGTTTTTTTTGTTACCACGTTCACTAAATGATAAAACTGACCTGCCATTATGATTCTCCAGGTCATTCCGAGTTCACAACGAGTTCACAGACACCAAACATGTCTAGGTTCTTATTTAAGGGGTGAAAAAAAATCCCAAATTTGTTGTAAAAAAAAAAAAAATCTCCATTTTCCGAGACATGTAGTATCTTTATTTTTTTAGATCTTGGGCTGGGTAAGGGTCTATTTTTTGCACGCCGAGCTGATGTTTTTATTGATAACATTTGTGTGTAGATGCGAACTTTTGATTGCCCGTTAATTCATTTTATTGCAATGTAGCGGAGACCAAAAAAACGTAATTCTGGCATTTTTGTTGAGCGATCAGGTTTATTCTTTTTTTTTAAATTGGGCGATTCTGAAAGCCGCGATACCAAATGTGTATATTTGATTTTTTTTTATTGTTTTATTTTAAATGGGGTAAAAGGGGGGTAATTTGAACTTTATTTTTTTTTAAATATTTTTAAAAACATTTTTTGAATTTTTGCATGCTTCAAAGTCTCCATGGGAGACTAGAAGCTGCAATACTTAGCTTGCCTCTGCAACACACAGGCGATGATCAGATCACCTGTGTGTAGTAGAAATGCTCATTTGCTATGAGCGCCGCCCTGTGCAATCTGGAAATGACAACCAGAGAGGTCTGTTGCAGACCTCTGATTGTCATGCTGACCCATTGGCGACCCGCGATCATGTGACGGGGTAACCAATGGGTGGGATTAGCGACGCGGTTCTTGTAAGTGCGAGTTAAATGCCACCGTCAGAGATGGACTGCAGCATTTAACTACTTAGCTGCGGGTGGATGGGAAAGGTGCGGGTTCAGCGCCGGAGCCACCAAAAAGGAGCCCAACGTCAAAAGGGTCTAAAAAGGGTCCTTGGATAGGATGACACGTTAGGAGAAACGCTGATGGTATGGGCGTAAAGAGAACCGAGACTGTGGGACTAGCGAGAGTCCCAAGTGGTAGCTCCAGGGCGTCCATAGTTATACCACGCAGAGCAGCTGAGTGGGTGTAGAGAAACCTGCTGAATTGTAATGTGGCGTCAAGCTACGTGGTGACGAAATAGGGTAAAACAGTGTGCTACACCGGATCTGGAGCAGACTACAGTGGAAGGAAACCGTGTCAGAGAAAAGGCTTCTTGCTGTGAATGAAAAGTACTGTAAGACTGAGGACTCGCCACCCCTTGTTCCCATGTTTGAAAAGAAGTCTCCTTTACTAATCCGTGGAACTCGTGGTCCTGGCCAGCCAATATCAGCAGCTACCTGCGGCCTGCACGGGCACAAGTCCCTCACAACACTAACACCCAACCAGGACCCACAATTGTCTAACGTGCCAGGGTGTCGGACATATGACACTTGCCTGCGGCTACCACCCTGAGCTTTGTTACACATATACACAAGATTATTGTGAACGAGCATTCTTAAAGCACTCCCACTAAGGTTTTTATTCATTAAATGTGTGTTTATGTGCATGTAGTGTAGTGGGAGTGTATTAATATACTCATCTAATGCCGTGCTCTCCAATGTCCAGCGCTGGTCTTCTCTGCTTCTCTGTGACGTCACTGCAATTGCGACTATCCAGCTCATTCTATGCTGTATGTGTGAGCCGGAAGTTTCTTTTATAATGAAAGTCTATGGAGCCTCGTTCTAATACTCCATAAGCTGACATTGTAGAATTACTTCCTAGTCACGCAGACCTGGAGAGTCTTCAGAGTGGGACATCACTGGAAAGAGGAAAACGGTGCTGGACACCAGAGAGAGTGATAGTAGGGGAGAATAAGTAAGCGGCAGTAGGGGAGTATATTAATACACTAACACAAAAACAAACATTTAATGAATAAAAAAAGTAGTGTGAGTGCTTTACGAACACTCATTTCTAATAGTGTAAACAGGTTATGGATTACACAAGGAATGAACACACAAGTTTATCTTAAGCACGGCTCAAATGATAATCATGGTCAGTGATGCAGTCGTTATCCTGTGTAAACTGCTGAGAACAATGCCAGCCTATGCACACTGAATGACACGATGCATTAAAGATCGTAATGTTTTGCTTACATAGCGCCATCACATTCGTTCAATCTGCCTTGTTTACCACTGTCTGCCTCTGTAAACTGGCTATTAAACGCCGCCGATCAGTAAAGATTTACCTATCAGCCGTTTAGCGCTTGCGATAGGTCCGTCTAAATGGACCTTTAGTCTCCACTCCTCAGTTTATCTTCAAGCTAAACTCATTGCATCCCAACTGGTCAGCTACTACCAGATTTGCCTTAAGTCAGGGTCCCAGCAAAATCCTTTGTGATCAGTTGGTTGTCAAGGGAGATTTCTAATATTTAGAGGTTGCACAAATTAGACAAGTACTTTAAGGATCTGATACATTTATTTTTGCTCTCATTATATCCCACTAGATGGTAGCCCGATTCTAACGCATCAGGTATTCTAGAATATGTAGCCACATAGTATATTGCACAGCCCACACAGTACACTGCGCAGCCCACGCCGTACATTGCGCAGCCCACGTCGTACATTGCGCAGCCCACGTCGTACATTGCGCAGCCCACGTCGTACATTGCGCAGCCCACGTCGTACATTGCGCAGCCCACGTGATACATTGCGCAGCCCACGTCGTACATTGCGCAGCCCACGTCGTACATTGCGCAGCCCACGTCGTACATTGCGCAGCCCACGTCGTACATTGCGCAGCCCACGTCGTACATTGCGCAGCCCACGTTGTACATTGCGCAGCCCATGTGGTATATTGCGCAGCCCACGTAATATATTGCACAGCCCACGCAATATATTGCACAGCCCATGCAGTATATGGCAATGTGGGCATCATATCCCTGTTTAAAAAAAAAAAGAATTAAAATAAAAAATAGTTATATACTTACCCTCCGTTGGCCCCCGGATCGAAGCGGTACCGACGCTTCTTGCGCGCTCCGCTCTGAAGAGTACATTGCTGTCTCGCGAGATGATAACGTAGCGGTCTCGCGAGACCGCAATGCATGGAGCGGTCACCGGAGGGTGAGTATATAACTATTTTTTTTAATTATTTTTAACATTAGATCTTTTTACTATTCATGCTGCATAGGCAGCATGAATAGTAAAAAGTTGGTCACACAGGGTTAATAGCAGCGTTAACCGAGTGCGTTACACCGCGGTCAACGCTGCCATTAACCCTGTGTGAGCGCTGACCGGAGGGGAGTATGCGGGCGCCGGGCACTGACTGCGGGGAGGAAGAAGCGGCCATTTTCTTCCGGACTGTGCCCGTCGCTGTTTTGCCGCGACCAATCAGCGACTTGGATTTCAATGACAGACTGAGGCCGCGACCAATGAATATCCATGACCGACAGACAGACAGACGGAAGTGACCCTTAGACAATTATATAGTAGATTCACGATGTGTGTCTGCTCAGTGGTTGCAATATACATTTCCAACATGTAAGACATTTTACAAGAATGACATAATACTGTATTGAAATTGTTTGGGAAGAAAATAAGAAAATCCAATAGCTTAACCAAATTCAAGAAAAGTGGCTACAAACCAAAGCAGTATTCCATATTGATCATGAAATATCTGCGGATAACAACATTTCCGTGTAGCGTAAACCACAAATTCAAGGATACAGAAATGAAATATTGTAAGTATATTTTCCCCTTTAATCTTTAAGAGAAGCAAAAGTGTAGTAAATACATATAGTTTTTAGGTGAGGCCACATGAGTCGGCTCCGAGTGCTTAAACAAAGAATGAGGACTACGCAGCAGCTGCCGTTAACTTTTCACAATGCCGCTGGGGCGCTTCGAAGCTGTAAGCGCTTCGTTGGTGTGCCTATGGTGCTCCCTGCTGGACAACAGGAATACCACTCAGGTTTAAGCACTGAACTTTATTAGGTTAGAATGCCAGCAATATGTCTAGCTGCAAAATGTTATTTCATGGAGCATCTTACCTAATGCTATTAGCCTAGTCACAGGAACAAAGGGAAGCAAGAATAATGAAAATTTCTCTCAGCAGAAACCGCTTGGATTTAATATTTCTGTATGTCTTCGTTTTTTTTGTTACCCTGGATGCAGAACGCTTTCGTCCAAGGGTTATTGCTATTAGGAGAGAAAATAAACAAAGCAGATGTGCGCCATACAACGTCAGGAAGCCGCCATCGCTGCCAAACTTTTAATTAATTTCTCAAAGAGACAGTTGAATGGACAGAAAAATCAAAATACAAAGCTGATAAAAATCAACAAGGAAAATTGTGTTACTAAAAAAAAAAATAGTTGATAAAGCCTAGGAAGAAAAATCCAAAATAACCAGGACGTGCTTTAATAATGACAGTCAAAAAAATGAGTTTAAGTAAAAGTCAATTCTAAACTGTGAAAACCAAAAATGGTACAAAAAAAAACTAAAAGTGTATAAAGAGTAGACTGTACAAAAAAAAAATCTAAGGTGGTTTGACAGAAGCATATGCTCAAAGGCAACAGAAATGAATAAAATGCTGGAGCATTGAGGGACTTAAGTGTTATAATCATTGCGGATTTTCTTCAGATGACTGATGAAAATGGTGACAGGATTTCTCCCGAGCCATTCCCTGGAGAAATCGAAGATCGGCACAAAGGCTGTGGTTGGAACATTAGCTCTTTTTGTCACATTAAAATAGAAGCGGTCTATTTTCTGCAAAGGATTATTTGTAGTCTTCCACATTTGGCTTGAACATAGCTACCGACACCGAATACATGACAAGAAATCAGATCCTAGCCGAGAATTTATTTACCCATTTGGCCTGAATGCACCAAATTGAAAAAGACAAAAAAGGAACAGCTTTTATTTTACAGATGAATGCAGACTCGTAGACTGTTTTGGCATAGTAACATCTAAATAAATATGTACCTATAGGCACATTTCAGAAAGCAAGTGACCAAATATGAGGCTCCATATCAGCCTATGTGGCTATGATAGGCAAAGCTCTGAACCCGAAATAAGGGGAGAAAAAAAATCCCTAAAAAGGGACTACAAAAAAACAAAAACAAACATTCATGGAAGCCTATGGGCCTGATTATTATTTTTTTTTATAAGTCTGTTTTCTCTTTTTGTCTTGTGGCATTCATAGACTGAGCCAAATTCTTCAAAATGGCATACGCAAATCAGATTTTGTGCATTATCAGAAATGCTTGGCTTTTAACCATTTTTGCGACTTTTTCTTGCAAACATTTGCATCTTCTGCTAAAATATTCAGGAAAAAGCGAACCAAAAATTTAAGAAGTACATAAAATCACTCCAGGGGACAGGGACTAGAGTAGAATTTTGCTCAAAGAAAGTTTTGGTTTTAAAAAATAGACACAGAAGAATAAGGCACAAATGAAACACAGGCGAAAAACAAAGCCTGGATATAAAAAGGCACAAATGCAATAATGAACTGGGCCATACTTGTTTCATTATTTGGCCACAGATGGATGCTTTGATGAGCCACTCTATCATCGTCAATTCTGCACTAACATCTTCACGCAGACAGACCGTTTATTAGTCAAGAAATTGGGTGAGATTAAGCAAAAGTGCGCCAAATACTTGCTTTGATGACTGGTTCTAAATTAATTATGGAGTTATAAGCCCAGATTCATCTACACCAGTGTTCCCCAACTCCGGTCCCCAAGAGCCACCAACAGGTCATGTTTTGAGGATTTCCTTAGTATTGCACAGGTCATTGAATGCTTGCCTGTCCAGGTGATGCAATTATCGCCTGTGCAATACTAAGGAAATCCTGAAAACATGACCTGTTGGTGGCTCGAGGACCGGACTTGGGGAACACTGATCTACACTGATCATTTTCTTTCCGGTCTTCATGAGGGGGCAATGTGGGAGTCAGACACTCCTCATTCATGAAGAGTCACACTTCGTTTGACAAATGGCGTGTGCCTCGCCAGAAATGCTACTGCGGTTGGTGATGCTGAAGGTAATGCCACCGCTCATGAATTAGACGGGGGTGGTGTCATGCTACCGATATGCCCCCCATCCCAGCTCTGCATATTTTGATGAAGCTGGAAGAAATGGGTGTGAAAACACCAAGTCACAAGTTTTGATATGAAGTAGTCATGTTCCTTTGGGGAAATTACCATTTGAGAAAATTCACCGATTAATATTATAACCAATGACAAAGTGAATACATGCCAACACTGGTGATTTTGTGAAGACTGTTCCATGAACTGTACCACAAAAGAAGTGACACTTATTATACCATGCCTAAAAGTGGACTGTTTGAGGGTATTCCTGGGCATTTTAGGGATTTTCCTGAGTGGTCCATGGGCAGAGTTAGCGAATGTTGCCCAACGAAGTAGTAATGATGCTGTGACAAAGGAATCTGTGAAAGGACGATATACATCATTCAGCAAGGAAAAGTCAGTTCTTGATGCACCATATACTATATTAAAAATATTAAAAAGAAAATAGGTAAGTTATTTGCAGTTTTACTGGTTTCACAATATCGAAATCACTGACTGGTTGGTAGTGGTGCTGTATGGAGTTTAACGCTGACCCCAGGATTAATGTTACACTCAGACAGCATTGCTACCAACAAAATAAGAGATTACCTTCGACACTATGAAATCATTGCACTGTTTGAAACCACTAAAACAGACATAGGATCAATATCAACTTCTGCATATACACAAAATAGGTGTTTTTAATTCAGCGTAGGCGCTTCATCTGGCATTTTACTTAAATGATTAGTTCATGAGGTGTTTCAAAAACAGTAGTACATGTGGGGTGTCCTTGTTGTACATTAGTTGGTACGTTCCAAAAGAGTTTCAAGGAAAGAATTGTTGAACAGATAACGGGCTCATGGGAACTCAATGCACAGTGATGTAGATGGAAACTACGGTAAGCCCTCTAGTCTGATCACAGAAAAGAGCTGGGGTGTTCAAGCACACAATGCATTGCAGCTTGCCAAACATGGCCATAAGAGCATTAAAAAAATAATGGGGCAGATGAATCGTCGTTTTAATTTTTATTTTATAAATCAACAGCATACATGAAAATAAGATTTGTAATATATCTTATTGGTGAATTACGCTACTTGCTCCTCCAGAACTGATCATTCACAGCTAAAAGCTATATTCAGTGAAGAGAGATTTTTAAGTTAATGAGATCGAATCTTATCAATAGCACTGGTCATCTCCTATGTAGCCGAAAGAGGAGATGCTAGAAGCGAGAACCTTACCGTTCCTGTCTGTATAGAATCTTACAGCAGCAACTCCATTCTTCTCTCTCAGTAATGGGAAAGTGTCTTAACCGATTACAGATTTTACTTGTGAATTGAGAACGATTGATCAATCCCAGAGGAGAAGGAAGCAGACTTCTCTGATGAGATATAGGACACAGTTTCTCGTTTTATCTTGTACTATTGATTTATGAAATAAAAACGACGGTTACTCCAAGTTTTCTTTACATTCTGCTGGTGAGAGAGTATGACATGGCAGAAGAATGCAATATCGGAAGAAGACAAGCTGGAGAAGGTAGTGCAATGCTGGGTGATGTTCATCTCGGAAACTTTGGGTCCTGTGAGGGTTTTTTGGGTTTAATTTGACAGAAACTAACAACCTAAACATTATTGTAGATCAAATATACCAATTCAAGGAATTATATATTCACTTTAATAGGAGGCTTCCATGCAGGGCTGTAGAGTTGGTAAGCCAAACCTCTGACTCCACAACACTGCCTCACTACTGAACATGTACATGAAGTGCAGCACAGATTCATCTCACTAAAAACCTAGATCTTTAGATCAGGAACAGAACAGACATATATAGGACATTTCGTAACTTTCCCCAAATTCTTAAAAAATTTACAGCACATCCTGCATTGAACTATTTTATAGATATAGATTTTAAGATTCGGTCCGTTTTATACCAAAATGGACAACGACTCCAACTCCACAGCCCTGCTTCCATGTATCCAATGCATTCAGCAGATTAACACACATGGTAAACCAGTGACCTTCACCAACATTAGTTTTAATAAGTCAGCACCATTGTGTGTATAACTGAGTTTTTAGTTCCTAGATCTGCCAAATATTCACAGGTAATAACCATTCAAGGATTGTAACCACAGGAAGCAATTTGCATTCCTGCAGAGCATACACGGTGCCTGAATTACAGTTAAATTTGTTCTTGAGAATAAATTTGTTCTTGACATTACAGTGAGAGCGACAAAGCAGAGCAGCATTATTTGTTGCATGAGCAAAATCCATACAGTTCGTACTAAAAAAAAAAAGTGGTTAATCCAGTATTAATGGATCTTGAGGGTTCAGAATATTTTGGATTACCAGATCACTCTCACTTGTAAGGGGAGAAAAAACAAGAGAACCTCAAAACATACCGTATATACTCGAGTATAAGACCACCTGAGTAGATGCCGACCCCCCTAATTTTGCAACAAAAAACTGGGAAAACTTGACTCAAGTATAAGCCTAGGGTGGAAAATGCAGCAGCTACCGATAAATGTCAAAAATACAAATAGATACCAATAAAAGTAAAATTAATTGAGACATCAGTATGTTAAGTGTTTTTGAATATCCATATTGAATCAGGAGCCCCATATAATGCTCCATACAGTTCTTTATGGCCCCATAAGATGCTCCATATTAAAATATGCCCCATATAATGCTCCATGTAGTTCTTTATGGCCCCATAGATGCCCCATATAATGCTCCATGCAGTTCATTATGGCCCCATAGATGCCCCATATAACAATGTGCCACATGTAATGCTGCTGCTGCACTAAAAAAAAAAAAAAAAAAAAAAAAATGACATACTCTCCTCTCGTCGCTGCCCGCTGCTCCTCAGCGTCCAGTCTCTCCACACTGACTGTTCAGGCAGAGGGCGGCGCGCACATTAATACATTATCGCGCCCTCTGACCTGAACAGTCACTGCAGAGGACGCGGAATACGAAGCGTCGGTGGAACGAGGGAAAGTAAATATGAAATACTCACCTGCTCCCGGCGCGGTCCCTGCATGTCCCACGGTCTCCGGGCACGGCAGCTTCTTCCTGTAGTGAGCGGTCACATGGTACCGCTCATTACAGTAATGAATATGCGGCTCCACCCCTATGGGTGGGTGAACAGGGGAAGAAGCTGCAGCATTCAGAGACCGTGGGACATGCAGGGACCGCGTCAGGAGCGCCGGGAACAGGTGAGTATTTGACAGTCGTCGCTCTCCCTCACCCGCCTTCCATAACTCGAGTATAAGCTGAGGGGCACTTTCAGCCCATTTTTTGGGGCTGAAAACCTCGGCTTGAGTATACTCGAGTCGAGTATATACGGTAAATGCAATATAAACTCTGAGTTTTAATTTAGATAATTTTCCACATGATTTTATATTGTAGTTTTTTTTTTAATCAAAAGAAGATCCAATTTATGGAATTTCATTGTACAGCAAATCTAAAAACGACACCAGATAGATATGTTCTAGAGTAGTGTTCCCCAACTCCAGTCCTCAAGAGCCACCAACAAGTCGTGTTTTCAGGATTTCCTGAGTATGACCCAGTTGATGGAATTGTTGCCTGTCTAGATGATGGAATTCTCACCTGGGCAATACTAAGGAAATCCTGAAAACATGACCCGTTGGTGGCTCTTGAGGACTGAACTTGGGGAACACTGTTCTAGAGACATTACTTTTGGGAACTTAACACAAAAAAATGCTATATTGCAGGGAGCAAAACTAATCTAGGAATGGTGGGCAATTTTCCCATAGAGAACAAGACCCACTTGAAGATATGGTAGTGAAAGTCAAGTTCTTATAAATATATCATCAAATTTGTTTTCACTTTGCAGATCTATAGATTTTACAATTCTCTCCATCACTTCTGCTCGTCATAATGATCAGAATATTCAAGCAGTTAAGGGGCTGCTTTCATCATTAACATACATATCTGGTATATATAAATCCGTGAATGATTCAAAGATGGCACATGTTACTACATAGCCAATAATTCACACGATCATACTTAAAAGTTTACACAGCTTGCATATGCAAACTCTATGTCCTTGGGAAAATCATTCATCTCACCAAGCCTCAGGCACCAGGGCCACAAAGATTGTAAACTTATTTAGGGAAGGAATTGTGCCGACAGGCAATAGTAATGGAATGAGTCACTCTATTCTTACACAAGCTTGAAAGGCAAAACATTATTATTGGGAAATATTACATTTAAAAATTACATTAAAAAATAGACTTAACACTTTCACCGGTAGAGTCGCCTGGACATTTTGCGAAGCAAACTGTACTATCCAATACAGTAGACCAACACAATAAAGGCAGGAGTTCGATGTGCCAATGAACTGCAGGATACTCGCCCTAATTTTTTCTCTCCCATGAGGATACCTCGGAATCCTGCCTTCAGTGTTGTCCACACTTTGGTGATTGCAGGATTTAGGATGTTCTCAAGAACATCAATACAAACCATACATACAGTGGTAACAGACCACTGAAATCAACGTCTGTTATTACTTACCATAACTTAATGAACCGAACACATTCTCTTTAACCAGCTTATAAAGACTATATCAATATATACAACCTAACCACTATTATGCTATTTTGCAACACTAAGTGAAGTGGATTCTTTAAGCCAGACGTCATGAGGCGGCGCACGGACTGGAAGAAATGAGGTTGTGGAGCTTTAGGACAAGTACAGTAGGCAAGCAGATCAGGAAATACTTCATGCGGCTGAGCCTGATCTGCACATAGTACAGGAACAGCAGAGATTTGTGGGAACCTGCAACCTTGCTGCAAAAATGCACTTATACATAAGAATAGAAGAGATGTATAGGCAAATTAGATTGCAGAAAGTGTGCGGTAATGCACAAGAGTAGCAGACTAGCAAATGAGGACAGTCTTCGCTTTATGGTCAGTGTATTCATCAATCTAGTGCGCCGTGCCTGCGCACATGAATCGGACCATATAAAGAAGGAAGAGGTACAGATTGTCGAGGAAGTGCACGGTGCATGCGCAGCATTCCGGCGCAGGATTTAAGCACCACAGCTGTACGACACAAGTCAGGTCAGTGTGACGTGCATGGGAGGGGAGTGATAGTATCATGAAGAGAGGAGGCAAGGATGTCTTCCAGGCACCGCATGCCCCGGGTCTGGAAGAAATCATTAACATAATGACATCAAAGTCTATTTCTTCACATCTAGACAGCAACTATGAGGCATACAGGCAAGACTAGATTAGCATTTCTATTACCTGTTTGTCCATAGTAATAGCTGAAAAGTGTCCCAGGGGGTAACAGATTCCATTTAACATAAAAGATAGCCTTGAAAGCCCCACTAATGTCCTACCACAATAACAGCACAGACTTACATTGAGCTATGGCTAACGTTACCTCTGACTTCCGTTTAGTCAGAAGTTGCAGTCACAAGATAGCAGAAAGGGAGCAGAGTGGAGTCGGAAAGAACTGAATATGGCGGATGGCAAGCATAATCCTAGGAGCAGGGACTGGCAGCACTCCAGTACTGAAGAAATAATAATAATAATAATTATAAAAAAAAAAACGCTGGATAACATTGATACGGTACCTTATATAAGGCTTTATGCTTTTGATGGTTCATGAACATACATAATGCAAGCAATATATTTTTTGCCCTATTTCTGCTGGTTTAACGGGGCTGCTTTCTTATGCAAACCTTATACAGATTGAAATACACAATCTGCAAATCCATAGTATGTTCTAGGGGAATGCTAAATTATTTAGCTCAAGCAGCATTTTGCACATTATTCTGCAATGAGAACTCAAGAATAGGTGAAGAGTGATTACAGGCTAGGATTTCATTAGCTCATGGCTGCAAGTGCATCAATTAATCCTTGTGCACAATTCTGAGCACACTCCGTTCTTAATAGCCATGACAATAACGTTTCTGAAAACTATGGTATTAATGGTATCCATTAAGTGTTTGTCTGAATGCTAATAATAAAATATAATAGTAAAGAAAAACTACAAACTTAAAAGGAACTTTTCATAACATTCTTGCTGACCAAACCAAGTAAGCCAGGTATGTTTGAAATGCTGTGGCATTTTATATAAAACAGATTACCCATGAAGACCTGATAATCAACCAACTGGAGTAGGGTGAGGAGAAGCCAGCCACGGAGGTCATCAGACTAGTCAGGACTCTCCCTATAGCCCCCAGCCTGGCTTTTCAAACCTAGCTTTCCCTGAAATGCCTTAGCATTTCAGAATAAAACATACCTGGCTACAGACACACAGCCAGGCTCTGATTAATGCAACCCATGGTTCTGGCAGCATGAATCTCATGACAGGTTCCCTTTAAATATGAGGGCTCATGAATCAAACTGACTTCCATAGAAAACTTATTGTGTTGTTGCATCTCAAAAACACAAATTTGCCAATTTTGTTATTCAATTATTTAAAAAAAAAAAAAATACAAAAAATAAAGAGCCATTTCAACAATGTGTGTGGCAGAACTAAAGTTCCTACATAAAAGGGTGGCATTTTCATGTCAACCACTTAAAGTTACCGCCATAAGTCAACCCAGGCACCTATGGAAAACCACAAATTACTAACTGTGATTTTACAATGATGAGTTATGCCACACAACAAAACTCAGCCCTGGAAAAATGACAAACTTTTCTCTGCTAAAGTGTTATTTCCATCCAGAAAATGGTTATATACAGTGGCATGTAAAAGTTTGGGCACCCCTGGTCAAAATTACTGTTATTGTGAATAGTTAAGCAAGTTAAAGATGAAATGACCTCTAAAAGGCCTGAAGTTAAAGATGACATGTCCTTTGTAGGCAAAAAACACGTATATTACTTACCGGTAATATGTTTTTACGGAACTCATGACAGCACCAACGAGAGAGAGGGGATCCGCCCTTCAAGGACAGGAAACCTTCAAGATAAAAAGGGCAGCTCCTCCGCATCAGACGGTTACAGAGCATGAGAGGACCTCTGAATTAATACAATTATACAAAGTATCTTTAACCAGAACCATAAGTGGTATACTATATGCAATAACCCACCAACCAGAAAGTGATGACTTCATAACGGAAGGGAATATAAGGGTGCCGTCATGGGTTCCATAAAAGCACATTACCGGTAAGTAATATACGCGATTTCTATGACCGCACCAATGAGAGAATTACAGTGAATTACTCAATTAGGGATGGAACACAGCCTGTAGAACCCTGTTCCCAAACGTGAGATCAGAAGAGGCAGATTGATCCAGTCTATAGTGGCTATAAAAGGTGGAAGGTGACGACAACATAGCTGCCTTACAGATCTGTTCTATGGACATGTCTGCTCTTTCTGCCCAAGACGTTGCCATCGCTCTCATAGAGTGGGCCCTCAGGTCATCAGGGACCGGTCTTCCAGTGCTTGTACAGGCCAATTTGATAGCCTCTCTTATCCACCAGGATATGGTACCCTTTGAGACTATCATTCTTTTCCTAGAGCCCTAGAGAAAATAAACAGAGCCCTATCCTTTCTCCAAGGTCTTGTTGCTGACAAATAGTGAAGAAGGCACCTCCTAACATCTAGGGTATGAAAATTCTTTTCCCTACTATTCCTAGGGTCAGGACAGGAGGACAGCAGAGATCTCCTGTGACCTATTGAACTGTGATAATACTTTAGGTAGATAGAGTAGTTTTAAAACCGTACCTGGCCAATCGTCCATTACCATGGTGAATGGAGGGTCTGCTGATAGAGCCTGTATATCACTCTCTCTACGTGCTGATGTTAGGGTTACTAAGAGTATAGTCTTTAGGGTAATCAACTTTATGGACCCTTCAGTGAAGCTCAAAGGGAGTTCTGTCAAAGCATTCAAAACCAAGTTTAAGTCCCATGGAGGGGCCCTGGCTACCGGCACTGGCCTGGATCTAGCACATGCTTTAATAAACCTAACCACCCACTGATTACCCATGAGGTTGAAATTATACAGAGCCCCTTAGGCCGAAACCTGGACTTTCAAGGTGTTTAACACCAGGCCTTGTTCCTGCCCCTGTGAAGGAACTCCAGGATTTGTCTTAGGGGCACCTTTCCTTCCAGAGTACAACCTGTGGATGACAAGAATTTTTCCAAGTCCTACCATAAATCCTCGTATTTACCGGCTTCCTACTAGCATACTAGTAAGGTAGAGAACAGGTTGGGAGAAAACCCCTTACCCTCTAGCACTGACCTCAAGTTCCAGGCTGTTAAGTGCAGCTCAGTCACCTGAGTCTGGAATACGGGCCCCTGAGCTAAAAGGTCCAGTATCTCTGGAAGGACACATGGTTCCGTGACAGACATGTTCCTCAGCCAAAAGAACCAGGGCCTATTGGGCCAAAAAGGGGACTATGAGCAGTACTCTTGCCATGTCCTGCCTGATCTTCCTGAGAATCGCTGGAATTAGACAAATTTGGGGGGGGGGGGGGAGGGGGCAGGTGTAGGCCAGAGTGATGTCCCATCTGATCTGAAAAGTTTCTATAGCCTGAGGATTCTCTTTTGGATTCATATAGCAGAACCTCTCCACTTTGCTGTTCGGCAAAGCAGCAAAAAGGTGGATCTCCGGACACCTCCACATGGACACTAACTGCCTGGAAATTGAGCTTTTGAAATACCATTCGCTCTGTAGCAGTGGTTTGCGGCTCAACGTATCTGCTGTTATATTGTCCTTTCCTGTGATATGAAGAGCGGATAATGAAAGAATGTTCTCAGTGAGGCTGAAAATCCGCTTGGTAATCTGCATTAGGGAACTGGACCGTGTACCCCCTTGATTCAGGTATGCGACCGCGACCTGGTTGTCCAAAAATTTTTACATGATGGTCTTGTAGAAATAGTAGGAAACAATGCAATGTATTCTCGACAACGAAGAGCTCCACGTGTTTGAGGAGCCTTTTATACCACCGACCATGTTCCCTGGACCAAAATGGTTGTCCAGACGTGCTCCCCACTCCTTGGAGCTGGCGTCTGTGGTGACTACCCTGGTGATGTGAGGAAACCAAGGGACCCCTCCCAAATGCATTCTATTCTTAACCACCTGTGGAGTAAATGTATTACCTCCCAAGGCACTGTCCGTGTGCCTTCCAGATAACCCAGTGAGGAACGTTGGCTTTCCAACACATGCCACTGCAACTCTTGAGTGAATCTGGGCCCATTTTACTGCCAGGATACAGGGGGTCAGGGACCCCAGGAGGGACATGGCATTCCTAAGGGACATCGTTGAATCTCATTGACCTGGAGAGGAGACTGAGTAATTCTTCCTTCTTTTGTTCTGGTAGGCGACACTCCTGCTGGCATGAGTCGAGTAAGTCCCAAAAAGATTTGTGTCCTTTTTGGGTCTAACCTTGATTTTTCTAGGTTTAACCACCACCCTATATTTTCTAAGATGGTAGCTGTGTCTCTCACTTGACTCTGGCAATGACTGAAAGAACGACCCACTATCAGGAAGTCGTCCCAGTATAGGATGACCTGTCTGTTTCTTTCTCTGCTATTAGTTTCGTGAACACACAAGGAGCTACCACCAGGCCAAAGGGGAGGGCCATGTACTGGAAGTGCCTTGTGGTGCCCCATACTGGTACTGTTACTCTAAGAAACTTTCAGAGCGCTACGTGTATTGGCATGTGGTGATACGTGTCCTCCAGGTCCAGGGCAGCCATATAGCAACCAGGAAAGAGCAGTTGTATCGTTGACTTTATTGACTCCATCTTGAAATAGGGAATCTTCAAGAACTTGTTCATGCCTTTCAGGTTGAAAATTGTTCTGTATGAGCTGTCCGGCTGCTTTATTAGAAACGGGAGAACAGAAGTCTTTTTCCTTCTTCTCCTGCTGGAACACTATGCAGAACGTATTTCTCTAAGAGGCTTAGTACTTCTGATTTCAGTGCTACTTGCTTCGAGCTGGATGCTTGTGGGGCCGTCACGATGATCCTGTCTGGTGGATATCTCCAGAATTCCAGCTTTAACCCTGATCTTACCAGGCTGAAAATCCAAGGGCTGGAGGATATTTTCTCCCAGACTGGAAGGAAAAGGGAGAGTCTTCCTCCCATCTGGGGCAGGGAGTCCTTTGGAGGGCTTCCTACCACCCTGGGAAGGATTACTGAATAGGTACCCCTTGCCTTTCCTTGGTTGATCCTCCCTCCCATCTACTGTGTTCTGTGCTCGATCTCTTACAGCTGAATTTCCTCCTCAGAAAGGACTGCCTTAAGGACGAGAAGGGAGGTTTTGGGAACTGTTTCTTCTTAGCTTTTTCTGAACCCAAATATGAACCGTATAAGTACTGTCCTTGACAAGGGAGAGTTTTTAGCAACCATTTAACCAGACTGCTCTTCGGCCTGCGTTGGATAATGCGGCAGATCTTGTGGCCAGTCTGGACAAGTTGGCCAATGCATTTGATAAGAAGGCCGCCACATCCGAAACGTCGCTACGCCGTTGGGCAATAAAGTCCATTTTTTTGTGCTGTTTTTCTTTTTTATCCTATTATAAAGAACCATTGGATTGCTGGTTGGAAAACCTTATACATTATTGAGGTATTTGGTGGTGCTGTTCCAATTTTTCATTATATTTATTTGTTTTGCCTAAAATACAGAGGAAATGTGTTATCTTTAACTTTAAGCCTTTTAAAGATTATTTCATTTTCACAATGAATTGTTATTGTGAATTACTGTTCACAGCAAGAGTAATTTTGACCAGGTGTGTCCAAACGTTTAAATGCCACTGTAGTAGACATTCTAGGGCAGGAAATGTCAGGCTCTTTACATACATCATAAGCCTGAATGTGATCTGCTATGCCATAAAACGGCCTGTCAAAAGATCCTTGGCATGCAGAAAGCAATGCATTCCTTGATTCTTAACCGTTCAGTTAAGCAAAACTATTTGCACGACCTTTGCCCTGCTGCTACATTGGTACTCCATGGAAGACAGACAAGAGCATCGCAAACTTTCTACTATGATCCTTTGTGCCTTTCCTATTAGGAGGCATAACAACTTCATCTGACTATTCATGGCATTGCAGGGGCTTACTTTACCAATGAAAAGAAGTGCAAAGTATGTCAAAAGATAAACGAAAGTTTTCAATGCTCTTGTCTAGCCAACACCGAGTACAGGGTCCGGAAAATTCTTTTCGTTAACTCTACTAGCTATAAAAGGACAATAAATCCAGCACCAAGTAAACGCAGAAACATTTCTGAAACATGGCCTTAGTGTAATGATGTCTGTAAGAAAAGCGTCGGATTTTTATTATTGTTTAAGTGCTGATAAATCTCGTTTTTAACCTGGAGAAATAAAGAAGAAATTTTTTTGGCTTGAACGTTGGTGCTAGATTTATCATTCTTACAATTTGTGAAGCTGACGACTGCAGAACTCTCAAGCACATATCTAGAAATCCAAGTCACCGATATCTAAATGATGAGCTGACTACTTCTCTAATAATCCCTAGCTGGCTCTGTTAAATGTGTTACTTTAGATTCAATGACTGCCTGTCCCCATGCCAACTTATAGCAGGTAGAAATCAATTTGCTATCTTTAGTGTAAGAATTCACTTACTGGGCAAAGCCCAAAGCAAGCAGGCAATACAGCTATACATGCTGTGTGCTATAGAGGCTCTGTTAGGGGTCATATGT
Organism: Ranitomeya imitator; assembly: GCF_032444005.1. Lineage (NCBI taxonomy): Eukaryota > Metazoa > Chordata > Amphibia > Anura > Dendrobatidae > Ranitomeya > Ranitomeya imitator. The sequence goes on along the minus strand of NC_091287.1, from coordinate 391,183,379 downwards.
AGGAATCTAAAAACAGATTGAGCATGTTTGTTTTTCCTATCCAATTTGCTCCAAACTTTACAGAAAAAGTATAAAATCAGAGCTAGAGAGCAGAGATAACCGGATCACTTCACGCAACCCAGGCCCACATTAGCGCTTTCTAGCAGTGAATGGGAGCTGCGCAAATGTCATTACCCTCTGGGATTCCAAGCTCAGCTAATAATTTGCTAGGCTGGTGAGAGGTCACCTGTGAACCATATGCTGCTATGACACCAGCAAATGAAACGCCACACATGGGAAACCAGAAGATCAGGAAATTCCCATACCTCCTGTTCATGGCCAGAAAGCACTGACCTGGACTGTGGACCAGGGTTGTGAAAAGTGATTTGTTCATCTCCATCTAGATAACGTCAAAGTAAAAACAGTTATGGGTGGTTCAGTTACAGCCACGCTCCAAACCTAACCGTAATGAGCCAAAAAAAGCAAGTTCGGATCCCACGTCAAGGGTCCTCATACTTGTGAGTCCGTACACTAAAATAAAATCCACAAAAAGGTATTAAAATTCCCCCAAAAATTCAAGAACTAACACAGTAAAAGGGCAAGAGTACAGTTCTGTCTTGTTAATTCTAACTGTAATTAGCCCGTAAGTATGAGGCCCTGAAGTATCAGAGCTTAAAGGGAATCTGTCACCCCAATTTTCGCTTGTAAGATGCAGCCAACGGCATCAGGGGCTTATCTACAGTATTCTGTAATGCTGTAGATAAGCCCCGATGTAACCTGCAAGATAAGAAAAACAGGTTATATTATACTCACCCAGGGGTGGTCCCGATTCGGTCCGGTCCGCGTCGCGATCCTGGTCCTGTGCCTCCAATACGATGACGTCCTCTTCTTGCTTCCTGCCGCAGCTCCTGCTCAGGCCTGTTGAGGGCAGAGCAAAGTACTGCAGTGCGAAAGGCACTGGGCTTCTGACCTTTCCCGGCACCTGCGCACTGCAGTACTTTACGCTGCCCTCAACAGGGCAGATAAAGCATGCCTGAGCAGGAGCTGCGGCAGGAAGCAAAGAAAAGGACGTCATCATATGAAGATGGGAGGCGCCGGACCGGGATCGCGACACCCATTGGACCGGACCGGGACCGCCCCTAGGTGAGTATAATATAACCGTTTTGTTTTTTTATCTTGCAGGTTACATTGGGGGTTTATCTACAGCATTACAGAATGCTGTAGATAAGCCCCCGATGCCGGTGGCCGCATCTTACAGGCGAAAATTGGGGTGACAGATTCCCTTTAAGGCCCTTTTCTAGGGAATTCCTAACCTGGTTAATTGGACCCCTAACAGAAATACACTGGGCGAGCCCAAACAAGCCTTTTCTTTGGTTCAAGTTGCTACAAATTGATGGTATATTTTTACAAGACAGCACTAGCAATGGATACACGAGCCCCTTTTTTATATAATTTGCGTGGGGGGATTAACTACCACGTATAATTCACATCTCTTCCTCTTAAAATGTTGACACAGACTTTTTTCACAGCTCTTATACACTTCTTCATCCTTAAACGCCTCTATGGTCTAGAAATGCGCAATAATCTGATGAGCCCTCATTTTTAAACACCACTGTCCTTATTTGAAGAGCGTGTATATTGTTCTAAGAGTTTAATTATCTCTAAGCCTTGGGCATGGAATACTACTTGCTGATTTAATCCAATGACAATATTAATACTCCGTTCAGGTGATCTGTAAATCACCAGTGTTTCTATTATATTTTTCACCCCAACCCAGCAGCAGCACACCTCGAGAGATGCAGCATGTAGACATACAACTTATTAGCGGAAAGATAGAACAGCAAGTCACGAAAACAATATCTACAGGGCGCCGCTGTTTAGCTCAGCCAACTTTATACGGTAAAACTTTAGTTACCCGAGATGCTAACAAAATGTATTCACTAGTGGAATTAAAGGAAAATCATTCAAAGGCTCTTTTATGTCTTATACTTTGGTTTGGAAGATTCTTATTCTTACAAGGTTTATCAGGGTTGTAATAGACGGCAATAAAAAAAAATGAATAAAAAAAAACAAAAAAAACTTACAATGTACGCCGAGGTGTGAAATATGTTGCCTTCATACAAATTTACGTTTTACAAAAAAACATAATATTTGAAGCAGCTTAAAACATACTAGAGACTGAAAGAATATACTCAATATACTACAACTTTTGTCTTGAGATTGGAACAGATATATCTGGCAAAGGAATTGGTATTCTATCTGGTACACAGCATCAGACCCTCCCTGTATCCTCGCTTGCACCACTCTAAATCTGACAATATTATACATGACCCCTTAGTGTTTAATGCAGCAAAGCTGTCATTTTCTTCAGCACAGTAATTTATAGCTCAAGTACCCCTCGATTGCTAAGGGTATCCTTGTCTGATCGCAAATGGGATAATTACATACTCGGTCAATTACACTAATTCACATGAGCGCAGACATTGATAACTTTACCAGCACTAGACGGGGAGGATGATTAGGGGGTTGAGAAACACAATTTAGCACATGTAGTGCCATTACATATAAAGAGAGGGAGATCTCAGCCGGGGAATTGTAGACGCTCTGGGAGTGATTACGAGCTGACTGCATTCAGTATTACGGTATCTTTAGAAGAATATTACTGATGACGTGCACATCCGAAGAGTCATGGGCCTTTCTCTCGTTCAGCCATCTATGAGCACACAATTTCATATAAACAGCTATTGTCTTTTGTATGACTAGAATTAAAGCCTCAAGATGAATACTGCATGAGAAACTTATTTAATTAGAAATTGCCCCTGTGTTCCTAGCAATGTGTGTGCTGTAGTCACGCTGCCTTGGGCTACATTGTTCTATGTAAGCCTCTACAGTTCAGAAACAAAAGTGCCAAGAAAAAAAGCCATGGTAATCAGCAAGGATTATACACCAAAGACATGCAGCCAAGAGGCGATATTCACATGTAGCTTCTAATTAAAAAGAAAAAAAAAACAGAGAAGATATACAGAATGGGGCATATGTGTAAAAGGAGGCAGTCTTGTCTAGTAGCATGCCATCTCGTAGGTAAGTCCAGAGCTTTCCCAAGTGAGGAAGGGCAGCCCCAAAATATGAATCCACAAATCATACGGAATCTTGATTAAAACGTAACTTCTTATTTCTTCATGCCAGACTGCATACAAAGCGGTGACATTTCAGCTCTAAACAGACATACTGGGCTTTTACCTTGTACTATCATGATGCATTACATACATTTACGGTTCAACAATGGGAGATCATGACGTATCAGAGTATCAATTATGTTTTTATTTAAACACAGAGGTAAAAGTACAAACAAACATCTGCTAAATAGCATTAAAAAGTCCATTCTGGGCTGTTTTAACCCCATGTGAGTCCCTTGCAATCAATTCCATTGTGCATACTCTGAGCGCAGTTTGTCAGAGATCGAAACGTCACCGCTTTGTATGCAGTCTAGCATGAATTAGAGATTTTTGGTACTCACCATAAATCTTTCTTCACAGGAACCATAAATTAATATGCTGCCACTTGGAGGCCGACACTAAGAATACATCTTCATAAAAAATAAATCTGGTTCCTCCTCACCAGGCCACATCTACAGTTGTGGCCAAAAGTATTGACACCCCTGCAATTCTGTGAGATAATACTCAGTTTCTTTCTGAAAATGATTGCAAACGCAAATTCTTTGTTATTATTATCTTCATTTAATTTGTCTTAAATGAAAAAAACACAAAAAGAATTGTCCTAAAGCCAAATTGGATATAATTCCACACCAAACATAAAAAGGGGGTGGACAAAAGTATTGGCATTGTTCAAAAAATCATGTGATGCTTCTCTAATTTGTGTAATTAACAGCACCTGTAACTTACCTGTGGCACCTAACAGGTGTTGGCAATAACTAAATTACACTTGCAGCCAGTTGACATGGATTAAAGTTGACTCAACCTCTGTCCTGTGTCCTTGTGTGTACCACATTGAGCATGGAGAAAAGAAAGAAGACCAAAGAACTGTCTGAGAACTTGAGAAAGCAAATTGTGATGAAGCATGAGCAATCTCAAGTCTACAAGTCCATCTCCAAGGACCTGAATGTTCCTGTGTCTACCGTGCACAGTGTCATCAAGAAGTTTAAAACCCATGGCACTGTGGCTAACCTCCCTAGATGTGGACGGAAAAGAAAAATTGACAAGAGATTTCAACGCAAGATTGTGCGGATGTTGGATAAAGAACCTTGACTAACATCCAAACAAGTTCAAGCTGCCCTGCAGTCCGAGGGTACAACAGTGTCAACCCGTACTATCTGTCGGCATCTGAATGAAAAGGGACTGTATGGTAGGAGACCCAGGAAGACCCCACTTCTTACCCCGAGACATAAAAAAGCCAGGCTGGAGTTTGCCAAAACTTACCTGAAAAAGCCTAAAACGTTTTGGAAGAATGTTCTCTGGTCAGATGAGACAAAAGTAGAGCTTTTTGGGCAAAGGCATCAACATAGAGTTTACAGGAGGAAAAAAGGCATTCAAAGAAAAGAACACGGTCCCTACAGTCAAACATGGCGGAGGTTCCCTGATGTTTTGGGGTTGCTTTGCTGCTTGACCGTGTGCATGGCATTATGAAGTCTGAAGACTACCAACAAATTTTGCAGCATAATGTAGGGTCCAGTCTGAGAAAGCTGGGTCTCCCTCAGAGGTCATGGGTCTTCCAGCAGGACAATGACCCAAAACACACTTCAAAAAGCACTAGAAAATGGTTTGAGAGAAAGCACTGGAGACTTCTAAGGTGGCCAGCAATGAGTCCAGACCTGAATCCCATAGAACACCTGTGGAGAGATCTAAAAATGGCAGTTTGGAGAAGGTACCCTTCAAATATCAGAGACCTGGAGCAGTTTGCCAAAGAAGAATGGTCTAAAATTCCAGCAGAGCATTGTAAGAAACTCATTGATGTTTACTGGAAGCGGTTGGTCGCAGAGTAAGTGTACGTTCACATTAGCGTTTTGCGTGTTTGCGTCGGGCGCCGCAGCGGCGACGCATGTGTCATGCGCCCCTATATTTAACATGGGGGGCGCATGGACATGCGTTGTGCTGCGTTGTGCGACGCATGCGTTTTTTTTTGCCGCAAGCGTTGGGCGCAGAAAATGCAACAAGTTGCATTTTTTTTGCGTCCAAATTTCGGCAAAAAAGGACACATGCGTCGCAAAATGCAGCGTTTTAGCGTGCGTTTTGGTGCGTTTTTGCTTCATTCTCTTTTGTGTTTTTTCATTTAATACAAATTAAATGAAGATAATAACAAAGAATTTTTGTTTGCAATCATTTTCAGGAAGAAACTGAGTATTATCTGACAGAATTGCAGGGGTGTCAATACTTTTGGCCACAACTGTAGGCAGCTGGCACCCAGTTATTTAGCTAGTGCAAAAGCAGTGGAGGGAACAAAACTAAGACCCCTCAAAAACAAGGAAGATTTTATGTTTAGTACCAAAAGGTTTTCTCGATCACTTCTTTGGGAGGATAGAGGAATCATGGCACTTCCCAAAAATGTCCCTGGGGTGGACAAACTAATACCAGTGCTGCAAAAGGAAGAACTGAAATCCCTTGGGTTACTGGCCGAGCAACTGCTTGTAGAACGTAGCTATGAAAGACAGGTAGGGCTGCACAGCTCTGGTTACATCAAATTGTTTAAGAATTAGTGATGAGCGATTATACTCTTGCTCGGGTTTTCCAGAACACGCTCGGGTCGTCTGAGTATTTGTTAGTGCTTTGAGATTTAGTTTTCGTCCACACAGTTGCATTATTTAAGGCTGCTAGACAGCCTGAATACATGTGGGGATTCCCTAGCAACCAGGCAAACCCCACATGTATTCGGGCTGTCCAGCAGTCGTAAATCAGGCAGTTGAGGCGATGAAAACTAAATCTCCGAGTACTAACAAATATTCGGAGACCACCCGAGCAACGAGTATACTCGCTCATCGCTAGTAAGAACTTCGTTGGCTGAGAAGGTTAGTTCCTAACCTGCATAATCAAAGCAAAGACAGGTCTGCTACTCAGACCCATGCTGCCTCCGAATGACACCAAGCTAAACTTAATGACTGTCTTCTGCCTATGTGCAGCCCGGTGGGGAAGAGTCTGCTTTTGTATTCTTAGTGTCAGCCTCCAGGTGGCTGCATAGTAATCCATGTATCCTGTGTCTCCCAATGTATCGACCAAAAAATGAGACGCTGTAGAATTTCTCTAAGGAAAGTCCATAATACAACACAATGGTAGAGAAAGAGGTTCAGTCTGCACTATGTACTGCAGATCTGTAGCACAATTCCCCTTTCGATTCACCCTTTCATACGGACTAAATTTCCGTTGTGGATTTTATAGATGAATCCGCGGAACGTGTCGCAGCAGCAAAAGGCAACAAACGCAAATTTTGTTGTAGATTCTCATCTGCTTTTGCTGCAAAATCACTGCAATAGCCACAGATGGAAGCTAGCACGACCATTGCAATGGATGAACTTCGCCGTTAACATACGCTGTATAAATTGACACCGCAGATGAGATGGAAAATCCACAGCATATTAAGCACTTATGGATGTAGCCTTACTCTTAAAACCATGTTGCAAAATAGTAAATGCTGCTTTTTCCCACTGCAGAAAATCTGCTGCGTTTATTTGTCCCAGTGAAATGGATGCGATTTCATGAAAACTCCTGCACACTGTGCGTTGAACTATGGTATGTTTTGTGCACTTTTTCTCTATGGGCTTCTACAGGGAACCTGAAAAATGCACTAAAAGTAAATTTTATTTTTAAGTGCAGATTCAAAGTTTTTCTGCCCTAAAAAAAAAAAAAAAATATGCTTCTTCAAATCTTCCCTAAAATGTATTAAATATAAGGGAAAACACACTAAATAAACTCTGAATAATTAGAGAAGATTGATATTGAGTAGTTTGGTGCAAACAGAAGACTTGCAGATAAAAAGCAGAAAAAAATGATGCATTTACGCCACATGTGAACACGGCCTAAATGCTTCCTTAAGTGAAAACCATGCAGCAATGTCGCCACGTTATATGTGGATTCTGATGCACATTTCTATTGCAATCCACGGCTATTACGCACAAAAATATGCAGGATACAATCTGAAGCTCCGCATCCAGCCCTTGGTTTTCATGCTGATTTCTGGGCTACGTGTACAGTAGATGGAGGTTACTTGCATTGTGGTCTGATGCAGATTTGCGGTTCACATCACAGGTACACAAGAGATCCACCACATCTAAGCATACCGTAATCTCTACTGCATCCTATTCTCCCCCTTTGCTTGAGCAGCGTGTAGTGGTGTGACTTGGTTATAAATCATTATTTTACCCCGTGCTGCACATGGCACACAGCCTGTGACTGGCTGACGGTGCCATACAAGCCTTTCTACCAAACATAGCACAGCTTTCATTGCCCGTGTTATGCACAACTCCAATGCTTCAAGGTTACATGTCTCCACAATCTATAACTTATTCATAACATGTATTACTGAAATGTAAATAACTGTTGTGATACATATGTAGAATAATAATGATAATATATGAGAAGCATATTTTACTTCTAATCATTTAAGGGGTCAGGTTTGTGTATAGGTAAGGAAGGACAGCACAAAGTTTTAGGTAGGCACGACTTTTAAAGAAGAAGTCTTGGTAAACACTAGTGATGAGCGAGTATACTCGTTGCTCGGGTGGTCTCTGAGTATTTTGGCGTGCTCGGAGTTTTAGTTTTTGTTGACGCAGCTGCATGATTTATGGCTGCTAGCCAGCCTTAGTACATGTGGGGGTTGCCTTGTTGCTAGGGAATCCCAACATTCAAGCTGTCTAGCAGCTGTAAATCATGCAGCTGCATCAACAAAAACAATCTCCGAGAACTCACAAATACTCGGAGACCACCCGAGCAAAGAGTATACTCGCTCATCACTAGTACACACGTTTCCCTACGTCCTTCTAATTATTTTTGTGATGTACTGCAATTGTATTAACATTAGTGATGTGCGAGTGTACTCGTTGTTCGGGTTTTCCCCGAGCACGCTCGGGTGACCAAGTATTTATGACTGCTCGAAGATTTAGTTTTCATCGCGGCAGCTGAATGATTTATAGCTACTAGCCTGCTTGATTACATGTGGGGATTACCTAGCAACCAGGCAACCCCCACATGTACTCAGCCTGGCTACTAGCTGTAAATCATTCAGCTGCCACGATGAAAAGAATCTCCGAGCAGTCAAATACTCGTGAAAACCCAAGCAACGAGTACACTCGTTCATCACTAATTAAAATACTTACCAATCAGTTGCCAGCGCCAACTCTCCTTTTCTTCTTTGGTCACATGACCTGAAAAACTAAGGGCTGCTTCAGACGTCTAAGCACGGACCACCATGCAGAGACTGGACGTGGCACTCCCGAGACACGAGCATCACAGCTACAAAGACTTATGAATGACTGATGTTCAAGTTGGGAGAGCCATGGACAGTGGGTGCAAGGTGGTTCGTGCTCAGATTGATTTGCACAGAAGTCTTAAGCAGTTCTAACCGGCTCACACAGGGGTTGTGTGTGGACTGGATGTTGCTTTCTCAATGTACATCTATGGAGCCGCGTTTTGGGACTCAGACTTACATTGCTCCAAGTAGTAACGTTTCTCCTTGTGGAGACTGACATGTTAGGCATGTCAAGATGACGAGACTTAAAGCCGCAATGCTCCTGTGGGAAATATGCAGATAGTCTCTTCAGAGAGGAAGAGGACTAGAACTCTAGTGCCACCTATTGGAAGTAGCAATCCTAAAAGTCAATGTCGACCCTTTAACGAGCCTTGTCACATGACTTAGGATAAAAGCCAAACCAGAATCTCAATTCGCAGACACTGTACTGCCCCTTGTCAGTGCAAAGTGTGAGATCTGGTATGGCTGTGTGAGAGGCATCACGGTCAGACACCTCTCACACAACCAAACCAGATCTCAGACTTTGCACTGACGAGGGTCTGTTTATACCAAGGAAGGTGACGGGCACAAGGGGGCATTCTTTGCGTCTGGAGGAGAGAAGGTTTTTCCACCAACATAGAAGAGGATTCTTTACTGTTAGGGCAGTGAGAATCTGGAATTGCTTGCCTGAGGAGGTGGTGATGGCGAACTCAGTCGAGGGGTTCAAGAGAGGCCTGGATGTCTTCCTGGAGCAGAACAATATTGTATCATACAATTATTAGGTTCTGTAGAAGGACGTAGATCTGGGGATTTATTATGATGGAATATAGGCTGAACTGGATGGACAAATGTCTTTTTTCGGCCTTACTAACTATGTTACTATGTTACTATGAGGGGCAGTACCCCAAAACACTGTCTTGCAAATTGAGATTCTGGTTTGGATTTTATCCTAAGTCATGTGACAAGGCTCGATAAAAGGTCAACATTAACATTTAGGATTGCTACTTCCAATAGGTGGAACTAGAGTTCTAGTCCTCTTCCTCTCTGAAGAGACTATTTGCAGACTTACATTGGAAATTTTTCACCGCACCATAAAGTGTTAGCCAGCAAAGTTGAGAGTAGACAGGGGGCCGGAAGAGAACCAAAGTGTCTCTGAAAACTAAGATACACAGACAGGGAATAAGGCTGCACATGATGTAAACGGGAAAGATAATGGACTAGCTACTTAGGCAATATTATCATATATTTCTGTTGCTAACACTAGAAAAGCTTACGTTGATTAAATCTGCTAACTGTTTACATGAATAAACAAGAAAAATGCAATAAACAACAGTTTGAATATTACAATGAGCAAAATCTGCACATGAACCACTGAAACACCACTGTCAGAGATAGAGATGAGCAAATATGTTCCACTCCCTCCTTATTCGGCAAGCTATAGCGCTTACCGAAGAAGCTGCAGCGGGAACCCGGCTACCTGGATTGCATCTGATAATCAGCTGCTCAGTGCCGCAGCTGCATGTGTCACGGCTGTGTGACAGTCACAGCACATGTATGGAGAGCCTGTGTGTTGTGACTGTCACACAGCGGCGACACATGTAGATGTGGCGCCGGACACCTGATCAGAGCGCTATGGGCATCCAGGTTCCTGCTGCAGCTTCTTTGGTAAGCGCTGTAGCTGGCCGAATAAAGAGAGAACCGAACATATTCGCTCAACTCTAGTCAGAGATCAACAGCAGCATTTAAATGGTTAACAGCCGCAAGCGGAGCTCAGCTCTGGCCGTGACTGTTTGGACACAGATGCTGGGCTATATAATATAGCCAATATTAGCCATGAGCAGAAGGAGCTCAGTTCCTTCCACACATGGGAAGCCATACAATGACTAAGGAGATAAGGGTTTTTTTCCAGCTTTGAAGGCTATATTTCTTATATTTTTTGTTATTTAAATGCATGTAACTATTTTTTCAATTGGGTTTAATTAAAAATTGTGCAAATGAATTGGAGGTGTAAATTGATGAGTGTCCATGTTCGGGACCTGGCCTATATTCACCCTGATGTCACTATGATACATGGTAAGGTCTTTAATATTAGAGGTTTGGACCATCCCGATTTGGGTATAACTTGGCGCTGGTGGGATGGCTTTTACACTTTTTTTTATTTTTTTTATCAAACACTATTTACGAAGTACCCAAAGCGTTACAGACCACATCAAAGGTAAATGCGCAGTGAAACAGACTGTAAAAAACAATAAATGCTGCAAAATAGTGAAATTAAACCCAATTAATAAAAAAAAAAAAAGTTCTTGCTTAAATGCTTGTAGTTGGGGCTAAAATAGTCCAAATAGTGGCCAAACCATTTAAATGCAGTTATGTGTCTTCATGGTAAATGTGTATTTTCCATAACTTTTAAAAATACATATTTTAGTTGGAATGTAATTCATGTAATGAGCGTCACATACCTGAAAGAGGCGGCTTGTGGGAGTGAAGGCTGCAGGGGACACTGACTATTATCTTATGCTGCGGAATAGGTGGTAAGACTGGGGTCTCCAACTCCCTAAGTAAAAAATAAGAAGTTGACAACATATCTTTACTTACTATATATAAAGTAACCATCTTTATACGGCATCTCCGATCCAGGCAGCTCGTACAGCGAGGAATATACTGGACTTGTGCAATTAGACGTACCGTGCTGCAGAAATATCAGAGGTCATAAGTCTTCCTAATACAAGGATTTCATATGGCTTTTTATGAACTGAATCGATGGGAAACACAAATTCTCCAGAATGTGTTATCTAAGAAAAAAAGAAATGATGCCACATCTTACCAAGAATAGAATATGATGCAGAAAATACTTTATTACTAAGGATTAGCCTGGAAATAGAAAAACTAAAAATGGAAGCCCAGCTTTGCGTAATGTGAAAATAACCAGGACAATCTGACGAAGATGCATTCCTCCAATTATCCGCTGCTAATTACCGTCTCTATACATGGGATATCGAGCCCGAGTCACAATAAAAGAGCTCCAACCCTAATAAAAGATATATTAAGAAATGAGTCAGTACCGAATTATGGAATTCTAGGGATTCTAGCAGTTCCCCCTCGCATCCAAAACTGCCACTAGTACCCGACGTATGTGCAGTGATGGCGGTTATACTCTCCCCAGGTTCTTCGGTGCTTGGGCCGGCAGCTGTATTTTGACGGCCGCTGGCCCATTAATTTCTTCTTGCTCTGTTAGCACACATACGCAGTGTTCACTACTGAATGCTGATGCTCGTGCAATGAAAGATTACATCCAGAAGAGGGACAGAATTTTAACACGCCAGGGACCTGGTTGTCACAGTGGCATTGCTTTCCTCATGAGGAGAGTAATGACACGCTTGGAAGCGAGGGAAGATCTCTTTCATCAGGTAATTATACGTATGTGTGTATATATATATATATATATATATACATACAGGTCCTTCTCAAAAAATTAGCATATAGTGTTAAATTTCATTATTTACCATAATGTAATGATTACAATTAAACTTTCATATATTATAGATTCATTATCCACCAACTGAAATTTGTCAGGTCTTTTATTGTTTTAATACTGATGATTTTGGCATACAACTCCTGATAACCCAAAAAACCTGTCTCAATAAATTAGCATATCAAGAAAAGGTTCTCTAAACGACCTATTACCCTAATCTTCTGAATCAACTAATTAACTCTAAACACATGCAAAAGATACCTGAGGCTTTTATAAACTCCCTGCCTGGTTCATTACTCAAAACCCCCATCATGGGTAAGACTAGCGACCTGACAGATGTCAAGAAGGCCATCATTGACACCCTCAAGCAAGAGGGTAAGACCCAGAAAGAAATTTCTCAACAAATAGGCTGTTCCCAGAGTGCTGTATCAAGGCACCTCAATGGTAAGTCTGTTGGAAGGAAACAATGTGGCAGAAAACGCTGTACAACGAGAAGAGGAGACCGGACCCTGAGGAAGATTGTGGAGAAGGACCGATTCCAGACCTTGGGGAACCTGAGGAAGCAGTGGACTGAGTCTGGTGTGGAAACATCCAGAGCCACCGTGCACAGGCGTGTGCAGGAAATGGGCTACAGGTGCCGCATTCCCCAGGTAAAGCCACTTTTGAGCTACAGAGAAGCAGCACTGGACTGTTGCTAAGTGGTCCCAAGTACTTTTTTCTGATGAAAGCAAATTTTGCATGTCATTCGGAAATCAAGGTGCCAGAGTCTGGAGGAAGACTGGGGAGAAGGAAATGCCAAAATGCCTGAAGTCCAGTGTCAAGTACCCACAGTCAGTGATGGTGTGGGGTGCCATGTCAGCTGCTGGTGTTGGTCCACTGTGTTTCATCAAGGGCAGGGTCAATGCAGCTAGCTATCAGGAGATTTTGGAGCACTTCATGCTTCCATCGGCTGAAATGCTTTATGGAGATGAAGATTTCATTTTTCAGCACGACCTGGCACCTGCTCACAGTGCCAAAACCACTGGTAAATGGTTTACTGACCATGGTATTACTGTGCTCAATTGGCCTGCCAACTCTCCTGACCTGAACCCCATAGAGAATCTGTGGGATATTGTGAAGAGAAAGTTGAGAGACGCAAGACCCAACACTCTGGATGAGCTTAAGGCCGCTATTGAAGCATCCTGGGCCTCCATAACATCTCAGCAGTGTCACAGGCTTATTGCCTCCATGCCCCGCCGCATTGAAGCAGTCATTTCTGCCAAATGATTCCGGTCCAAGTATTGAGTGCATAACTGAACATTATTATTTGTTGGTTTTTTTGTTGTTATTAAAAAACACTTTTATTTGATTGGATGGGTGAAATATGCTAATTTATTGAGACAGGTTTTTTGGGTTATCAGGAGTTGTATGCCAAAATCATCAGTATTAAAACAATAAAAGACCTGACAAATTTCAGTTGGTGGATAATGAATCTATAATATATGAAAGTTTAATTGTAATCATTACATTATGGTAAATAATGAAATTTAACACTATATGCTAATTTTTTGAGAAGGACCTGTATATATATATATTCTGGTCTGGAGGGAAAGTGAGTTAGTGCCAGGCAGCAGACTGGAGCAGTCTGAGGCAGAGAGCAGTGTGAGCGGCCATGCAGCCACGAGGGTGCTGCAGCTCCTGGATAGAGAGAATACAGAGGGTAGAACACATTGTAGTGAGCGTGCAGGAGAGCGGAGCACAGGTGAGAAAGAACTGGGGAGAATAGCTGCGACTGAGCTACCTCCCTGCAGAGCGCAGACACCGGTAGCCAAAAGACGGAGGTTGTGTCGACTCAAAGAGGCACAGCAGAAACCGGCAGGACAGCTTGACTAAATGTCACCTGTCCGCCCCAACACCTGGAGACACAGTGGCACGTAAAGCCCGGGTCATGATAGAGACCCTGTAAAAAGGCTCGAGCCACCTGTCATACATACAGGATAGTTTCCTATCCTTTAAAGGAGGACAGAGAGAACTGTGAGGACCTTGACCGAAGCCACAGGCAGCAAGGGACTACACCACCGCACTAGTAGGAAGGCTTTTAACTCCACCTGGTAAAGGGGATTCTGAATTTGCTTCCAAGCTGGCCGGACCCTGCCTGTACCTGTGATCTGGTGCTCTGGACTGTGGCTGCCTGAAGTCTTCAGTAAACCAGGTAAAGAGACTGCAAACCTCTGCCCTCCGTTTCTTACTGCACCACTCACCATCTCCATCTACACACCGGGAGCCCTGAGGACCCAACTTCACATGTGGGAAGTTATACCATCTTAGCTGCCATAACATCACCCCAGAGGACCCCTTTAAGCAACGTCGGTCCCCTCTGACTTAATACCACAGGTGGCATCACTAACAAACTTTATTCAAACCACTTTTACATGGGCGCCCAGGGCCATTGACCGGGTTGCCGCCGTGACACATCCTTTTAAGTACCGAGTACCCCACGGCATTGGTGGGCGTCCCAGAATCAGGACGTACTTTAAGGGCGGAGTTAGCGTGCAATTTGTGCGGCCCCAAAAGGATGGCATAAGTATCCAAATGGCTCTTGGAGAACGGTTCCCCACCTCCGGTTTACATGAACCCTGCCCCCTTCCTGTGAGAAATTTTGGGAAAGTTATCAATTAAGTAAATAGACGAAAGTGCTGCAATTTGGAGGGAAAGGTCAACTGGAGTAGAATAGTGCCTTACCTTTACCCAGTGCCATTCTGCTAGCGCTCTGATAGACCAATGAGGATACAGTTCTTCCTTCACAAATCGCAAATGTTTCTGCCTATTGGTCACCCACGTTATCACAAGGCAATCCGGAGCTGCCAAGGCTGGTATAGGAAGCCGCTTAATTTCCATAGGAGATAAATAATTATATCTAAAAGAAAAAAAACAAATACACGAAATGTTTAAGAAACCAAAATGTGTTCGGAAAGAATAAGCCTGCACCAGGAAGGAAGAAGATACATGTCCATTGGCAGCATGGGAACATTGGAGAGTTGTCCACAATCAAATATAAGACAACAGTGACACCTAGTGGCAGCAACAATGAACTAATTCCTAATGTCCCTCTATTGTTTACGTCTGGTTCCTACTTCAGCAATAACGGATGTGAGCGCCGCAGAATAAAAATAGTGCAAATACATGGTAAAGTGCTCTCAGAGGTCACTGCAAATCCTTAAATAATTGAAGTAAAGCACCTTTAAAAGGGTACGTTTTAAGAATGGATGTTAAAAAAAAGCAGGTGCCTTACAAATATAGACTTAATATAATAACGGAAGAGTGGAGAGGAGAAAAAAAAAAAGAAGGTAGTATAGAACTGTTAGGGAAAAAAACGACTTGGCTTGTTTACAAAACCGAGGGAACAATGTCTGATTACATTAAAGTCAATCATCTCATAAAACAGGCCCTGACCTAATTGACAACCACCATTAACAGCACATTTATAATTCATTACTGTTTAGGAAACGTAAACTACTCATAGATGGATGGAGGATGGATGGATGGATCGCAGCCAGGCCTCATCGGTGCTGGCAAATGTACAAAATGGTCAATATATGACAGCGAAGCTGCCGGATGCTGTGTCCATTACTCAAAACGTAGTTAAATTTGAATATCTACGCATCTGAGTACACAAATGTATACAGGTATAACAGATTACATGGGTCACACTGGGCACAGCCACTTTAATTTAGACAATTACATTGATGCCTTCTGTGCCTGCTTCTTTTGTCTCACCAGTGTATACAGGAATAACAGACCGGAAAGTGAAAAATCAAATTACAGACGGATCCAACTTCAGTAGAAATGCCTCAAGACAAGGAAATGATGCTCAGTAGTGTGTGCGGCCTCTACGTACCTCAATGACCTCCCAACAACACCTGGGCACATGGTCCTGATGAGGCGCTGGATGTTATTCTGAGGGATCTCCTCTCAGACCTGGATTAAAGCATCAGTCAACTCCTGGACAGTCTGTGGTGCAATGTAGCGATGGTGAATGGAACGAGAGAAGATGTCCCAGATGTGCTGGATTGGATTCAGGTCTGGGGAACGGGCAGGCCAGTCCATAGCATCAATGCCTTCATAATACAGGAACTGCTGACAAACTTCAGCCACATGACGCCTGGCATTGTCATGCATCAGAAGGAACCCAGGGCCAACAGACCCAGCTCTCACAATTGGTCTGAGGATCTCACCCAGGTACCTAAGTGCAGTCAGGGTACTGCTGTTTAGCACATGGAGAGCTGTGTGGTCCTCCAAAGAAATGCCACCCTACACCATTACTGACCCACTGACAAACCAGTCATGCTGGAGGATGTTGCAGCAAGCAGAACGTTCTCCACGGCGCCTCCAGACTGTCACATGTGCTCAGTGTGAACCTGCTCTCATCAGTGAAGAGCACAGGGCATCAAAGTTGAATGCCAATCTTGGTGTCCTCTGGCAAATGCAAATCGCCCTACACGATGTTGGGCTGTAAGAACAAACCCACTTGTTGACATCAGGCCCTCATACCAACCTCAGAGTCTTTCTGACAGTTTGAGCAGACACATGAATGTTAGAAGCCTGCTGGAGGTCATTTTACAGTGCTCCGGCAATTCTCCTCCTGTTCCTCCTTGCACAAAGGAAAACTTAGCAGTCCTGCTCCTGGGTTGTTACTAGAGATGAGCTAATCAGGTCCCTCCTTAGTCGGCAAACTATAGCGCTTACCAAATAAGCTGCAGAGGGAACCCAGTTACCTGGATTACTCCTGCTGATCAGAGACGCAGCTGCATTTGTTGCTGCTATTTCACTGTCACAACACATGCATGGAGAGCCCAACAAACAGGCTCTCCATGCATGCAGGCCTCCTCCATGTCTCCTGGTGTACTGGCCTGTCTCATGGTATCTGCTCCATGCTCTGGACTCTGCTGACAGACACAGCTACCCTTCTTGCCACAGCTCCCATTGATGTGTCATCCTGGATGAGCTGCACTACCTGAGCCACTTGTGTGGCTTGTAGACACTGCCTCATGTTACTGTACATAACTTCTAGGGGTGAGACCAATGATAAAATGCATAAGTGACCAAAACAGCCAAAAAAGGATGAGAATAGAGAAGTGGTCGGTGGTCACCCCTGCAGAACCACTCCTTTATAGTGGTTGTCTTGCTAATTTCCTGTCATTTCTATCTGTTGTCTGTTCAATCGCACATCAGCAGGAGAAATTGATTCACAATCAGTGCTGCTTCATAACTGGACAGGTTGATTTCACAGAAATGTGATGGACTTGGAGTTAGGTTGTGTTCCCTTTATTTGTGGAAGGTCGTCTCACTTAGCTACTCCACGAGGTAGACACAGGACCATGTTTGGTAAATGTCTCTGGGTGGTTTATTACTTCATAAACCAAAACCCCAAACTGGTAACAGAAAAACAGCCTTTCTGGCTCAAAAGAAAGCAAACAGTTCATACACAGTCCTGCCCAGTTCCTCTGGGACAACACATAGAGCAGCTATCGCAGCAGCTAGGAGTCTGGACATTTAACTCCCTCCAGCGACACCATGGAGGTGGAGATATGGTGGGGAGGCGTCCCGTCATCTCTGACCTACCCACCATAAAAGCCATGCCCATATAGCGGCTGGATTTTTCTCAGCACATATCATGCTGGAGAAAACACTTATGGCTTTCACATCACGCAGGAAAGCAACCTTTGTGACAAGTCTCTCCTCATGTACGGCACCAGTGACCCTGTCACAACACACAGACACATCTATATCTAGCTATCCATCTATACACAGATATACGAATGTGTAGATATATATACATACACACAAACTACAGCTCTCATTCACATACCCAGCAATACATTACACATACCGGTATATCAAACCATTTATCGATATTCAAAGTCAAGTAAGGCTCAAAGTTTCAGCAACCTGAAATATTACAGTTGAGAGGCCCCAATGAGTTACAAATTGACTATGGTTTTTCTTGAGTTTGTCAGTAAATTTATTTTTCTCTTAAACTGTTTCCACTGCGCCATTTGCACAATAAATAGCCTTCATTCTGGTAAAGATTTTCCAGGGAATTATATGCCCCAGCCTGCTCAATTATTGGATTCCTCCCGCCTAAAAGCAGAGGAATTCCCATAAAAGTGAATCATAGAATATTATTACCTTAAGATACATAGATAAAGCTACACCTCATTCATGCTGCGAGGCACATTAGAACTTGCTACAATCATTCATATATGAAAAACGTGGAAGCACCACAATATTAGACTGAAGGTCAAACATAGCTCAAAGGTTTCCTGCAGAAGGTTTCCTGCAGTAGGGGCTCGTCTTCCTATAATTTTCTTATAAAATTCTACAGATGTTCAGTCACCTGAGATACACAACTGGAGACCAGCACACAGTGTTAACCATCTGGTCTGCTCTGTCATGTTCCATAGATAATTCCAGACCAATGTTTGCAGCATGACAGAGCACATTATCCCGAGAAGGAGGATACTGCCACTAGGGTAGCGCAATGTCATGAAGGGACGCACTTGGTCTTCAGCAATATTGGGGTAGGTGGCAGGTGTCAAAGTAACTTAAACATACATTTATACAGATAAAAGACATCTTGATTTACAGCACATCTGAAACGCCTATAATGTAATACACACAGTACATGAGAGGTTTCACCTTCTGGCTTTGTCAAGTATCCAACTGATGAGCTCTGAAAACTATTTAATTGTTTTCAGTTTTAAAGTTAAAATTTTCCACAGTTTTGAGAATCGGTGGAGACTCGAAATATCTGGTTGTAATGCGTTACTCTTTTGCCCGGTTTGGATTTGCTAATTGATGTGAACAGTGCTTGAAAAGGATCAGCACGTTGCAATTCCAACAGCCAAAGAAGACAGACAGCTTCTTTCATGAACAACATAGAAGTATTCATCCCAGCTGGCTGCTCGAATTTATAGGGAAGTTATGAAACTCTTCCATTGTTTATATGGGCCTTAATGGTGGTGGTCTCTTTCAGCAGGATAATGCACCCCTTCTATACAGCAAAAGACACTGTCCTTAAAGCCCAAAAATTGCGGTGTTCTTAAAAGTGGATCTCCAGGTTTCTCTGCCAAGAGCAATTGGGATATTTACACAATTATTTGGGAGCCGTACAACATTTTCTACTTCTATTTTCTCACCCCTAATGTGACATTTGGTGCTGCTTCTATTTGGTGATGTGTGTAATGTTGGACAGTAGTGATGATGCTGCTACTTGGAGCTGCTTTTCCAGATTTTCATCAGTCTGAGGCACAGTGGACTCAGATGCATGTTTCCTAACAGTGGGAAATGCATACACATTACACAGATGGCACCAGAGCTGGAGCACATGCGTCACGGGAGACACCGGAGCACATGCGTCACGAGAGACACCGGAGCACATGCGTCACGGGAGACACCGGAGCACATGCGTCACGGGAGACACCGGAGCACATGCGTCACGGGAGACACCGGAGCACATGCGTCACGGGAGACACCGGAGCACATGCGTCACGGGAGACACCGGAGCACATGCGTCACGGGAGACACCGGAGCACATGCGTCACGGGAGACACCGGAGCACATGCGTCACGGGAGACACCGGAGCACATGCGTCACGGGAGACACCGGAGCACATGCGTCACGGGAGACACCGGAGCACATGCGTCACGGGAGACACCGGAGCACATGCGTCACGGGAGACACCGGAGCACATGCGTCACGGGAGACACCGGAGCACATGCGTCACGGGAGACACCGGAGCACATGCGTCACGGGAGACACCGGAGCACATGCGTCACGGGAGACACCGGAGCACATGCGTCACGGGAGACACCGGAGCACATGCGTCACGGGAGACACCGGAGCACATACGTCACATAAGAGACACCGGAGCACATACGTCACGGGAGACACCGGAGCACATACGTCACGGGAGACACCGGAGCACATACGTCACATAAGAGACACCGGAGCACATACGTCACATAAGAGACACCGGAGCACATACGTCACGGGAGACACCGGAGCACATACGTCACGGGAGACACCGGAGCACATACATCACATAAGAGACACCGGAGCACATACGTCACGGGAGACACCGGAGCACATGCGTCACGGGAGACACCGGAGCACATGCGTCACGGGAGACACCGGAGCACATGCGTCACGGGAGACACCGGAGCACATGCGTCACGGGAGACACCGGAGCACATACGTCACGGGAGACACCGGAGCACATGCGTCACGGGAGACACCGGAGCACATGCGTCACGGGAGACACCGGAGCACATGCGTCACGGGAGACACCGGAGCACATGCGTCACGGGAGACACCGGAGCACATACGTCACATAAGAGACACCGGAGCACATACGTCACGGGAGACACCGGAGCACATACGTCACATAAGAGACACCGGAGCACATACGTCACATAAGAGACACCGGAGCACATACGTCACGGGAGACACCGGAGCACATGCGTCACGGGAGACACCGGAGCACATGCGTCACGGGAGACACCGGAGCACATACGTCACGGGAGACACCGGAGCACATGCGTCACGGGAGACACCGGAGCACATGCGTCACGGGAGACACCGGAGCACATGCGTCACGGGAGACACCGGAGCACATGCGTCACGGGAGACACCGGAGCACATACGTCACATAAGAGACACCGGAGCACATACGTCACGGGAGACACCGGAGCACATACGTCACATAAGAGACACCGGAGCACATACGTCACATAAGAGACACCGGAGCACATACGTCACGGGAGACACCGGAGCACATACGTCACGGGAGACACCGGAGCACATACGTCACGGGAGACACCGGAGCACATACGTCACGGGAGACACCGGAGCACATACGTCACGGGAGACACCGGAGCACATACGTCACGGGAGACACCGGAGCACATACGTCACGGGAGACACCGGAGCACATACGTCACGGGAGACACCGGAGCACATACGTCACGGGAGACACCGGAGCACATACGTCACGGGAGACACCGGAGCACATACGTCACGGGAGACACCGGAGCACATACGTCACGGGAGACACCGGAGCACATACGTCACGGGAGACACCGGAGCACATACGTCACGGGAGACACCGGAGCACATACGTCACGGGAGACACCGGAGCACATACGTCACGGGAGACACCGGAGCACATACGTCACGGGAGACACCGGAGCACATACGTCACGGGAGACACCGGAGCACATACGTCACGGGAGACACCGGAGCACATACGTCACGGGAGACACCGGAGCACATACGTCACGGGAGACACCGGAGCACATACGTCACGGGAGACACCGGAGCACATACGTCACGGGAGACACCGGAGCACATACGTCACGGGAGACACCGGAGCACATACGTCACGGGAGACACCGGAGCACATACGTCACGGGAGACACCGGAGCACATACGTCACGGGAGACACCGGAGCACATACGTCACGGGAGACACCGGAGCACATACGTCACGGGAGACACCGGAGCACATACGTCACGGGAGACACCGGAGCACATACGTCACGGGAGACACCGGAGCACATACGTCACGGGAGACACCGGAGCACATACATCACGGGAGACATAGGAGCTGGTGCATACATCACAAGAGATGCTGGGGTGGGGCTGCAGTCTTCATCAGTGGGGCAGGCATTTTCTCTGTGCTAACTCCACCTACAGAGTATGTCCAGATGCTAACACTGGCCAGATTCAGCATGTAATTCTTCATTGCAAGCGCTGCAGCATTCAGTACTGAATGCTGTTTGCTTGCAGTGCAAGCAGAAATTAAAGAGCTGGTTGCCCAAGCACTGCGATCCCCAGGAATTTGCCTGAAGACCGGAGAAAGGGTTATTGTAGACCAGAGGTTCCCTATCCCTGATCTACGAAATCTGGTGCCAGGTCAGGAGATTCTCCTTCCTGTTTCAATAGGTTATCAATCCTTTAGGGTATGTGACCATGGTCAGTAATTGGCAGTGCTTTGGATGCAGCGCAGTGCAAGCTGCCAGCTTTTAACACAGGTAATTCTGAATTTGTTCATTGAACCATGCGGATTTGATGCGTCCAATACATTGTATGGGTAACATTTATCTTGCGGACACTCGCGTCACAAGATAAATTGACATGCTGCGGTCTGGAAAGACGTGCCGCATGTCCATCTCCGCAGGTGAGCCGTGGGCGCCTGTGCACGATATCTTGAAATCCCATCCACTATGCTGTAACATCTGGCTAGGCGGGTTGGACGCTGCGGATGTACGCAGCGTTTAATGACCGTGGGGACATACCCTCAGTATGTGAAGGATGCAGGTTAACAGCTCATTTCAACAACTAAACCAGTCCGCTTTTCTTACACTGCCAACTCACATCTTAACACAAAATGAAAATGGACCGACCACAGCTATACAGAGAGAGAAGAAAAGAAAAAAAAACACTTGGTTCTTAAATGGGTTCTCTGAGAATGCAATGAAAATGGCCATTGGCTGAAGTCATATTTCATGCCGCAACTCCATCCTAGCCAGGTGTCAAAACAGGTTGCAGCTTGAAGAAACACCACTAGATACAAGTGTGTCAATCAGAGGAATAGCATTTTTTTTCCCAAATCCAAATGCCACTTCCCTTTTGAGCCCCAGTGTGCCTAAACCACATTTAGCGTCCACATGTTTGGCATTTCGGTGGCGATGAGAGACCGCCTAATTTACAGGTGCGTGTCTCCAGAAGCACGAGCTGGGCAAAATGTACTGGGCACTACAAGGGCAGTTTGCAATTTTCACTTTACAACTTTCACTTTGCAACATCCACTGCTGCTTGTTTCTGGAAATCAACAATTGAGTCAAAATCATCACTACATCTGTAGATAAATACCCATAGCGGTATAATTTCCAAAATTGGGTCACTTGAGAGGGGATTCTGCTCTTCTTGAAATGGTTTGAGTATTTTGACAGGTGCAGTTTTTAGAATAATGTCACTTTTGGGTATTTTCTGTCATATAGGTTCCTCAGAGTGACTTCAAATGTGATGAGGTCACTTAAAAAAAGGTTTTGTAAATATTGTTGGAAAAATGATAAGTCGCTGGTCAGTTTTTAACCCTTCTAGCTTCCTTAAAAAAAATAAACCGTTTCCAAAAGTGTTCAGATATAAAGTAGACATGTGGGAAATATTATTAACTATTTTTGCCAAATTTCTGATTAATTCACAAATATGTCAAGAAAAAAAAAATTCAGAGTCAGTAGGATCCATTGAAGCGTTCCATAGTTATTGCCACATTAAGTGACACTTATCAGAATTGCTAAATTTGGCCTGGTCGTGAAGGTGAAAACAGGCTCCTGGGCTAAAGGTGTTAAAAATTGAAGTTAAAGGGAACCTGTCACCTGAATTTGGCGGGACCAGTTTTGGGTCATTTGGGCGGAGTTTTCAGGTGTTTGATTCACCCTTTCCTTACCCGCTGGCTGCATGCTGGCCGCAATATTGGATTGAAGTTCATTCTCTGTCCTCCATAGTACACGCCTGCGCAAGGTAATCTTGCTTTGCGCAGCCGTGTACTACGGAGGACAGAGAATGAACTTCAATCCAATATTTCGGCCAGCATGCAGCCAGCGGGTAAGGAAAGGGTGAATCAAACACCTGAAAACTCCGCCCATATGACCCAAAACTGGTCCGGCCAAATTCAGGTGACAGGTTCCCTTTAAAAAAATTGCAGTGGGGGTCACCTGTATTTTTTAATAACCAGCTGAGGGAAAGCAGGCAGCTGGTGGCTGGTGTTATCCTGGGAAGTGGCCAATATCTATAAAGGTTCCCAGCTTATTAATATCAGCTCATAGCTGTCTGCATCGCCTTTACTGGTTATTAAAAGGGGGATTCAAAGAAGACAAAAAAAAAAAATAATATGTGGCGGTCACCCCTATATTTAAATAACCAGCAAAGGCTATGCAGACAGCTGCGGGCTGATATTAATAGGCTGGAAAGGGGCTGTGGCTATAAGCCCGCTCCCAAATTAACATCAGCCCTCAGCCACTCCAGAAATGGAGCTTCCATTACATGTGCCATTGCTGGCTCTTTGCATTGGCTCTTGCCACTTGCCCTGGTATGTTGGCAAGTGGGGTAATGGTTTGAGGGTTGATGTCAGCTGTTTTATGTCCACTGAGATCAAGCCAAGGGATTAATAATCGAGAGGCGTCTATAAGACACATCCCCCATTACTAACCCCATAGTCAAAAGTAGAAAAAAGAAACAGAAAAATCCTTTAATTGAACAAAACATTCCTGAAAAATCCCCTATTGTACCCATTAAGATAAAACTTAAAAGAAAAAAAAAAAATCTAAGTAATCCCCATCTGCCCGCTGTTAATCTATAATGATGAGGTCTCACAATGATTACAGACACTGCTCCATCCAGACACAGTGCTGAGCGGTGACATTAGTAATGTGACCGCTCAGCACGAGTAGCCAAAACACAGTAGAGTCTGAATCCGGCAGCTGCGACGAACGATGACATTGCCAAGGTTATCACAGTTCATCTAATTTCTGGGGCAGCTGAGAGGTGGTTATTAGTCTGGGAGGGGGCCAATATCTATGGCCCCTTCCCAGTTTATTAATATAGCCTTTTCTGGTTATTAAATATATAATTTTTTTATTTTTTGGGTCCCCTTTTAATAACCTGTAAAGGCCACGCAGACAGCTATGAGCTGATATTAATAAGCTGGGAACCTTTACGGATATTGTCCCCTTCCCAGAGTAATAACACAAGATCACAGCTGTCAGTTTTCCCTTGACTAGAAGACAGGGACTACAAGTTGTTGTTTTTTTTTTGTTTGTTTGTGTAAAAAAAAAACAAAAAAAAAAACAGACACGCTGGGTCACTTGTTGGGCTGGTTAATCACAATCACGCCATTACTTGACATGACAGATGGAAGTGCCCACAGCCTTAAAAATTGTTGATTGGCTGTGCTGTAGCCTTTTAACAATCTTTATTAGGATGACGAACCCGAACATATAGTGAGTAGTCCACGTTTGGGGTCGGGTACCGTACACTAGAAGTTCAGTTTCCAGTTTGGGTTCGCTCATCCCTACTCACTACCTCTCCCCTATAAGCCAGAGTTGAACATGTATAACTAGCACAATTACTAGCTTTGACACGCTTTGTTAAAGCATTTTGATTATTTTATGCTTTACACTTTCTATGAATTCTTGCTTTTACTTATTTTCCTGAACCATTTTGCTAACCGCTAATTATTTACTTTATATAGTGCCATTAATTCCACAGCACTTTAAAGAGATCAGCATTGCTGTCCACATTGGGACTCACAATCTAAATTCCGAATCAGTTCATGAAAAACAAAAAAGAAGGTAGCACTCACCGTTCCTGTTAAAAGACTTATTTCATCTGCTAAATAAACATGGCACTGGGGAGAAGTGTGGAGAGCAGGATGAACGGACCGTCCGCCTTGGAAGAAACTCACGCAAACACGGGGGTGAACATACAAACTCCTTGTAGATGTTCTCCTTGATGGGATTAAACCCCAGTGCAGGAAAGTAACAGTGCTAACCACTGAGCTACTTCAGTGCCATCTTAAACATATACACTTATATGGACATTTTTATCTTGAGAAATATAACATTCAATAAGCATTTTCG
The DNA here is from genome assembly GCF_032444005.1 of Ranitomeya imitator. NCBI lineage: Eukaryota > Metazoa > Chordata > Amphibia > Anura > Dendrobatidae > Ranitomeya > Ranitomeya imitator. The sequence goes on along the minus strand of NC_091287.1, from coordinate 391,157,796 downwards.
TTCAAAGAAAATCATGAAGAACAAAAAACAACAATGAAAAAGTTAACAAGCCAACAATTACCTCTTACTCCTCTTGACTGATTTATTTTCCCATGGCGGATCAATGACAATGATACTGTATTTTTTATCTGGAATGAAAAAATAAATTAAAGTACAGAAACAAATCAATTGGTACAGGATTTGACATTGAATTCATCTCATTGATCGGTATTAAGGAGGTTTAGTGGTGCCTGCACATGTGAACATAGCTGAGCCATTTGTGCTTAGGGGAGACCTTTCAAATCAAGATGAGCAGGGGGGCGAGAGGCTAAAGGCAAGTGGTCACTTATCGGGAAATTATTGTATTGGTGCATGGCTTAAACAAATCCTGCGCAAAAAAGAACGTGTCTGGGAAAAGCCAAGGAAGCGGTTAAGTGGATAAATCATATGAGTATTGCCATCACTGGGGCAATGAGAAAATGCTAATGTGTACCGTTTACGTAGCCAAGACATAGGCAGCTGGGGGGCTTCCGTGGTTAAATAAAATATGGCAAAAATTTGCAGATTTTCCACAAAAATAAAAAGGTTTACAGCCATTTGTAAATATTTTCATAGTATATATTTCATGGTTTGCTGCAATTTGGCTAACTTTTGCAAATTACAAATAGTTTAACATTCTTTTTAGTTAGATTTATTCACATTGAAGGAAGTGCATTATGGATGCTTATTTTCTTTCGAAAGGCACCAGCAACTGACTGCTATGCTGAACCTGCTTACTTACTTCACCTGTTTTTGGGATTAATGTGGATTCCAATGGTGGGCTGCCACCCCTACTAATCTTCAAATAAACAGTAATGCTATCCTTTAACATGAAACAAATATATTGGGATCATTTAAATCAGAATAAGCCCACAGCATAATTACTTGTCGACGTGGAAGAAAATACAAGGTATGAGACACCATTTTGTGTCTACGGTATTTAAAGGATTACGGTAACTTAGGTTTATCGAGACAAAGCTTTCAAGAACCAACCATCCATCACTGCAGACATTTATTGGATGTTCCTTAACATTTAAAACAAATTGCTAAATTGTGAGAGCAGTCCGCAGAGAATTGAAGAAGAAAAATGTATTAGCGTGGAGATATGGACAAATCTGAAACACATACCCAATAATTTAACACTCTGATGACCACTCACGGTCTATTCTCACTGTAACAAAAATGCAGCTAATCTGTTCCTGGAGGGGTTCAGTGTCCAGTGGCAGATCTTCAGGAGAGGGAGGACAGGTTTTTAAGTTTCCTGCTTTCTTTATGAAAAAAAAAGAAAAACACACTACACCTTATGATCAACTCAGCACACTGGCATCGCTCTGATGATGGCACTGATGCTCTTGTGACATTGTTATGCTTCTGATGGGTAGCAGAGCTCACACTAGCCTTTGGGAACAGTCAGCGGTCGCCGATAAGCTGTAGTGCACACACTTCCGTCAGACGAAACTCAGGCATCCATCAATGACTACTGATTAGCTGTAGCACTCACATGGCAAAAAAAGGTAATGAGAGCACCAGGAGGCAAACATCGATGGAAAGGCACCAGTGCAGTAGGTGAGCATAATTTATATCGAGGACTACAGATAACGGATCGGCCAAGTAGTGGAACATCCCTTTAACATAAACAGGGTGTGAGAATGCATTATACTTAATAGGACATAGATGTCGTTTGTGGGAAAAGCTTTTAAGAAAAAACTATTCACTGTGCAAAAAGGGTAAATGTTTAATTGCTGGGGCTCTATCTGTAGAGATGGCCATGGATTCCTAGAATAGGGCATTCTTATTTGTTGTAACAAATAAATGGTGTGGGAAGGTCACCCTTCCATGTGGCCACTCCATACATTCTCTAGGGGCTTGCTGGAGATAGATATTTGTATACTAGGTTATCTCCCATTGAAGCCCCAGAAATCAAAAACATTTTATCCAATCCTGTGCTTAGAAGATTAATGTCACTGGTGAGAAAACCACGTTAATATGTTAGAAACTATTAATAAATAAGTCTGGACCAGTTTGTCCAAGCAGAAAAGTAGCTGAATGTAATGCTCGTCACCAGGAGCTTCTCAACACCAACAGCAGATTCTTCACTATGACAGATGCATCAGAAGATGGGACAGTGCCTGATCGCACAGGGCAAACATTAACAAGTCTCCTGATACTGGTAACACTGCGCAACAAGTTTCAGGGAAGTTCCTGTCCCCTGAGAAAATTTTATTGTATCTTATAGATTTTGATATGCTGCACACAAATATGTGCTCCAAAAGTCTGTATCACATAAGGTGTTTAAGAAACCACAGTTTATAGTCTACATTATGATGTCCGAGACACTACATACATGTGCATCAATGTCAGTAGCAAAAGCAATTGCTCAAAAGTGTTTTGCAGACGACTTTCGTTTATAATCTGGGTCAGATGCTTCTCGAATAAGATTCCAGCAATAGTCAGCCAGCATTGACGGACTCCACTTTCCCTGGTACCTTTTCTCCATCAGCGCAAGGTCTTGGTGAAATATTTCAGTGTTCATCGCTAACGGCACCAAGATTGGCTGGAAAAAGTCCAAGTGAGAATGTAGAAAATGCATTTTTAGTTACATATTGCATTTTCATCAAATGATATGCTGTGAGCTTGTTGTCCACGAATTGTTCAAAGTGCGGTGCCCTGCTGTTGCCAAGGAAGTTGAAGGTCACATCTTTAAAGGCTCTCCATGCCACTTGTTCAGAACCTCGCAAAAGACCATTAAAGCTACTGTCATTCATTATATCTCTGATCTGTGGCCCAATGAAAATACCTTCTTTAATCTTTGCATCACTTATTCTTGGAAATTTCTGTCGCAAGTAAGAAAAGGCTTCCGATTCTTTGTTCATTAATTTGACAAAATTCTTCATAAGACTAAGTTTAACCCCTTTCTGACCTTGGATGCGATAGTACGTCCGAGGTCAGATACCGCGCTTTGATGCAGGACTCCGGCGGTGAGCCCGCATCAAAGCCGGGACATGTCAGCTGTTTTGAGCAGCTGACATGTGCCCGCAATAGTGGCGGGTGAAATCGTGATTCACCAGCCGCTATTAGATTAGTTAAATGCCACTGTCAAACGCTGACAGCGACATTTAACCGGCGCTTCCGGCCATCGGGCTGGAAATGAGCGCATCGCCGACCCCCGTCACATGAACGGGGGTCAGCGATGCTTCTGCATAGTAACCATAGAGGTCCTTGAGACCTCTATGGTTACTGATGCTGGCCTACTGTGAGCACCCCCATGTGGTCAGCGCTCATAGCACACCTGCATTTCTGCTGTAAAGCAGAGCCGATCGAGTTGTGCCAGTTTAAATCACCCCCCTTTTGCTCCATTCAAAATCAATTAAAAAAAAATCAAGCCTACACATATTTGGTATCGCCGCGTTCAGAATCACCCGATCCATCAATAAAGCATTAACCTGATCGCTAAACGGCGCAGTGAAAAAAAATTCTAAACGCCAGAATTACGTTTTTTTGGACGCCGCGACATTGCATTAAAATGCAATAACGGACGATCAAAAGAACGTATCTGCACCAAAATGCGGTGTTGGATGTTTTGATCTCCCCGAGGTCATTCATCCTTATGTTTATAGTCCTTTTACTAGGCACTGCTCCTAATAGCCAGTTTCCTACTCCACACTGATGAGGGGCAAATACCCCGAAACAGCCGTCTGTGGATGGATACCATGTTTTGGCATAGGTGGTTTTCCTTTTTGGATGCTGCCCTTCCCATGGTTGTTCCTTCCCGGTGAAAGACCTGGCTATTTATTGCTTGCGTTGAGAAACACGTGATGACTGATGATGTCTCTGCAGCTTTTCTACATGCATTTGCATATTTCCCATAAGGGATGGGAGCAGTGTTCTGGATCACTGCATTGAGAAACACGTGATGGTGTCTCCGCGGTGTTGGATGTTTTAATCTCCCCGACGTCATTCATCCTTATGTTTATGAACTCGTAATGACCTGGAGAATCATAATGGCAGATCAGTTTTAGCATTTAGTGAACCTAGTAAAAAAGCCAAGCAAAAAACAAGTGTGGGATTGCACTTTTTTTTGCAATTTCACCACACTTGGAATTTTTTCCCCGTTTTCTAGTACACGACATGCTAAAACCAATGATGTTGTTCAAAAGTACAACGTGTTTCGCAAAAAATAAACCCTCACATGGCCATATTGACGGAAAAATAAAAAAAGTTATGGCTCTGGGAAGAAGGGGAGCAAAAAACGAACACGGAAAAATGGAAAATCCCAAGGTCATGAAGGGGTTAATATGCAAAGGAGGGAGAAATATATTTGCTGGATCAACGACAGGATGATTAACATTCTTCTGTCCAGCAACCAGGTTTTCACGGAGTGGCCAGTTCTTTCTGAAATAGTGCATTTCTCGTGCACGACTGTCCCAATCACAAATAAAACAACAATACTTGGTATATCAAGCTGCAGTGCAAGAAGAAGTGCAACAACGTTTAGATCACCACATATGTTCCAGTTATAATTTCTAATTAATGTGGGGCAACAGTAAATCCATATTCTCATACGTTTCTTTCATGTGGACGGCATGTCCAATGGGTATAGAAGGATAGATATTTCCGTTGTGTAGTAAAACAGCCTTCAGAAAACTGACGAGTCAATGAACAGTCACCATTCCTTCGGGTCATGTTCGCATCCAAGAGCACCAAGCAACCCCAAGACCTCATTGCAAAAGGTTAAACTGTCGACATGGTTGAAAAATTGGTAATAAAAGATTCCGTTCTTGTAGCCTTGATCCCAATAATTCTGCCTGCCTCTTTCACAATTTCAAATCTTTAATCCAGTCACTCGAATCAGCTTGACTGAACAGATGTGGATTAGATGTTGAAGGCTCAAAGCCCGAGTCTACAGCAGTTTCATTTTCCACGGACATTGTTAGTTCATCTTTGTCGTCCTCCATTGTCCATACCTTGGGCGGCTTTGGAACATGAAGACTTTCATCGTGTGGCACTGGTCTTATGGCTGAAGGAAGACTAAGATATTCTACTGATTTCTTGTTCTTTGCTGAATATCCTGTTACATTTGTAAGGCAGAAGTAGCAATCTGTTACATGATCTCTCTGCTCTCTCCATATTTTTGGGACAGCGAACAGCATTGAAGGTCTTGATCCAGTCAGCTATGCTCTAAGGCTTCTAGAACAAGATGCACAGCATATATGAGGTGCCCACTGTTTGTCCTGATCTCCAATTGAACATTCAAATTATAGTTCATACGCTTTCTTAACAAGTGGAGTCATTTCCTTCTTTTGTGCTTTCATTGTATATTCTCTGCATATGTAGAAGAAATGATCACTGCTGTTGAGACACCGATGCGACTTTACGAAATAAATCTTCAGTTTTTTTACAATGAAAAGTATTCAGGCGACTCGCATATACGATATGATCGCATCGGGAGGGCAGTAATGTCACGATGGGAGCAGGCTTTGCAGCATTGAGAATGTCTCCCCCATGTGCTCACAGCTCCTGGGCAAGGGGGGGGGGGGCGGAGACTGCACCTGCGTGGAATTCGCATAATAAGTGCTTGCATATGTGTAGATCAGCGATTTATGTTATTTCAGTGGAAAATTCAGAATATACTGTTTCAGAAAAAGTTCATATATGAGTTTTTAGAATTATAACAGAATACTATAATTTTTCAAAAACCTTACGTGATAGGAAAAATCTGAAGTCATTTCTGAAATCAGAATGAAAAAAATCTATCAGGAACACTCAAAATTGTCCGAGGGACAAAACCTTGGTAACACAGTGTAGTCAGAACATTCAATGGCAATATTGTTCATTAAGAGAAGTAATAGCCCAGGGGGAAGCTTAAAATTCAGCTTTGCCCATTCTCATGGAGCCCAATCTATACAAAACTGTACTTGTAGATAACTAAAGTCAGTCTCATATGAAGCCCAGCCAGGTACTAGGCTTCAAAGGAGTTAAGGGGACCTTCAGCAGGTTGCAGATGCCATGGCAACCCATCAGCACCACGTGGTGGCATTCATGTCCAGGCTAAGGCCAGGTTCACATTGCGTTACCAGCAGTCCGTTCAACACATACGGTAACAGGCTGCTGTAACGCAAGTGCCGGTATGGCAGTGCGCTAGTGCAGAAAGATCATCTGCTAGCTCTATCTCCGCTAGCAGTGATGGACCCGGAAACGCTGCAGCCTGCGTCTCAGGGTCTGTCACTCAATGACGGCACATTGCGAGCGCATGCCCATTGTGGGCGTGCACTAGCAATGCGTCCGACATTGGACTCCATGGTGGCGTTAACGGACTGCATTACACCGCGTTATGCCGTGGTGTAACGTAGTCCGTCTAACGGATGCCAGTAAGGTAATGTGAACCCAGCCTTAGGGCTCAAGTTTTCAGTCACTTTATGCGACTGAAGACTTGTAACTCCTTACATGGCGTATAGCATGCACGGTCAGGATTTTCCTCTGGCGATGTCAGGAGTGGGTAAGTGACCACAAATATGTGATTTGCATTCATGCAGTCTCATGCCAACTAGATGTGTGTAGCCTCGCAATATACAAGTGAATTGAGCAAGGCCAGACATGTCTAGTTGGAATGTGGCTGGCATTATGAAAATAACATAATTGCGGTCACATGACCGCCCGCTACTGGCACCAGAAAATCCTGACAGTGTGCACCATCACCTAGAGCGGGTGTTCCCCAACTCCGGTACTCAAGAGCCACCAACAGGTCATGTTTTCAGGATTTCCTTAGTTTTGCACAGGTGATGGAATTATTGCCTGTGCAGGTGACGCAATCATCACCCGTGCAATACTGAGGAAATACTGAAAACATGACTGGTTGGTGGCTCTTGAGGACCAGAGTTGGGGAACAGGGACCTAGAGTGACTGCAGGCTTAAGTTTGAAGTCTGGACAGGGATTGTCCCACAAGCAAAGTGCATTTAATCAATAAATCTTGGAATGAAAATAAGCTTCACAATTGGATGTGTAAAAAAAAAAAAAAAAAAATTTCCTGTGCCGAGATAATCTTAGGCTGGGTTCACATTGCTTTACTGCAGTCCGCTCAATGCATGCGTTAAACGGACTGCATTAACGCAAGTGCCAAAAAGATCGCGATATGCGATCGCGCTAGTGCAGATGCTCTATCTGCGCTAGCGGTGACGGTTCTGGAAACGCTACAGCCCGCGTCTGAGTGTCCGTCACAGAATGACGGCACATCGTTAGCGCATGCCCATTATGGCATGCGTTGGTGATGCACCCGACAATATGGTTTAATGGCAGCGTTAACGGACTGTCATAACGCAATGTGAACCCAGACTTACAAATGTGCCCCTGATATGTCCTGTGTAATCGCTGTGTCTCACTGTACAGGAACATGGTCTGATCATACAACAGCTCTTGGGCAGGGGAGGAAGCAAAACAGTATGCAGACAGGATAGCATGGGATGACAGCTAATTATTAGTGATGAGCGAGTGTATTCGTGGTTCGGGTTTTCCCAAGCACGCTCAGGTGACCTCCGAGTATTTATGACTGCTCGGAGATTTAGTTTTCATGGCAGCAGCTGAATGATTTACAGCTACTAGCCAGGCTGAGTACATGTTGGGATTCCCTAGCAACCAGGCAACACCCACATGTACTCAGGCTGGCTACTAGCTGTAAACCATTCAGGTGCCGCCATGAAAACTAAATCTCCGAGCAGTCATAAATACTCGGAGGTCACCTGAGCGTGCTTGGGAAAACCTGAGCAACGAGTACACTCATCATCACTAATAATTATGTAAGGTTAAGTTGGCAGAGAAAAGTTTTACCTAAAAGTAGCAGCTGCGAACCAAGGCTATTTTGTCTGTATACTCTTTTGCTTCCTCCCCTGCCCAGGAGCTGTGGTATGATCAGACCATGTTCCTGCACGGTCAGACACGGCCATTACACAGGACATATCAGGGACACATTTATAAGACTATATTATTGTTTGAGTTTTTTTTAGTGCGTTTACCATTTTACCACATTTGGAATTTTCATTATATTCTATAGTAAAACATTCAAAACTACAACTCATAATGAAAACAAAAAACATTGTACTATGTTGATAGGAAGAAAAAAAAAGGAAGAAAAAACGTATTTCTTCGAAGAAAAGAGGAAAAACTGTGTGCGCTAAAACCAACTAGCCTGGCAATGAAAAGGATAAATTAAAGTTCTTCCTTCAAGCCATTTATTTTGGGAAATTGTATATGACACTGTATCTAATTGTTAATAAAGCAAAGGCATCGTAGGGTTACCCTGTGTATAATTAAGTCATCTACTGATCTTCAAGGCAGCCTATGTCTCCATATTCTCAGTCTGGATTTCATGTCTGCTGTTTCAATTTTTGCAAATAGAGAAAAGTAACAATTTCAGGGTTGCAATTACACTGATGAAATATAGAGCAAAATATGAAATAGCTTTAGTTGCAAAGATTTGATTGCTGCTAAAATAAGAAATAGAATAATGGAAAATGGATAAATGGAAGTGACATTTTGTTGCACAAATTTTTCAACACATCCTCTGACATTTAACATTTAACGAGAATAAGAAAACATTGGGCAAGAAATATGGCCGATGCAAAAGAAACTGAATATTAATGTATTTATTTTTAAGAAAATATGGTTGACTGCGAAGAATAATAATCCAAGTAAGAAACACTCAGCGGGGTCCAATACACAAACAGCAGAGGAAACATTCCACATTACCATCTTTCATCGTCACCCACTATCAGAACGAACGAAGGAACGAACAACTGACTGATGTGTTCCTACCATCGGCTACACGGGTACTGTCAGATTCATGACAGATCTTTTACAAAAAGATTGCAGCTAGAGATTACAGACAACTATGCCTATGCTTATGGAAAGAGATGTCTCACATGTATAAAAATGAAAACTTCAGGTTTGGTATCCATGCTCATCAGAAAAGCAAATGAAAAATTATGTTGCAGAAAGTTTCCTCCAATATCAGTCCCAAAACGCTGAGCAATATTACAAATTATATTTTATATACAGGGTATACTAGAGGCCACATGCACCCCACGATGCCTTTCTGTATCTACTGTGGATATAAAAAGTCTACACCACCCTCCTTATTAAAATGCCACATTTTTGTCATGTAAAGAAAAGAGAAAAAAAAAAAAACATACAAAGAAAATTAATTTCTGAACTTTTTCCTTCTTTAACCCCTTCATGACCAGAGGTATTTCTGTTTTTTATGAACATACTCTAGGGGACTGCACAAGTTTCTAACTATAGTGTCAACACCATGCAGTCTGATCGGCCTGGCGGCATTTATAACAGATGTCCTGTCTAATAGTGTCACCAAATGCAGCAGGGTTTGAACACACAATCAGCTTTCTCGTCTCAGGCACAAAAAAGGTTAACATTACAGTGTTGCCCCCTCAGGGATCAGAAACAGCAATTTACATAAATCGTACTTATATCATCGATCATAATTAACATGTAACAATGCATGTGAGCAAATCTAATATAATTCTAATATAATAGCAGGGGGGCAGCAGACTCTGCACAGGCTCCTCAGGGAGCATATGTAAAATCAGACCACGGAAGGTAGCAAGGATTTCCCATAACTAAGAGCCCCTTTCCACTTGTGAGAAAAAAAACGGTCCGATTTACGGACCGAAAAAAACGGATGTAACGTATGCGATTTTTTTATTTCAACATCCATATGACATCGGTATTGCTGACAGATTTTAACGCACCGCTGTCCATTGAAAAGCCGGTAATTAAGCACAGTGTACAGTAAAATCACACTGACAGGTTAGATTAGAGTAGATATAAGAGCTTAAAAGCTGGTAATTCAATTGCCAGCTTTTGCCATCTCCTTCACAAACCCGACATATGAGACATGGTTTACATACAGTAAACCATGTTATATCCCCATTTTTTTGCATATTCCACACTACTAATGTTAGTAGTGTGTATATGCAAAATTTGGGCGCTCTATTAAATTTAAGGGTTAAGTCGCGGAAAAAATTGGCGTGGGCTCCCGTGCAATTTTCTCCGCCAGAGTGGTAAAGCCAGTGACTGAGGGAAGATATTAATAGCCTGGAGAGGGTCCATGGTTATACGACCCCCCTGGCTAAAAACATCTGCCCCCAGCCACCCCAGAAAAGGCACATTTGGAAGATGCGCCTATTCTGGCACTTGGCCACTCTCTTCCCATTCCCGTGTAGCAGTGGGATATGGGATAATGAAGGGTTAATGTCACCTTGCTATTGTAAGGTGACATTAAGCCAGATTAATAATGGAGAGGCGTCAATTATGACACCTATCCATTATTAATCCAATTGTATGAAATGGTTAATAAAACACGCACATTATTACAAAGTCTTTTAATGAAATAAACACACAGATTGTTGTAATATTTTTTTAGACTCTTAATCCACCTGAAGACCCTCGTTCTGTAAAAAAAGGAAAAATAAAATCAACAATATCCCATACCTTCCGATGATCAGTATCGTCCCACGCTGTAAATCCATCTGAAGGGGTTAACTAATTTTACACCCAGGAGCTCTGCTAATGCAGCTGTGCTCATGGCTGTAAAACCCTGGAGAATGAATGGAATGTAGGTCAATGACCTGTAGTTACCTTCAGTCGCGGTGATGCGCCCTCTGCTGGATGTCCTCATATGAACTAGAGCCTGGGAACTTTTCAGAGTATTTTCCCACGCTTGAGTTCATATCTCCCTGACATATATATATGTATATATACCTATTCTATGTATATATATCTACTCTAATCTAACCTGTCAGTGTGATTTTACTGTACACTGCGCTGAATTGCCGGCTTTTCAAAGGACACCGGTGCGTAAAAATCGGACAGCACTCGCATGGTGCGAGTGCTGTGCGTTTTTTTTTCTCGCACCCATTGACTTGCATTGGCGAGTCTCGTCCGAGAATCGCAGCAATACGCACCATGCTGCAATTTTTTTCTCAGTCCGATTTCGGCTGAGAAAAAAAAAAAAAAAAAATCGCAAATGGAGTGTCACCTATTGAATAACATTGGTCCGAGTGCAATCCGATTTTTTATCGGATTGCACTCGTCCGTTTTCCTCGCAAGTGGAAAGGGGCCCTAAGGGTGAGGAGCTTGACAATGGCATTGTCGATTTTCCGGTGGGGATATATCTCATAATTTAACCTCAAAAACCCTTACCCAAAATAACCTCCCCCATTGAGACCCCAAATGAAAACAATGACACTGTACTTTGGATAATTTTGGCCACAGCCGCCTTTATTTTAACAAACATACATTAAATTCAAGTTAACATAATACTAGCGGGGTCCTTTGAGCTCTCAAAATCTGGTGATTACCAAAAACAAACTGTGAACATAATTAAACCATAATTAGTCTCAGCCGTTACCCCACTGGCTCGGGAGCACCATAATCTAAAGAGTTCCATTGTCCACTTAAACTTCCCAGGAATCCAACAATCCACTGCCGTAAATCCCCCCAAAATTCAACAGATAAAAAAATATTTTTATTTCTAATTCAGGAATCCATCTCCCCATGGATCCCCAGACCAAATTAGAACTTGAAGGACCCCCCTCCCCCAAAACGAGATCCTTTGAATATCTCAAATGCAAGACCCCGCTACATCGAAATTATAAGGCCCTTTCAATTCCTTCCTGCAGCCAAGTGCCCAAAGTTCACTCCCTACCGCATTTAAATGAACTCCGTCCGCTAACCAAAAATCATCTTCTCCTTTCTCTAAATTAAAATGCCGAACAGCAATCCCCCCATTCCTACAAATGAAATTTGTCACCGCTGTATTCACTTTTATCCTGGCCTTATTAATAGTTTCCCCCAACCATGCATTCCTCCAGCATTTTCATAACAAGTCATGCTTAATATCTTTAGCCAATTCCCTAAAATGGCGAAAACTCAAACCCTCCACATGAGGAACAAGAATATCAGGGGCCCTAAACATGAGAGCACTGTTATGCACTTCTTGCAGTAATCTGTTTCAATCCATCCCCCTGAAACCAAGCCACCTAATAACCACTATGTTCCTGGAAAAAACCGAGCTGTCTACCCTCCTTTCTCAAATCCGCCTGCAAAGCTCTCCAATGGAAGCATGAATGGCCCAGGATCCAAATCAACAGAGGAATGGAACCTGAAACAAAAACACAAACGGTTTAAAAACAAAATCCTACCAACCATGAGATCTCTACCACCACCCCACCTTAACTATGTAACTCCACCACTAAACCCTGAGGCCTAATGTAACCATGATAGCATCTAGAATCTCACCACCAAATGAGCTGCACAGCTTCGGCACCAAACCCACACACCACTGCTTCTGTCGCAGCCTCAATCCGAAAAGAATGAGATGCAAAATGGGATGAATCGAAGCCCAACAATTGTAAACCCTTCCTAAACACTGATAAACTGATATCTGGACAGGAAAGAACAGTCAGCATGACACAATAATGGTCCATCTAGACAAGGCATTGGAATGCATTAAAAACCTGCAAACAACGCAATGGATACAATAGATTCCAGAACCACTCATAAACCTACCCACTTACCTTTAAATTCCAGATGTTTTTGATCTCCTAATCTAGAATTCTATCCCCATTGTTGTAGCAACAACATCCCCAGGTAGAAGCCCTATTACCTTACATTTGCTAGAAGACACTATCTCCCCAACTCTTAACGCCCCAAAAAAGTGAGTGAAAAATCTAAAAGCGAAACCAACTGACCTCAAACTCCGAACTACAGAGAGCACCAAATACCCCCCACACTGCATGTGTCGCGGCCAGGGGCGGATCATAAGAGGGTCAATCTGGGCGGTAGCCCAGGGCCCAGTGGTGTGTGGGGGCCCTGGGCTACCACACAGATTGCTCGCCGGCATCATCAGGGCATTACTCGCATCATATGAAAGCACAGTGAGTCAGTGACACAGTGGCACCCCCGGACGTGACCCACCAGCCGCCCGCCCGCCCCTGTCAGACTGGTGTTGCCGGCACCCCGGTCAGACTGGTGTTGCCGGCGCCCCTGTCAGACTGGTGTTGCCGGCGCCGCGCCGACGCGTTAACCTCCTCCTCCTGATTTATGTGCCGTGCCCCTGCCGTGCCGGCACTCTCACTGCCATGCCGTGCCGGGAGCCCCCCGGACCCGGTGGGCAGAGAGAGGCGCTGCCTGCGGCGGTTTCCTATTGCCGTGCGGGCGCGCCCGCACGGCAATAGTTAACAACAGCCGTCGGCCGCAGGCGCAGCGCACACGTCGCCGGCGTCTGACGTCATTGTCAGTCGCTGGCGAGTGCGCGCTGCTGGAGGGAGCTCACCGCCTGGATCGCTGGTAAGGTGAGGACTGGAGATTTTTTTTTTTTTTAATAACCTAACGGTGGAGGTGGAGCGGAGGAGTCGACACTGGGGATGGGGGGGCCAGGGGTAGAATGCTGGGAGCAGGAGGACACAGTCTGGGACTAGGGCAGTCTGATTTCTGGACACACTGGGTCTGGGGGGGCAGCAATGATGCTGGAGGAGGACACAGTCGGGACTGGGGGCCTCAAATGATTGCATTTGCTATTGCTGGACACACTGGGGGGGCAATGCAGGAGACACTGGGGGGGGCAATGCAGGAGGACACAGTCTGCGGCAGATGATTGCTGGAGACACTGACTGGGGCAATGCTGGAGCCTGGAGGACACAGTCTGGCTGGGGCAGATGATTGCTGGACATACTGGGGAATATTGCTGGACAGGACACACTGGGGGCAATGCTGGACATACTGGGGCAGATTGCTGGATACACTGTGTGGAGGTAATATGCTGGACACTGGGGGTAATATGCTGGCCACACTGGGGATAATATGCTGGCCACACAGGGGCAGATTGTTGAACACACTGTCATGGGACAGGATGGAGACAGATGGGGCAGGATGGGTAAATCATATGGTGTAGAATGGATACTCATGAGTGCAGGATGCGCGAACATATTGCAGGAGCCAGGAATGAGATAAACGGGGCCAGGATGGGGAATATTATTTCCGTAGGGGCTAATTAAGGGATATTATTACTGCAGTGATGTATTTATTTTATTTTTTGAGTATCCTTTTTTTAAATGGGGGGGCGGTCCTGTTACTGTGCAGAGTGACACCATATCGCCTTTTTTTCTTCATGTGGTGTAATGTAGAAGTTGTGAAAAATTAAGTAATGTGTTCTGCAAGCGGAGCTCGAGATAACTGTTATTTCCTGCAGAAACCAGTCCTGTCTGGAAGAAATGATGGCGGTCTGTGCTGGATGAAAGATGAAGGACTTCACCTAGAGACGTCACTGGTGAGTCAGTGTTACCTATACACTGACACTATACACTGTATACTATATAGAGGTCCTGTGTATAATACCACCAGTGATCTCTGTATTACCTCTACACAGACACTGCATACTAAGTACAGATCTCCTGTGAATACTGGCACTTATGGTGATAGTATTGTGTTGTTGTTTTTTACTGATCAGTATTGTAGTATTCAGTCACTATGTGGTGGTTATATGTGGTCTGGAAATGGTGTTGTGGTATTTGTCCCTTGTATGTGATATTTGGTCACCAAGTGGTGGTAATATGTGGTCTGGACATGGCGCGGTGGTATTTGTTCCTTGCATGTGATATTATTCGATCACTGTGGTTGTAATTTGTGGTCTGGTCATGGCGCGGTGGTATTTGTTCCTTGCATGTGATATTACTTGATCACTGTGGTTTTAATTTGTGGACCCCCGTCACATGACCCCCGTCACATGACCCCCGTCACATGACCGGGGGGGGCCACAGTGTCTGAACAGCCCGGGGCCCTGGCTACCCTTAATCCACCCCTGGTCGCGGCTGTGTGACAGTTACAGCATAAGCATGGAAAGCCCAACAAACAGGCTCTCCATGTATGTGTCATGCTTGTCACACAGCCACAACACATGCAGCTGCGGCACCGATCAGCTGATAGGCCGGCACGATCCAGGATCCTGGGTTCCCTCTGCAGCTTATTCGGTTAGCACTATAGCTTGCCAAATAAGAGGGAACCCGAATATATTCGCTCAACTCTAATTATTAAGTTTCATTAAATGAGTGTCTCATTATTTCAAATAAAGGACTTTATTCTGGGGTCTGTTTTTATACAATATCACTATGGGGTTACTAATGGATAGGTGTCTTAAAGACGCATCTCCATTACTAATCTGTGGGCTTGATGTCACCTGACAACATAAAGGTGTCATCAACCCTACAAATATGAACCCCACTTGCCACCGCTACCAGGCAAGCGGCAAAAGCGAGGCTAAGTGTCAGATTTGGCGCATCTTATAGATGAGTCTTTTCTGGGGTGGCTGAGAGATGAGGTTTAGTCTAGGAGGGGCCAATATCTACAGCGTCTTCCTAGGCTATTAATATCAGCCCGCAGCTGTCTGCCTAGCCTCAGCTGGTTAGATTTTATAGGAGTCCTCCTGTAAAGTAAAGGCTAAGTAAACCGCTGTAAGCCGATATTAATAGCCTGGGAACCTTTATGGCTATTTGGCTCCTTCCCAGAATATTAACATGAGCCTTCATCTTTCTTTCTGCTGGTTATTACATTTTGTTTTCATTTTTTTTTCTCTTTAATATTAACAGGCTGTAACCAAACAGCAACTATGTACGTTCGTTCTGCTAATAATGTGTGTGTGCGCGTGTGCGTGCGTGTGTTTACTTATCGGGTGTTGGGCTGACACCTTTTCATTACTTAAGGTACCTTCACACATAACGATTTTGTTAACGATATCGTTGCAACGTCACGCTTTTTGTGACGTAGCAACGATCCTGCTAACGATCTCGTTATGTGTGACAGCGACCAACGATCAGGCCCCTGCTGGGAGATCGTTGGTCGTTGGGGAATGATCAGGACCTTTTTTGGTCGCTGATCACCCGCTATCATCACTAGATCGGCGTGTGTGACGCCAATCCAGCGATGTGTTCACTTGTAACCAGGGTAAATATCAGGTTACTAAGCGCAGGGCCGCGCTTAGTAACCCAATATTTATCCTGGTTACCATTGTAAAAGTAAAAAAAAAAAAAAAACAAAAACAGTCAGTGCAGGGAAGCTGACGGCGGGGGACGTGACAGACATCAGAATGCGAGTATGTACTGTTTGTGTCTTTTTTTTTTTACTTTTACAATGGTAACCAGGGTAAATATCGGGTTACTAGGCGCGGCCCTGCCCTTAGTAACTCAATGTTTACCCTGGTTACCCGGGGACTTCGGCATCGTTGAAGACAGTTTCAACGATGCCGAAGTCGTTCCCCTGATCGTTGGTCGCTGGAGAGAGCTGTGTGACAGCTCCCCAGCGACCACACAAGGACTTACCAACGATCACGGCCAGGTCGTATCGCTGGTCGTGATCGTTGGCAAGTCGTTTAGTGTAACGGTACCTTAAGCTTAGGGCTAGGTGTCAATGACTGCTGCTGAAACCAAGCCCTAATCCCATTACCCTGATGTCACTGCATCAGCATGAAGAAAAAGTGGTGTCGAACCAAGAAATTACATCACAAAACTTTTTTTTTATATCTTTATTTAGCTCAAAAAAGACTTCATCGCTGTGCAAAAACGCATATAAAAAACGTATACAAAAACGCACGTTTTTGCTGCAGCGTTTCTCCTGCCAAGAGATGCAGAAACCTTGCAGAAAGTATTTACTCAAGGTGCGCACACAGCCTAAATTACAGTTCACATTATATGGATGCCTGTCAAGAGCAAAGGATATTGTCAACACACTGACTCACTTTCTGCTGCTATACTCTATATCATTTGCATTTGTTTGGTTTAACCCCATCACCCCTGGGCAACTTTCTGTTCTTTCCTTCCCTTCTTCCAAGGGTCATACCTTTTCATTTTTCAAGCCATATGAGGGCTTGTTTTTTTTGCAAGATAAGTTGTTCTTTTAAATGGCACCATTTATTCTCTTTCACATACTGTACTAGAAAATGGGAAAAAATATTCCAAGTCTGGTGAAAATATATATATAGAAATTCCACAATGGTTTTTTTTTATTTTTTTATTTACCATGTTCAGTATATGGCAAAACTGACCTTACATTACAATTCTCTTGGGGTAGATACGATGTGTTCGCCTGTTATTGCAATGTTGCAGCCAAAAAAAAAAAAAAACTTAATTCTGACATTTTTATTTTTTTTCTCATTACCAATCAAATCAATTCAATATTTTGGTAAATCGGACACATCCGACCACGGAAATACCAAATGTGTATGTTTTTAATAGTTTTTATTTTAATGGAGTAAGAAGAGGTGATTTGAAATTAAATATAGCAAAAAAAAAAAAAAAATAGTTTGTTTAGGACAGGGGTCCCCAACTCCAGTCCTCAAGGCCCACCAACATGTCATGTTTTCAGGATTTCCTTAGTCTTGCCCAGGTAATAATTGCATCACCTGTGCAATGCAAAGGAAATCCTGAAAACATGACCTGTTGGTGGGCCTTGAGGACTGGAGTTGGGGACCCCTGGTTTAGGAGATTGAAACTGCGATTGCCTGTGCTATACATAGCATTGCTTCAGCTATTAACCCCTTAGTGACCGGGAAAAAATTTCTTAAATGTGACCAATCTCACTATAAAGTAATAACTCTGCAACACTTCGACAAAACCCAGTGATTTTGATATTGTTTTTTTGGGGCACGTTATATTATATGTTAACTAGCTATTGAACCCGTTCTACGCCCGGGTGGCGAGCATTTATATTGGTACTGTATATGGTCTCCATCCTTGTATGTGCTGCTCCATCCTGCGCCCCCATCCTGTCATGCGCTGCTCCCATCCTGCGTCCCCATCCTGTCATGCGCTGCTCCCATCCTGCGTCCCCATCCTGTCATGCGCTGCTCCCATCCTGCGTCCCCATCCTGTCATGCGCTGCTCCCATCCTGCCACACTCAGCTCTGCTACATCTGCCACACTCAGCTCTGCTACATCTGCCACATCCTGCCTGCTACATCTGCCACACTCTGCTCTGACCCGCTTGGCCCCGCTGCCTCTGACCCGCTGCCTCTGACCCACTCGGCCCCGCTGCCTCTGACCCGCTTGGCGCCGAGTGCTGGGGGGCCTGAGCAGGCGGGGACACCGGCGCGCTGTGGGGGTCAGGTGCCGGTATCGCCGCCAGCTCAGGCCCCCCAGCACTTACTATATTCACCTGTCCTCCGTTCCACCGCTGTGCGCCGCCATCTTCCCGGTCCTCTGGCTGTGACTGTTCAGTCAGAGGGCGGCGCCGGCACGCATTAAGCGCGTCATCGCGCCCTCTGAACTGAAGGTCACAGGCCGAAGACCGGGAAGATGGCGGCGCGCAGCGGTGGAACGGGACGGGTGAATATAGCCAATACTCACCCTCCTGGCATTCCCTGCTTCTCTGTTGGAGATCGCGGTGTGCGTTCTGTGTTTACGCATACCGCGATCTCCCGGGAGCGTCACTCTGTGAGGCCCAGACTGCGCCGGCGCTTGCGCAGTCTATAAAGGCTTCGGACAGAGTGACGCTCCCAGCGTTATATTATAGATGGTAAATTTAGGTAAATATGTTGTGTTTATTTATAAAAAATTTAAAAAAATGGGCAATTTTTAACATTTTTGTCAATTTTCAAACTTTGAATGATTATGACTAATGTTGAGCATTCCGATACTGCAAGTATCAGGTATCAGGCGATATTTGCGGTACCGGAATTCCGATACCGAGTTCCGATACTTTTGCAATATCGGATACCGGAATCGGAAGTTCCCATAATGCAAAGAGGCAGTTTTATTTAATTCAGCCAATGAGGAATCATTAGAAGTGTGGGCACATCCTGTTCTGCATGGTAGGCATGTAACTACTGGCATAGCTGTGATTGGCTGCTGAAATGATGTCACGATGAACTATAAAGTCGCCGCCGCCATTTTGGGTTCACTCTGCTGTGAATTCAGTTAGGGACAGGGGGCTGTGTTCTGACTGAGGGCCAGTTTAGAGATAGCGATTTGCTTCATTGTGCTTTACCCAGGCTAATTTAGCAACCGCTGTGTGAGAACCTTGTTTTTGCCTTGCAGCGCTGTTCACGGCTGTCTGCAAGGTCTCTGTGTGTGTGAGTGCAGCTCACTCTGTAGTCTGTTCTACCACCACAGCCGGTTGTAGTCAGCTCAGGGGGTGTCACTGCCTCATACTGTTCCATTGTCCTTTTTTCAATTAATGCTGCCTGCTGCACATTTTTTCAAATTTATCCTGTTAGTGGGTTTCCATATGTATCCTGCTAGATTGTGGAAAAACACTATATAGGATTACATAGAGGAGCTTTTTTTTTTTACCTTGCAGCGCCATTCACGGCTGTCTGCACGGTCTGTGTGAGTGCAGCTCACTCTGTGGTCTGTTCTGCGGAAAAAAGGAAATAGTTAATAAAGTTCACCAAACACTCCACTTTACAGTTGTGTAGGCCACATTAGCTCATATTAAAGTCTAGTCCACACTTTATAAAATTAGTGTTTCTTATACATGTTAGCAGCTGTTCAGGAATAAGCACACTAAGCCCTTAGTACTTTTCTGCCTATTTTTATCAGACTACCAAGATGAAGAAGGCAGGGAGTACGGCACGTTGGCGTGGAGGTGAAGCAGGGAGAGGACGTGGGGATTCTGTACCTGCTGCGGGCACCTGTGACTCATCATCCCCCAATTTTAGCAGGGAACAATCCTTCATGCGCAGCTTTGTAGGAGCTCGCCGTACCCCGCTGCTGCGGGAAGAACAAATTGAAGCCGTTGTCAGATGGATGGCAGCTAACGCATCGACTTCAATTAGTGCCACATCCTCGCAGGCACAGACCACTGGGAGAGCACCCATCTGTCTCTTCACCACCTGCCAAATTGCCCAGGCAGTCAGAGCCCAGGACAGGAGCCATCTCTACTTCTGTTCTCTGAATCTCTTGGCTTGGAAAGAGGGGGCCAGCCAAGCAGCATTCGAGAAATGGAAGAAGAGGCAGTATGCAGTGATGCCCAACAGCTTTGTCTCTCTGAATCTGAAGAGGCGGGTGGGCCAGTGCCTCCGGTCAGCACACCTCAGTATGCATCTGATGATGACTCAGATGCCACTTTCTGGTGCGTACTGTGCTGCTGAGACTACCCAGGAGAAGCAGTTGTTGGAAGAGGGTAGTGTAGATGATGAGGTCCTCGACCCATCATGGCGTGAGGTACAGGAAGGTGGTGGGAGCAGCTCTGAGGAAGAGATTCCCCGAACGGCCAAAGAGGGAGGGGGAAGACTGCGTTGCCTGTAGCCTCCACTTCGGCACCCATTAGGAGCATGCCTCTTCCAAAAGCCAAAACTGGTGCTCCCAAGACTTGCAGTGCCTGGTCCTTTTTTGACACAGTTGCAGATGACATTTGCTTTGTCAAATGCAAGCTGTGTAATCAGAAAGTCAAAAGAGGAAAAAGTGTCAGCAACCTCAATACCACAAATATGTGGAAACATGTGCAGACCAAGCACGTGGTGGAGTTACAAAAACACACTGAAGACCTAGGCGAAACAACAGCGGCACCTACCACCTCTTCAGCTTGTGTTGTAGCCTCTTCCTCCAGCTCACACACAGCTGGTTCGGCTTCCTCACAGGATCACCATGGAAGAACCTCTGGCACTGTTGTCCAGAGACCCAGTGTAATTCCACCCATAGCACCACGTTCCCTGTCATCCTCACGCTCCCAGCCCAGTCTACAGCCATCGGTAGCACAGGCATGGGAGAAAAGGCGGCCATTCTCAGCAAACCACGCCCGAGCACAGGCTCTGAATGCTGGCATTGCAAAACTACTGTCCCTTGAAATGCTGTCATTCAGGCTGATGGAGACTGACACCTTCCCTAACTTTATGGCATTGGCAGTCCCACAATACAACGTGCCCAGCCGCTTTTATTTCAGCAGGCAAGCCATCCCTGCCCTGCAAAAGCATGTGGAGGGGAACATTAAACATGTGCTACTAAAAGCCGTCAGTAGCAAGGTCCACCTCACCACCGATGCGTGGACCAGTCATGATGGACAGGGACGATACCTTTCCCTCACTGCCCATTGGGTCAATGTTGTGGAGCCGGGTACAAATCTTGCGAGTGGCACTGTACGTGTTCTGCCAACTCCAAGGATTGCAGGAATCCAGTCTGTACACATTCCTTTTTCCTCATACTCCAGTTCCTCTGAATCATCGCTGTAGGAGCCGTCACAGTCTACCTCCACCTTGACCCGTGAACGCTTACCTGTTACGACCGATATGAGCACAGCCGTGGCCAAACGTCAACAGGCTGTACTGAAGTTAATGTCTTTGGGGAATCGAAGCCACACAGCGCAGGAGCTCTGGACTGCCATCAAGCAGGAGAGCGATGTGTGGTTTGTGCCAGCAAATCTCCAGCCAGACATGGTAGTATGTGACAATGGCCGAAATCTGGTGGCAGCTCTGGGCCTAGGCAACCTCACTTACATACCATGTCTGGCACATGTGCTCAACTTGGTTGTGCAGAGTTTTTTGAGGGACTATCCGGATCTTAATGCACTGCTGCACAAGGTCCGCCTAGAGTGCGCTCACTTGCGGCGTTCCAGCATGGCAAGAACGCGCGCATTGCAGCTCTGCGGCGGCGATTCTGCCTTCTGGAACATCGCATCATATGTGGCCTACCCACCAGGTGGAATTCAGCGTTACATATGTTGGAGCGGTTGTGCGAGTAGAAGCCAGCAGTAATAGAGTACCAGCTGCATCAGGCACAAAGTCGTCGCACTGCGCACCGTTCAGACTTCACAACCACTGAGTGGGCCACTATGAAGGACATCTGCCAGGTTTTGCGTGCCTTCGATGATTCCACGCGGATGGCGAGTGCAGATGATGCACTAGTCAGCATGACTGTCCCCCTTATCTGCCTGCTTGAAAGAACACTGCAAGCGCTAAGGGATGAGATTGTGGAAGAGGTAGAGGATGAGGAGTCACAAATGCCATCAGCTTCTGGACTGTCTGCGCCACGTGGATCCTCACAAAGGCCTAGGCAGGGGACATTTTGTATGGAGGATGAGTCAATGGAGGAGGAAGACATCTGTCCAGAGGAGGGAGTTACACAACGCTCCAGTAGTCAGTATGTAGAGCGAGGGTGGGGTGATGCAGAGCAGGCAGAGATCACGCCTCAAGCAGGGAACAGCATTTCTTGACCAGTTGGCAGTCTGCAGCACATGGTTGATTTCATGTTGCAGTGCCTGAGAAATGACCGCCGCATCGCCCACATTCTCCCAACGGCTGATTATTGGGTGTACACCCTCCTAGATCCACGCTACCGGAACAACTTACACAGCCTCATAACACCGTTGAACCGGGAGCGCAAAATGAGGGAGTACCAAGACACTGGTGCATTCCATCATCTTCTCCAGTCCAACTAAGAGCAGTGCTGCTAGTGCTTTACAAAGCAGCTCAGTGTGTCGAGGCAGTGGAGGAAGCTCAGCACAAACAGGGAGCAGAAGCAGTGCCTCAGCACAAGGCAACACCAGTATGGCCCAACTGTGGAAAACATTTGTGTGCCCGCCACAAATGTCTACACCATCACAGACGGCTCCAGTCAGCAGGAGGCAACGTTTCCGTCAGATGGTGACAGACTACATGTCTTGCCCTCTCAGTGTACTCCCATATGGCTCTTCCTTCAAGTTTTGGGTCTCTAAGCTGGATGCATGGCCAGAGCTTAGCCAGTATGCATTGGTGGTGCTGGCTTGCCCTGCTGCTAGTTTATTATGGGAACGCGTCTTTAGTGCCGCAGGTGGTGTACTAACAGACCACTCCTCTTCCAGATTAAATACTTGGTTGGCAACAGTATCCAGGTCTCCTGTTGTGTTCATGTTTCTACCACCTGAACTGTAATCCCCGGGCTCCAACACCGCCAGTTGCTGCTCAGAAGTGTCGGCCGCATAGTCAACACATGACCCAGTGTTATTGGGTTTCAGCAACGTGAGCTGATCCCCTGTGTATCCGGCAATTGCTCCTGCTCCTGTTATGCTCCTTGCACACGCTGAAGTTAACACTTATAAAATGTGTCCCCTCATACCATGAAACCGTCCCGGAGGTGGGACTTTCCTTCGTAATGAGACGCAGGACAGCCGTCATTCATACCCCCTTGGCGCTGGGCGCCGCCCCTCAGCGTTGTTTGAATCTGTCCCGGAGCCTGCGCTGTTACAGTGGGGCAAAAAAGTATTTAGTCAGTCAGCAATAGTGCAAGTTCCACCACTTAAAAAGATGAGAGGCGTCTGTAATTTACATCATAGGTAGACCTCAACTATGGGAGACAAACTGAGAAAAAAAAAATCCAGAAAATCACATTGTCTGTTTTTTTAACATTTTATTTGCATATTATGGTGGAAAATAAGTATTTGGTCAGAAACAAAATTTCATCTCAATACTTTGTAATATATCCTTTGTTGGCAATGACAGAGGTCAAACGTTTTCTGTAAGTCTTCACAAGGTTGCCACACACTGTTGTTGGTATGTTGGCCCATTCCTCCATGCAGATCTCCTCTAGAGCAGTGATGTTTTTGGCTTTTCGCTTGGCAACACGGACTTTCAACTCCCTCCAAAGGTTTTCTATAGGGTTGAGATCTGGAGACTGGCTAGGCCACTCCAGGACATAGAAATGCTTCTTACGAAGCCACTCCTTCGTTGCCCTGGCGGTGTGCTTTGGATCATTGTCATGTTGAAAGACCCAGCCACGTTTCATCTTCAATGCCCTTGCTGATGGAAGGAGGTTTGCACTCAAAATCTCACGATACATAGCCCCATTCATTCTTTCATGTACCCGGATCAGTCGTCCTGGCCCCTTTGCAGAGAAACAGCCCCAAAGCATGATGTTTCCACCACCATGCTTTACAGTAGGTATGGTGTTTGATGGATGCAACTCAGTATTCTTTTTCCTCCAAACACGACAAGTTGTGTTTCTACCAAACAGTTCCAGTTTGGTTTCATCAGACCATAGGACATTCTCCCAAAACTCCTCTGGATCATCCAAATGCTCTCTAGCAAACTTCAGACGGGCCCGGACATGTACTGGCTTAAGCAGTGGGACACGTCTGGCACTGCAGGATCTGAGTCCATGGTGGCGTAGTGTGTTACTTATGGTAGGCCTTGTTACATTGGTCCCAGCTCTCTGCAGTTCATTCACTAGGTCCCCCCGCGTGGTTCTGGGATTTTTGCTCACCGTTCTTGTGATCATTCTGACCCCACGGGGTGGGATTTTGCGTGGAGCCCCAGATCGAGGGAGATTCTCAGTGGTCTTGTATGTCTTCCATTTTCTAATTATTGCTCCCACTGTTGATTTCTTCACTCCAAGCTGGTTGGCTATTGCAGATTCAGTCTTCCCAGCCTGGTGCAGGGCTACAATTTTGTTTCTGGTGTCCTTTGACAGCTCTTTGGTCTTCACCATAGTGGAGTTTGGAGTCAGACTGTTTGAGGGTGTGCACAGGTGTCTTTTTATACTGATAACAAGTTTAAACAGGTGCCATTACTACAGGTAATGAGTGGAGGAAAGAGGAGACTCTTAAAGAAGAAGTTACAGGTCTGTGAGAGCCTGAAATCTTGATTGTTTGTTTCTGACCAAATACTTATTTTCCACCATAATATGCAAATAAAATGTTAAAAAAACAGACAATGTGATTTTCTGGATTTTTTTTCTCAGTTTGTCTCCCATAGTTGAGGGCTACCTATGATGTAAATTACAGACGCCTCTCATCTTTTTAAGTGGTGGAACTTGCACTATTGCTGACTGACTAAATACTTTTTTGCCCCACTGTATGTTAAACCTTTGGCATGCGCAGTTAGCGCTGACTGTCTTCTGACATCATTTGATGTCAGGCTGACTGCGCCTGTGCGGTCGCGCTGCCCGTGATCCCGCCCCACAGTGTCTTCTGATTTATTCACACTGCGGGGCTGGGATTCATGGGCATGCGCAGTGCATATCTTCGCCTCAGGCTCTCACTCATCTCCCTCCGCCTTCTTCAGACTGTGCGCCGTCTGCTGATCCCTAATCACCTGACACGGCCATGATGCCGCCCAGTCTGAAGAAGGCGAAGGAAATGAGTGAGAGGCGAAGATATGCAATGCACATGCCCATGAATCCCAGCCCCGCAGTGTGAATAAATCAAAAGACACTGCGGGGCGGGATATCGGGCAGCGCGGCCGCACAGGCGCTGTCAGCCTGACATCAAATGATGTCAGGAGACGGGCAGTGCTAACTGCGCATGCCCAAGGTTTAAAATAACAGCGCAGGCTCCGGGACAGATTTAAACAATGCCGAGGAGGCTGCGCCCGGCGCCAAGGGGGCATGAATGATGGCTGTGCTGCGTCTCATTAAGAAGGACAGTCCAGCCTCCGGGACGGTTTCACGGTATGAGGGGCCACATTTTTTAAGTGTTAACTTCAGCGTGTGCAAGGAGCATAATTAAAAGAGCCACTTTTTTCTTGTGCAGCATTAGTGCTGCACAAGATGGCTCTTTTAGTTGTAAACGCCTGGGGGGGTGTTAAAGGTTCCCTTTCAACTTGCTCCAATTAGGCCTCAGCCTACACTCTGTCATGTAATCCCTGGGCTCCAACACCGCCAGTTGCTGCTCAGAAGTGTCTTTGGCACGGTACTCCCTCCTGCCCAGCCTGGTTACAGCACGCCAGCTGTTTCCGGGTAGTGTCAAGGTCACTTTGCCTCCAATATGTTGTCCTGTCGTGTTGCAGTCGGGTTAGCTGACTCTATGGTGCCTGCAGTTTAGGTGCTTCCTATGTGGGCTGCGGGAACTGGCAATCAAGGCTGGTTCAGTAGTGCCAATAGGACAAGCTTCCCCTGTAGGACTGTAGGTTTTCGGTAACTACGACCGGCTCGCGGCCTAGCTATTTTTTTTTCCTGTGGACCTTCTGCTGCCTATCTGAGTTCCAGCACCATTAGCTGGTTCTTTGTAAGTCAATCTTGAATAGGTCCCCCTGGGTTCCAGTACCATCAGCTGGTTCCAGACAGAGCCTTTGGCTTCGGCGCCTCCTTCTGGGTATCCAAGTTCCACCAACGTCTGGTGGTCCTTGGTAGTGCTTTCTGGCACGGGTACCTCCTGCTTAGTAACTGGGTTCCAGAACGGTCAGCCAGTTCTGGGCAGTGTCTCAGCCTTCTTGTACCTTCTGCTACATTTCCAAGTTTAAGACCCCGGAGACGACGACCCCGGAGACGACGACCCCGGAGACCGAGAAGCAGAAGAACAAGAAGCTGCAGAACAAAAAGCAAAAGAACATTAAGCATAAGACTGAAAATCAGAGCAAAAGATATCTAAATTATAAGCAGAAGAAGACCATGCAGTGTATGGGGGTGAGTCCGTTCCTCCTCGTGGTGACGCTGGAAAAAACCTGCTGCTGCACGTCAAACTGAACGTGGACAAATCCTGTTGTAAATCATTTGTGACAGGCAGAATGGAAAGTGTAATCTTCAAACTTTTATAGATAACTACAGGAATGCCTGTCACAAATAAGAATATGATGAAGAAGAATATGACGAAGATGAAGAAGTAGAATATGAAGAAGAATAATAGTTGAATAAGAAGAATATGAAGAATTAAAAAAAAAAATAAAAAAAAAAAAAAGAATAGGAAGAAGGTGAAGAACAAGATGAATAAGGTGAAGAAGAAGTTGATGAAAAAGATGCTGCTGCTGAGGATGATGAAGAAGAAAGTGTGGTAGAAGTAAAAAAGAAGGTGAAGAGCATGGAAGTAGTGAAACAAATATCTGACAAAATATAAAAAATCTTTACATAGTCAATATCTTTGTAACTCCGAACGTCAAAAAAAAAAAAAAAAATACTGCTATTCCATTTGATTGGGCTAAACCTCTATGTCTTTAATGTCTCCTCCACCTCCCCCAATACATCCTACATTATTCTTAGTTGTTTTCTTTCAGGTAGAATGAACCTACAAGGAAAGAAAGGGTTTATTTTAATTCCTATATTTTTGTCCCATGGACTTGCATTGGTATCGGGTATTGGTATCGGCGATATCCGATATTTTTTGAATATCGGCCGATACAATCTGATACCGATATTTCCGAATATTGGAAGGTATCGCTCAACACTAATTATGACTATCATGATTAAAGGGATATCACAGAAAAGCATGAATACATAACATTTTACAAATAGTGCTGATGAAAAGCAGAGCTAAGGGAAAAGTTTTTATTTTGTTAGCATTTCAGGAGGATTAAAAATGTAGCAGTATTTTCATTTTTTCAAGGAAATTTACAAATTTTTTTTTTTTTAGAGACCTATCCTGGTTTGAACTGCCTTTAGGGGTCCTATATATTGGAAAAACCCCAGAAGTGACGACAATTTAAAAACTGCACCCCTCGACATATTTAAAACTGGTGTCATGTAGTTTATTAACCCTTCAAATGATTTTCAGGAATTAATGCAAAGTGGCATAACAGAAACGGAAAAAAGTGTATTTTACCACCTAAATGTCGCCAACTTCTGAACAAGCCGCTATAGCCAGGAAACTAAGGCCGCTATTTGGCCATGAATTGCAATGGCAAACATCAGGACCACACAACCATGATGTCTGGACGCCGATGAGGTTTAACTGGAAGCCCTCACACTCAACCATTTATATCATGTAGTCACTGTTTTACAGCACAGCACCATATAAGGGGTTAAACAAATATGGACAGTGCCAACACTGATCGTGGCTGATACAGCAAGTTGTCAGCTATAGTGGAAATATCTCTGATCAGTAAAAAGACGTATTGGAGGTCATTAAGGGGTTAATAGCAGAAATCACGATCTCCTATGGCCCGGCGTTTACAGGAGGATTGTGATAACATGCACGGGGGTCTGCAGCAGACACAGCTGTCATACTAATAATAATCTTTATTTTTATATAGCGCTAACATATTCCGCAGCGCTTTACAGTTTGCACACATTATCATCGCTGTCCCCATTTGGGCTCACAATCTAAATTCCCTATCAGTAGGTCTTTGGAGTGTGGGAGGAAACCTGAGTATCCACGCAAACACGGGGAGAACATACAAACTCCTTGCAGATGTTGTCCAAGGTGGGATTAGAACCCACGACTCCAGTGCTGCAAGGCTGCTGTGCTAACCACTGCGCCACCGTGCTGCCCGACATGACAGCCCATCGGCACCCCTGCGATCACGTGATGGGAGTACCAATGGGTGGGATGAATGATGTGCTTCCAGTCTGCTCATGTTAAATGCTGCAGTCAGTGATTGACAGTAGCATTGAATTGGTTAACAGCCAAGGATGGATTGGAGATTCACCCATAGCTGTTAGAGGCACTTTATGGCTATCAATACTGGGAAACATGCAAGCTCAGCATGTGAGCCTGCAACAAAGGCAGGGACACGGCCGATGACGTGCATGCACGTCAATGGTCATGAAGGGGTAAAAAAAAAGTTAAATCTTTATTAGTGATTAGGCGTGTGCTCGTACTCTAGTTTCTCCGAGTATTTCGCTGTGCTCGGAGATTTAGTTTGTCGACGCAGCTGCATGATTTGCGGCTGCTAGACAGCTTGAATGCATGTGGCGATTCCCTAACAAAACAGGCAACCCCTGAGAGAATACTCTGACAACCTGAGCATTCTCGGAGAAATTCAATTAATGAGCACACTCGCTCATCACTAATCTTTATCAGTTTTCATAGCAAGAAAAAAACAAAAACTGAAAAACAATGAAAAAATGCAAGTAACCTAATAGGTGCAGAAGTCTGCAATATTACATTGAAAAAAACAAAAAAAAAAAAAAACACCACGCCATAAACTCATTGTGGGAACGAAGCTTTACAGAGATATGAAGATACCCAGCTGTGATCGCACTGCCGATAGTTTCAGCAACATTGATCGACTAAGATTCACCTCAAGACATCTTTTAAACTCAGCTCTACGTGAATGCGTTGTAAAAGTTCCCACAAGCCTCATGTTGCAGTCATAATGGATTCTGGCTGCTAAAATTAATGACCGTTTTCTTATATTAATCCAGGGCCATCCTCTAAACTACTCGATACAATTCTTCAATTGAAATCCTTCGTGCTCAAGTGATTTAGAGCTTTACCTAAAGAATAAAAGTTCTGCCAAATAGCATATAAGGCAATGTTCACAAGTTACAACAGATCCAGCAGCAATCCGCTAACAACAAAGTTGTGGACTTTTTTGTCCAGCTAAAAAAAAAACAAACAAACAAACCTGATTTCAGCTGAATCAGTTACCGGACACGTGAACATAGTACTCCAATTTCTCACAATTACCAAGATCTCCGCCAATAACATGTATCAGCCCGAGTTCAGGCCATTTATCTCACCAAGAATTGTCAACACTGGATAGAATTGTGGCATTTTCAAGTAGAAACCCAAACAAGGCCTTCTGGAAATAACCATTATGGGTCGAGCTGCTGCTGCTCACGGTGTCTGTTAGGCTACTTTCACACTAGCGTCGTTTGGCCTCCGTCGCAAAGCGTCATTTTGGAGAAAAAACGCATCCTGCAAAGTTGCCCGCAGGATGCGTTTTTTTTCTCCATAGTCTTTCATTAGCGACGCATTGCGATGGATTGCCACACGTCGCATCAGTCGTGCGACGGATGCGTCGTGTTTTGGCGGACCGTCGGCACAAAAAAAGCGCTACATTTAACTTTTTTGTGCGTTGTGTCCGCCATTTCCGACCGCGCATGCACGGCCGGAACTCCACCCCCTTCTCCCCGGACCTCACAATGGGGCAGCGGATGCGTTGAAAAACTGAATCCGCTGCCCCGTTGTGCTTTTACTTCACAGCATGCGTCGGTACATCAACCCGATGCACTGCGACGGGCCCGTACCGACGCTAGTGTGAAAGTAGCCTTATTCTTTGTAGAGCTGACGTTACATCGCCAGTGTTGCAACTAATGAGCGGCTGGTGTTGTCAAATCATTAGTACTGCTGAGCCCACATACTGGCTGCAGCGCTGTTGTAGTGAAGACAATAACAGACCCCGGAAACTATGGTGGAGACTCCGTGCTGGAAGCAAGTAGTGTGTGAGTAAAGTAGTTTGCATTCTTTGCTTTCACAAAAAGAAACTGCAGCTGTGGAAGTGGGGTTTTCCCCAAAATTGGAAAATGCCTTTCAAATAAGGTCAAATACAGTCAATTGTGGTGCCAAATAAGAAAATGGATATAGTTACGGCACTTCCATCAAAGTTTTTATCCTCTTAAAATATTTCAGTCGTCATATGATGCAGCACTGTGTACTTACAATTGCTCCTTTTTCCCTCTTACCCAGTTAATTCTTCTCTTTTCCATTAGATCTGAGATCACATTATTAAAAACAGACTAGCTGAATCCTTCTCTACGTAGAAACAGGAGGTCAGTTTTTGCGTTATGGGTCAGGAGTTGCTGCAAAAGTCCCTAGGGAGGAGGGAGCAGCTGGGTCAGGAGATGAAGAGGAAAAGATGAGAATTTACTAGGTAGGAAGGCAAAAAATGAGAAATTGTAAGTACACAGTGTCAAATAATTTGATGATTGCAATATATAGTAAGAGGATAAAAACTGATGGGAGTGCTTCTTTACAAAAAAAGGCCAGTGTAGCATAATATATTTCTAAATGCTCAACAAAAACTAGAGGGGAGGGTCGCTACACACTGTCAGGTGTGTGATTTTTTCTGTCCTTATGCACACCAAAAAAAAAAAAAAAACAGTCTGATCAGTAATTCTCATGAAAAAACTGCTAAGTTTCTGCTATTTATTGCAATGTTAATCATGGACAGTACGGAGATTGCACACTGATGCCATCTTTGTGCTGTCTGATTATCAAGGACCCACACACAGATGGGCAAGTTTTATCTGTGACTGACCAAAGACGGAGGTGTCCCTGTTTTCTTTTTTTTTAGGATTGTGTATGGATTACAGACACATGAATAATACCATATCCATGAAAATCAGGGGTAGAGACAGTATGCGATTCATGGTCATCACGCAGGACGAGTCCTGAAAAGCAGTGTTTGGCACAATACAGTATCCTCTTTGCCCGAAGTGTTACTTTAAAACAATTTTCTTAATTATTCATGGACTGATAATTATCATCATGATGGTATTTGCTTTTAGATCTAAAGGGACCTTATTAGGGCAGTTGTACTGATGAATCTAGTGGACTGGTCGTATAGGTCAGAGCACTACAATAGTGGCAGTGAAGGAGCGTTTTCATCTGTTACTAATCCTGTGAGATTACTAACAGGTCTCAGTGTGCACAGCCTGCTCATGTCATATGTCACAATACAAATGCCTTTCTGCACACGACAAAATGAAAATTTCCTTCTGCCATTGTGAAATATGCTCCCATGAGTATGTGATTAAAGCAAGAACACAAAAAATTGTGATAAATTACTGTAATAAGCAGCAAACTAGAGGATTCCAACACAGACCTATATCGTGTGGGGAATGTAGCGTTAACTACACTGCTCAAAAAAAAACAAAAAACACACTAAAATCCCACATCCCAGATATCACTAAATGAAATATGCCAGTTACAAATCTTAATTACATAGTAGAATGCGATGAAAACAAAAATTATCAATGTAAATCAAAATTTAATATACCGTGCCGGTCTGATTTGGAATGACACTAAAAATCAAAGTTAAAGGCTGATCCAACTTCAGTGGAAATGCCTCAAGACAAGGAAATGCTCAGTGGAGTGTGTGGCCTCCACGTGCCTGTATGTCCTCCCTAAAACGCCTGGCATGCCCCTGATGATGCGGCAGATGTTCTCCTGAGGGAATTCCTTCCAGACCTGGATGGATGTGCTCGATTGGAATTCAATTCTTTTGGAATGCAAGGAAAAATTTTGCTTTTCCAGAGCCTTTGTACTACCAGTAACTTGGAAGTCCCCTATATTTCCACTGACAGGAGACAGACCTTTTTTATGGATTGATTTGAAGCTTTTATTGGGAATGTTTTTCAGAATGTTTGGGATCACATTTAGCCTGCGCTCTACAATGAGCACTTATTTGGGGATTTTCATTTAAATGCCTGAGTGACAAGATTCAAATGAAACCCCCGAGGAAGTTATTCACTATAATGAGGCAGCAGAGTTACTCTGGACTCTGTCTGGCCCCGTTCAGCTTTGTGCTTTTCAGAAGTGCACAAAACGGTGTTTGATGGCACTTTTATGAATGTCTAAAAATACGGACACTGCCGGATCACAGGCCAGAACACGTCCATATAGGGGTTCTGTCTGAATCACGCATTTCAAAGATTTACATGGAAACCCCGATGTACGCGCTCAGTGTAGAGCACAGGATAAATGTGAGCCGAGCCTTACTGTGATCTTTGGGAGGCAGAAATAAAAAAATAAAAAAAATTAATAGCAGGTGAAGAATTGGTTTTATTTATTGTTTACGTTCTTTGTGCGGTATAATTGTTTAGTCAACTTTATTCTTCGAGTTACAACTACAATTATTCTTCGAGTGCAATTACAAGATTTATATTGGGTTTTTATGTTTGGCTGCTGTCACACTAAAACACTTTTTTGCAAAAAAAATTATTTGTTTTATTTTGAGAGCTATAATTTTTCCATATTTTTGCTGACAGTCATGCAATTGCTTGTTTTTTTGCCCCGAGTGTCTTGGTAAGGCTCCTTTCACACTAGCGTCGGAATCTCCCCGTCGCAATGCGTCGGGGAGAGATTCCGATGCTAGCGTTTGCTGCATTGCACAATGGAGGCAGCGGATGCATTTTTCCGGAGCATCCGCTGTCCCATTGTAAGGTGCGGGGAGGTGGGGGCGGAATTCAGGTAAGGCAGGCATGCGTGCAAAATGCAAACGATGCAACAAAGAGATGCAAGGCCTGGTGGCGCGAATGAGGCAACATCATGAGAAGATGACTCATCTTCATCACCGCACTTCTCATGATGTTGCCTCATTCGCGCCACCAGGCCTTGCATCTCTTTGTTGCATCGTTTGCATTTTGCACGCATGCCTGCCTTACCGATAGGCGAAGGAGCTTCATTAAAATATTCCCAAACTGGGTCTCTTTTACGGCCTGCTGCCATTATAAGGAAAGAATGTAATAAACCTCAGATCGTACACACAAACAGATCCAGACTTGTCTGTCTGTGGCTATGCTGCAGTATTGTGCTCAAAGTTTCATTTTCTTGTCTGCTTGCCCTTCCTCCTCCTTAATCCTAGAACAATAGGATTAAGGTCTTTTTCTCAACTCTGTTCATGTTGTAACATTTTTGCCGTGAAGACGAGGCTGGGACCTCTGCGGAGTCAAATTCAGTTTTGAGAACTGCGTAAGTAAAGCGAGCGTCTGTGATAATATAGGAGAGAAACTACCCACTAATCATACAGAAACCTCTGGAAGAGCATGGCATTGTGAATGTTACACATATACAGCCTTTATTCTACTGAGTTAAACAACTCAGCTTTATCTCATGATGGAAGAACCTTTGGATGGTAAAATATTTTCCTCAAAAAGCAGTTTATTGAAAAAAATACGATTTAAATTAAAAAAATCCGATTTTGATTTTTTTTTTTAAAAAAATCATTGATTTTTATCCACCCTGCTGTGCTCCGATCCTCTCACACAGAAAGGATCGGAGCACAGCCGCGGAGGAGGCGGAGAAACTAATTTCTCCGCCTCCTCTGCTGCCAGCGAATATTGCGATTGACAGAGAAACTGCTCCCTCGCACCCACATTAGTCTATGGGTGCGAGTAACACAATGCAACACACTCTGATATCACCAGAGTGTGGTGCATTGTGTCATTCGCACCCATAGACTAATATGGGTGCGAGGGGGCAGAGTTTCACTGTCAACCGCATATTTTTCTCACATACTGATTTGGCATGAGAAAATAATCGCAGATGTGAGCTGCCCCATAAAGTAACACTGGGCTGAGTGATATGCAATGTTTTATCCCATAGCACTC
Source organism: Ranitomeya imitator (assembly GCF_032444005.1). NCBI lineage: Eukaryota > Metazoa > Chordata > Amphibia > Anura > Dendrobatidae > Ranitomeya > Ranitomeya imitator. Next base: position 391,123,824 of record NC_091287.1, on the reverse strand, counting down.
GGCTGTGTTGTACGGTAGTGCAGGCGGCGTTCCAGTGTTGTCGGCACCGGCTCTGCCCGGGCTCGTTTGACATTGTTATGCGACACGAGTCCTGCATCTAACCAGCGGCCAACTTCGCTAACCCTCCTTTGGATACACCTGACATCCAGAGGTAGTCATAGCTGCGGGTGTCCTCTCACTTACTCCGCATATATCGGATTTGGCCGAAAGAAGGAGAGTGAAGCAGAAGCCCATTGGCTACAGGGCTAGAACGGCACCTGCACCTGAGGCGAGTATAGCGGTTATTTTATAAAGGTGGTAACCGTGATTAAGAAAGGGTTGTCCGAATAGTGGACAACCCCTTTATCTATATAAGGTTATATAGACTGCTGACAAGATTGCAGGACACTTGTCTACTGAGGAAACCTCTATTGGACCCTTTTAAAGTAATCTGCATATAAGATGGAATTCTTATAACAGTTTCAAAGATATTCTTTATGTCTGGTGCCAAATAAATGGATGTGTTCTGAATTGTCCCTCTAGCCCCTGTACAGTGGTCATAGCCACAAGCTGGTCATTTTATTAATTATGCATGAATTCATTAGTGTGCGGATCGGATGCACGGCCTGTGTTCACACGGAATGACCAGAGGACGTTAGAAATACAATTAAAGCACACTTTTCTAAATACCACAATAATGTAATTGGAGAACGCAATGTACTTACAATGCAGAAGGGGCTCCATGTATGAAACATCTGACAGCAGAAAGCTGCTCCTGGGTGGTATCAGGTATTTCTCACCCATTAGGTGAAGGACTTGTGAGCAATCAGAAGGGTTTTCTGTAATGTGTGATAAATAGTCGCCCTCTGAAGATAATGGACTTGCTGTGCCAAGAACATTGACCGTATATTCAGGTGAAGAACCAGAAGGCATATCCTTGGTCATGTCACAGAGGTCGGCCAAGCTCCTTTTGTTGCTGCACACTTCCGATACACCGTCACATTTTTCTTCCTCGGCTCCTGAGGGCAAACGAAGAAGCCCTTTCTGAAATCCTTCTTGAATCAGCTGCCGTGATCCTTCTAAAATAAGATTACTTATCTGGAGAGGGAAAAAAGAAAACAAGAGAAAACAGACTGTCAGTAGCTAATGAGAAAATATCAGATAGACAAAAAAAAAAAATATATATACTGTTCCAAGGCTATGACCAGGCAGTAATACTACTTTCTGTAACAAAACAGCCCATTTTGTTTTACTTTATTGGCATTCTGATCTATAAGAAATCATTAGAAAATGCAAGTTTTAAATGTTAAAAAAAATTATGTCACAAAAAAAAAAAAAAAAAAAAAAAAAAGATGCTCGTTAAAAAACACAAATATTTTGTGTCAAGGGGGCCTTACAATTATGAGTGCTGCCAGGCTGCCCTCCACAATCTGCTCTACACAAAGAGGACTTCAAGTTCCATCAAAGACAGATCATTGTACTCTGCCAAATAAGTGCAATTGTGATCCTATACCTTAGATCAAGGGTCCCCAACCTGTAGCTCGGGAGCCACATGTGGCTCGCAGTCCCATGAATTCTGGCTCGCGGCTGTCTGTCAGCTTGGTGTATTAGCTCCAGGTCTAGCAAACAGGTGTGAAAAACACATCTCAAAATGGTGAATTTTTGAGTAGCCCTGCACAGAAGAGCAGGTCTGGATGCACATATACTGGTTTTAGGGGTTTAGAGAAGATTTAGGTATGGGGGATGATATTACCTGTTAGAGCCGGTCCTTGAACCTGAATGTGACAGTGTGATGGGAGAATACTGAATTGGAGCATTTTGGTAACCCTTGGATCTCAGTGCACTGCTTTGGAGTGATTTCTGCGGAAAAGCTTCGATTATCATTATACCCGTAATGGGGGCTTTGGTTGACACTACGTTGAGGGGGACAGGAGCAGGATGTTGCTCGTGTCCCCCTCTCAGAGCTGAATGTGGCTCTCTAGGTCAAAAAGGTTGGGGACCTCTGCCTTAGATAATAGTGATCAAACGACAGCTCAACGAACAGCACTCTGTCTAGACCGCTCTCCCCCACATTCATGCACGGCCGGTTTGGTTGAGTGTGCATGTTTTTATTGGGCAGAGTGAAAAAAGTGGTTACTAGACAACTTTGGTGGCAGTTTATGTATCGAGGAAAGACAATTATTGTCTTGAAGAAGATCCAGGAACATACTCAGAAGGGCGGTAAGAACATTTCTAAAACAATCCACAGCGAGGAGATTGGAACAAAACAAAATCCTCTAAACTGCATGCTTGCAAACGCCAGAAGCCTGACAAACAAGATGGAAGAACTAGAAGCAGAAATATCTACAGGTAACTTTGACATAGTGGGAATAACCGAGACATGGTTAGATGAAAGCTATGACTGGGCAGTTAACTTACAGGGTTACAGTCTGTTTAGAAAGGATCGTAAAAATCGGAGAGGAGAAGGGGTTTGTCTCTATGTAAAGTCTTGTCTAAAGTCCACTTTAAGGGAGGATATTAGCGAAGGAAATGAGGATGTCGAGTCCATATGGGTCGAAATTCATGGAGGGAAAAATGGTAACAAAATTCTCATTGGGGTCTGTTACAAACCCCCAAATATAACAGAAACCATGGAAAGTCTACTTCTAAAGCAGATAGATGAAGCTGCAACCCATAATGAGGTCCTGGTTATGGGGGACTTTAACTACCCGGATATTAACTGGGAAACAGAAACCTGTGAAACCCATAAAGGCAACAGGTTTCTGCTAATAACCAAGAAAAATTATCTTTCACAATTGGTGCAGAATCCAACCAGAGGAGCAGCACTTTTAGACCTAATACTATCTAATAGACCTGACAGAATAACAAATCTGCAGGTGGTCGGGCATCTAGGAAATAGCGACCACAATATTGTACAGTTTCACCTGTCTTTCACTAGGGGGACTTGTCAGGGAGTCACAAAAACACTGAACTTTAGGAAGACAAAGTTTGACCAGCTTAGAGATGCCCTTAATCTGGTAGACTGGGACAATATCCTCAGAAATAAGAATACAGATAATAAATGGGAAATGTTTAAGGACATCCTAAATAGGCAGTGTAAGCGGTTTATACCTTGTGGGAATAAAAGGACTAGAAATAGGAAAAACCCAATGTGGCTAAACAAAGAAGTAAGACAGGCAATTAACAGTAAAAAGAAAGCATTCGCACTACTAAAGCAGGATGGCACCATTGAAGCTCTAAAAAACTATAGGGAGAAAAATACTTTATCTAAAAAACTAATTAAAGCTGCCAAAAAGGAAACAGAGAAGCACATTGCTAAGGAGAGTAAAACTAATCCCAAACTGTTCTTCAACTATATCAATAGTAAAAGAATAAAAACTGAAAATGTAGGCCCCTTAAAAAATAGTGAGGAAAGAATGGTTGTAGATGATGAGGAAAAAGCTAACATATTAAACACCTTCTTCTCCACGGTATTCACGGTGGAAAATGAAATGCTAGGTGAAATCCCAAGAAACAATGAAAACCCTATATTAAGGGTCACCAATCTAACCCAAGAAGAGGTGCGAAACCGGCTAAATAAGATTAAAATAGATAAATCTCCGGGTCCGGATGGCATACACCCACGAGTACTAAGAGAACTAAGTAATGTAATAGATAAACCATTATTTCTTATTTTTAGGGACTCTATAGCGACAGGGTCTGTTCCGCAGGATTGGCGCATAGCAAATGTGGTGCCAATATTCAAAAAGGGCTCTAAAAGTGAACCTGGAAATTATAGGCCAGTAAGTCTAACCTCTATTGTTGGTAAAATATTTGAAGGGTTTCTGAGGGATGTTATTCTGGATTATCTCAATGAGAATAACTGTTTAACTCCATATCAGCATGGGTTTATGAGAAATCGCTCCTGTCAAACCAATCTAATCAGTTTTTATGAAGAGGTAAGCTATAGGCTGGACCACGGTGAGTCATTGGACGTGGTATATCTCGATTTTTCCAAAGCGTTTGATACCGTGCCGCACAAGAGGTTGGTACACAAAATGAGAATGCTTGGTCTGGGGGAAATTGTGTGTAAATGGGTTAGTAACTGGCTTAGTGATAGAAAGCAGAGGGTGGTTATAAATGGTATAGTCTCTAACTGGGTCGCTGTGACCAGTGGGGTACCGCAGGGGTCGGTATTGGGACCTGTTCTCTTCAACATATTCATTAATGATCTGGTAGAAGGTTTACACAGTAAAACATCGATATTTGCAGATGATACAAAACTATGTAAAGCAGTTAATACAAGAGAAGATAGTATTCTGCTACAGATGGATCTGGATAAGTTGGAAACTTGGGCTGAAAGGTGGCAGATGAGGTTTAACAATGATAAATGTAAGGTTATACACATGGGAAGAAGGAATCAATATCACCATTACACACTGAACGGGAAACCACTGGGTAAATCTGACAGGGAGAAGGACTTGGGGATCCTAGTTAATGATAAACTTACCTGGAGCAGCCAGTGCCAGGCAGCAGCTGCCAAGGCAAACAGGATCATGGGGTGCATTAAAAGAGGTCTGGATACACATGATGAGAGCATTATACTGCCTCTGTACAAATCCCTAGTTAGACCGCACATGGAGTACTGTGTCCAGTTTTGGGCACCGGTGCTCAGGAAGGATATAATGGAACTAGAGAGAGTACAAAGGAGGGCAACAAAATTAATAAAGGGGATGGGAGAACTACAATACCCAGATAGATTAGTGAAATTAGGATTATTTAGTCTAGAAAAAAGACGACTGAGGGGCGATCTAGTAACCATGTATAAGTATATAAGGGGACAATACAAATATCTCGCTGAGGATCTGTTTATACCAAGGAAGGTGACGGGCACAAGGGGGCATTCTTTGCGTCTGGAGGAGAGAAGGTTTTTCCACCAACATAGAAGAGGATTCTTTACTGTTAGGGCAGTGAGAATCTGGAATTGCTTGCCTGAGGAGGTGGTGATGGCGAACTCAGTCGAGGGGTTCAAGAGAGGCCTGGATGTCTTCCTGGAGCAGAACAATATTGTATCATACAATTAGGTTCTGTAGAAGGACGTAGATCTGGGAATTTATTATGATGAAATATAGGCTGAACTGGATGGACAAATGTCTTTTTTCGGCCTTACTAACTATGTTACTATGTTACTATGTTAATTATTGGATATTTTTTATTGAGCTTTCCTGATTCTTCTGTCCAATTATTTGTCAAGGGCAGATATGGCAAACCAAAACCCACGCGGTTGGTCCGAGTCGCCAACATTGGCTAGTTCGGCTAACATTGATTTAATGTGTTTGGAGGCCTGTAGACTTCAGTAGTAACATTTCTTTAGTCCATAGCTCAAACTTGCCATTGGTGAACTAGGAAGAGCAGGATGAAATAAAATAGGCATCATCCAGATGGGATAAACTGCGCTGTACAATTGCTAAATATAAAAAATATGAATGTCATCAGCAAGAATTGCAGCTTTCTGAATATTCATGTTATGGAAGGATTTTTAGAAATAATGTCCCCCAAATACTTGGCAAGATTTGCAAGTCATTTATGCATTGTGTGTGCCTGCGCTTGTGACAAGTTACTGTGCTCTCCTAGTAAAATAAACAGCCATTATTAATTATGTATGTTGTGAAGAGATCCCTTCTAAAAAAAAACAAAACATACCATTCTGGAATTCAGTCAATGAAAAATTCAGCAACATTAATAATTCATGTGGACCTTGCTTGCAGAATTTTACGACATCACAAAAGGTTTCATAATCAAATTCATGGCTGCAGCCTCACAAGCCGAGCACTTCATGGGGGCAGAATTTATACGGCCCCTAGAACCTGCGATATTCCTTTCACACACGTCGGATATTAAAGAATTATTATTAACAAGTATTTAGCACATCTTCCCACAGAGGCAACAACAGGGAAATGGAGTGATGGGAAGAGAAATGAAAGGCACTCCAATCTCGGAGCCGGCGGACTCCAGTGCAGAGCTGAAGTTCTGCTCCTCGACCACCGTGTTTTTAAGAGGAGGAAGCTTTGATGGTTTACTAGACATCAGTACAAATTGAAGCCATTATTAGAAAACAAATCTGGCAGCATATAAAATCAGAGTCCCCCGCGGAGGAGTTTGCTATGAGAACAGCGGCTCAGCCCACTCAGGGAAAGCCTATAACCAGCATAATCCCTCAAGTTCTACCATATATTCTATCAAATCAGAGTTTAAAAAAAGAAAATTCAATTTTCAGTCCTTATTATTGAAGAGTCTAAAAAAGCAGGAAAGAAAAGTCCAAGGTGTTCCCATTGTAATAATAGAGGAACCATGAAGTGGCTGTTCCATCACCGAAAATCTATGGAAGCTACAATGGCCTCTGTAAGCCCACTACTCATCCGCTGGGCACTGCCAAGTTATTAACCCCTTCACGCCGCAGCCCTTTTTCAGGTTTTGCGTTTTCAGAGCCATACATTTTTCATTTTTCCATCAATAAGGCCATGTTAGGGCTTGATTTTTGCGGGACAAGTTGTACCTTTGAACGACACCATTGGTTTTACCATATTGTATAAAAAATTCAAAGTGCAGTGAAATTGCAAAAAAAGTAATTCCACAACGTTTTGTTTTAATCTTTTTAACATGTTCACTAAAATGCTAAAACTGTTACGAGTTTGTAGACACCAAACATGTATAGGTTGTTTTTATTATTTAAATGGTGAAAAAGAAATCCGAAGTTTGTTAAAAAAAAGAAAAAGGTGTCATTTTCCAAGACTCGTAGCGTCTCCATTTTTCGTGATCTGCGGCTGGGTGAGGGCTTATTTTTTGTGTGCCAAGCTGATGTTTTTAATGATTCCATTTTAGTGTGGATAAGAACTTTTGATCGCCCATTATTGCACTTTAATGCAATGTTGCAGCAACCCAAAAAAAAATGTAATTCTGGCATTTTGACTTTTTCCGCTATGCCATTTAAGTATCAGATTAATTCTTTTTATAGCTTGATAGATCGGGTGATTCTGAAAGCAGCGATATCAAATATGTGTATTTCTTTTAATTTATTTTTATTTTGAATGGGGCGAATGACTTGTGATTTTAACTTTTTTTTTTTTTTAACATATTTTTTTTCAGTTTTCACTTGCTTCAATAGTCTACATGGGAGACTAGAAGCTGCGATCATCCGATCATGTCTGCTCCACACAGGCCAGGATAAGATCGTGTGTGTAGCAGAAATGCTCACTTGCTATGAGTGCCAACCGCTAAGTGGCGCTCATAGCAATCCGGCAATGACAACCACAGGGGTCTCCTGCAGACCCTGGGTTGTCATGCCAACCCATCAGCGACCTTCGGTCATGTGACACGCGAGCCAATGTGGGGTATTAGTGACACGCTTCCGGCACAATCACATTAAACATCGCTGTCAGAGGTTGACAGCAGCAATTAACAGGTTAACAGCCACCGGTGGATCACGATTCCACCCGCGGCTGTTAGGGGCACATGTCAGCTGTTTTGAACAGCTGATATGTGCCGGGAAAGATGTGGCCTCAGCCCACATCAAAGGGAGAGACACGACATGTGCCGTACATGTACGGCATATGTCAAAGATGTTAATATTGTCACATTAAATCTGAAAGCGAATAGAAAAATTTTCTTGAACTTAGTAAAAAAAAATAATTAAATATACACACACACACACATTTATAAAAAAAACAAAACATGCATTCTGCATAGGGATATAAAATGAACTGGGGGGGGGGGGGTTGTCCCATGAATTTTACCCAACATACCTGCATGACAGAACGGTACGCCACTAATAAGCGTTTGTTATGATTAACTCCATTCAAGTATTACATGGCTACAATATGTCATTACTCTATATTCAGTGCAACCATCAAAATGGAGCACTACTTATCAGTTCACAGTATTGCTCCAGGCCCAGTGCCAAACGGGACATCTATCTCTACATTCAAGTTTGGGCTTGACCTCCACTAATCTGAGCCTATTAAATATTGACAAATCCCCTGTACCAGATGCAATTCATCCATGGATACTGAGGGAAATGAGCTCAGTAATTGACAGAACGCTGTATCTTATATTAGACTCTCTTATAACAGGGGTGGTGCCACAAGAATGGAGGATGGCTGATGTGGCACGATATTTAAGCTTGTGACTCAGTCGGCGCACGATGACATCACTAGATCGTGTGCCACGCTGTGCCAGCAGTGGAGCTGATGAGACAGGAGCAGAGCCTGGAGCAGCGCAGGGAACGAGGAGGGGAGGCGAGTATTGTATATGTGTATGCATTATACTGTGTGGGGGAGGCTGCATTACACTGCATGAGGGGGCTGCAATATACCCCGTCAAGGACCATGGGGAGTGCATTATACTATATGGGACCTCCATTATACTGTATTGAGGACTATCTGTCCCTATCATTCTTCCTCAGCCGGTGTCAAGAAACTCGGGAATAAGAGTCAAACTGCTTCAATATTGTCCATCACGCTCGTTTAACGGCCTGCACTCAGTGCATTTAAACACAACCGAAATGTTTCTGTATGATGGAGCATTTGGGGACCGAATTTAAATATTTGCCCAGGGCCCCACTTTGTCTAAAATCGACCCTGACAAGGAGATAAGTGCAAATCTAGATATTGGTAATACAGCGGATGTGATTTATCAGGACTTTGGAAAGGCATTTTTGATACCGTACCACATAACAGAAGCAGGGACTAGGGGAAACTATTTGGAGATGGGTAAGGAATTGGCTAAATGACAAAAAACAAAGTAATCATAAATGGCACGTTCTCCATATGGAAAACAGTCAGCAGTGGGGACCGCAGGGGTCTGTGCTAGGACAGATTCTTGTTAACCTTTATTAATGACCTTGTGGATGAGATTGAGAGTAAAGTGTCAATCTTTTGCTGACGACACCAAAATATGTAGGATATTAAAATCTGACTGATATTACAATATTCCAAAACGATCTGATAAGATGTCTGAATGGGCAAACAGTTGGCAAATGAGATTTAATGTAGATAAATGTAGAGTAATGCACCTAGGATGGAGTAATCCTATTGCTGCATATACATTAAATGGGAGTATGCTCAGGATTACAGAACAGGAGTAGGGCTTGGGTATTTACAAGTAAGCCGAGCAGTAGTACTCAATATCCAGCAGAAGTCACAAAAGCAAACAAGATTTTAGGGTGAATAAAAAGATAAAATCCTCCGTCCCACCCTATTATTACCCCTTTATAAAGGGGCGGCCACATCTAGAATATGGGATGCAGTTTTCAGAAGTTATAGTCCGTTCAAAAGCAGGCAATTGGATTATTACAAGAGATGGAAGGCCTATCCTATGATGAGAGGTTGAAAAAGTTCAACTTGTTTAGCTTACAAAAAAAAGAAAAAAAAAAAAAAAAAAAAGACTCCTCAGAGGAAATCTCATTTACATGTATAAATATATATGTGGTCAGCACAAAGTGCTGGCACATGACCTTCCTTCCAAAGACCATACGAAGGACCAGGGAGCACTCATTACTGGTAGATGAAAGGCAATTCCGGCAGCTAAATCGAAAAGGGTTCTTTACAGTTAAAGCAGTGAGAATGTGGAATGCCCGACCATAAGAGGTAGCAATGGCAGACACTAACAGCTTTTAAAAAAGGGCTAGATGATTTCCTCAATACACATAATATTGTGCGTTATAGTTAAATTGGTGACAATATGTACAATTGGTTGAGGAAGGTTGAACTTGATGCGTGTCTTTTTTTCAACCTATGTAATCCAAAAGTTAAATCATGTCCTAACAATTTTCCAAACCATTCTTAAACTTGAGAATAACCTTTTACTAGGATATTTCAGTCTTTTGAGCAGCTCAAAGCTTTGCAGTCTTTACTTCCTGGTTGTTTGAGGGTGGCAGGTACTTCAGAGTGATATGGTACTTCTGGTCATGAGTTCTGTCCTACTGCAATACATTAAAGGGAACCTGTCACCCCCAAAATGGAAGTTGAGCTAAGCCCACCGGCATCAGGGGCTTATCTACAGCATTCTGTAATGCTGTAGATAAGCCCCCGATGTATCCTGAAAGATGAGAAAAAGAGGTTAGATTATACTCACCTGGGGGGACGGTCCAGGCTGCGGTGGGCGTCTCGGTCCGGGGCCTCCCATCTTCTTACGATCACGTCCTCTTCTTGTCTTCACGCCGCAGGCATATTTTTTCTGCCCTGCTGAGGCAGAGCAAAGTACTGCAGTGCGCAGGCACCGGGAAAGGTCTAGAGAGGTCCGGCGCTTGTGCACTGCAGTACTTTGCTCTGCCCTCAACAGGGCAGACAAAGTAGGCCTGCGCCGGAGCGTGAAGACAAGAAGAGGACGTCAACCTATGAAGATAGGAGGCCCCGGACCGGACAGTGATGCCCATAGGACCGGACCGCAGCGGGATCGCCCCTGGGTGAGTATAATCTAACCTCTTTTTCTCCTCTTTCAGGTAACATTGGGGGCTTATCTACAGCATAACAGAATGCTGTAGATAAGCCCCTGATGCCGGTGGGCTTAGCTCAACTTCCATTTTGGGGGTGACAGGTTCCCTTTAACATCTGTCAGTGCTTGTTCTGAGTCTGCACTGTGATCACAATTTTTTCATGTAGAGATAACAAGGATTTTAAACAAGCACAGACTCAGGAAAGGGAGAGCTGTGATTAGAGGAACTGCTCTGGAAACTACTGATGCTGGTGGCAGAGGGAATGCGATTCTACAGGACTTGTCAGGGATCAGTCAGAAGTTGATCTGGAGAGGGATGGAGGGGAGCAGCTAAACTCAATATTCAGTTAGGTCCATATATATTTGGACAGAGACAACATTTTTCTAATTTTGGTTATAGACATTACCACAATGAATTTTAAACAAAACAATTCCAATGCAGTTGAAGTTCAGACTTTCAGCTTTCATTTGAGGGTATCCACATTAAAATTGGATGACGGGTTTAGGAGTTTCAGCTCCTTAACATGTGTCACCCTGTTTTTAAAAGGACCAAAAGTAATTGGACAGATTCAATAATTTTTAAATAAAATGTTCATTTTTAGTACTTGGTTGAAAACCCTTTGTTGGCAATGACTGCCTGAAGTCTTGAACTCATGGACATCACCAGACGCTGTGTTTCCTCCTTTTTTGATGCTCTGCCAGGCCTTCACTGCGGTGGTTTTCAGTTACTGTTTGTTTGTGGGCCTTTCTGTCTGAAGTCTAGTCTTTAACAAGTGAAATGCATGCTCAATTGGGTTGACATCAGGTGACTGACTTGGCCATTCAAGAATATTCCACTTCTTTGCTTTAATAAACTCCTGGGTTGCTTTGGCTTTATGTTTTGGGTCATTGTCCATCTGTAGTATGAAACGACGACCAATCAGTTTGGCTGCATTTGGCTGGATCTGAGCACACGGTATGGCTCTGAATACCTCAGAATTCATTTGGCTGCTTCTGTCCTGTGTCACATCATCAATAAACACTAGTGACCCAGTGCCACTGGCAGCCATGCATGCCCAAGCCATCACACTGCCTCCGCCGTGTTTTAGAGATGACGTGGTATGCTTTGGATCATGAGCTGTACCACGCCTTCGCCATACTGTTCTCTTTCCATCATTCTGGTAGAGGTTGATCTTGGCTTCATCTGTCCAAAGAATGTTCTTCCAGAACTGTGCTGGCTTTTTTTAGATGCTTTTTAGCAAACTCCAGTCTAGCCTTTTTATTCTTGATGCTTACGAGTGGCTTGCACCGTGCAGTGAACCCTCTGTATTTACTTTCATACAGTCTTCTCTTTATGGTAGATTTGGATATTGATACGCCTACCTCCTGGAGAGTGTTGTTCACTTGGTTGGCTGATGTGAAGGGGTTTCTCTTCACCATGGAGATTATTCTGCGATCATCCACCACTGTTGTCTTCCGTGGGCGCCCAGGTCCTTTTGCATTGATGAGTTCACCAGTGCTTTCTTTCTTTCTCAGGATGTACCAAACTGTTGATTTTGCCACTCCTAATATTGTGGCAATTTCTCGGAAGGGTTTTTTCTGTTTTCGCAGCGTAAGGATGGCTTGTTTCACCTGCATGGAGAGCTTCTTTGACCGCATGTTTACTTCACAGCAAAACCTTCCAAATGCAAGCACCACACCTCAAATCAACTCCAGGCCTTTTATCTGCTTAATTGAGAATGACATAGCAAAGGGATTGCCCACACATGTCCATTAAATAGCCTTGGAGTCAATTGTCCAATTACTTTTGGTCCCTTTAAAAACAGGGTGGCACATGTTAAGGAGCTGAAATTCCTAAACCCTTCATTCAATTTTAATGTGGATACCCTCAAATGAAAGCTGAAAGTCTGAACTTCAACTGCATCTGAATGGCTTTGTTTAAAATTCATTGTGGTAATGTCTATAACCAAAATTAGAAAAATGTTCTCTCTGTCCAAATATATATGGACCTAACTGTACGTAGAAACCAAAGGGCTGTATAGAGCTAAGCTAACTAAGATGTTAGGAGTTAACTTTTCTCCTGGAATGTAACTACTAGACATACTTGGCCATGCTCTGGCAGTTAAGGCTCTTGGAAACAAGCTGTACACTATACAAGATAAAAGCTCTCATTGCAGGAGAACGACAGCAGATTGCGAACTTGCCATCTACCTACATTTTCAAATGTTCATGCTGTCTAACTAAAGCTACTTAACATGAGAACATCCCTTTAAAAATTACCTGCAACCAAGTCCCTCTGCTCCTCCGAATATTCTGCTTTTTTTAAATAAAAGAAACCACACACACACACACACACACAACTACTTAATCCCTTTATGACCACTGGGTGGCACTCACAGCAAGCCAGCACAGACAACCATAGAGGTCTCCAGAAGACATCACGTTGCCATGCCAACACACCAGTGACCCGCAATCACGTGACAGTGTGCGTATTTGTGGCGCGATTGCCGGAAGCACGATTTAAATGGTGCTGGCAGAGTTTGACAGCAGCATTTAACTGGTTAATAGCCGCAGGTGGATCGCGATACCACCCGCAGCTATTACGGGCACATGTCAGCTGTTCAAAACAGCTGACATGTCCCTGGAAAGATGTGGATTCACCGCCGGAGCCCACATCAAAGGTAGGGAGTCGAACATCAGCGTACTATTACACCAGATGTCGTTAAGGGGTTAAAGCATTCAAGAGTTATTACCTCATAAAGTGACAGTGGTCAGAATTGTAAAAATTAACCTGGTCAGGAAGGTGAAAACCACCTTTGGGGGTAAAGGGATTAATGTAGATAAATGTAGAGTAATGTACCTAGGACAGAGTAATCCTATTTCTGAATATACATTAAATGGGACAATACTCGGGACTACAGAACAGAAGGACTTGGGTATTCTGCTTACAAGTAAGCTGAGAAGTACTCAATGTCATGCAGCAGCTGCAAACGAAAACAAGAACTTAGGATGTTTAAAAAAAAGCGAAAAATCCTGCAATTCCAAAGTATTTGACCCCTTTATAAAATCACTGGTGAGGCCACATAGAATATGGGATCCAGGTTTGGACTCTATATTTTAAAAAAAGTACAGTCAGAAACTAGATTCAGTTCAACGGTGGGCAACTAGATTATTACAAGGGATGGAAGGCCTCTCATATGATGAGACGTTGGAAAGTTGGGCTTGTTTAGCTTCGAAAAAAAAAAAAAAAAAAAGATGCCTCAGAGTGGATCACATTTACATGAATCAATATATGTGTGGTCAGTACAAAGTACTGGAGCATGACATTCCTTCCAAGGACCATGAGGCACTCATTATGGGTGGGAGAAAGGCGATTCCAACAGCTAAATAGGAAAGGGTTCTTTACAGTTAGAGCAGTCAGACTGTGCAATGCCCAACCACAGGTGGCAGGAATGGCAGACACTAACAGATTTTATAAAAGGGCTGGATGATTTCCTCAATACACATAACATTGCAGGTTATAGGTAATTCAGTGACAAAATGGACAATTGGTCGAGAAAGTTTGAACTTGAGGACCTAGGTTTTTTTTCAACCTTTGTAACCATGTATCCCCAGGGACTGTAGGTCCCCCTCCAAGGGCAGGAAACCACTGAAGCGGGAAGAGAGGCTTCGCCTTTTAAATCAGTAGGTTTCCTGTCTTTGGGAGCGGATCCTCTCTCTCGTGTATGGTGCGGTCGTGGGGAAGGGGAAACCGTATTTACCTGAAAATGTGCCATTAATCCGCAGGTTCTAAGACCATGTGGTTGTTGCACTGAAAGCCCGGAGAGAAATTTAACTTTACTCTTCAAGCCTCAGGCTTTCAGTCATAGAGGAGCGGCTTCTGTTACTGATCAGTACATCATGAGCGGTGGCTGTAACCACGCCTCCAGCAGTGGCTGACAGCCGGCTCAGCTGCGCATCTGTGTCGAGACTGCTGTCAGTGCAGAGCATAGTTACAGCCGCTGCTCACTATGTACTGAGCGGTAACTGAAGCTGCGCCTCTTTGACTGAAAGCCGGAAGGAATAAAGTTAATTTCCTACTAGTAGCCGAGTCTACAGCATGGTGACCGGGAAATTTTAGAAAGCTATTAACCTGCAGATTAACAGCATATTTATTTTTTTTTTTTACATGACAGGTTCCCTTTCAGAAAATAAAAGGGCAGCCACAGACTTGTCATTTTTTATGTGTGTCATCTAGAAAACAAAAATCAAGTTTCCCTAATGCCGCATGAAGTAAATAGACTTTTCAGTAAAAGCCGAGTCCAAACTTTCAGGCTGGGGGATCCCGGCATGTAGGGCAGGATCTCACACCGATCCATCCTATCTAGTGCTGGCGTCAGATTTCATGATTTAGGCGAAACCCAGGGTGGGGAGTCGTATTCCTTGGCAAGATCTGTTTTTCCACTGAGGATAACAGGAGCGACTACCGCGGCTTTGATATAAAAACATTGAAAAAAAAAATTAAATTAAAAATTTAAGAAATCAACACACCGCAACCTGCTGCAGGATTAGGGCAGAATGTATTAGAAAGTGAACTTTATCCCAAATGTAGCCATCCACGTTGTAAAGCAGAAAAGCACTCAGTCGTTAGTACTGTAACCTTACAACGCTGGGGTCCAGGGTTTAGAACCCACCAAGGATAATATCTACAAGGAGTTTGTATGGTCTCCCCTTGTTTGTAGCGGGGAGGAAAACAGAAAGCCCACACAATTACATACTGATAGGGAATTTAGAGTGTGAGCCCTGATGGGGACAGTGATGATGAGGTTTGTGAAGTGTTGTGGAATTAATGGCGCTATATATGTGAGGAAAATAAATACCATATATACTCGCAATCTTGCCTTGCACAGGCGTGTCCTATGGAGGACAGAGATTGAACTTCAATCCAATATTGCAGCCAGCGGGTAAGGAAAGGGTGAATCAAACACCCAAAAACCCCGCCTCCATGGCTGAAGATTGTTCCCTCCAAATTCAGGTGACAGTGTCCCTTTAAAGTGAGCCTGCCAGCATGATTTTGCCAAGTAAACTACTTTGTCAGGTTGGTGCTGTTAGGCCGGCGTCACAGTACCGTGTTTTACGGACGTAAGAGAGGTGCTGAAAATACGGATTGCATATGGTACAATGTTTCTCTATGCCCCAACTCCTATCAGCGGTATTTTACTGATCCGTATTATATGGTCTTCTACGGCCGTAGAAAATCGCAGCATGCTGCGTTTGTCACCGTATTGCGCAAAAAATACGCCAATGAAAGTCTATGGGGGCGAGAAAAATACGGATTACACACGGACCAGCAGTGTGACTTGCGAGAAATACGCAGCGGTGTTAGAGAGAAAAGCCGGCAATTCAGTGCGGTGTACAGTAAAATCACACTGACAGCTTACAGTAGAATAGGTAGAGGGCTTTGCGATAGGCAGCTGACACCCGGCCGCGCTCCCCCCGTGAGCACGGCCGATCGCTATGACGTACTATCCCGTCGAGGGTCAGATAGGCCCAGAGCACCTCGACGGGATAGTAAGTCTAAGGTCAGAGAGGGGTTAATAGCCTGGAGAGGGTCCACGGTTATTGGCCCCCCGGCTAAAAACACCTGCCCCCAGCCACCCCGAAAAGGCACATCTGGAAGATGAGCCTATTCTGGCACTTGGCCACTCTCTTCCCATTCCCGTCGAGGGTCTTCAGATGGATTGAGAGTGGAATAAAATATTACAACAACCTGTGTGTTTATTTCATTAAAATAATTTTTAATAATGTGTGTGGGTTTTTTTAACCCTTTACTAGTATTGGATTAATAATGGATAGGTGTCATAATTGACGCCTCTCCATTATTAATCTGGCTTAATGTCACCTTACAATAGCAAGGTGACATTAACCCTTCATTACCCCATATCCCACTGCTACACGGGAATGGGAAGAGAGTGGCCAAGTGCCAGAATAGGCGCATCTTCCAGATGTGCCTTTTCTGGGGTGGCTGGGGGTAGATGTTTTTAGCCAGGGGGGGGCCCAATAACCGTGGACCCTCTCCAGGCTATTAATATCTGCCCTCAGTCACTGGCTTTACCACTCTGGTGGATAAAATTGTGCGGGAGCCCACGCCAATTTTTTCCGCCATTTAACCACTTAATTTACTAGCTAGAAGCTAGAACGGCCAAATATATATATATATATATCTATCTATCTCACTGACATATATATATACCTATTCTATGTGTACACATTTATTCTACCTATTCTACTGTAAGCTGTCAGTGTGATTTTACTGTACACTGCAATGAATTGCCGGCTTTTCTCGCTAACACCGCTGCGTATTTCTCGCAAGTCACACTGCTGGTCCGTGTGTGATCCGTATTTTTGGGGCTTCCATAGACTTTCATTGACGTTTTATTTGCGCAATACGGTGACAAACGCAGCATGCTGCGATTTTCTACGGCCGTAGAAAGCCGTATAATACTGATCAGTTTAATACGGCAGATAGGAGCAGGGGCATAGAGAATAATTGTGCCGTATGTTTTGCGAGTTATACGGACGTAGTTTCTGCGCTCTTACGTCCGTAAAACTCGCAAGTGTGAAGCCGGCCTAACACCGATCACACAACAAGAGGGATTTCTTCACCCCAAGTATTTTCATCAGTGTAATGGCGCCAACCTGATAATGCCTGTAGTTTACTGAGCACATTCCTGCTGATAGGTTTGGTTTAAGCACAAACCAATGAATGTAACGAGAAGATCTATAAAGACAAGATTTCTACAGAATTTTTAACCTAGTCACGGCCGTGAGCCTTCATCTATCTGCCAAAAGATGGGCCAAAATTAGCCATTATGTGACATACCTTTCTGTGATACTCCAATGCATCCAGTTCGCCTTGATTATAAGCATTTGATCGTTTGCGTTTCTGCGGGAATATAAAAGATCCACATACAATTGTTAGGATATTGGCATTGCCAAATAAAAAAAATAAAAAAAAAAAAAACTTCAGAATATCACAAACATCCTTTATCACCACCCTTTTTTAACGAAGAAAAAAAAAATTGTTATTTTTGTGTGATACTTGGTCTACATGTGATGTACCAGATAATATACTAATTTACGTACTAGAAATGAATATTGAAAATATGAAGTTTACTAAAAATATACCTTCATCACAGTATGTGCAGAAGTTACTTCAGAAGTCCTCCATCACATCGAAACGGCAGAAATAAAAAAGACAAACTGACTTTGTTTTATCAACTTCCTCCAGCAGATGGCAGTGGAGTCACAGCAGGGGCCATGAGAGAAAACAGCACTACTGTATGATACGCACACAAGTACAATCACATAAGAAAACCTTTATTAGGGTATGTGCACACGTTTCGGATTCTCTGCGGATCCGCAGTTTTTTGAGGTGCAGAAACGCTGCAGATCTGCAATTGATTTACAGTACAATGTGAAAAAAAATGCTGTGCACACTTTGTGGAAAATCCGCTGCGGAAACGCTGCGGTTTAAAAGAAGTAGCATGTCACTTATTTTTTTGTGAATCTGCAGCGTTTTTGTACCCATTCCATTATAGAAAACCACAGGGATAAAAAAAAAAACGCAGCAAATCCGCAAGAAAACCACAGCAAACGCACAAAAAAAACGCGACAAATCTGCAGGTGCGTTTTCTGCAGGGAGAGGCAGAATCTGCACCAGAAATTCCTAATCCGCAACGTGTGCACATAGCCTGACACAATACAAACTTAAAACATACCGGTAAGTAAAACCATGTAGGTCCCACAACTCAAGCCCATGATATGTGTACAATAGTCAAAATACAATAATTGCACATCTCCATGTCATACATATACTAGTTGCTTCAGATAATCAGTTGACAACCTAGGTGTCTATAATCATTGTAATGGGTAAAACTGTACGAACAAGCTCCTGAACAAGACACTATGCAAAAGGGACAGTGTCTGGGGCACAAATCAAGAGTGCTGGAATACGTATAGAAAATGGGGTGCAATTAAAGTGGCAACAACACCTAAGTAACCAGTCTCGGAGAAAATCTGGGAAAAAAAAACATTCATTCAGAAGGAAAAGGAAATCTAAGCCACTCTGAAGGTAACCCCTACGTCTTTGGATGAAACCTAAGGGTTAGAGTCAAAACCCAAAGAAGGATATGAGGGGCCCAGTCTGTGTGGCCGATTACCAGTCAGGGGCCAAGAATGGGCCCTTATGGGAACATATGGGGGGGGAGCGCCCATATCTTCCCCAACACATGGGAAAGAGATGACGGTCAGTTAATTGATTTCTTTCTCCAGATCCTTTTTGTTCCCCGGGAGAGCAGCTGCTATCATAGGTGTCCGCTTGCTGCTTTCTCCTTTCTCCAGAGCTGAGAATTCATGAATATGGGAGAGCCAGGAGGGATATATAACAAGAGTTTTGCTTATAGATAATACACTGCTCAAAAAAAATAAAGGGAAAGCTAAAATCCCACATCTTAGATATCAGTGAATGAAATAATCCAGTTGTAAATCTTTATTCATTACATAGTGGAATCTGTTGAGAATAAAACCTAAAAATGATCAACCTAAATCACATCTAATATCCCACGGAGGTCTGGAGTTGGAATGATGCTTAAAATCAAAATGGAAAATTAAGTTACAGGCTGATCCAACTTCAGTGGAAATGCCTCAAGACAAGGAAATGATGCTCAGTAGTGTGTGTGGCCTCCACGTGCCTGTATGACCTCCTTACAACGCCTGGGCATGCTCCTGATGAGGCGGCGGATGGTCTCCTGAGGGATCTCCTCCCAGACCTGGACTAAAGCATCTGCCAACTCCTGGACGGTCTGTGATGCAACATGACGTTGGTGGATGGTGCGAGGCATGATGTCCCAGATGTGTTTAATCGGATTCAGGCTTGGATTCAGGCTTCGGGAACGGGCGGGCCAGTCCATAGCTTCAATGCCTTCATCTTGCAGGAACTGCTGACACACTCCAGCCACATGAGGTCTGGCATTATCCTGCATTAGGAGGAACCCAGGACCAACCGCACCAGCATATGGTCTCACAAGGGATCTGAGGATCTTGGTACCTAATGGCAGTCAGGCTACCTCTGGCGAGCACATGGAGGGCTGTGCGGCTCTCCAAAGAAATGCCACCCCACACCATTACTGACCGACTGCCAAACCGGTCATGCTGAAGGATGTTGCAGGCAGCAGATCGCTCTCCACGGCATCTCCAGACTCTGTCACGTCTGTCACATGTGCTCAATGTGAACCTGCTTTCATCTGTGAAGAGCACAGGGCGCCAGTGACGAATTTGTCCATCCTGGTGTTCTGAGCAGTGTACATATAAAAATTGCCTGATTAATCCATTAAGAATATGCTCACATGTTGATTATTTGCTGCAGATTTTGTTGGAAGAAATGTCTGCACCTGCCCCTTGAATGGAACTGATTTTTAGTCACACGTTTTTACAATAGAATCTGTATTGCAGAAATTCACCATTAGGTCAAGTTCACACAATGTGCTCCAGATGCAGATTTTCCCCAAAAAGCGATAAGCATGCTGCAATTTTGGAAAATCGCAGCACAAAAGAAAAAAATAAATAACTGGAATGCATCATGTAAACACAGCCTTAGGTTATGGATGCATGCAGAGCTTATGGTGTATTTCATATAGCAGGGAAAACAGCACGAAACTTGTGCAGTTTTGTTATACATTTTTGGTACTTTTTTTTTTTTTAACCAACCAAACCTCATTTATTGCAAGAGATGCTGCTGTAAGACAAGTTTAACAAAAAAAAAATGCAGAGAAAATGTGCACCGTGTGACTACGTTTCTAGAAATCACCTTGATTTTGCAATTACTTTAAATTCTTAAAAATAAAAAAACACAGAAGACACATCAAAATGTATTATGTAAATGAGCCCTAAAGCCATTTTCACTGCACTTGTGCCTTTTTTTTTTTTTTTTTTTTTTTTTTTTTTAAAATCACAGTAATTTCAAGAGCAGGAGGCCATAGATTCTCTCGTGAAAATATCAGGCCGATTATGCTAATTAAATTCTTTTCAGTGTGCGATCCATGAGAAGATGGAGAAAAAAATCCTTCATCTTCTCCATTCTGTCAGTCTGTGGAAATCAGATGTCATCTGAGTGCAGTCCGATGTTTTCCAAGCACTCAATGACTTGTATTGCTGAGTGCAATCTCAAACTTGGATCAAACTCAGGCATACAGTGATTTTTTTTTTGTTTCCTCTGACAGTCTCGGACCAAAGCCTAACATTGAATCGGATGTTTTGTTTGAAAATACGCTGGTCTGCACCTACTTTAAGGCCATCTTCACACGCAGCGTCGGGTCCCTGCGGGTTCTCCCGCAGCGGATTTGATACATCTGCAGGGCAAACCCGCTGCGGTTACCCCTGCAGATTTATCACATTTTGTCCTGCGGGTTCCGCTGCGGGATTTACCCCTACTATTGATGCTGCATATGCAGCATCAATAGTAATGTTAAAAATAATAAAAATAAATGATATACTCACCCTCTGACGTCCCGATCTCCTCGGCGCTGCAGGCGGCGGTCCGGTTCCACAGATGCTGGGCGAGAAGGACCTTCGTGACGTCACAGTCATGTGACCGCGACGTCACCGCAGGCCCTGCTCGCATAGCAAACCTGAGACCGGATGGCCGCGTGCAGCACTGAGAGGTGAGTATAGCATTATTTTTTTATTTTAATTTTATTATTTTTTTTTTATTTATTTTTTTTTACACAAATATGGTTCCCGGGGCCTGGAGGAGAGTCTCCCCTCCTCCACCCCGGGTATAACCCGCACATTATCCGCTTACTTCCCGCATGGTGGGCACAGCCCCATGCGGGAAGTAAGCGGATCAATGCATTTCTATGTGTGCAGAATCGCTGCGATTCTGCACAAAGAAGTGACATGCTGCGGCTTGTAAACCGCTGCGTTTCTGCGCATTTTTTTCCCGCAGCATGTGCACAACGGTTTGCGGTTTCCCATTGGTTTACATGTTTACTGTAAACGCAATGGAAACTGCTGCGGACCCGCAGCATCAAAATCGCTGTGGTTCCGCGGTAAAAACCGCAACGTGTGCATATAGCCTAAATGGAACAATTTTAGGGTAAAGGCCCCGTCACACATAGCGACGCTTAAGCGATCCCGACAACAATACGACCTGTCGGGGATCGTTGCTGCGTCGCTATGTGGTCGCTGGTGAGATGTCACACAGTGCGATCTCCCCAACGACGCAGCAGCGATGCGGCGAACTGTAGCGACCTGTACAACGATGCCATTTCACGATGATTCAATGGGACGTCCTGTCAACGAGGTCGTTGGTAAGGTGTCAAACACAGCGATGTGTGCTACCCAGCGGGACCTCAACGATCAAAAAATGGCCCAGGCCATTCCGACACGACCAGCGATCTCACAGCAGGGGCCTGATCGCTGCTACGTGTCACACATAGCGAGATCGCTACTGAGATCGCTGTTGCGTCACAAAACTTGTGACTCAGCAGCGATCTCGCTATGTGAGACGGGGGCTTAAGTTTACACAGGGCATTTTTATGCTAATTTTCAGCTGCTTTTTACAGTACCAGCAAGCGTATCAGATTTCAGAAGTCTCATACACACATTGGTTTTTCGTGTCATAAGTATTTTGTGCTTTGCTGCGTTTTTTTGGACATAGAGCGTGTCACTTTCAACTTTTTTCCAGCATTTTCCACCCATTGACTTGAATGGATGGTGAAAAATGCTGCAAATAAGCAGGTTGACTTTTCTTGCAGCTTATTTGCTGCGCCTGTGCGGCCGCCCTGCTTGTGAATCCCAGCCCTTCAGCGTGTTAGGCATTAAGCACAGTGCAGGGCTGGGATTCACAAGCTGGGCGGCCGCACAGGCGCAGTCTGAGACTGCATCTGAGGTCAGATGGGCAGCACTCACTGCGCCTGCCCCTGGCAGAACTAAACAGCGCAGGCGCCGGATTTAATTGGAGAACAGCGCGGAGGGGGCGGCACCCGGCGCTGAAGAAGCTTTGAGTGACAGCAGGGGGTTAAGACCGGTATTTTTGCGAAATTATAAAACGCTTTATTTCTACTTTGACTGCACCAATAACTAAAAGAGCCACCTTGTCAGAATGTAGCATCACTGCTGCACAAGGTGGCTCTTTTAGTTTCTAACTGCTGGAGGGGGTGACAGTGGCCCTTTAAGCCGGCTTAGTAATGGAGAGGTGTCAATAAGACACCTATCCATTACTAATCCTATAGTAATTAAAGTGTTAAATAAACACATGCAGAAAAAAGTCTGTTAATGAAATAAAACACCAGTTTTGCCATCTTTTTATTGTTCTACCATTCCAAGCAAAGCCATTGATCTTCCGAAATAAAAAGAAAATAAACCAACAGTATACTCCCTGATCAGTCGTAGTCCGATATGACGAGTGTCCCACGCAGTATCTGGGTGAGATAAAGCTTACAACCAGGAATGGTGCCAATGGGAGCGCTGCCAATGGGACCGCTCCCGGCTGTAAGCTACTGGGGAATGAAGGAGACGGAGCAGGCGCAGGCTCAGCAACTAGCGGTGACGTCACCGAGCCTGCAATGCCTCACCGGCGGTAACCTCTGCACCGTGGGAAAATGCCAGGTAAGAGGATACCGCAGGTAAGTTACCTATCCATTCTATCTACACAGGAAGTTGTTTTTTTTTTATCTGTGCGCACTCAACTTTATTGGCATGCACAAGGGAAAAGCATAAAAAAAAATACACCAAAAACGTGACAAAACACAACTAAACTTGCGTTTTTGGCGCAGCTTCTTTCCTGCCAAGATGATCAGGTTTTGCTGCAGAAAAAAACGCCCTGTGTGAACTTACCATTTTGGTGATTTCAGGATACCATCGCAAAAAAAAAATTTTTTAAAAAATAAAGCAAAAACTCGTGTGAACACAGTCTAAGGGCAGTCCCACACGTACAGATAATTCCGGTACCGGAAAAATCGGTACCGGAATTATCCGTGTCCGTGTGCCGGAGCGTTTGTGGTACATCAGTGTGGCACACATGCGGCACTGCAGGTCTCTCGATCCAAACTTACAGCCATAGGCTGGAGTCACACTCAGCGCTAGACAATACGGTCCGTATATTACGGCCGTAATACGCTGAAAAGTCCCCAAAATAGTGGTCCGTAGCTCCTCCGTAGGCAGGGTGTTTCAGCGGTTTTTGCGCATGGCATCCTCCGTATGTAATCCGTATGGCATCCGTACTGCATGTTTTTCTCGCAGGCTTGCAAAACCGACATACGGCTATACAAGGGATCCATGTGTAAAAAAAAAAAAAAAAAAGATCTGATCGATAGAGATATATATATATATATATATATATATATATATATATATATATATATATATATATATATATATATATATATATATATATACACACATATATATATATATATATATATATATATAGATAGACACATATGTATACATATTATTACTTCCTACAGCGCTAGATAGCTTTAAAGCCGGTAATTCAATTGCCGGCTTTTGCTATCTCCTTCCTAAACCCGACATGATATGAGACATGGATTACATACAGTAAACCATCTCATATCACCATTTTTTTTTGCATATTCCACACTACTAATGTTAGTAGTGTATATATGCAAAATTTGGCCGTTCTATTAAAGGGTTAAATGGCAGAAAAAATTGGCGTGGGCTCCCGCGCAATTTTTTCTGCCAGAGTAGTAAAGCCAGTGACTGAGGGCAGATATTAATAGCCTGGAGAGGGTCCACGGTTATTGCCCCCCTCCCCCCCCCCCGGCTAAAAACATCTGCCCCCAGCCACCCCAAAAAAGGCACATCTGGAAGATGCTTGCGCCTATTCTGGCACTTGGCCACTCTCTTCCCATTCCCGTGTAGCGGTGGGATATGGGGTAATGAAGGGTTAATGTCACCTTCCTATTGTAAGGTGACATTAAGCCAAATTAATAATGGAGAGGCGTCAATTATGACACCTATCCATTATTAATCCAATACTAGTAAAGGGTTAAAAAAAAACACACACATTAATAAAAATTATTATAATGAAATAAAAACAAAGGTTGTTGTAATAATTTATTCTTCGCTCAATCCTTCTGAAGACCCTCGCTCTGTAACAAAGTAAAAATAATAAACCAACAATATACATACCTTCCGAAGATCTGTAACGTCCCACGATGTAAATCCATCTGAAGGGGTTAAAATATTTTGCAGCTAGGAGCTCTGCTAATGCAGCGCTGCTCCTTGCTGCAAAACCCCGGGGAATGAAGGTAATGTAGGTCAATGACCTATATTTACCTTCATTTGCGGTGAGGCGCCCTCTGCTGGCTGTTCCTGGAGCGTGGGAACTTTCTTAGAAAGCTCCCAGGCTCGAGTTCATATGAGGGCGCCCTCTGCTGGTTGTCCTCATAGGACATAGGCTACCGCCTCACCAACACCGGAGCTACCGCCTCGACCTACTGTCTCCTTCCCCATAATCCTGTAGAATGTAAGCCCGCAAGGGAAGGGTCCTCGCCCCTCTGTATCAGTCCGTCATTGTTAGTTTACTGTATGTGATATTTGTAACTTGTATGTAACCCCTTCTCATGTACAGCACCATGGAATCAATGGTGCTATATAAATAAATAATAATAAAAATCTTCCAGATGTGCCTTTTCTGGGGTGGCTGGGGGCAGATGTTTTTAGCCAGGGGGGGGCCCAATAACCATGGACCCTCTCCAGGCTATTAATATCTGCCCTCAGTCACTGGCTTTACTACTCTGGCGGAGAAAATTGCGCGGGAGCCCACGTCAATTTTTTCCGCCATTTAACTCTTTAATAGCTAGAACGGCCAAATTTTGCATATACACACTACTAACAATAGTAGTGTGGAATATGCAAAAAAAAATGGTGATATGAGATGGTTTACTGTATGTAATCCATGTCTCATATCATATCGGGTTTAGGAAGGAGATAGCAAAAGCCGGCAATTACCGGCTTTAAAGCTATCTAGCGCTGTATGAAGTAATATATATACACATATATGTGTCTCACTGATATATATATATATATATATATATAATATTCTATGTGTAGACATTTATTCTACCTATTCTACTGTAAGCTGTCAGTGTGATTTTACTGTACACCGCACTGAATTGCCGGCTTTTCTCTCTAACACCGCTGCGTATTTCTCGCAAGTCACACTGCTGGTCCGTGTGTAATCCGTATTTTTGGGGCTTCCATAGACTTTCATTGGCTTTTTTTGCGCAATACGGTGACAAACGCAGCATGCTGCGATTTTCTACGGCCGTAGAAAGCCGTATAATACTGATCAGTAAAATACGGCAGATAGGAGCAGGGGCATAGAGAATAATTGTGCCGTTTGTTAGGCGAGTTTTACGGACGTATTTTATGCGCTCATACGTCCGTAAAACTCGCTGGTGTGACGCCGGCCATAGACTTGTAGATTGTGAGCCTTCGCGGGCAGGGTCCTCTCTCCTCCTGTAACAGTTATGACTTGTATTGTTTAAGATTACATTACTGTTTTTATTATGTATACCCCTCCTCACATGTAAAGCGCCATGGAATAAATGGCGCTATAACAATTAATAATAATAATAATAATAATAATAATAATAATAATAATAATAATTAGACATGACGCTACAAGGTTAGGTCAGGCACACTACTGTCAGGCCGAGCATTGCAGTCCAAGGACGGACTGTGAAATACACTTGTGCGAAATTGACCTTAGGGCTCATTCAACACGAACCGCTAGAGCACAGACTGGCAGTGGGTGTCCAAACTTTGGGGTAAGGTAAAGGGGATATCCATGCTTATGAGACTGAAGAGCCATCCTTAAAAAAAAAAAAAAATAAGTATCATTAATGTCAGATTGGTGGGGGTCCAACACACACACACACACACAACATACCCACTGATCCAAGGGCTCTGAAACCAGAAAACTGCTGATGTAAAAAGTGAACACGGAGGAACATCATAGCTCCACACAGTGCAACGTCTGTTGCTTAAAACTACGGCTCAGCTCCTATTCATTTCACTAGGATTTGAGCAGCCAGTCTCCTCACAGCCACTACACAGGTTACAGCTGTGCTGTTCCAACTCTTTCACTGATTATATCTGGCCACTGTCAAAAACAGATGATGTGTTGGTGCGCCTGGTGTCAGACCCCCCACAGACCTGATAACATAAGCCTGGACAACCCCATCAACAAATAGAGGCAAACATGAGTCTCTGAAACTTTCTACTATTTACATAGTTTTTCTGAAGTGTTCATACAGTGTGAGAAGCCCCTTCTCCATGGGATTGTAATGTTTTAGTGCATGCAAGTCGCACTCCAGTTACATTGAACTCTATGGGGCAAAGTTGTTGGACTTAATAGAAATGTCACATTATTACAATGTGACCACATTAACAATCATGTTGTGCGACCCATTGTCTCACCCCAGTAATGCAATCACACCCGCCCAATAATCAGGAGTCTCCATCACACAAATTATAAGGCCATGTTCAGTATTTGTAAGTGAAAACCAGGAGTGGGTGATAAATACAGAAGTGGTGACGTCTCAATTAGGCTAGGGTCACATTGCGTTAGAGCAGTCCGTCTAGCGCATAGCGCTATGGACTGCGCTATCGCAATGCCCCAAAAGGGATTGCGTTAGCTGATCCCTGATCTGCGCTAGCGAGGAACGGACCGCGAACACTGCAAGCAGCGTTCGCGGTCCGTCACTCAAATGATGACATCGCTAGCGCACGCCCCATGTGGGTGTGCGCTAGCGATGCATTCGCCATTACAGGCAATGGCAGCGATAACGGACTACGTTACACCGCGGTGTAACGTAGTCCGTTAAACGCAGTCACATAACCCAATGTGACCCTAGCCTTATGCTTTTCCTCTAATTATTCCACTAATGATTTGGCTTACAAATACCGATATAAAATACTGACCGAATACTCAGCGTGTGCACGTGGACCAAGTGTTTGCTGGACTACACACACGTGATATCGCCGATTGCTGGTGTTCCCCAGCGGTAAGCGATTAGTGACAGTACCTTCCTGACACCTGTGCACTGGCTGGGGGCGCTGTTTGCTCCACTTTCTGAGGCACAGGATTCCGGAGGAGGTTTCAGAGTGATGTGAGGTTTATGGAGCTGGAAGAGATCATCTCGTAACCTGTAAGACCATTTTGTGTTGGGTGCCTTGTTTGCAGAAGTAAAGCTGGATCTTCCTCCGACCTGATACCACTGGTTCACAAGTGCTAATGCATCCAGCAGCCAGCCTGCGGCGCTGTCCGCCACCACTGCCATCTACATATGTAACAAGGCCACTACGTGGCTACTAAATTCACAAAATGCTGCCCGCTCACTACTACAACCACGGGGCTACTGACATCACACTCCTCACTAAAGCCAGACTGGGGTTCACATACAATAAACGACTAGAAATATTTTATGGCGATAGCCAGGAAAATACAACTCATTAAAACAAAGGATTTTAAAAAAGGACCAGTGATACAAAAAGAAGAAAACTAAAACAGGGCAAGTGGAATTGTCAGGTTATCATAGACACGATCCTTACCAAGGAGGTCCAGATCAGCAAAATAGTGGGGACCTAGTGACACCAACAGGGCTCACTACACACGAAATTATCCGCATTCCCCCAGCGGGGCTGTAAGCGCACCTTAATCTGCACCTGTGCTGCCTAGAGAGGTAACACAACCACCCCTCTATCACCACTACCTCAATCTGCACCTGTGCTACCTACAGAGGTAACACAACCACCCCTCTATCACCGCTACCTCAATCTGCACCTGTGCTGCCTAGAGAGGTAACACAACCACCCCTCTATCACCGCTACCTCAATCTGCACCTGTTCTGCCTAGAGAGGTAACACAACCACCCCTCTATCACCGGTACCTCAATCTGCACCTGTGCTACCTACAGAGGTAACACAACCACCCCTCTATCACCACTACCTCAATCTGCACCTGTGCTACCTACAGAGGTAACACAACCACCCCTCTATCACCGCTACCTCAATCTGCACCTGTGCTGCCTAGAGAGGTAACACAACCACCCCTCTATCACCACTACCTCAATCTGCACCTGTGCTACCTACAGAGGTAACACAACCACCCCTCTATCACCGCTACCTCAATCTGCACCTGTGCTGCCCAGAGAGGTAACACAACCACCCCTCTATCACCGCTACCTCAATCTGCACCTGTGCTGCCTAGAGAGGTAACACAACCACCCCTCTATCACCACTACCTCAATCTGCACCTGTGCTGCCTAGAGAGAGGTAACACAACCACCCCTCTATCACCACTACCTCAATCTGCACCTGTGCTGCCTAGAGAGGTAACACAACCACCCCTCTATCACCACTACCTCAATCTGCACCTGTGCTGCCTAGAGAGAGGTAACACAACCACCCCTCTATCACCGCTACCTCAATCTGCACCTGTGCTGCCTAGAGAGAGGAAACAACCACCCCTCTATCACCGCTACCTCAATCTGCACCTGTGCTGCCTAGAGAGAGGAAACAACCACCCCTCTATCACCGCTACCTCAATCTGCACCTGTGCTGCCTAGAGAGAGGTAACACAACCACCCCTCTATCACTGCTACCTCAATCTGCACCTGTGCTGCCTAGAGAGGTAACACAACCACCCCTCTATCACCGCTACCTCAATCTGCACCTGTGCTGCCTAGAGAGGTAACACAACCACCCCTCTATCACCGCTACCTCAATCTGCACCTGTGCTGCCTAGAGAGGTAACACAACCACCCCTCTATCACCGCTACCTCAATCTGCACCTGTGCTGCCTAGAGAGGTAACACAACCACCCTCTATCACCGCTACCTCAATCTGCACCTGTGCTGCCTAGAGAGAGGTAACACATGCACCCCTCTATCACCGCTACATAGGGCGACTACCTATTCCCTTCCTGCTGATAACAAATGAGAAATGGTGCCCGTGTGCCCTATGCTGGCACCTCATAGATATCATTTACACTGCTGACCCCAGGTCCACCATCTCACTAGCCTGTGTGGCAGAGACCCGGAATCACCACTCACATTAATACACATCTAATATCTATCTACTGGCTAACAGGGAACAAAGCTAGATCCCTCCAGGCCACTCATCCCGACACGGTCCTCCTCCAGTGACAGGAATCAGCAGACTGATGGGCCTGTGCTCAGTCTGTGCTCAGTCTGTGCTGCTGCTGCTGCTGCTGCTGCTGCTGCTGCCGCCTCCAGTGCCGCACGTGTCTCCCAGCTGCAGGAAGTGACGGCTCATGGCTCCGGCCCTCAGTGACTGAGCTCACAGTGATGGGGGAGGGGAGGGAGCTGTCTCCGCCCTGTATGTGATCACTCCAGCCTGGTAGGCCACCTCATTAACCCTCTCTTATCCAGAGTTTCAGATGCCAATGCATATAGAGCGGAAACTCCGTCTGTCTACACATCATTACTGCAGTGCTCAGTTTCTCAGGTAGTGGAATATATAAATGGAGCACAGAGTGTTGCCATCTTATGCCATCAACTTGCCAGATGCAATAAGTGACAAGTAGAAGTAAGGGTATGTGTCCACGTTCAGGATTACACCCGGATTAGCTGCGGATTGAACGCTGCGCACAGCCGCAGCGTCCAGGTGTTACAGCATAGTGGGGGGGATTTTCTGAAATCCCGTCTCCACTATGCGTGCGAACACGCATCCGGCAGCCCTGCGTTTACGGACAAGAGGCGCTTCATTTTAGAACGCAGCATGTCTGTTTACCTTGCAGCGACGCTCCGTCACCGCAGGGTAAATCACAGGGCCCTATGTATTGGGTGTGGAGATTCCGGATGTGTGCAATGAACACATCCGGAATCGCCGCACGTACAGAAGGGGGCAGCGCCAAAGCGCTGTAATTACGGACCATGGGCATGCACTTTAAGGCTATGTGCACACGTTGCGGATTCGCAGCGTTTTTTGAGGTGCAGAAACGCTGCAGATCTGCAATTTATTTACAGTACAATGTAAATCAATGAGAAAAAAAAATGCTGTGCACACTTTGCGGAAAATCTGCTGCGGAAACGCTGCAGTTTAAAAGAAATAGCATGTCACTTTTTTGTGAATCTGCAGCGTTTTTGTACCCATTCCATTATAGAAAACCGCAGGGGTAAAAACCGCAGCAAATCCGCAAGAAAACCGCAGCAAAAACGCACAAAAAACTCTGCGGAACCGCACAAAAAACGCAACAAATCCGCAGATGTGTTTTCTGCCAGGAGAGGCAGAATCCGCACCAGAAATTCCTAAGCCTAACCACAATGTGTGCACATAGTCTAAGGCTAGGTTCCCATTGCGTTAATGGGACAGCGCTAACGGACAGCGGTGCACGGCGAAATTAACGCAGTGCAACGCGTCCGTTAGCGCGCCCATTAACAGCAATGGGGACGCGCATCACTAGCCCGTGCCATTTTCGGCACGTGCTAGCGATGTGCCGGTGTTTTGTGGCGCGCCGCGGACGCTGCTTGCAGCGTCCGAGGCGTGCCCGAGGTCCGTTCCCCACTCTCGCAGATCAGAGATCTGCGAGAGTGGGGACGTTTAACGCGACCCCTTTACAACACATTGCGTTAGCGCAATCCGCTAGCGCTAGGCGCTAAACGGATTGCACTAACGCAGTCTGAACCTAGCCTAATAGATACACAGGGTCATAAGGGTGACCGAAAAAATGCCCACACGGAAAATTGCCAATTGCAGCATCACAAAATTTCAGATCTATGATATTTGAGGTGCAAACTGAAGATGTTCACATGAAACTTGAAAACTACCCACAGATAATTGCCCACAGACATGAATACCCACAGGAAAATAGTAGGGCGTTATAGGTGAGATGCTCTGCAGGACCGAAAATAGCATAGATCTGTAGGTTAAATGCTCTGCAGGACAGGGGGGATAGTATGCATGTATACGTGAGATGTTCTGCAGGGCAGGAGAATAATATAGAATTATAGGTGAGATGCTTTGCAGGACAGAATCGTAGAATTATAGCTTAAATGCTCTGCATGACGGGGATAGTATACAGGTATAGGAGAGCTGCTCTGAAGAGCAGGAGAATAAAATAGAATTATAGGCGAAGATGCTCTGCAGGATAGAAAATGGCTTAGGGTATGTTTCCACGTGCAGGAAACGCTGCGTGTTTGACGCTGCATAGAGCCGCAGCGTCAGACACGCAGCGTCCAGATGTTACAGCATAGTGGAGGGGATTGAATGAAATCCCGTCTCCACTATGCGTGGTAACACGCATCCGGCGGCCCTGCGACTCCGAACATGCTGCGCGTCTTTTCAGATCGCAGCATGTCCGTATATCTTGCGGCGACGTTGCGTTGCCGCAAGGTATAACACAGGGCCCTATGCGATGATGCCGGATGTGTGCTATGAACACATCCGGCATCATCGCGTCCCAGAAGGGGGCGGGGCTTACCGCAGAGCGGCAAAGCTGCTCCGACGATACCGCCGGCCATCCTGAACGTGGACACGCAGCCTTAGAATTATAGGTGACATGCTCTGCAGGGCAGGAGAATAATATAACATTATAGGTTAGATGCTCTGCAGGACAGGGGGATACTTGCCTGAGGAGGTGGTGATGGCGAACTCAGTCGAGGGGTTCAAGAGAGGCCTGGATGTCTTCCTGGAGCAGAACAATATTGTATCATACAATTATTAGGTTCTGTAGAAGGACGTAGATCTGGGGATTTATTATGATGGAATATAGGCTGAACTGGATGGACAAATATCTTTTTTCGGCCTTACTAACTATGTTACTATGTATACAGGTATGGGTACAGCCACACTAGCGCCATTTTCAGGTGTGACTGCGGGCTGCTATTCTGTAGTGTGGGGGGGCCTAAAACAATGGGCCCTCACCCCGCTGAGAATATGAGCCCTCAGCTGCCTAGTTTTACCTTGGCTGGCAATTAAAAATAGGGCGGAGCCCATGCATTTGATGTTGCTAGCCAAGGTAAAATTAGGCAGCTGTGGGTGGCAGCTTGCAGATGTCTGCTTTCATTGGGCTAGACTTAGGGTATGTGCACACGTCAGGATTATTTCCTGACAAAATCCTGAGAATTCTGCCAGAAATCCGCGTCTTTTTCTCGCGGAATTTGCGCGGATTTTTTGCGGAATTTTTGCGGATTTTTTTTTTTTCCTGAATGACCTTTTTGATAGCAAATCCACAAAAAATCCGGAAAAAGAATGAGCATGTCCGGATTTTTTGCGGGATGCGTTTTTTTTGCGGAAAAAAACGCTAACATCTGCACAAAAAATGCGTAATGCATTCTAAATGATAGGATGCATAATGTTAGCGTTGTTTTACCGGATTTATAGCGTTTTTATGGCGAAAATCTGCAAAAAATACGCTAAAAATTCTGACGTGTGCACATACCCTTAAGGTTGTCCACTACTTTCAATTCACCCCCCACTGTATCCCCCTGGGGCCCCTAATGAATTGTGCAAATACCTTCCGTTGCCGTTTTTGCCTGAGAGCGGCGCTATTCCGGCGGCTAAGTCCGGGTCACGTGACCCCCAGGCTGCAGCCGCCGCTTATTTCCGCCGACGTCACATCAATTTCCAGACTCTGGAAATTGACGTGACGTCAGCAGCAGGCGTGACCAAGCCTCCACAGTCAGCAGTCACTCATCAAGACTGGGCTGTGAGCGGGGCTGGGGGCTGCCTGCAGGGCTGTGCTGGGGGCGGGGCTAGGCAGGGATGATTGTGCGGACGCCGGGGGTCGGCGTGCCGGCGCCGGTATGTGCGGGCGTCGGGGGTCTGCATGCCGGCGCCGGTATGTGTGGGTCGGCACCGGTATGTGTGTGCCGGCGCTGGGTTCTGCGGTGGGTCTGCTGCGGGGGGGTGAGGGGAGTGGTCATTGGTGTGTGTGTGTCTCTGTGTGCAGGCATCGTCCGATGGGACTACAAGTCCCATCAGGCTATGCCTGCTACAGTGACAGTGAGTGACACATTAGCCAATGATGGAACAGTAGTAGTCCCATCATCCAGCTAATGTGTTGAATGTAAAAAAACAAAAAACAAAAAAAAACACATACACATATACAGTACATACATACATACAACACACACCATGTGACATGTAACATGTGACATCATGCAACATGTGACGACATGCGACATATGGCATGCACCATGCTACGACATGCACATGCGACATGCACCATGCGACGACATGCACCATGTGACGACATGCGCCATGCGACGACATGCGCTGACATGCACATGCGCTGACATGTACATGCGCCATGCGTCGACATGCACCATGCACCATGTGGCAACATGCACATGCACCATGTGATGACATGTACCATGCAACAACATGCACATGCGACATGCGACATGCGGCGACATGCACCATGTGACGACATGCACATGCGACATGCACCATGCGGCGACATGCACCATGCGACAACCTGCACCATGCGACGACATGCACCATGTGGCGACAGGCGCCAAGCAACGACATGCACATGCGACGACATGCACCATGCGACTACATGCGCCATGCGACTACATGCGACATGCACCATGCGACGACAGGCGCCAAGCAACGACATGCACATGCGACGACATGCACCATGCGACTACATGCGCCATGCGACTACATGCGACATGCACCATGCAACCACATGCACCAACATGCTACATGCACCATGCGATGACATGCGCCATACAACGATATGCACCATGTGACAACATGCACATGCGACATGCAACATGCACCATGTGACAACATGCACCATGTGACGACATGCACCATGCGGCATGCACATTCAACATGCGCCATGCGACAACATGCACCATGCGACATGCACATGCGACGCCATGCGACATGCACCATACGACAACATGCACCATGTGACGACATGCACCATGTGACGACATGCACCATGCGACAACATGCACATGCGACGCCATGCGACATGCACCATGTGACAACATGCACCATGTGACGACATGCACCATGCGACAACATGCCCATGCGATGCCATGCGACATGCACCATGCGGCGGCATGCACCATACGACATGCAACATGCCACATACAGTACATACATACAACATACATATAGACATACATACTACATAACATAGTAACATAGTAACATAGTTAGTAAAGCCGAAAAAAGACATTTGTCCATCCAGTTCAGCCTATATTCCATCATAATAAATACCCAGATCTACGTCCTTCTACTGAACCTAATAATTGTATGATACAATATTGTTCTGCTCCAGGAAGACATCCAGGCCTCTCTTGAACCCCTCGACTGAGTTCGCCATCACCACCTCCTCAGGCAAGCAATTCCAGATTCTCACTGCCCTAACAGTAAAGAATCCTCTTCTATGTTGGTGGAAAAACCTTCTCTCCTCCAGACGCAAAGAATGCCCCCTTGTGCCCGTCACCTTCCTTGGTATAAACAGATCCTCCAAACGAGATATTTGTATTGTCCCCTTATATACTTATACATGGTTATTAGATCGCCCCTCAGTCGTCTTTTTTCTAGACTAAATAATCCTAATTTCGCTAATCTATCTGGGTATTGTAGTTCTCCCATCCCCTTTATTAATTTTGTTGCCCTCCTTTGTACTCTCTCTAGTTCCATTATATCCTTCCTGAGCACCGGTGCCCAAAACTGGACACAGTACTCCATGTGCGGTCTAACTAGGGATTTGTACAGAGGCAGTATAATGCTCTCATCATGTGTATCCAGACCTCTTTTAATGCACCCCATGATCCTGTTTGCCTTGGCAGCTGCTGCCTGGCACTGGCTGCTCCAGGTAAGTT
The DNA here is from genome assembly GCF_032444005.1 of Ranitomeya imitator. Lineage (NCBI taxonomy): Eukaryota > Metazoa > Chordata > Amphibia > Anura > Dendrobatidae > Ranitomeya > Ranitomeya imitator. The sequence goes on along the minus strand of NC_091287.1, from coordinate 391,088,512 downwards.
TATCATTAACTAGGATCCCCAAGTCCTTCTCCCTGTCAGATTTACCCAGTGGTTTCCCGTTCAGTGTGTAATGGTGATATTGATTCCCTCTTCCCATGTGTATAACCTTACATTTATCATTGTTAAACCTCATCTGCCACCTTTCAGCCCAAGTTTCCAACTTATCCAGATCCATCTGTAGCAGAATACTATCTTCTCTTGTATTAACTGCTTTACATAGTTTTGTATCATCTGCAAATATCGATATTTTACTGTGTAAACCTTCTACCAGATCATTAATGAATATGTTGAAGAGAACAGGTCCCAATACCGACCCCTGCGGTACCCCACTGGTCACAGCGACCCAGTTAGAGACTATACCATTTATAACCACCCTCTGCTTTCTATCACTAAGCCAGTTACTAACCCATTTACACACATTTTCCCCCAGACCAAGCATTCTCATTTTGTGTACCAACCTCTTGTGCGGCACGGTATCAAACGCTTTGGAAAAATCGAGATATACCACGTCCAATGACTCACCGTGGTCCAGTCTATAGCTTACCTCTTCATAAAAACTGATTAGATTGGTTTGACAGGAGCGATTTCTCATAAACCCATGCTGATATGGAGTTAAACAGTTATTCTCATTGAGATAATCCAGAATAACATCCCTCAGAAACCCTTCAAATATTTTACCAACAATAGAGGTTAGACTTACTGGCCTATAATTTCCAGGTTCACTTTTAGAGCCCTTTTTGAATATTGGCACCACATTTGCTATGCGCCAGTCCTGCGGAACAGACCCTGTCGCTATAGAGTCCCTAAATAAGAAATAATGGTTTATCTATTACATTACTTAGTTCTCTTAGTACTCGTGGGTGTATGCCATCCGGACCCGGAGATTTATCTATTTTAATCTTATTTAGCCGGTTTCGCACCTCTTCTTGGGTTAGATTGGTGACCCTTAATATAGGGTTTTCATTGTTTCTTGGGATTTCACCTAGCATTTCATTTTCCACCGTGAATACCGTGGAGAAGAAGGTGTTTAATATGTTAGCTTTTTCCTCGTCATCTACAACCATTCTTTCCTCACTATTTTTTAAGGGGCCTACATTTTCAGTTTTTATTCTTTTACTATTGATATAGTTGAAGAACAGTTTGGGATTAGTTTTACTCTCCTTAGCAATGTGCTTCTCTGTTTCCTTTTTGGCAGCTTTAATTAGTTTTTTAGATAAAGTATTTTTCTCCCTATAGTTTTTTAGAGCTTCAATGGTGCCATCCTGCTGTAGTAGTGCAAATGCTTTCTTTTTACTGTTAATTGCCTGTCTTACTTCTTTGTTTAGCCACATTGGGTTTTTCCTATTTCTAGTCCTTTTATTCCCACAAGGTATAAACCGCTTACACTGCCTATTTAGGATGTTCTTAAACATTTCCCATTTATTATCTGTATTCTCATTTCTGAGGATATTGTCCCAGTCTACCAGATTAAGGGCATCTCTAAGCTGTTCAAACTTTGCCTTCCTAAAGTTCAATGTTTTTGTGACTCCCTGACAAGTCCCCCTAGTGAAAGACAGGTGAAACTGCACAATATTGTGGTCGCTATTTCCTAAATGCCCAACCACCTGCAGATTTGTTATTCTGTCAGGTCTATTAGATAGTATTAGGTCTAAAAGTGCTGCTCCTCTGGTTGGATTCTGCACCAATTGTGAAAGATAATTTTTCTTGGTTATTAGCAGAAACCTGTTGCCTTTATGGGTTTCACAGGTTTCTGTTTCCCAGTTAATATCCGGGTAGTTAAAGTCCCCCATAACCAGGACCTCATTATGGGTTGCAGCTTCATCTGTCTGCTTTAGAAGTAGACTTTCCATGCTTTCTGTTATATTTGGGGGTTTGTAACAGACCCCAATGAGAATTTTGTTACCATTTTTCCCTCCATGAATTTCAACCCATATGGACTCGACATCCTCATTCCCTTCGCTAATATCCTCCCTTAAAGTGGACTTTAGACAAGACTTTACATAGAGACAAACCCCCCCTCCTCTCCGATTTTTACGATCCTTTCTAAACAGACTGTAACCCTGTAAGTTAACTGCCCAGTCATAGCTTTCATCTAACCATGTCTCGGTTATTCCCACTATGTCAAAGTTACCTGTAGATATTTCTGCTTCTAGTTCTTCCATCTTGTTTGTCAGGCTTCTGGCGTTTGCGAGCATGCAGTTTAGAGGATTTTGTTTTGTTCCAATCTCCTCACTGTGGATTGTTTTAGAAATGTTCTTACCTCCCTTCTGAGTATGTTTTCCTGGGTTGTCTTTGTTCGAGTCTAATGTTTTTCTTCCCGTCCCCTCTACTTCTAGTTTAACGCCCTCCTGATGAGTGTAGCGAGTCTTCTGGCGTACATACATACATACTACATACATACTACATACTACATACATACTACATACATTCATACTGTATTACATACGATCTACATACTACATACAATACATTCATACATTACATACAGACATACAGTACATATAACATATATTACATACTCACAATCACTTGTCACTTTGATCCCCGAAGCCAGTGTCACCTGTAAAAAAATTTAAAATAATAAACAAACAATATACTCCCTGATCCGCAGATATCCAATTAAAACGAGTGTCCCACAACGATCTCCCGTAGAGAGCAGCAGCATCATCTGATGTGACCGCTCTCCAGGGGCTCCAGGAATACAATGATGGAAGGTATCCTTCCATAATGTATTCCCCACAATATATTCCTACGCCCCTGTGAGAAAATAGTGCCTAGTCTCACTTATGGCATTGCTGGGTGAGAAATTTTCCCACACAGCAATTGCCATAAAGTGAGACTTTGTCCTAAGGTAACCTCTCAGTAATACACTGCAGGAGCCATTGTCTCCTGTCAGTGTGCCACTGAGGTTCCTATAGAGCAGTGACATCACCCGATGTCACTGTTCTATAGGGGAGATCGTCGTGGGACACTCGTTATTAATTGGACTACGGCGGACAGGTAGTATACGGTTTATTATTTTACGTTTTTTGCAGGCACTGAAGTATGGTAAGTATGGTTAAATGAAGAATATTAAAATACCTTTTTCTGGCTGTGTCTTTTTTTTTTAACTGTTTCACTACTATAGGATTAATAATGGATAGGCGTCATATTGACGCCTCTCCATTATTAACCCGGCTTAATGTCACCTTACAATAGCTAGGTGACATTAACCCCTTATTACCCCATATCCCACTGCAACACTGGAGTGGGAAGAGAGGGGCTAAGTGCCGGAATTGGCGCATCTCACAGATGCGCCATTTCTGGGGCGGCTGCGGACTGGTATTTGTAGCCGAGGAGGCAATATCCATGGCCCCTCTCTAGGGTATGAATATCAGCCCGCAGCTGTCTGCGTATCCTTTCTGGCTATAAAATATAGGGGGACCCCACGTCATTTTTTTTGGGGGGGTCCCCCTATTTTAATAGCCAGTAAAGGCTACACAGACCGCTGCGGGCTGATATTCATAGCCTGGAAGGGGCCATGGGTATTACCCCCTTCCCAGGCTACAAATATTGGCCCCCGGCCATCTGCTTTCCTCCTCTGGCGCAGAAAATTTTTTTTCTTTTTTTTTTTAACAAACATATTGTTCATTATCCCCTTTCTGCCAGCTGACGGAATAGTACGTCAGCTGGCAGTATCTCCCGCTTTGAGGTGGGCTTCGGCGGTGAGCCCACTTGAAAGCCGCAACATGTCAGCTGTTTTCAGTACAAAAAAGAAATTTACATGATCGCTAAACTGCGTAGCAAGCAAAAAAATCAAAAGCCAAAATTATGTTTTTTTTGGTCGCCATGACAGTGCATTAAAATGCAATAACGGGCGATCAAAAGAACGTATCTGCACAAACATGGTATCGTTAAAAACGTCAGCTCAGCACGCAAAAAATTAGCCTTCACCCGACCCGATATCTCAGAAAATATAGACGCTACGGGTATCGGAAATTGGTGCAATTATTTTATTTATTTTTAGCACAGTTTGAATTTTTTTTTCACCACTTAGATAAAAAAAAATAACCTAGACGTGTTTGGTGTCTATGAACTCGTAATGACCTGGAGAATCATAATGGTAGGTCAGTTTAATGCTGTGTGCACACGTTGCAGATTTGGGTGCAGAATTTTCTGCACAAAATCTGCATCTCCTTGCAGAAAACGCAGCTGCGTTTTTTATGCATTCTTTTCACTTTTTTTTCACGTTTTTTTGCGCGGTTTTGATGTGTGTTTTTTGTGCGGTTTTGATGCATTTCTTGGTGCGGTTTTTGGAGCATTTTTTGTGCGGTTTTGATGCAGTTTTTGGTGCAGTTTTGATGCAGTTTTTGGTGTGTTTTTTGTGCGGTTTTGATGCATTTTTAAATTTTTCTTTGGTGCGGTTTTTGTGCGTTTTTGTAAGCTAAATAAAGATGCATTATTAAAGAAAAAAAAAGATTTGTGATGTCATTATTGTCCAACCTCCTCTTTTACATTTGTCCAACCCGCACTCAATTACACACAGATAGATGATAATGAAATGGATAGACAGATCTGCATATAGATAGATCTATAGATGCATACATCTATCTATTCATATATCTATCTATAGATATATCTGGATAGATATATCTATTGATAGATGTATGTATGGCTAGTGTAGGGTGTGTGTCCACTGTCCGGATTACATCCAAATTAGCTGCAGATTGGATGTTGCGTACTTGTAGTCCCATCGGATGATGCCTGCATGCACACACCCCAAAAGACCCCCCGCACACACCCGAACAGTCCCGCACACACCCGAACAGTCCCGCACACACCCAAACAGTCCCACCCACCGCCGCACACATCCGAAGAGTCCCGCACATCCGAACACACACCCGAACAGCCAGGCACACACCCGCACAGCCTCACACACATCCGAATAGTCCCGCACACACCCGAACAGCCAGGCACACACCGGCACAGCCTCGCACACATCCGAACAGTCCCGCACACACCCGCACACATCCGATCAGCCCGCAGACCCAGCACACACCTGAACAGCGTCACACACATCCGAACAGCCCGCAGACCCTACCCGCTCACACCTGAACAGTCCCGCACACACCCGAACAGCCCACAGACCCCGCCCGCACACACATACACGCACATAGTCACCGCCCACACACTTCCCTCCTCCCGAACTTCAGCGTTTCTCGGACCCACATCCGCAGCAGAACTGCAGATCTTTTTTACATCTGCGGTTTTGCTGCGGATGTACCCGACTCAATGAACATCTAAGGGTGCAGAACCGCTGCAGTTCAGCACAAAAGAAGTGACATGCTGCGGAAAAAAAAAAGCTGCGTTTCGGTGCGGCTTTTTCCACAGCATGTGCACAAGAAGTCTGCGGCTCACATAGACTTACATTGGATGTGCACTACACTGCAGATTTGATGCAATTCTGTGCAGCAAAAACCCCTGCGGATCTGCAATCAAATCCTCAATGTGTGCACACAGCCTTAGCATTTAGTGAACCTAGCAAAAAGCCAAGCAAAAAACAAGTGTGGGATTGCACTTTTTTTGCAATTTCATCGCACTTTGAATTTTTTTCAAATTTTCTGTTACACGACATGGTAAAACCAATGGTGTCGTTCAAAAGTAGAACTTGTCAGGCAAAAGACAAGCCCTCACATGACCATATTGACGGAAAAATTATCTATCTATCTACCTACCTACCTATCTATCTATCTATCTATCTGTAATGGAGTGTGGGTTGGACAAATGTAAAAGAGGAGGTTGGACAGAAATGACATCACAAATCTTTTTGAAGGGAGAGGAGGGAGGGGTTTGGGTGTGTTTTGGAGTGGGTGTGGTAAGTTCGAGCTTAGTGGCCAGTGCAATGCATCATGGAACTTGTAGTATTAGAGCACAATAACTCAGGAGAAAGGAAGATGTCGATTAACCCCATGAGAGCTGGATCTAGCACTGAAGATGTGCTGCTACAGCATGATAAAAGGTAATATTGCTAAAATAAGCACAGTGGATGTTTTCAGTGGCACATACTAGCAAGATTTATGAAAAAAAAAATATTGTAGTGGACAACTTCTTTAAGACAAATTAAATGAAGATAACAATACCAAAGAATTTGTGATTGCAATCATTTTCAGGAAGAAACTGAGTATTATCTGTCAGAATTGCAGGGGTGTCAATACCTTTGGCCACAACTGTAGGGTGAATATTTTAGACTGAGACTTTTATTTACAAAAGAGGACACTTGAATGTCATGTGATTGTGGCACCGCCATATTGCATGCAGCCCTATTCTTGTCAAAGTGATGGAAGACTGGGGGAAGCCCTGACAAACGTCATTGATAATGACTGGAAGAGCACGGGTGAGGTTTTCGGCACTTCCATAAGTGGAAACCACAGGGCAGATGTGAGTGAGGGAAAAAATAAGGCCATTCTCATTGAGGAAATAATCAAGGAACGAGTGTCTCCCAGTAGCGTAACTACCACGGTCGCAGAGGTCGCCACTGCGACGGGGCCCGGCAGGTCAGGGGCCCGCCGCCCGGCAGGTCAGAGGCACCCGACACCATGTTGCAGTGCAGGAGATCCCTCCCGCACGGCAACAGTCCGAGGCGTATCTAGGGGGAGGGGGCAGCCGGGGTATGGGAGAGTTAGGAACTTGGAAGCCGCTCCAGTCAGCACTGTGAGACTGTGACAGCGTCTCCTGCTCTGAGCCCCGGGACTGAAGGGGAGAGCGGGGGAGATGCGGGACATGACAGCGGTGTGCAAGCAGAAGAAGCTGAGGAGCTGCAGGTTAATATCAGCCTCCCCTTTACCAGAGAGGAGTGTGAGATGTGTGTATGAGCTGGTGTGTGTGTGTTTGTGTGTGATATCTGTAGTGTGTTTGTGTGTGAAATCTGTAGTGTGTGTGTGTGATATCTGTAGTGTGTGTGTGTGACATCTGTAGTGTGTGTGTGTGTGTGTGTGTGTGATATCTGTAGTGTGTGTGTGTGTGATATCTGTAGTGTGTGTGTGATATCTGTAGTGTGTGATATCTGTAGTGTGTGTATGTGTGTGATATCTGTAGAGTGTGTGTGTGTGTGATATCTGTAGTGTGTGTGATATTTGTAGTGTGTGCGTGTGTGTGATATCTGTAGTGTGTGTGTGTGTGATATCTGTAGAGTGTGTGTGTGATATCTGTAGTGTGTGTGATATCTGTAGTGTGTGTGTGTCACATCTGTAGTGTGTGTGATATCTGAAGTGTGTGTGTGTGGGTGACATCTGTATGTGTGTGATATCTGAAGTGTGTGTGTGTGATATCTGAAGTGTGTGTGTGTGTGTGTGTGATATCTGTAGTGTGTGTGTGTGTGTGTGTGTGACATCTGTAGTGTGTGTGTGATATCTGAAGTGTGTGTGTGATATCTGTAGAGTGTGTGTGTGTGATATCTATCTGTAGTGTGTGTGTGATATCTGTAGTGTGTGTGATATCTGTAGAGTGTGTGTGTGTGTGATATCTGTAGTGTGTGTGTGTGTGTATATCTGTAGTGTGTGTGATATCTGTAGTGTGTGTGACATCTGTAGTGTGTGTGATATCTTAAGTGTGTGTGTGTGTGGGTGACATCTGTAGTGTGTGTGTGTGTGTGATATCTGAAGTGTGTGTGTGATATCTGAAGTGTGTGTGTGTGTGATATCTGTAGTGTGTGTGTGTGTGAGTGTGTGATATCTGAAGTGTGTGTGTGATATCTGTAGTGTGTGTGAGGCAGGGGCATAACTACGACAGTCTGGCAAGTCAGGGTCCTGACAGGTCAGAGGCACACGACTCCCCCCATCGCAGCCACCGCAGTGAACTATACCAGCGTTTATGATGCCGGTACAGTTCAAAGCAATAATGGAGGAGAGAGCGTCAGATGATGCTCCCTCTCCCATCATTCCCCTCTGCCTCTGACACTGCGGGTGGGTGATGACATCACTTCATCGTGCACCCACTGTGTGCGGGGCCCAGGCAGTGCAGCATCTGCACAGGTGATGGTGGCCGCCATATTGGCAAAGCCTGTGGTGGCTGCTGGGACCGGGAACAGGCGGTTCCGGAGCTAGTGGGGGGCACGTGGACCAAGCCGCCCAGGAGGGGGATGCCGCAGCGGCTCAGCCATATGGAGGATCCGGGGATGAACATGGAGGTGTACGGGACCAGCGGAAGTGAGGTGTGTCTGCTGCCCGTGTGTCGCCGTCTCAGCCCCCAGCGTCCCTGGCCCCCTGTGACACCAGCCCCGTTACCTCCCTGCTGTCCTGTGCCCCATATCCTAGTAGGTCCCCAGGTTCAGGTCATTGTGCTCCTCCGGGCCCCCCGTACACACCTTGTTCCTCCTCCCCTGGTCTCCCAATGCTCCCCATCTCCCATGCCCTGAGTCCTCCTGCACCCCCCATGCATTCCCTGCCCCTTGTGACTCGTCTGCCCTGCTCTCAAGTCTCCCCTGTCCCCTTTCTCACCGTGTTCTCCATCTACCCTGTCCTTGTAATCCCTGTGCCCCCTTCTTCCCTCCTCCCAAGTCTCCCCCCCCCCCCCCGTCTTCCTCTGTCACCTTGCAGCCCTTGCGTCCCTATCTACTCTGCCCTCGGAGTCCCCTTGTGTCCTCTTGTGCCTGTCTCTCTTGCACCCTAGTCCCCGTGTGTCCCATTGTGCCCTTCTCCCCTTCCTCCTAGTCCCTATGAGTCCCCTTGTGCTTCTATCCCTTGTCCACGTGTGTAGCCTTGTGTCAGTGTCCCTTGCTCACTAGTCCCTGTGTGTCCCCTTGCACCTGTCTCCCTTGTCCCCTTATGCTTGTGTCCCTTGTCCCCGTGTGCCAGTCTCCCTTGCCCATTAGTCCCTGTGTGTCCCCTTGTCAGTCTCCCTGGCCAACTAGTCCCTGTGTGCCCCTTGTGTCAGTCTGCCTTGTCCACTAGTCCCCGTGTGTCCCCTTGTCAGTCTCCCTGGCCAACTAGTCCCTGTGTGTCCCCTTGTGCCATTCTCCCTTGTCCCCGTGTGTCAGTCTCCCTTGCCCACTAGTCCCCTTGTAACCTTCTCCCCTGCCTCCTAGCCCCCATGTGTCCCCTTGTGCCTGTCTTCCTTGCTCCCTAGCCCCCCTATGTTACCATTGTGCCTGTCTCCACTACCCCCCTTGTGTCCTTGTCCCTAATCACCATTTGCTCATGTCTTTCTCACTGCCACTGTATGGAGGGGCTGCATTACACTATGAGGGGGGCTGCATTATATTCTATGGGGGTTACATTGTATTGTATGGCAGGGCTGCAGTATACTCTGTGGGGTGGCTGTATTATACTATATGTGGGCTGCATTATACTGAATCGAGGACTATGGGAAATATATTATACTATATGAAGAACTATGGTGCATCATATTATGGGAAGTGAATTGTACAACATGGATGACGATGGCAGTGCATTATACTATATGGAGCACTATGAGGAGTGTATTATACTATATGGAGGACTGATCAGTGTATTTTAATATATGGAGGACTATGTGGAGTGTATAATACTAAATGGAGGACTGAGGAGTGTATTATACTATATGGAGGACTATGAGGGGTGTATTATACTATATGGAGGACTGAGCAGTGTATTATACTAAATGGAGCACTACGAAGAGTGTATTATGCTATATGGAGCACTATGAGGAGTGCATTTTAATATACGGAGGAGTGTATTATACTATAAGGAGTACTATGGGGGTGCATTATACTTCTTATATGGATCCCCATGACTTCTATGTTAGCCCCTGATGAGTATAATGGTTTATTTTCTTTTATACATTACATAACAATGGCAGTACGGGGGACAAATATATGCTAGAATGGGGCTCTGGATAGTTATGCAACTGAGGTCATACTATACAACTTTGCAATAAAGCTATAGTGTGCAAAATTAATAGGGAAAATGTGAATTTGGGTGGAAAATATTTTGGCATGGTGGGGGGGCCCCATTTGAAAGTTCGCACCGGGGCCCATAACTTTGTAGTTATTCCACTGGTGTCTCCTAAATGATATATATGTTCTACGGTCCCAGCATCTCCTATGTGTTGTATATTCTCCTGCCCCAGTATCTCCTAGGAGATGTATATGCTCCAGCCCCAGTGTCTTCTATGTGAGATGAATTTCCCTCTTTGAGGAGACATGGGGTGTCAAATAAATCAGTGTTTGAAGCAACTTATTGCTTCAATCAATTCTGTACTAACTTATTGCAGAGAGTTGACTGCTCTCCAGACTGACTGACACAAACCTGGAAAATCAGTTAGGGTATGTGCACACGTTGCCGATTTCCTGCGGATCCACAGCGTTTTTTTACCGTGCAGAAATGATGCAGATCCGCAAGTGATTTACAGTACAATGTAAATCAATTAGAAAAAAATGCTGCGGATTAAAAGAAGTAGCATGTCACTTCTTTTTTTGCGGATCTGCGGCGTTCTTGTACCCATTCCATTATAGAAATCCGCAGGGGTAAAAATGCAAGAAATCCGCACAAAATCTGCATTAAAAAAGCATCAAATCCGCACCTGCGTTTTCTGCCAAGAGATGCAGAATCCGCACAAAAAATTCCACAGGCAATTCCGCAAGGTGGGCACATAGCCTAACAAGTAGCTACATAATACCAGCTATCATCACAGCCACATCAGATAAACATGTTGTTCCAGCCAATACATTAGGAGTGAGTTGTTGAATTTGTATGGCCTGTAAATCTACTATATAATTGTCTAAGGGTCACTTCCGTCTTTCTATCTGTCCTTCTGTCTGTCACGGATATTCATTGGTCGCGGCCTCTGTCATGGAAATCCACGTCGCTGATTGGTCGCGGCAAAACAGCCATGACCAATAATAATCTTTAATAATAATCTTTCTTTTTTATATGGCGCTAACATATTCCGCAGCGCTTTACAGGTTGCACACATTATCATCGCTGTCCCCGTTGGGGCTCACAATCTAAATTGCGACGGGCACAGTCCGGAAGAAAATGGCCGCTCCTTCCTCCCCGCAGTCACTGCCCGGCGCCCGCATACTCCCCTCCGGTCAGCGGTCACACAGGGTTAATGGCAGCGTTGACTGCAGTGTAACGCACTTGGTTAACGTTGCTATTAACCCTGTGTGACCAACTTTTTACTATTCATGCTGCCTATGCAGCATGAATAGTAAAAATATCTAATGTTAAAAATAATTAAAAAAATAAAAAATAGTTACATACTCACCCTCGGTTGGCCCCCGGATCGAAGCGACTGGTTACTGATGCTCCTCGTGACGCCCCGGTGACTGCTCCATGCATTGCGGTCTCGCGAGATGATGATGTGCGGTCTCGCGAGACTGCTACGTCATCATCTCGCGAGACCGCAATGCACTCTTCAGATCGTAACTATTTTTTATTTTAATTCTTTTTAACAGGGATATGGTGCATACTACGTGACTGGCCAATATACTACGTGACTGGGCAGTATACTACATGACTGTGCTGTATACTACGGGGCTCTGTGCAATATACTACATGACTGGGCAATATATTATGTGGCTGGGCAATATACTACGTGACTGGGCAATATACTACGTGGCTGGGTAATATACTACATGACTGGGCAATATACTACGGGGCTCTGTGCTGTATACTACATGACTGTGCTGTATACTACGGGGCTCTGTGCTGTATACTACATGACAGGGCAATATACTATGTTGCTGGGCAATATACTATGTGGCTGGGCAATATACTATGTGGCTGGGCAATATACTATGTGGCTGGGCAATATACTACGTGGGCTGGGCAATATACTACATGGACATGCATATTCTAGAATACTCGATGCGTTAGAATCCGGCCACCATCTAGTGATGTTATAAATATCTAAATGGCTCTTAGCATTACCCCGATTGGCACAGCTCCAGGGCAATCGCCAAGAGTCGGGCAAAGTACCAGAATTGGCGCATCTCATGTAAAGCGCCACTTCTGAGGTGGCTGAGGGATGGTATTTTTAGGCTGCGAAGGGACCAATAACCAAGGACCTTCTCAGCCTGATAACATCAGCTCACAGCTCTCTGCTTTACCTTCGCTAGTTAGCAAAAACAGGGAGACCCCAACTCACTTTTGTACATTTATTAGGTTAAACCACAGACTAAAAACACACATACAACACAATTGCTTTTTTAACTGCAGATTTTCTGCATCTAACGCAAGTCTATAGGAAAAATAGAGACGTCTGAGCACTCGCACAAGAGAAATTAACATGCTGCGGCTTGGATGGAGAGATCTGTAAAAAAGAAGCACAGTGGGCGTGAATTTTCTAGGAATCCTAGTCACTGCACTTGCTGCTCTGAACGCAGGATTTTGGACGCTGTGAAAATACGCTGCACCCAAACGCTAGTAACACTGATGAACACCGGTCACAATAGACTTGTATGCACTGTCGGAACCAGCCTGTAGCCTACAGTCCTGCCTGAGGTAACATGAAAGCAGCGATCTGATTGGCTGCTCTGGGCAGTTGCTCAGAATCGTGCGTGAGGCCGAGGAGAAGCTCTCCCGCCGAGGACGCACTGTACTCCTGGCTCTACCTCACCCCACACCGTGTCCCCAAGGGCCAGGCGCGTTCACACAAAGCCTCCGGGTCACTCTCGGAACTTCCCGCTTCTAGCAGGCGGATGTGACATCACGGGCCCAGGTTTGAAGTGAAGCCCGGGGATTGTGGTGAACAAGCACGGGGCTGAGGTTGTCTCTTACGGCCGTCGGTGGTGTCGGAGAGATGGCGGCAGTGTACGACTCGTCTGAGGAGCAGTACAATGGCGGCGGCGGCACAAGTCACACACTGACTGTTTTCCTGTATGACCGTCGCCTGCAGGCGACATCCTATGACGAGAAGCGACTGCGGATTCGAGGGGGTTATCAAGAGATGTGCGCGGACATCCGTGAGGTGAGCGCCGGGGAGCAGGGAGACATGGCGGACCGTGACCGACCTATGTAATGTCATGGCTTCATACAAGTGGTGCTTGGTTATTCAATGCACTTATTATCTGTCCCTCCTGACCACACGCATCCTGCTGGAAAGACACAGCACGATAAACGCAGGAGGAGGTCTCCAGAAATCGCTGTGTGAAGACGCCATGCAGATAGTGTGTCAGACTCGGCAGTGGCAACAATTTGTTTTCTATTTGTATCACTATGTTGCAAAGTGTCTCTGACTAATGGGCAGCAGCAAGGCCTTTGGTTCCTCACAGTGAGTGGCAGGTGGCCTGCGCCTCCCCACAAGTCTCCTGTCACCTCCCGCCCGCTTTTCTGGGAACTGGAAGAAAATGGTGTGAAAACACGCCAAAGTTGCAAAACATGTAGATGCCAAAAATGTTACAACTTTTCCACAGAGGAAAAAAAAGTGAATCTGGACCAAAATATTTAAACATTTCACAGCTTTCCCCGTGAGAGGTTTTAAATTCCTCTATATGGGGTTTCAGCAAATTATAATCCTCAGGTGGAGTTCAGTGTAAATAAATAACCTTCCTGGCCCATCGCTGAGTCTGCTCGAATGCCTTGGTCTCTGTTGTTTCCCTCCAACGCTGACATACTGACAACGGAGCTGCTAATCAGTGTTTGGCTGCAGTGGTCTGTACATGATGTCACTGCTGCAACCAAACAGATCAGAGTAGCAATGGAGTCATGGGACAACAATTAACTGAATGCAAGCAACCCCTTAAAGTGTTATTCTCATTTTCTTAGATATTGTTCATATAAAAAAAAAAAAAATCCAATTACAGTAAGTCTACTGCTTCTAAAAAATGTTGTAGTCATTCTTGTGATAGTAACACTTTTCTTTACATCTTAGTCTACTTTTACACATCAGTTTTTTGCCATCAGGCACATTCTGGCGAATTTTGAAAAAGACGGATGGATTGCGAAGAATGGCCTCACATTTCATCCATTTTTCGCCGGATCCGTCGAAAATTGCTTTTCCGGCAGCCGGAGAAAACTGACATACTAACATTTTTTGTGTCTGTCGGAAAAACGGACAGCGACGGATCTGGCGTTTGTTAGAACGGAAGCCTTTTGCGCCGAATCCGTCAAATGATGGGGAATCCGGCCACGGATTCCGTTTTTCTAAACTGAGCATGCTTTTTTCCATTCTGGTCTTTCTTTCTCGCTCTCTGTCTCAGGTGAAAAAACGGATCCATCGCATCAGTTTTTCAGTTTGCGATGGATCCGTTTTTTTCAAAATTCACCGGATTAAGCCTGACTGCGAAAAACTGATATGTGAAAGTAGCCTTATTGGCCTGGAGACTGACCGGTAATGTATGGCAAGAACTTCACTGAAGCTGGCTGAGATTAGGAGATAACATGCTCCATTGATGCTGGCATGGCTCAAAATGGTGCTTACAAGTAGAGATGGAGGAACGCAAACAGTAAGGCCTCTTTCACACATCAGTGTCTCCGGTACGTGTTGTGACAGTTTTCTCACGTACCGGAGACACTGACACACGTAGACAGATTAGGATCTATGTGTTTCTCCACCTGTGCATGTTTTCACATGGACCGTGTGTCCGTGTGCAAAACACGTAGACATGTCCGTTTTTTACCGGCAGCATGGACCACAGTACGGACAGCACATGGAGAACAGTGTACACTCTCCTCCATGTGCACATACCGCCCGCAGGAGAGACAGCGCTACAGTTAAGCGCTGTCCCTGCTGCGTGTGGTGCTGAAGCCGGTATTCGTTCGTTCCCCCCTCTCCCCAGCAGCGTTCGCTGGAGAGAAGGAATGAAAAATCATTTTTTTTTATTTTTTTATTTTCCCTTAAAAATAAAGTTTGTGCGTCCCCTCCCGCCTCCCATCCTCTGTGCGTCCCCCTGCTTGCCTGCTGGGAAATACTCACCCAGCTCCTGCGATGTCTCCTCTCTGCGCCGGCAGCAGGTCCTATGTGAGCGATCACATTGTCTCTCTCATTACAGTGAGGAATATGCGTGCACTGACAGGATAGTGAAAGCCGAGCAACCATCTCTATTTGATGAAATACGCTCTCTCTTAAAACAGGAAGTGCAATCTTCCTTGGCAACTTTTACTCCCAGTGGAGTACCACCCCGTGTTTCCGGAGGTCCACTCTGCTTTGGCTGGAGTCTGAATGAAGGATACTGGTTGGAATTCCTTGATTACATGGGCGCATATAAAAGATCACTGCTTCTCCACGTAGTTCCAGTCTGACAACTCTTTACTCACAGGTCACAGAATATATAACACAGATACAGAGGGCAGGCCAATAGAAAAGCGGCAGGCCAGACATACATTACAATAGCCACAGGTGGCCGGAGCCTGCCGATATTTACTGTGGGAATTACAAAGGTGGGG
Organism: Ranitomeya imitator; assembly: GCF_032444005.1. Lineage (NCBI taxonomy): Eukaryota > Metazoa > Chordata > Amphibia > Anura > Dendrobatidae > Ranitomeya > Ranitomeya imitator. The sequence goes on along the minus strand of NC_091287.1, from coordinate 391,073,168 downwards.
GGCGGACAAAAGGGGAATATCGTGTCCCCTCTGCCCAGGGGCGCAGCCTGTGGGCTGATGCATTAGGGACATTCATCTCACATAGAACCTATTATACATACAGGTCCTTCTCAAAAAATTAGCATATAGTGTTAAATTTCATTATTTACCATAATGTAATGATTACAATTAAACTTTCATATATTATAGATTCATTATCCACCAACTGAAATTTGTCACGTCTTTTATTGTTTTAATACTGATGATTTTGGCATACAACTCCTGATAACCCAAAAATCCTGTCTCAATAAATTAGCATATTTCACCCATCCAATCAAATAAAAGTGTTTTTTAATAACAAACAAAAAAACCATCAAATAATAATGTTCAGTTATGCACTCAATACTTGGTCGGGAATCCTTTGGCAGAAATGACTGCTTCAATGCGGCGTGGCATGGAGGCAATCAGCCTGTGACACTGCTGAGATGTTATGGAGGCCCAGGATGCTTCAATAGCGGCCTTAAGCTCATCCAGAGTGTTGGGTCTTGCGTCTCTCAACTTTCTCTTCACAATATCCCACAGATTCTCTATGGGGTTCAGGTCAGGAGAGTTGGCAGGCCAATTGAGCACAGTAATACCATGGTCAGTAAACCATTTACCAGTGGTTTTGGCACTGTGAGCAGGTGCCAGGTCGTGCTGAAAAATGAAATCTTCATCTCCATAAAGCATTTTAGCCGATGGAAGCATGAAGTGCTCCAAAATCTCCTGATAGCTAGCTGCATTGACCCTGCCCTTGATGAAACACAGTGGACCAACACCAGCAGCTGACATGGCACCCCACACCATCACTGACTGTGGGTACTTGACACTGGACTTCAGGCATTTTGGCATTTCCTTCTCCCCAGTCTTCCTCCAGACTCTGGCACCTTGATTTCCGAATGACATGCAAAATTTGCTTTCATCAGAAAAAAGTACTTGGGACCACTTAGCAACAGTCCAGTGCTGCTTCTCTGTAGCCCATTTCGGCACCTGTAGCCTATTTCCTGCACACGCCTGTGCACGGTGGCTCTGGATGTTTCCACACCAGACTCAGTCCACTGCTTCCTCAGGTTCCCCAAGGTCTGGAATCGGTCCTTCTCCACAATCTTCCTCAGGGTCCGGTCTCCTCTTCTCGTTGTACAGCGTTTTCTGCCACATTGTTTCCTTCCAACAGACTTACCATTGAGGTGCCTTGATACAGCACTCTGGGAACAGCCTATTTGTTGAGAAATTTCTTTCTGGGTCTTACCCTCTTGCTTGAGGGTGTCAATGATGGCCTTCTTGACATCTGTCAGGTCGCTAGTCTTACCCATGATGGGGGTTTTGAGTAATGAACCAGGCAGGGAGTTTATAAAAGCCTCAGGTATCTTTTGCATGTGTTTAGAGTTAATTAGTTGATTCAGAAGATTAGGGTAATAGGTCGTTTAGAGAACCTTTTCTTGATATGCTAATTTATTGAGACAGGTTTTTTGGGTTATCAGGAGTTGTATGCCAAAATCATCAGTATTAAAACAATAAAAGACGTGACAAATTTCAGTTGGTGGATAATGAATCTATTATATATGAAAGTTTAATTGTAATCATTACATTATGGTAAATAATGAAATTTAACACTATATGCTAATTTTTTGAGAAGGACCTGTACATATAACTGCACAACATATTCTGGGTGTTGGATGGTTCCGTTACATTGCTCCCCTTTTCAGCGACACGATCGGCATACACAGTCTGATCCTTAACGGATCGGTTTGGGGATGACCGAAGTTTATGGGATTGGTACAAGTTCTGTTTGTCGACTTAGTCCATCGGCGTTACCGTTTTGTTTGCCGGGTTGGTAGTGGATGGTGAAGTACAGAGGTTGTAGGGCTAAACTCCACCGCAGCAATCTGGTGTTGTCTCCGGAGACCTGATTAAGCCAGACTAGGGGATTATGGTCCGTTAGGAGGGAAAACTGTCATCCATACAAATATGGTTGCAACTTTTTGAGTGCCCATACTACCGCCAGGCACTCCTTCTCGATGGCCGCATAGCTTACTTCACGGGGCAGTAGTTTCCGACTCGGGTAAGCTACCGGGTGTTCTTGGCCGTCCGGCCCGACTTGGCTCAGTACTGCCCCCAATCCAAACATAGAAGCGTCTGTGTGAACAAGGAAATGTTTAGTTGGATCGGGTGCGGCCAATACAGGGGTATTGGTGAGGGCGTCCTTTAGTTGGCGGAAGGCTTCCTCACACTCTGGGGTCCAGGTTACCTGGCGGGGTTGGTTCTTACGGGTCAGATCAGTGAGGGGCTTGGCTACGCTGCTGTAATTGGGAACGAATTTCCTGTAATACCCCGCTGTCCCTAGAAACGCCATGACCTGGCTTTTAGTACGTGGGGTGGGCCATTTGGCTATGGCCTCAATCTTGGCTGGTTCTGGTCGCGGTTTCCCACTTCCCACCCAATGCCCTAAATACTGAACCTCTGCTTTGCCCACGTGACACTTGTTTGGGTTCAGGGTGATTCCGGCCTGGTGGATCCTGTCCAATACTGTCTCTAGGTGATTTAGATGCTCTTCCCATGTCGCACTGTAGATGGCGATGTCGTCCAGGTAGGCACAAGCATAGTCCTGGAGACCATCCAGAAGCCGGTCAGCCAGCCTTTGGAAGGTCGCCGGGGCATCCTTCATCTCGAATGGCATAACTCGAAACTGGAATAAGCCGAACAGGGTGACAAATGCCGACTTGGGAATAGCGTCAGGACTAAGGGGAATCTGCCAGTAGCCTTTGCATAGATCGATGGTGGTCAAATACTTTGCCCCCGCCAGCCGGTCTAACAACTCATCCACACGCAGCATGGGATACGCATCCATCACAGTTTTCTCATTGAGCTTACGATAGTCTACACAAAACCGTGTAGTCCCCAAGAAGGATGGCACTAACACTACGGGGGATGCCCAGGGACTATCTGACTCTTCAATGACCCCTAAACGCAACATTTCTTGTATCTCTTGTCGCATCCCCTCTCGTACAGACTCAGGGACGCGGAAGGGGTTTTGTCACAGGGGGGTCTGATCCTGGGTCTCAACCTTGTGTTATGCCAGGCGAGTGTACCCTGGTCTCTCCGAAAACATCCTCTGTCGCGGCCTCAACAACTCCTCCGCCTGCTGTCTCTCCCGGGGGACTAGGTCTTCACCCAAGTGTACCTGGTCCCATGTTTTAGACTGGTAGGGCCCCTGCCATGCAGCTTGGAGCTTGTTCTGCCTAGTGGGCTCTAACACCAGCACCTTCTGTCCTATTTCCAAGGTGCGCTCTCTGGCTCTCCGATCGTACCATACGCGCTGCCGCCGCTGGGTCGCCTGCGTGTTCTCACTTACAGCCTGGGTCAGCTCCTGTAGGCGGTCCCGGAATTCCAGCACATAGGGTACAATAGGTACCCCTTCTATGAGGCCCTCTCCTTCCCAGTGTTCTAGCACTAAGTCTAGGGGTCCCCTTACCCGTCTCCCGTATACCAGCTCGAACGGGGAGAACCCCGTGGATACTTGGGGCACCTCCCGATAGGCAAACAGGAGATGTGGCAAGAATTTCTCCCAGTCCCTGTAGGTCCTGGTAAAAGTCCCAATGAGCTGTTTAATGTCCCATTAAAGCGTTCACACAACCCATTGGTTTGCGGGTGGTACGGGGTGCTTCTAATGGACTTTACGCCGCACAGCTTCCACAGTTGGTTGGTCACCTCTGCTGTAAACTGGGTACCCTGGTCCGAGATAATCTCCCGGGGAAATCCAACCCGTGAGAAAACCTGGAGCAGGACGGCCGCCACTGTCTCTGCCAGTATGTTAGGTAATGCAACCGCCTCTGGATACCGTGTGGCATAATCTACTACTGTCAATATATACCTTTTCCCTGACGGACTGGTTTTGGCTAACGGCCCTATCAGATCGACCGCTACTCGACTAAAGGTACCTTCACACATAACGATATTGTTAACGATATCGTTGCTATTTGTGACGTAGCAACGATATCGTTAATGAAATCGTTATGTGTGACAGCGACCAACGATCAGGCCCCTGCTGGGAGATCGTTGGTCGCTGAATAAAGTCCAGAACTTTATTTCGTCGCTGGACTCCCTGGAGACATCGCTGGATCGGCGTGTGTGACACCGATCCAGCGATGTCTTCACTGGTAACCAGGGTAAACATCGGGTAACTAAGCGCAGGGCCGCGCTTAGTAACCCGATGTTTACCCTGGTTACCATGCTAAAAGTAAAAAAAAACAAACACTAGATACTTACCTACAGCCGTCTGTCCTCCAGCGCTGTGCTCTGCACTCCTCCTGTACTGTCTGTGAGCCGGAAAGCAGAGCGGTGACGTCACCGCTCTGCTTTCCGGCTCCCAGACAGTACAGGAGGAGAGCAGAGAAGCAGAGCGCAGCGCTGGAGGACCGACGGCTGTAGGTAAGTATGTAGTGTTTTTTTTTTTTTACTTTTAGCATGGTAACCAGGGTAAACATCGGGTTACTAAGCGCGGCCCTGCGCTTAGTTACCCGATGTTTACCCTGGTTACCGGCATCGTTGGTCGCTGGAGGGCGGTCTGTGTGACAGCTCTCCAGCGACCAAACAGCGACGCTGCAGCGATCCGGATCGTTGTCGGTATCGCTGCAGCGTCGCTAAATGTGAAGGGGCCTTAAATGGTTCCTCCACAATGGGGAGGGGGCGTAATTTGGCCTTGCATCGATCCCCCCTCTTGCCAATGCGCTGGCAACTGTCACAGGTCTGGCAGTACTGAAGAACATCATAGGTTACCCCCGGCCAAAAGAAGTTTTGTGTCAGACGATGCCTGGTGCGACTGACGCCGAAGTGCCCGGCCAAGGGTATGTCATGAGATTCGCAGTAACTCCTGCCTATACTTCTTGGGAACTACCAGCTGTCGTTTTATAGTGGGGCTCGTCCCTGTGTGGTGCTGCTCTGTGATCCGGTAGAGGAGTCCCTGCTTCCATACAAAGTGTTCCCCTTCCACTACCCCTCTCCCCTCCTGTGCCTTCCCACAATATCCCTCCAATGAAGGATCCTCAAGTAACTCCCTCTTAAATTCATCTGGAGTGGCCCAAGAAATGTCTGGCTATGGGAATGCGTGTAGGGCTGGGATGTCTTACCTGGGCCTCTTCTGAGTGTGATTCCGCCTCCGCAGCTCGAGCTTGTCTCCAGGTGGTCACAGGATATGTCTTAGCCAGAGGGGCAACCGAGAATGCAGACAACATGTGCCCCAAGTCATTTCCCAGCAAGACGTCTGCAGGAAAATCCTCCATCCCTTCCACCCCTTGGTTAGTCGTAGCCCCCAATGCCGGGTCAGCTTCGCCTTGGTAGCAGTGTACAGCAGCCCGGCTAAAGGTAGCTGTTCCCGCCTTTGGCCACTGGGTATGCGAAGTCCGGTTGGGACATTGTCTTTGCAGGTGGCCCAGCTGCCGGCAGGTGTGCCATCGCGCCCCAGGGGGACTGTGGTAGGCCGGGTTTCTAGCTGGTCCCCCTACAATCTTCGGTGGTATGCGGCCCTCCAGGTCCATGGGCGGGCCCCTATTGACCATCTTTGATTCGGACAACTGCGGCCTCCTGGCATCATGATGTTCATCGGCCAGACGAGCGGCTTCCTCAAGAGTCGTTGGCTGCCTGTCTCGAAGCCATTCCTGTGTCTCGGGGGTTAGTCCATTAAAGAAACGTTCTAACAAGAAGAGCTGGAGGACGTCCTCAGTGGTTGCTTGTACCCACTGTAGCAGTGACGCCGTAATTTACAGGCCCATTCAGTGTGGGTATCGGTTACGCATTTTATAAGTCCACGGAACTTTTGGCAGTATGCCTCTGGTGTCAGCGCATACCGGGACAAGATCACTTCTTTGATCCGCTCATAGTCCATACAGTCCTCATCAGGTACCGTGCGATAGGCGTCCGCTGCCCGGCCTGTCAGCTTGATGGCCAGAATCAGAACCCGTTCCTCCGGCTTCACTTGATGAAGGGCACACTGCCGCTGAAAGTCCTGCAGAAAGCCATCAATGTCTTCCTCTGCCTCCCCCAACTGTCGGAAGGCATTATACTGGATCTTTTTGTGGCTTACTGTTGAAGGTACCTGGTCGAAGGTCAGAGCTCCCCCTGCTCGCTGACTCTCCGCTCTGCCATCTCCATCTTGGCCAGCTCCACTTTGGTCCGCTCTGCCATCTTTATCTTGGCTAGCTCTATCCTGGTCCGCTCGGCCATCTTTTCCTTCAGATCAGTACGCACATCAGCCATCACCTCTCGTATGATCTCTACTGCAGGGTTTGGGCCCTAGAACACCAGTCTGTTCTTTACCTCTTTCTGGAATTCAGGCTCCTCCACTTTCACATTGGGGGGCGCTGCACTGTCATGTTCCATGATGGCTGCTATCAAATCCGCTTTTGTTTTGTTGCTGGCAATCAACCCTCGGACTTCCACCAGATCTTTTAGTGTAGTCCTCTTTAACTTCTGGTAGTTGTTTTCCATTCATTCCTTTCCTCCTGTAGAAGGGGTATCATATCCCGCTGTCTGCCACCAGTGTAACGGGGTCTACCAAGCTGGGGTACCTCTTTCAGTACCACCCCGTGTTTCCGGAGGTCCACTCTGCTTTTGCTGCAGTCTGAATGGAAGACGCTGGCTGGAATTCCTTGATTACATGGGCGCATATAAAAGATCACTGCTTCTCCACGTATTTCCAGTCTGACAACTCTTTACTCACAGGACACAGAATATATAACACAGATACAGAGGGCAGGCCAAACATACATTACAATAGCCGCAGGTGGCCGGAGCCTGCCGATATTTACTGTGGGAATTACAAAGGTGGGGGGCGGACAAAAGGGGAATATCGTGTCCCCTCTGCCCAGTGGCGCAGCTTGTGGGCTGATGCATTAGGGACATTCATCTCACATAGAACCTATTATACATACATATAACTGCACAACATATTCTGGGTGCTGAGTGGTTCCGTAACACGTAACAGGGGTCATTTTACAGCCACTGTGGGAACGGCGCCGGCACAGGAGGTGAGTATAGGCTTTATTAATTTATCAGGGCTGAACATTGTGTTTAAGATGAGGTTGTCCTAGTGGGAGACAATCCCTTTAAACAGTGGACTCTTTATTAGCCCATGTGGCAACATTTCAGTATCATATCAGAGAAATGTCCTGTTATTGATCCGAAACGTTGCCAATTGGGCCAATAAAGAGTCCGACACTTTTATCACATTCAATCAGAATGCTGTGTGTATAAATATATATACACTGTATATAGACACACACACACACACACACACACACACACACACACACACACACACACACACACACACATTATATAAGTGAAACTGCGACTGAGGTATGTACAGTACGTTATATAGGTTATACCACTGTGTGTAATATACTGCGACCGCTGTGTATAGCCCATATAGGCCAGCCACAGTGTGTGTGTGTGTGTGTATATATAACACACATACTGTGGCTGGCCTATATGGGCTATACACAGCGGTCGCAGTATATTACACACAGTGGTATAACCTATATAACGTACATACCACAGTCAGTTTCCCCTATACAATGTATATAGACTGTTGTACATACATTATATAGGTGATACTGTGATTGCAGTGTAGTCGCAGTATATATATGCAGCAGTATCACCTATATCACGTATATACACATTAGTCAGTGTCACCCATATAATGAATATAGACTTCTGTATATACATTATATAGGTGATACGGTGATTATATAATACAGCAGTGTCCCCTATATATTGTACATGCAGCAGTCTATACACAGTATACAGGTCAAACTGCAAATGCGTATACGTAAAAAGATTTCATGCTGGTACTCACCTGAGATGGATGAGGAGGGTCCACTGTCCAGCCAGCATCGGAGGTGCTGAGGACTTGGAGCGGATGCCGGCCTGGGATCGGTGAGGAGAGCGCTGTTCAGAGTGAGGCTCAGGTGTCTGTGTGGCCTTTTCTCACTTCTGCACAGGCCCTGGTGTGCACACGCTCTCCTGTTTGCCCGCACTGACCAGGGCTGCAGACGCACGCCCAAGCATAAACGAGGGCCGCACTCAAAAAGGGCACTGAAATCACAGGGGGCACATAGCTGGGGGCCACAGGGGGAACAGAGATCACAGGGGGCACATAGCTGGGGGGCACAGAGATCACAGGAGGCACATAGCTGGGGGGCACAGAGATCACAGGGGGAACAGAGATCAAGGGGCACATAGCTGGGGGGCACAGGGATCACAGGGGGAACAGAGATCACAGGGGCACATAGCTGGGGGGCACAGATCATATTGGGGCACAGCGGGTGGCACAAAGATCATATTGGGGCACACAGCGGGGGGCACAAAGATATTGGTGCATACAGCGGGGGGGCACAACGATAATAATGGGGTACACAGCGTGGAGGCAGAAATCATATTGGGGCACTCAGTGGGGGGCACAGAGATCATATTGGGGTACACAGCGTGGGGAGCCGATATCATATTGGTGCATACAGCGGGGGGGGGGGGGGCACAGATCATATTGGTGCATACAGCGGGGGGGGGACACAGATCATATTGGTGCATACAGCGGGGGGGGCACAGAGATATTGGTGCATACAGCGGGGGGGGGGCACAGATCATATTGGTGCATACAGCGGGGGGGCACAGAGATCATATTGGTGCATACAGCGGGGGGCACAGAGATCATATTGGTGCATACAGCGGGGGGGCACAGAGATCACATTGGGGCACACAGCAAGGGGCACAGAGATCATTTTGGTGCACACAGCGGTGGGGCACAGAGATCATATTGGGGCACTCAGCGGGGGAGCACAGAGATCATATTGGTGCACACAGCGGTGGGGCACAGAGATCATATTGGGGCACTCAGCGGGGGGGCACAGAGATCATATTGGTGCACTCAGCGTGGGGCACAGAGATCATATTGGGGGCACTCAGCGTGGGCCACAAAGATCATAGTGGGGCAAAGAGATCATATTGGGGCACTCAGCGTGGGGGGCAGAGATCATATTGGGGGCACAGAGATCATATTGGGGCAAACAGTGGGGGGTGACACAGAGCTGAGGGGCACAGATCACCTGCAGAGAGGCACAGAGCTGCCAGCAAAGAGATTGCTCTGGTGGAGTCTGGACTCTGTCGGGCAGCAGCTCCTATTTCGGGAGTCGGGACAGGACAGAAGAGCATTGGGCGGTAACTCCGCCCACCCGGTAACCCCGCCGACCCGATGACATCATTCCTATGCTGCTGTGCAGGAGAGGCAGCGTTCTGTAGTGAACGCTGCTTACCCTGCACTCGGGGGTTAACGGGTCGGCACAATACAGCAGGCTGCCGCCGGAGAATTTCGGACCTAAAATGCCACCCACTGATTTAAAGGGCCGGCGGACAATTTTGTAGCTCAGTGCTTAGGGGCCCGACCAGTCTTTGATGGACTGGGTGGGCCCCTAAGCACTCCGGGCCCAGTCGCAGCAGCGACCCCTGCGACCGCTGTAGTTCCGCCCCTGTTTACTCCTCCATCCCCACCTCTGCCACCACGTTCCCCAGCTAAAAAGAGGAAAATGCAGGTCGTTGACTCTTCTGAATCAGATCTCTCTCATACCTCTGTCCGTTGGTTGAGAGGATCCGGTTTCACCCAAGACTGAGGTCAGGAAATACCTCTTCTCCTCAGATTATATTGAGGATCTGGTGTCAGCTGTTCGTAACACTATGGGACTAGAGGAGGAATCTGAACCCCAGTCCATCCAGGATCAAATATTTGGTGGGCTTAGATCGGAGAAAAGTTTGGGGTTCCCGGTAAACGCTAATATCTTTAGTATGATTGATCAGGAATGGGAACTACCAGTGAAGCGCCTCAGCACCCCTTCGGAAATGAAACATATATTTCCTCTGGAGGGTGAATTCGTTAAGTGGGACATTCTCAGGGTTGATGTTCAGGTGGCTAGAGTTGTCAAGAGAACCGTGCTCCCCTTTGAGGATTCTTCACAATTGAAGGATCCTATGGACAGAAAAATTGAGTGTCTCCTAAAAAAAAGTCATGGGAAACCTCTACATCCGTCCTGAAGGCCAACATCGCCTCCACTTGTGTAGCTAGGGCCCTCTCCCCGCTGGCTAGAAAAATTGGAAACCCATATCTCTCGGGGTACCTCAAGATGAGATGAGATGTTGGACTCGCTCCCTATTCTTCATAAGGCTACAGGATTCCTGGCGGACGCTTCTCTGGAATCTGTTAGAGTTGCCGCCAGGTCTCTAGTGCTTTCCAACTCTGCCAGAAGAGCTCTCTGGCTCAAAATGTGGAGCGGTGACATTACTTATAAAGCCAAACTGTGCCATACCCTTTAAAGGAGAATATGTTTTTGGTCCAGCCCTAGACGACATTCTTGACAAAGCTACTGACAAGAAAAAAGCACTCCTGGAGCAAAAAACCTCCTAGGAAACGTTTTTTTTCCAGCCTCACAGTCTCAGCCCTCTCAAGCGAGAGGTAAAGGCAAGACCGGCAGATGGAGCTATGCGAAGAGTAGAGGAAAAAATATTTTTGTCACACAACAGCAGCAGCAGCAGCAATTCCAACAGGACAAACAATGACTCCTACCCAGTGGGGGGGAAGACTCTCAAGTTATGCTGGTCAGTGGGAAAAATCACCAGTTCCCACTGGGTTCTCAATGTTATCAAGGAGGGCCCATTGATAGTTAATCTCTCCCCCCCCCCCTCAGGGTCTAAAGATCACTTCCCTTCCAACGTCAAAAGATCACAACTTATTGTTATTAGGTCTCAGGGATCTTGTAAAATCAAACGTGATCTCCCCAGTTCCACAATCGGAATGGGGGCTAGGGCATTATTCCCGATTTATTTCTCGTACCCAAACCTTCAGGAGACGTTCGTATCATTATAAATCTAAGGGTACCGTTACACTATACGATTTACTGACGATCACGACCAGCGATACGACCTGGCCGTGATCGTTGGTAAGTCGTTGTGTGGTCGCTGGAGAGCTGTCACACAGACAGCTCTCCAGCGACCAACGATGCCGAGGTCCCCGGGTAACCATGGTAAACATCGGGTTACTAAGCGCAGGGCCGCGCTTAGTAACCCGATGTTTACCCTGGTTACCAACGTAAAAAAACCAAACACTACATACTTACATTCCGGTGTCTGTCCCTTGCAGTCTGCTTCCCGCACTCACTGACTGCCGGCCGTAAAGTGAAAGCAGAGCAAAGCACAGCGTGCTGTGCTCTGCTTTCACTTTACGGCCGGCAGTCAGTCAGTGCGGGAAGCAGACGGCAAGGGACAGACACCGGAATGTAAGTATGTAGTGTTAGTTTTTTTTTACATTTACGATGGTAACCAGGATAAACATCGGGTTACTAAGCGCGGCCCAGCGCTTATTAACCCGATGTTTACCCTGGTTAGAAGCAAACGCATCGCTGGATCTGTGTCACACACACACACACCGATCCAGCGATGACAGCGGGAGATCCAGCGACGAAAGAATGTTCCAAACGATCTGCTACGACGTACGATTCTCAGCAGGGTCCCTGATCGCTGCTGCGTGTCAGACACAGCGATATCGTATGGATATCGCTGGAACGTCACGAATCGTACCATCGTAGCGATCAAAATGGCACTGTGTGACGGTACCCTAAGGGTCTGAATCAACATGTGAAATACCGCAAGTTCAAGATAGTCTGTAAGATCAGCCATTCCTCTGATAGAGCATCACTCCTTTATGGCAACCATTGACCTAAAAGATAAGTATTTTCACATTCCAATCCACCCGAGACACAGAAAATATCTCAGGTTTACAGTACAGGGGAGTCGTCAAGTGGAGCACTATCAGTTCGTAGTCCTTCCTTTTGGCATTTCATCAGCGCCGAGAGTCTTTTCCAAGATAATGGCAGAGGTAGTGTCATTTATCCGGAGTCAAGGTGTCTGTATAGTGCCCTATCTGGACGACCTCCTGATAGTAGCTCCCACTGAGATGATCCTGATATCCAACGTGTCAACCACTTTAGAGATATTGAGGTCTCTGGGTTGGATTCCAAATCTAAAAAAATCCCAGCTTCAACCCTCCAAAACCAGAAAATTTTGGGGAGTACTCCTGGATTCTTCAAAACAGATGTCCTCTCTTCCAGATGATCACAGGCTACCATTAGTAGCAAAGGTCACAAAATTCAGAGAGATGAGATCTCCTACACTCCGAGAGACAATGTCGCTCTTCGGCTCCATGACAGCCTGTATACAGTCGGTGGCCTGGGCTCAAGCCTACTCAAGAATCCTTCAAGCTCACATTCTAGACAATTGGGACGGTTGTCCTGGTACCTTGAGCAAAAGGATTCACACACCAGGTCGAGTGAAAGTATCATTGACATGGTGGATGAATTCCAAAAACCTCCTCAAAGGTGTAAGCTGGATTCAAGTTCCGCTAACCACAATTAAGTCAGATGCCAGCAGGAGGGGCTGGGGATCCATGATAAACCATGTTCCTTTTTAAGGTCTTTGGGACCAGTCGATCAGAGGGAAATCCTAAAATTTTAGAGAACTCAAAGCCGTGGAAGAAGCTCTTTTAGCAGCACGTTGTCAGTTTTCTGGACAACACATTCATATACTGTATATTCAGACAACATGACCACGGTGGCTCATATCAAACACCAAGGCAGTACAAAATTCAACAGCCTAAAGAAGATTTCCGCTCGAATATTCTGTTGGCCCGAAAAACACCTACTGTCCCTGACGGCAGTTCACTTGAAAAATAATCTGCCTGAACATTGGCAGAACCTAAGTTGCCAGGACATTTCCCCGGGCGAATGGAGCCTGGACTATCAAACTTTCAAGGTGCTGGTACACAGGTGGGGTCTTCCAGAAGTCGACCTTTTTGCCTCTCACCAAAGCGCAAAAATCGAAACCTTCTTCTCCTTGAACCCAAGAAGCAATCCCAGAGGAGTGGATGCCTTAGTCCAGAGTTGGGATTTTCACCTCGCTTACGCGTTTCCACCAACTCCAATTCTTGCAAAGGTTCTACGGAAGATTTGAGTAGAATGGACCCCGACTATATTGATAACCCCGAAATAACAGAAAAAAGACTGGCACATCCAAACTAGTGTGAATAGGTGCATACCAGGAGCAGCTACCTCCATATATAATATACAAAAAAGGTTGAACTCTATCGTGCCACAACACGTCAAATATGAAATACATGAAATATGAATAGCAAAAGTGCTTCTTGAACATTAGGAAAAAATTTTTTTGAGACGCCTAGCACAGAATTTGGCCAAATAGGTACCTGACCTCCCTGTCCAAATGTGAACACTTACTGAAGGGTAATGTCTGCATGCTTGGGTGAATATGGACACCTCTCTCAGCAAAGCCTACATATGGGTTGGCCGGAACCAAGTGTGAATAGATGTAATTAAAAACCAAATGGTGAAGGGAGGAGTGTTCAGTCAATAAGCTAACATAGAAATGACAGAAAAAAGACTGGCACATCCAAACTAGTGCACCTATTCACACCATATGCAGGCTTTGCTGAGAGAGGTGTCCATATTCATCCAAGCATGCAGACATTAGCCTTCGGTAAGTGTTCACATTTGGACAGGGAGGTCAGGTACCCATCAGTTTTTTAATGAGACCACCGTGACGATGGTTGATGGGCTCACACTATTTGGCCAAATTCTGTGCTAAGCGTCTCAAAATTTTTTTTCCCTAATGTTCAAAAAGCAATTTTGCTATTCATATTTCATGTATTTCATATTTGATGTGTTTTGGCACGATAGAGTGCAACCTTTTTTGTGTATTATATTGATAACCCCATTATGACCCAAAAGAAGTTGGTTCAATCTGATCATCCTGCTACAGGTGGACGGGCCAGTAATGTTACCAGTAAGAGACAACCTCCTCTCTCAAGGACCCATTCTCCACTCAGACCCTCAGAGATGGAACTTAGCGGCGTGGTTACTGAAGCCCAGGGGTTACTGAAAGCAAAGGGGTTATCAAACCCAGTTACAGCTACACTGTAAAGATCCAGGAAACCAGTAACAAACGCCATCTACAATAAGGTCTGGAAAAAGTTTTCATCCTTTTGTCTAGCCAACCTTTCAGACCCTCTCAAACCAAATATATCTCGAATTCTAGATTTCTTACAAAAAGACTTAAAGATCGGTCTTAAGGTACCTTCACACTAAACGATATCGCTAGCGATCCGTGACGTTGCAGCGTCCTGGCTAGCGATATCGTTTAGTTTGACACGCAGCAGCGATCAGAATCCTGCTGTGATGTTGTTGGTCGGGGCTAGAGGGCCAGCACTTTCTTTCGTCGCTGGCTCTCCCGCTGACATCGCTGAATCGGCGTGTGTGACACCGGTTCAGCGATGTCTTCGCTGGTAACCAGGGTAAACATCGGGTTACTAAGCGCAGGGCCGCGCTTAGTAACCCGATGTTTACCCTGGATACCATCGTAAACGTAAAAAAAACAAACGCTTCATACTTACCTTCTGCTGTCTGTCCCCTGGCGCTGTGCTTTCCTGCACTCACTGTGAGCACAGCGGCCGGAAAGCAGAGCGGTGACGTCACCGTTTTTTCACTTTTACGCTGGTAACCAGGGTAAACATCGGGTTACTAAGCGCGGCCCTGCGCTTAGTAACCCGATGTTTACCCTGGTTACCGGCATCGTTGGTCGCTGGAGAGCTGTCTGTGTGACAGCTCTCCAGCGACCAAACAGCGACGCTGCAGCGATCCGGATCGCTGCAGCGTCGTTTAGTGTGAAGGTACCTTTAGACCCAGTACTCTGAAGGTCCAGGTCTCTGCACTCAGCTCTGTCTTAGACCAAGATCTGGCAAGTCATCGCTGGATCAAAAGATTTATGACCTCAGCAGTCAGAATGAACCCTAAAAATCAGATTATAGTTCCTCCATGGGATCTCAACGTGGTACTCCAGGGGCTTACAGGTCCGCCCTTTGAACCTTTGTCTTCCTGTTCTCCCCAAAACTTTGTATATAAAGCGGTCTTTTTGGTAGCCATAACTACGGCTAGGAGAGTGGGTGAACTACAAGCCTTATCAATAAGAGAACCTTCTCTATTGATTAGGGAAGATTCAATAGTGCTTTGTCTTGATCCATCATTTCTTCCGAAAGTAGTCTCTGAATTCCACCGTTCCCAATAGATCATACTACCATCTTTTTGCCATGAACCTGCAAATTCGGAAGAGAGGAAATTCAACACTCTCGATGTGCAGCGCATTGTTTTACACTACCTAGATCAAACCTGCTCTTACAGAATCGATTACAACCTTTTTGTCCACCTTTCAGGACAAAATAAAGGGAAAAAGGTGGCTAAGAGTACCTTTGCTAACTGAATTAAATAAGCTATAACACAAGCATATCTTGCTCAGAATAAGCTACCTCCAGTGGGGATCAAGGCTCACTCAACCAGATCCACATCAGTTTCCTGGGCAGAAAAAGCAGGCGCATCTCCAGAGCAGATCTGCAGGGCAGCAACATGGTCCTCACTTCATACCTTTTCCAAACATTATAGATTGGATGTATTATCCAATAGGGACTTAATCTTCGGCCGTAAAGTTCTCCAGGCCGCTGTCCCTCCCTAGTGCCAAATTAGTTGGTATTCCTATTCCTCTATATGCCGTCGTGGAAGGTGACTAGAGAAAATAGAATTACCGGTAATTCGGTTTCTAGGAACCTTCGATGATGGCGCTATTTCCCCCCCCCCCCCCACCCTTATATATATTCCTGGATTAAATCTGGGATTCAGAAGGTAAACCGGTGCTATGGTCTCAGTTGTAAGTCACTGGCAAGTGGGAGGTCTTTTTAACCTCTCCGTGTTTCTTGTTCCCCATTAGGGCAAAGAGACAACCTCCATATGCCGTCGTGGAAGGTTCCTAGAAGCCGAATTACCGGCAAGTCTAATTCTATTTTTTTTTTTTTTTTTTAAACTGTTCCGCTTGACCCGCAGACCCGAACATCCCGGAGTCTGCCCATCCCCACTTACAAGCTAAGCTATAAAAGAAAAAAATAACAACTTATAAGCACTGAGTACATTCTGCTATCTAGCAGCTGGGGTCAGTCTCAAAGACATAGAAATAAAGTGTTAATGGGTTAAAAATAGCTGAAAAAAACAAATGTTTCTTGTATTTACAAGAACTATCTAACAATACCCATTTATGAAGATGAGAATAACACTTTAAGGGCAAATTGAGGAAAACATTATTTTGATCATCATCTGTGACCAGGAATCCTGGTACTGCTTTAGTTTAGAACAGTTTAATTAGTTTGTATTATGCTTTATTTTTTGTTTTCTTTACTAGACGTTTGTCATCGGACCAAGTGAAGACTTTGTTGTGTCAACAACAAATAGAAAACGGGTGACAGACCATAATTTTAGTAAGTATTGATTTGCACTTTGCAACATTGAAATGTGAGGATAGATAAAGGAACAGGAAACGTATTTCATGCAGAGGCTAGATGCAAATGGCACTAGAAAGACCACATTGACTATGAAAACCTTCTGGTGTCTATTACAGTGTTGGTTCCTAGAATGAAACAGAAATGTATTGCAAAACCAGATGTAAACAAAGCTTAAAGAGAACCTGTCACATCCTTTATTGCTATTAACCCCTTAGTGACAGAGCCAATTTGGTACTTAATGACCGAGCCAATTTTTACAATTCTGACCACTGTCACTTTATGAGGTTATAACTCTGGAACGCTTCAACGGATCCCGGTGATTCTGAGACTGTTTTTTCGTGACATATTGTACTTCATGTTAGTGGTAACATTTCTTCGATATTAGTTGTGATTATTTATGAGAAAAACAGAAATATGGCGCAAATTTTTAAAATTTTGCAATTTTCAAACTTTGTATTTTTATGCCCTCAAATCAGAGAGATATGTCACGAAAAATAGTTAATAAATAACATTTCCCACATGTCTACTTTACATCAGCACAATTTTGGAAACAAAATTTTTTTTTTGTTAGGGAGTTATAAGGGTTAAAAGTTGACCAGCAATTTCTCATTTTTACAACACCATTTTTTTTTAGGGCCCACGTCACATTTGAAGTCATTTCGAGGGGTCTATATGATAGAAAATAACGAAGTGTGACACCATTCTAAAAACTACACCCCTCAACGTCCTCAAAACCACATTCAAGAAGTTTATTAACCCTTTACGTGCTTCATAGGAACTGAAACAATGTGGAAGGAAAAAATGAACATTTAACTTTTTTTTGCAAACATTTTAATTCAGAACCATTTTGTTTTATTTTCACAAACAGAAATGTAACCATAAATTTTGTTATGCATTTTCTCCTGAATACGCCAATACCCCATATGTGGGGGTAAACCACTTTTTGGGCACACCGCAGAACTTGGAAGTGAAGGAGCGCCGTTTGACTTTTTCAATGCAAAATTGGCTGGAATTGAGATCGGACGCCATGTCACGTTTAGAGAGCCCCTGATGTGCCTAAACAGTGGAAACCCCCCACAAGTGACACCATTTTGGAAACTAGACCCCTTAACCCCTTTACCCCCAAGGGTGGTTTGCACGTTATGGACCGGGCCAATTTTTACAATTCTGACCACTGTCCCTTTATGAGGTTATAACTCTGGAACGCTTCAACGGATCCCGGTGATTCTGACATTGTTTTCTCGTGACATATTGTACTTCATGATAGTGGTAAAATTTCTTTGATATTACTTGCGATTATTTGTGAAAAAAACGGAAATATTGCGAAAATTTTGAAAATTTTGCAATTTTCCAACTTTGAATTTTTATGCAATTAAATCACAGAGATATGTCACACAAAATACTTAATAAGTAACATTTCCCACATGTCTACTTTACATCAGCACAATTTTGGAACCAAAATTTTTTTTTGTTAGGGAGTTATAAGGGTTAAAAGTTGACAAGCAATTTCTCATTTTTACAACACCATTTTATTTTAGGGGCCACATCTCATTTGAAGTCATTTTGAGGGGTCTATATGATAGAAAATACCCAAGTGTGACACCATTCTAAAAACTGCACCCCTCAAGGTTCTCAAAACCACATTCAAGAAGTTTATTAACCCTTCAGGTGTTTCACAGGAATTTTTGGAATGTTTAAATAAAAATTAACATTTTACTTTTTTTCACAAAAAATTTACTTCAGCTCCAATTTGTTTTATTTTGCCAAGAGTTACAGGAGAAAATGGACCCCAAACCTTGTTGTACAATTTGTCCTGAGTACGCTGATACCACATAAGTGGAGGTAAACCACTGTTTGGGCGCATGACAGAGCTTGGAAGCGAAGGAGCGCCATTTGACTTTTTAATGCAAAATTGACTGGATTTGAGATGGGACGCCATGTTGCGTTTGGAGAGCCACTGATGTGCCTAAACATTGAAACCCCCCACAAGTGACACCATTTTGGAAAGTAGACCCCCTAAGGAACTTATCTAGAGGTGTGGTGAGCACTTTGACCCACCAAGTGCTTCACAGAAGTTTATAATGCAGAACCGTAAAAATAAAAAATATTTTAAAAAAAAAAAAATGATCTTTTCGCCCCCAATTTTTTATTTTCCCAATGGTAAGAGAAGAAATTGGAACCAAAAAGTTGTTGTACAATTTGTCCTCAGTCCGCTGATACCCCATATGTGGGGGTAAACCACTGTTTGGGCGCATGGGAGACCTCGGAAGGGAAGGAGTGCCGTTTGACTTTTCAATGCAAAATTCACAGGAATTGAGATGAGACGCCATGTTGCGTTTGGAGAGCCACTGATGTGCCTAAACATTGAAACCCCCCACAAGTGACACCATTTTGGAAAGTAGACCCCCTAAGGAACTTATCTAGATGTGTTGTGAGCACTTTGACCCACCAAGAGCTTCACAGAAGTTTATAATGCAGAGCCGTAAAAATAAAACAAATTTTTTTTCCCACAAATATTATTTTTTAGCCCCCAGTTTTGTATTTTCCCGAGGGGAACAGGAGAAATTGAACCCCAAAATTTGTTGTGCAATTTGTCCTGAGTGCGCTGATACCCCATATGTGGGGGGAACCACCGTTTGGGCGCAAGGGAAGGCTCGGAAGGGAAGGAGCGCCATTTGAAATACAGACTTAGATGGAATGGTCTGCAGGCGTCACATTGCGTTTGCAGAGCCCCTAATGTACCTAAACAATAGAAACCCCCCACAAGTGACCCCATATTGGAAACTAGACCCCCCAAGGAACTTATCTAGATGTGTTGTGAGAACTTTGAGCCCCCAAGTGTTTCACTACAGTTTCTAACGCAGAGCCGTGAAAATAAAAAGAAACATTCCCCCCAAAATTATTTTTTAGCCCCCAGTTTTGTATTTTCCCAAGGGTAACAGGAGAACTTGGACCCTAAAAGTTGTTGTCCTATTTGTCCTGAGTACGCTGATACCCCATGTATTGGGGTAAACTCCTGTTTGGGCACACGGGAGACCTCGGAAGGGAAGGAGCACTGTTTTACTTTTTCAACGCAGAATTGGCTGGAATTGAGATCGGACGCCATGTTGCGTTTGGAGAGCCCCTGATGTGTCTAAACAGTGGAAACCCCCCAATTATAACTGAAACCCTAATCCAAACACACCCCTAACCCTAATCCCAACCCTATTCCCAACCGCAAATGTAATCCAAACCCTAACTTTAGCCCCAACCCTAACTGTAGCCTTAACCCTAACTGTAGCCTTAACCCTAACTGTAGCCTTAACCCTAACTGTAGCCTTAACCCTAACTGTAGCCTTAACCCTAACTGTAGCCTTAACCCTAACTGTAGCCTTAACCCTGACTGTAGCCTTAACCCTGACTGTAGCCTTAACCCTGACTGTAGCCTTAACCCTGACTGTAGCCTTAACCCTGACTGTAGCCTTAACCCTGACTGTAGCCTTAACCCTGACTGTAGCCTTAACCCTGACTGTAGCCTTAACCCTGACTGTAGCCTTAACCCTGACTGTAGCCTTAACCCTGACTGTAGCCTTAACCCTGACTGTAGCCTTAACCCTGACTGTAGCCTTAACCCTGACTGTAGCCTTAACCCTGACTGTAGCCTTAACCCTGACTGTAGCCTTAACCCTGACTGTAGCCTTAACCCTGACTGTAGCCTTAACCCTGACTGTAGCCTTAACCCTGACTGTAGCCTTAACCCTGACTGTAGCCTTAACCCTGACTGTAGCCTTAACCCTGACTGTAGCCTTAACCCTGACTGTAGCCTTAACCCTGACTGTAGCCTTAACCCTGACTGTAGCCTTAACCCTGACTGTAGCCTTAACCCTGACTGTAGCCTTAACCCTGACTGTAGCCTTAACCCTGACTGTAGCCTTAACCCTGACTGTAGCCTTAACCCTGACTGTAGCCTTAACCCTGACTGTAGCCTTAACCCTGACTGTAGCCTTAACCCTGACTGTAGCCTTAACCCTGACTGTAGCCTTAACCCTGACTGTAGCCTTAACCCTGACTGTAGCCTTAACCCTGACTGTAGCCTTGAAATAAATACACTCACTGAAAGACGCTTTCTATTGCAAAAAATATTTTTTGCGTTACCACATTTTGAGAGCTATAATTTTTCCATATTTGAGTCCACAGAGTCATGTGAGGTCTTGTTTTTGCGGGACGAGTTGACGTTTTTATTGGTAACACTTTCGGGCACGTGACATTTTTTGATCGCCTTTTATTCTGGTTTTTGTGAGGCAGAATTACCAAAAACCAGCTATTCATGAATTTCTTTTGGGGGAGGCGTTTATACCGTTCCGCATTTGGTAAAATTGATAAAGCCGTTTTATTCTTCGGGTCAGTACGATTACAGCGACACCTCATTTATATCATTTTTTAATGTTTTGGCGCTTTTATACGATAAAAACTATTTTATAGAAAAAATAATTATTTTTGCATCGCTTTATTCTGAGGACTATAACTTTTTTATTTTTTTGCTGATGTTGCTGTATGGCGGCTCATTTTTTGCGGGACAAGATGACGCTTTCAGCGGTACCCTGGTTATTTATATCTGTCTTTTTGATCGCGTGTTATTCCACTTTTTGTTCGGCGGTATGATAATAAAGCGTTGTTTTTTGCCTCGTTTTTTTTTTTTTTCTTACGGTGTTTACTGAAGGGGTTAACTAGTGGGCCAGTTTTATAGGTCGGGTCGTTACGGACGCGGCGATACTAAATATGTGTACTTTTATTGTTTTTTTTTTTTTATTTAGATAAAGAAATGTATTTATGGGAATAATATTTTTTTTTTTTTTTTCATTATTTAGGATTTTTTTTTTTTTTTACACACTTGTAAAAAATTTTTTTTTTACTTTGTCCCAGAGGGGGACAATACAGATCGGTGATCTGCCAGTTTGCACAGCACTCTGACAGATCACCGATCTGTCTCAGAGCACTGCAGCGTTACCAAGTGCCTGCTCTGAGCAGGCACTTGGTAAGCCACCTCCCTCCCTGCAGGACCCGGATCCGCGGCCATATTGGATCCGGGACTTGATGCAGGGAGGGAGGTAGGAGACCCCCGGAGCAACGCGATCACATCGCGTTGCTGCGGGGGTCTCAGGGAAGCCCGCAGGGAGCCCCCTCCCTGCGCGATGCTTCCCTGCACCGCCGGCACAACGCGATCATGTTTGATCGCGGTGTGCCGGGGGTTAATGTGTCGGGGGCGGTCCGTGACCGCTCCTGGCACATAGTGCCGGATGTCAGCTGCGATAAGCAGCTGACACCCGGCCGCGATCAGCCGCGCTCCCCCCGTGAGCGCGGCCGATCGGCTATGACGTACTATTCCGTCCTTGGGAAGTAAAGCCCACCCCACATGGATGGGATAGTACGTCTAATGGCAGAAAGGGGTTAAGGAACTTATCTAGATGTGTGGTGAGCACTTTGAACCCCCATGTGCTTCACAGAAGTTTATAACGTTGAGCCGTGAAAATAAAAAAAATTTTTTTTCCACAAAAAAGATTTTTTTAGCCCCCAAGTTTTTATTTTCACAAGGGTAACAGGAGAAATTGGACCCAAAAGTTGTTGTCCAATTTATCCCGAGTACGCTGATGCCCCATATGTGGGGGTAACCCACTGTTTGGGCGCACGGCAGAGCTCAGAATGGAGGGAGCACCATTTGACTTTTTGAGCGCAAAATTGGCTGTCGTGTTTGGAGACCCCCTGATGTACCTAAACAGTGGAAACCCCCCAATTCTAGCTCCAACCCTAACCCCAACACATCCCTAACCCTAATCCCAACCCGATCCATAATCCTAATCACTAACCCTAACGATAATCACAACCCTT
Organism: Ranitomeya imitator; assembly: GCF_032444005.1. Taxonomy (NCBI): domain Eukaryota; kingdom Metazoa; phylum Chordata; class Amphibia; order Anura; family Dendrobatidae; genus Ranitomeya; species Ranitomeya imitator. Next base: position 391,050,859 of record NC_091287.1, on the reverse strand, counting down.
ACCCCAAAACAACCCTAATGTCAACCCTAACCATAACACTAATCAAAACCCTAAATCCAACACACCCCTAATCCTAATCTCAACCCTAACCTCAAACCTAACCCTAATCCCAATACACCCCTAATCACAACCCTAACCTTAACCCTAATCCCAAACCTAACCCTAATCCCAAGCGTAACCCTAATGCCAACCCTAATACCAACCCTAATCCAAACCCTAACCCTAATCCCAACTCTAACCCTAACTTTAGCCGCAACCCTAACCCTAGCCCTAACTTTAGCTCCACCCCTAACCCTAGCCCTAACTTTAGCCCAAACCCTAACCCTAGCTCTAAGGCTACTTTCACACTTGCGTTTGGCATCCGTTGCTATCCGTCGTTTTGGACAAAAAACGGATCCTGCAAATGTGCCCGCAGGATGCGTTTTTTGCCCATAGACTTGTATTGCCGACAGATTGCGATGGATGGCCACACGTCGCGTCCGTCGTGCACTGGATCAGTTGTGTTTTGGCGGACCGTCGGCACAAAAAAATGTTCAATGTAACGTTTTTTTGTACGTCGCGTCCGCCATTTCTGACCGCGCATGCGTGGCCGTAACTCCGCCCCCTCCTCCCCAGGACATAGATTGGGCAGCGGATGCGTTGAAAAACTACATCCGCTGCCCACGTTGTGCACAATTTTCACAACATTGCGACGGCCCCGTACCGACGTAAGTTTGAAAGAACCCTAACCCTAAATTTAGCCCCAACCCCAACCCTAAATTTAGCCCTAACCCTAATTTTAGCCCCAACTGCTCTTCTCTTGTCGGCCGGCAGATGGCGATAGATGGCGGGCGCACTGCGCATGCACCCGCCATTTTCTTTTCCCCTGAAGACGCCGGCGGCCAGGAGGAGCAGCAGGAGGACCCAGGGACACCAGTGAGTATAATGGGGTCCCCAAATCCTCCTATTTCTCTGTCCTCTGATGTGTGATCACATCAGAGGACAGAGAATTACACTTTGCTTTTTTTTTTTTTGCGGTCGCCGGTAAACAGTTAATTACCGGCGATCGCAAAACAGGGGTCGGTAAAACCGACCCCGATCATGTTCTTTGGGGTCTCGGCTACCCCCGGCAGCCGAGACCCCAAAGATGCTCCCGGTGCCGGCCGGCGGGCGCACTGCGCATGCGCCCGCCATTTTTTTGCCGGAAAAAGATGGCGGCGCCCATCAGGAGCCACGAGGAGCACCGGGGGAGACAGTAAGTATCAGGGGGCTATTGGGGACCCCATTTCTCTGTCCTCTGATGTGCGATCACATCGGAGGACAGAGAAATTAAAAGGGAAATAGCGTTGTTTTATTTTTTTCTGCGATCACTGGTAAACGGTTAATTACCGACGATCGCAAAAGCGGGGTCGGTAAAAAACCCCCCGAATCATGTTCTCTGGTGTCTCGGCTACCCCCGGCAGCCGAGACCCCGGAGAAAATCCGACTCTGGGGGGGCGCTATTTACTTTTTCCACAGCGCCGTTAAGCTGTGGTTTAAGTACCCTTAACGGCCGCCGTTAAAAGGCGTATCGGCGGTCGTTAAGGGGTTAAATTATGTCTTCGTCTCATGCAAATAATCAAAAAACAATAAACCAACATATAATACTATCCTGTCCAACGTAGTACACTCAATACTGAGTGTTAAACAGCGATCTCGCGTGTAGAACAGTCACATCGGGAGTGACCGATCTACCCGGCTGCCGGCTAATGTTTATATAATCCTTTTCTTTCTTGGTATCCATAAATTCCTAAAAAAAAAAAAATCAGTTTGAGAATGGCGCTGGTGGCGTCATCTTGCTAGAGGGGAAAAAATGGTCTCCACTAAGATGGCGCCGCCTGCGCACTAGTGGCTATTGGCAATCATGCTGTAGCTCAGGCGTCACTGCTGATTCTTGCATGCAGAAGGGGATTTTTTTCCCTTCAAGATATATACATATTCATTATGTAAACTAGGGTACAGGTCACTGAGGGATCAGTGACCTGCCAGCAGTCCTTATTATGATTAGCTAAGCAGAGCACCACTGTAAGGGTACCGTCACACAGTGCCATTTCGATCGCTACGACGGTACGATTCGTGACGTTCCAGCGATATCGTTACGATATCGCTGTGTCTGACACGCAGCAGCGATCAGGGATCCTGCTGAGAATCGTACGTCGTAGCAGATCGTTTGGAACTTTCTTTCGTCGCTGGATCTCCCGCTGTCATCGCTAGATCGGTGTGTGTGACACCGATCTAGCGACGCGTTCGCTTGTAACCAGGGTAAAAATCGGGTTACTAAGCGCAGGGCCGCGCTTAGTAACCCGATGTTTACCCTGGTTACCAGCGTAAATGTAAAAAAAAAAAAAAACAGCACATACTTACATTCCGGTGTCTGTCAGGTCCCCTGGCGTCTGCTTCCCGCACTCACTGACTGCCGGCCGTAAAGTGAAAGCAGAGCAGAGCGGTGACGTCACCGCTGTGCTGTGCTTTCACTTTACGGCCGGCAGTCAGTTAGTGCGGGAAGCAGACGGCAAGGGACAGACACCGGAATGTAAGTATGTACTGTTTGGTTTTTTTTACGCTGGTAACCAGGGTAAACATCGGGTTACTAAGTGCGGTCCTGCGCTTAGTAACCCGATGTTTACCCTGGTTACCCGGGGACCTCGGCATCGTTGGTCGCTGGAGAGCTGTCTGTGTGACAGCTCCCCAGCGACCACACTACAATTTACCTACGATCACGGCCAGGTCGTATCGCTGGTCGTGATCGTAGGTAAATCGTATAGTGTGACGGTACCCTAAGACCCCTACCTATAGGCCTGCCCTGAAGCACGAGCATATCATTATCAAAACTGATAATAAAGATTAACCCCTTAACCTTAGAGCTTTTTTTGGTTTTGCGTTTTAGTTTTTCGCTCTTCTCCTTCCCAGAGCAATAACTTTATTTTTTCCGTCAATATGGGCATGTGAGGGCTTATTTTTTGTGGGAAGAGTTGTACGTTTGAATGACACCATTGGTTTTACCATCTTGTGTACTAGAAAACAGGAAAAAATTCCAAGTGTAGTGAAACTGGAAAAAAAAGTGCAATTTCACATTTGTTTTTTGCCATTATGGTTCTCCAGGTCATTACGAGTTCATAGACACCAAATATGTCTAGGTTGTTTTTTTTTTATCTAAGTGAGGAAAATAAATTCCAATCTTTGCTTTAAAAAAACAAACAAAAAAAACATTATTTTCCGTTACCCATAGCATCTCCATTTTTGTGATCTGGGGTTGGGTTAGGGCTTATTTTTTGCGTGCCGAGCTGACATTTTTAATGATACCATTTTGGGCAAGATGCATTCCTTTGATTGCCCATTATTGCATTTTAATGCAATGTCGTGGCGACCCAAAAAATGTTGTTCTGGCGTTTTGACTTTTTTTTTTTTCTTTGCTGTGCCATTTAGGAATCAGGTTAATCCTTTTTATATTGATAGACTGGGCGATTCTGATTGCGGTGATACCAAATATGTGTAGGTTTGATTTTTTTTTTTTGTTTTATTTTGAATGGAGCGAAAGGGGGTGATTTAAATATATATATATATATATATATATATATATATATATATATATATATATATATATATATATATATACATACAGTGGGGCAAAAAAGTATTTAGTCAGTCAGCAATAGTGCAAGTTCCACCACTTAAAAAGATGAGAGGCGTCTGTAATTTACATCATAGGTAGACCTCAACTATGGGAGACAAACTGAGAAAAAAAAATCCAGAAAATCATTGTCTGTTTTTTTAACATTTTATTTGCATATTATGGTGGAAAATAAGTATTTGGTCAGAAACAAAATTTCATCTCAATACTTTGTACTATATCCTTTGTTGGGAATGACAGAGGTCAAACGTTTTCTGTAAGTCTTCACAAGGTTGCCACACACTGTTGTTGGTATGTTGGCCCATTCCTCCATGCAGATCTCCTCTAGAGCAGTGATGTTTTTGGCTTTTCGCTTGGCAACACGGACTTTCAACTCCCTCCAAAGGTTTTCTATAGGGTTGAGATCT